>NC_091124.1:52615000-53253333 GCF_040183065.1 Periplaneta americana | reverse complement strand
AAAATTCGTAAAGAATTACAAATTGGACCTGGTATGGTTATATATCTGTAATCAGAATGGATACAGAAGTAGTAGACTACCGTCATCATTCAAAAATATACAAACCCCAGGGGAGAGGATTTGTGGGGTGCACAAGTAGGCCTAGAGAAGGGCAGATGTATTTTCTTTAAGTCAGAACGGTCAGTAGCCTATACCATATGGTTAACGACAGAAAATTTCCTAAAATCAGTTCGACACATTCATTTCATTTCATTTATTATATTCCACAGATCTTACATTAGCATTGAAGCTTTAAGATGTGGAACAAGTCAAAATTTTACAAGATCAATTACAATTACAATTTTTACAATATTTTACAATTGTACAATTTTGTAATTTTCTATAATTTTTTTACAATATATTGGCAAGATGCAATGAGATGAGATGAGGCCCGAGGATTCGCCAAAAGATTACCTGGCATTTGCCTTTTGGTTGGGGAAAACCTCGGAAAAACCCCAACCAGGTATTGAAATCAAAGTGGGTGAAATAAAGTGAGCCCGAGGACACCCCATAGACCATCCGGCAAATAAAGGTCACCCCATTTATGTTAATAATTATTTAGAAAAATAATGCTTTGTAATATCTTATGCGAGAAATATTTGGTAACTTCACTGAGATTTTATCATGCATCGATCGGCATATTTAGTTTTCATTTTTTAATAGATATTTGTCATTTGTAGATATGGTGTTCTACATTGTCTTACTTGGAAATTAACAACTTCTTGATCCCATGTCATGTTGCATTAACAAAGGACAAAAATCCATGCAATACGCGAAACTCGAATGCTCCGCCGGGTCATTTATGTAATAAAAACATTATTATTGACATTCGTTGAAATTTCGGTCCATTTCCTACTCAAGGATAACGATATCTCTATTCAGATAAATATTTGATGTCTGCATTCTACATATCATACTCCAATAAAATAAATGTTGAAAATATTTGGCGAAGTAAATTCTTGGCAACCTCCTAATATAAGTCTGTACGCATCTCCTTTTTCTTTCTCTCTAAAAAAAAAGAAGATATATTATAGCCATTGCTGTAACTGACTACTAAACAAATGTGAATCTTCTTTCCGTTACGTTATACTGTAATAATTTTTTCTTCTTATTTTTCCTCCCTCTTACATATTTGTCACATTTCAGCTGTAGAGGGAGTATCGTATATTTTTTTATAGTCCTACTACAAAAATATTCAAAACTGTTAAGATTTTAATATGAAAGTGTTACGAAGAAAACCAAGGTGGCTATATTTATTGGGATTAAAAATGTTATAGTTAATAAAATAATAATATTATAGAAAATATTGCAATAAAATTGTTTTAATTATTTAGTTTCTGTGATTTTTACAGAAATGATATGTTTATAAAAATTGGCACTATGACGCATACCTAAAAACAGAATATGAAAACAGAATGTTATAACCTCTCTAAAGTAATGATTAACCGAGTCTTGGCCTGAGCTGTGAAAATTGAGCTTTGAAAAATAATTTTCTGAAATGAATAGAAAAGGGTCAGAAAAGTTAAACCTGCTTATAATAACAGAACACAAACTACAAAACAAAAAGTGAACTGAAAACATAAGGAGAGAACTATACATAAGAGTATATACTTAATAGTAATAATAATAATAATAATAATAATAATAATAATAATAATAATGATAACAATAATAATAATAATAATAATAATAATAATAATTTATAAATATAGAAGTAATTGGGAAGAAGTCTTATTTTGAATGCAAGATACTCACCAGTTCAGAATCGTTCATGAATAAGATGAAAGTACGAAGAATACCTGAGTGATTTTTTTATGTTTTTTTTTTTTCGGAGGAGTGCCAGAAGGATAGCACCTTAGCCTTGAAGCTTATTATGTAACCTCCTTATATTATGGGATGATTACTGAAGTCCTTAGGACCGATTCCTCGACGAATATCATTCACTGTTTTGTGCCATTTTATCGATTCAGCTACAGCATCCAGGTCTGACTGAATCAGCGGAACCAGGAACGCATATCACGCTGTTTTAAGCTCACGAAATAGGGACTAAGTTTCAAAGCCAGACAGATTACTATGCAACTTTCAAAACCAGACATTATATCATTAAAGGCTCAAATGAATGCAGTTCAGCAGTATATAACAATAATAATAATAATAATAATAATAATAATAATAATAATACTAATAATAATAATAATAATAATTTATTTATTTAATCTGGCAGAGCTAAGGCTAGTAGGCCTTCTCTTCGGCCCACCCAGACTCTAATTCTAATTGAATACAGTTGTCTTGTAATAGTTATTACATTAATATCTAGACCATAAAACAACATGAAAGTAAATAATGAAAGTTGGATAAGTAATGTTAATGAGACAATAATAAGCAGTGGTAAGGAATAATAATAATAATAATAATAATAATAATAATAATAATAATAATAATAATAATAATAATGAGATAATTTAAATATTTATTCTGTGATATATATATATAACCATTAAACATTGAGAAACTTGAAACAGCTATTATTGTTAACAAGAATTGTTAGAAAAATATTTCGTTAGTCTATTCTTAAATTGGTTTGATGTCTGACAGTCCCTGACATTAGTCGGTAGGGAATTCCAAAGCCGAGGAACAGCCACAGTGAAAAAAGAGAATATAAGGATGTCCGCTGGAAGGGAATGGATAAGGAGGAGTGTTGTGATCGTGTCTAGGTTATGGTGGGTGGATGAATTTTGAAAACGAGACGCAAGATAGACAGGAGTGGAGAAATGCAATATGTGTTTCTTAAATGTATTTTTAAAAAACGTGAAAGTTATTCGCCTCATATCATATGAGCGCATTTTTTTTAACTGTGCACCTTAGGCGGAAAGCAATTTTTAATAATGTGATTCCAATTGTAGGGCATTTATTTTCTTATGTCTAATCGTGTTTTGGCATTGAAAGAGTAGTGAAGAAATCTGACGTTATAAAATTGCAGGGATATAAATGAGGAGAAATCGTGCGTGACGTATTACTCCCCCCCTCCTTACTAGTCTATTGAACTAATGTAACGCTGAGAGAGGGATTGTTTATGTCAAAGCCACGCGATCCTTCCTCAATTCCATCGTGCGCACCTAAATCGGTAGGAGGAGGTAATAAGGTGAAATCACTCCGCGAGTCACATTTTTACATCTCTGTAGTAATGAATCCACAGAAATTATACAAATTAATTTATTTTTCCCCAATTTAGAATAGTTATACCTCTAGGAGGAAGGGAGTTGACTGCAAAAGGACAATTCGTAATACGGTGCGCCCTCCAGCTCAATGACACTTTCAATTTAATGCGTACAATAGATTTTTTAAGAGACCGTGAAGAAATTGGCTGTTTTTATTAGGATAAGTTCACTAAAAAATCTAAGAAAACAAGGAATACTGAGTCGTCTACTTTAATATCGACTGGGGTAAAATTACGAGATGTTCCACATTTCCTCGCAAAACATTTCTATCATGAAAGGATGTATTTTAAATCATTATCATATTACAAAAATATTATCGGTACTCATTCAATATCTAAAAATGATCATGCGACGAAAAATGTCCTTGTGAATTGGCCTGTGAAGTTAGTTACTTGTTTGTATAAAAAGTGATATAAAATATCGTCAAAGTAGCATTTCCAAACTAATTATGATTTTCATTATTTATATTTAAAATGTTTACTTTCCTTGATTATGTATTCTATTTCAACATAAAATACTGTTAAAAATGCTCGTGTTACTTAAACATTCATATTATGTTCTCTCGAAACCAGATACATTCAAAATCACATTTGTTGAGCAAAATGTAAATAATTTAATGTTTATATTTTAGGCATATTTATATCTATCACCTACAAGAATTTTACCCTTTAAATTAATTATACAATAATAAATTAATAAATTAATTTATTTTAGAAAAATATAAGAGGTGAGTTGTAAGATACATAAAAATTCTAATACTCCCCAGAAAGATAAAGATTTCGTGGTCAATACATAATTAAATTACATAGATAAAATACAACAAATAACAAACTTAAAAATGTTCACTAATAAGAAAGTGCTTACATACATTTTCAAATTTAAAGCTGTATGAGTTAATTAGACGATGATGTTTCTTAATTAATTTGTTATAAATTCTAGGTACAATATTACTGCTAATATCTGTTAGTTACGTACTTCGTCTCAAACGAACGTATTGCATCCATGCCTTTGCTTTTATGCTTGTGAGTATATGATCTGAAAGTCGGTCATTTTATACATAAATTGTAATAATACATTGATATAAATTTTTATTTTCAAAACTTTAAATTCTTTAAACAATTTTTTCGATAGTAGGCCTATAATCAATAGCCTTCCTTAGAAATAATTTAATTATTCTTCACTGTAATAAATCTAGTCTAATAAGTTTAGTTTTATAAGTACTTATTACCCACAGATCACAATACTAACACTTTTAGACTACTCCAAAGCCTTCGACACTGTAGATGTTGACTTACTAATTGCAAAATTAAGAGTACTGCATTTTTCTGATAATGCGTTAGGGTGGATGGACTCCTATCTTCGTGAACGCCAACAGTGCGTGTCTATTAATAATCGTTATTCCACTTGGCGTACCACGAAGACTGGCGTACCACAAGGCTCTGTCCTAGGACCTTTACTATTTTCTATTTATATTAATGATATTTCTTCTAATCTAACATCCTGACGACATACAAATCTATCTGCATACTCGACCTAACTACATAAATGACGCCATAACTAAAGTTAATGATGACTTGAATTCTATATCCATATGGTCGAAAACGCACGGACTTAATTTAAATGCAAGTAAATCGCAGGCAATCTTAATAGAACATCAAAGATCGAAGTGTGACAAACAAAATTTGCCATCGATAATTGTAAATAATACTACTATTCCATACAGTACGACTGTGAAGAACCTTGGTATTTATATGGATTGTCACCTGGAATGGAATGAACAAGTGAATCACACTTCCAAAAAAATATTTTCCATTATTCACTCATTAAAGCGACTGAAGAACTTTCTTCCTGATAAATTAAAATTAATCCTTGTACAAACACTCGTGATGCCACACTTTGACTACTGCGATATTATATTAAGTAACCTAATTGCAAATTTGAGCAACAGGCTACAACGTGTGCATAATGCGTGCGTCCGTTATATTTGTAATATTCGTAAGTATGATCATGTTTCCCCGTCTTTCCAAACTCTGTCTTGGCTAAGGCTAAGCGATCGACGAGCCCTGCATTCTCTTGTTCTCTTATTTCAAATCCTGCGCACCGCTACCCCAATATATTTGGCTTCTCGTTTTCAAAATTTATCCGCATATCATCAGCTAAGTACAAGATCTCATTATAACAATTTACTCATTATACCCTACCACAAGACATCTTTATATTCTTCATCCTATAAAGTTTCAGTTGCTAGAAATTGGAACTCGCTTCCGAGTGATATAAGGGGTTGTTGGACAATAGCTTCATTTAGGTCAAAATTACATAAATTCTTACTTAACAGATGAATTGCTGATTAATATTTGTTACTTATAATGAAACTAACATCTGTCCATTCTTATTATTATTATCTTTAATTTCTCTAAATAGATCTACAAAACCTCTAATGGCAATTACATTAATATTCTCATTATAGAAATAGAAATATATATTCTCCCTGTAACATAGTCCTAGTAAGCTTATATTAAATTAATTTTCATCATTTTACTAGCTATCTCAAATATTAAATTAATTATAATTCATTGAATTAAATTAGCTCATAAATTAAGTTACTACTTTACCTTATAGATTTATCTAAATTTAAATAAATGTGTAGTGAAGATTATTGCTGGATAACCTTTTAAGTGTAGTAAAAATATTTGTAATTTAAATTTATGTATTGTATTGATTAAGGCTGGTTGAGTGGAAGAGAAGGCCTTATGGCCTTAACTCTGCCAGCGAAAATAAAACATTATTATTATTATTATTATTATTATTATTATTATTATTATTATTATCATCCTAATATTCTATATTGGGTTACAGACTGAAATAAGGCATTGTAAATTATAACTAGTACGTCTGTTGATAAGTAATTTCGTAATTGAGCAAATGAATATATAATTTTACGTTATTTTTACACAATATTTGTTCCAGTTTAGGTGTTAATCAATTATGATTCCTAAATATTTAAGTCCGCAAGATTCATTTATACTAATTGGACAATTACAAATCTAATTGTGGTACAATCCGAATTGTGTAGGTTATTGTTTAGGGAAGAATTAGTCTATTTTTTTAATTTACCAGTTAATGAAAGTCCACACCTATGGAGTAACGGCTATCGCTTCTGGCCGCGAAACCAGGTGGCCCGGGTTTGATTCCCGGTCGGGGGAAGGGGCAAGTTACCTGGTTGAGGTTTTTCCGAGGTTTTCCCTCAACCCAATATGAGCAAATGCTGGATAACTATTGATGCTGGACTCCGGACTCATTTTACCGGCATTATCACTTTCATTTCATTCAGACGCTAAATAGCCTGAGATGTTGTTACAGCGTCGTAAAATAACCTTCTAAAAAGAGTTAATGAAAAAGGAATAATTATAGTTTTAACAGTGTTAATAGAAAGAATATTCGAATCAAACCATTTTCTCTTTATTAATTTTAAAATATTATTCGCGTTAAAATTAATGCCAAGACTTTGCATAGGAATACAATAAGTACTCATTTTTCATTATGTAAATCGATTGTTTACAAATCATTAATGTAACCCTAGATCATATATGTAACAGATAACTCCTCGCTACGTTAAAATCGGCAGCACTTTGAAGAGAACAACCGCCAGGATCGCCACCCGTCCGCCGTAAACGAACACGAGATGGCAGCACAGTCGCTAATGCAATTAAAATGGGCATTATGACGTGACTCCTTATGTAACAACTAGATTGCAGCGTAGTAAACCTGACAAAAGTTGTTAACCTCAAAGCCTATAACCCCGACATATCTGTTACATATATGATCTAGGATGTAACTTACATTAAAAACAAAACAGTACAGTTATAATGTTGTCTTGTTTTCTGAAAAATTGTATGTTTGTGATGTAGCTGGTTTTGCAACTAAACTTTCCATTTATAATGTTAATAAAATATACTTCCTGTTCCTTAGACTCTGTAATTTCAATTTAACTGAAAAAAAGGGAGTTCACTTCCGTCAAAGGCATAAAATACCAGTAATAGTCTAGACTTCTATTTCTGCTCCCAGACCAAACCAAAACATTTGTTATCTTAAAATATTGTACGTACATCAGATGATAGATCTAACTTCATTCTATGAAAGGGAGCAACGAGTTGGCACTAAAAGTATAAATGGCTGACACTGATTAAGCGATCGATGGACTTGTACATCAAAGTGCTTATCAACTGTATACCTAAGCTAACATATCGCTTCAACTGATTTACAATTTCCAATTTCCGATGGACGCTAGTGATTACTTCGTTATCCTTTCTGATTGAATAGGACAGAAAGTACCCACAGTCAAACATTTTCAAACTCGCGACTGCGAAATCTAATAACTTTGCCAGTAAAATAGATATTTCATGGGAATATCTGATACCTAACGACAAACTTTAAAGGGAATACGATCACATAAATATTGAAGTACTTGCACGCATGAATTCACGTTTTGAATAGTGCTTACCCGTTCCTTAAATATATTCTTAATGGCACACACAGTTTGAATTCTTTTCGAAGCCTAAAAACTCTGTAGAAAATCGGTCAGTTCACGAGAAATAGTCAACGGCACGGATGATGTTGTTTAGTCAACTGTCCGAAGACAGGTTAGAACTTACGGGGCACCAATAAGGCATCACTAATGAGGCAATTAAGACAGGAAGTAATGGTGTAGGGTGGATAATTTTAATTTAATTATCTCACCGTTTCTGTGTCTTCAAGTTAAATTACTTTTATATTATTAAATTTAATTTAATTGGTTATTTAACGACGTTGTATCAACTACGAGGTTACTAGGGTTGATGGAACTGGTGATAGTGAGATGATATTTGGCGAGATGTCTTAAAAAGTGATCTTAAATTTTTTGTCAAACGTACTTAAATCTACACACTAGAGTTGAAGTATTACACGAGTTCTTCATGAAAGTAAACCGTGTAACTGGTGTATATTACATGAGACAAGTTCATAGTAATGTATATTATATTTGAATAATAACACTGAACAACAAATTTTTACTTTTTGTCTTGCTCCGAAATAAAAGTAGGTGAATATTACTAATATGTGTGCCCTAAATCTGAATTAAAAAGCCAAATTGCCCCATCACGTACCATTTTTCGGGGAAAATGATTATTTGTTTTTAACTTTTCACTGCTACTGATAAAATTACAACACATTAGGAATTAAAAATTTCTCATAATATTTGAAAGATGTGTACATGGATACAAAAATGATGTTACATAGTTTAAAACAGAACAATAATAAAAATATTTAATGCGTATAATGAGCAAAATCCCGGAATTTGAATTCACATTCAAAATAATTTTCTAGATGACTAATGTTTATAACTACACCTGGGACTGTATTTTAGAAGGAACCAACAATAGTCTGCAAGCATGCTGGATGATCTTCCTTTATATCGCCTTTCCATTTCAGATATTTCTTGATGAAATCTTTCCCCATGCTCGTCGCTTACCGCTCCAAAGATAGGAGGAAAGAAATTAAATGAGAATGTAAAAAGTGTATTTTGAGAGACGTATTACACTCCATTTTGTCATATGCACTTAACATGGTTTCCACAACAATTTCTGTGCAGTTCTGTACCCTAGAATTTCCAAGGAAATTTGAGCAAACGTCTTTGAAAGCGCGCCATGCCATTCTTTCTGTAACGGAAAGCTTTCCCTCACACAAAGAGTCAGCCATAACTTTGTGAATTTATGGACCGATGAAAATGCCCTCTTTTAATTTGCCTTCACTTAAACTGGTAAACTTTTTCTTTAAATACTGAAAACCACACCCTTGTTTGTTCATTGAGTAGACCTCAATTTGAACTGTTATGAAATTTACTTAATAGAAGGGACCAATATCTGTTTATTTATTAGAAGTACAAAAGAACATGGCAACAATCATAAGAAACCGGAAATAAGTCATAATTCATAAGATGCATTAGCTTTTGTTTTGGTTCATACCCCCAACACGCCCCAGATGTTTCCTGGGGAAGCGCTTATCGAAAAGTGAAATCATAGTATATCTTAAAAACCTTACGTGATACAAAGAAAAGAGGTGCATTTTCGGATTCAGCACACACCAAACCATAAGGGACACATTATTTTAAGATGGAGCAAAATTCTTGTTGTTCAGTGTAGCTAATTTGAAAAAATATAATAGAAAATAATGCAATAAAACAAAGGAATTTATTTAATATCACAATATGATAACACATCATCATAATCATCAACATCATCATAAATCAGTCAGGCAAGTAGGTCCCGTGTCCTGTCCCGATGCTAATGCATCAGTCTAGAATTCTCATGATCGACCTTGACTTATTCTTTCATGGGATTGTATTTCAAGATTAAATGTGGTAAACTGCTTCTGTTCATTTGAAGAATGTGTTGAGTCTAATTATTACAACGGTAATTTTGAATTCTGTTCGAAACTTTTGAGTTCTGGCAAAAATTTCTTGATTGTTTTGTACTTTTACCATGTATATTTTGCAGTTTTCCTTAAAAAGTCATATTTGCTGCTCTTATCCTGGATTAATCTTGTTCTCTTAGTGCCCAAATGTCATATCGTGTAACAATGTAGAGATAACCAATGTATTGTGTATCAATTTGGGATAGTTTCAGAATATTATGTTGACGATACCTTTTTATTTCGAGAAACTTCGCAATTTTTCTGTTTATATTTCTCTTATGAAATCGTATATCGAAGACAGTTAAAACTGTTCATTTGCTCAAAAACATTTATTACAATTTTACTTCAAATTGGGTCCTGCCTTTGCAAGTCATTGAGATTGACTAAGAAGTAGACATTTTAAATCATTGCTACTGTTTCCGTTTTACATATTTATCTTTGCAGTGTATCTTCTGAATCTGCTATTTTGACACAATACATACAACTTTACAAATTTTACATACTAGTAGTATGAATTTTACTTCCGAAGTAACTGTTAAGAAATAAATAGTTTCATATTATAATCGATATGGGCAATAAGTGTTTAAAATAGCATTGAATAATACAATATTTTCTTAACCATAAAGTAGCTCAGACGCTAGACATGTTTGTTCAGTAATCCGGAGCGTGGATTCGATTACCGCTTGCGCTGATTTCCTTGTTGGACATTTCGGAGGATTTCCCAAATTGTAAGATGAATGCCAGGTAATAGAATGGCGAATCCTCGGCCTTATATCGCCAAATAACATCTCGCTATCATCAATTTCATCGATGCCAAATAATTTCGTAGTTAACACAGCGTCCTTATATAGCCCACTATTTTATTCTTTTTTTTTTTTAAATCACAGGAAGATGTGTAAAATCTTCATGTGAAGTGTGAAAGTAAAAAGGGTTATGAATTGACTTTTCTTCAAATTTAAATGTTTTTAAATGGCTACTTGAGCTTTCCAAAACATTAAAAACATTTTCTTTCTTGATTTAAATAAATGCTAGGAAATATTAACATAAGTAACACTATCGTTTTGCATACTTAGAGTTAAGATGCTTATGAATATGATTTATTGCTTTGTGGTTGTTGCAGATACGATCATCAAAGTGGGAGCCTCGTGCGAGAAGAGAGACAGTCCGTGTGAGAAACTTCAAGTCCTGCCCGAGGCGCTGCAAGCAGATCCAATTTGTGGCAGTGACGGCACCAGCTACATAAATCCTTTGGCTCTCATGTGCGCCATGACAACCGAGCCAAGTAAGTGCAGGATCTTTGTACTGGTACTCAGATATGCAGTATGCTACTTTAACTAGCTATGTAAATTTTATATACATTAAAAGAGCTACAAAGACCTTCGTCTCTTTTTAAAGGTAATATTTTATATCAGAAGAATGAGTAAAATATAAACGCTAACTGAAGAGTGTGATCCCAAAACAAGCTCATTCCATTTGGCCATTCTTATGATTAATAAATATAAGTACAAAATTATGTCTGAAACCGCTATCATTATATTTTAAGCTTGTTTTCTTTCAAACCGACGTCAATTTTAATCAAAAGTTTGTGTTATTGTGCATGTCACTTGAAACTCCCTCAGTCCGTAGATCAGTGCATAAAAGAACTAACCCAGTCCTTTCCTAAAAATGGACTGAACGAGTTTCGGGATAGGTTTCCTCAATTTGATTTCCGATTAATAATAGTTAGCCACAGCCAGAATACCACTGCTATCACTAGATATAGCTAATACATATTACATAATCATTGTAGTAGATAGGAAGACAGACAGACAGATAGACAGACAGACGAACAGACAGATAGCTAGACAGACAAGTAGATAGGTAGGTGGATGGTTAGGTGGACAGGTGGATAAATAGGTGGATAGGTGGGTAGATAGGTAGATAAGTGGATAGATAGCTGGATAGGTGGATAGATAAGTGGATAGATAGGTGGATAGGTGGATAGATAGATGCATAGATAGGTGTATAGATGGGTGGATAGATAGGTGGATAGGTAGATAGATAGGTGCATAGATAAGTGGATAGATAGGTGGGTAGGTAGGTGCGTAGGCAGGTGGATAGCTAGCTAGCTATCTATCTATCTATCTATCTATCTATCTATCTATCTATCTATCTATCTATCTATCTATCTATCTATCTATCTATCTATCTATCTATCTATCTATCTATCTATCTATCTATCTATCTATCTATCTATCTATCTATCTATCTATCTATCTATCTATCTATCTATCTATCTATCTATCTATCTATCTATCTATCTATCTATCTATCTATCTATCTATCTATCTATCTATCTATCTATCTATCTATCTATCTATCTATCTATCTATCTATCTATCTATCTATCTATCTATCTATCTATCTATCTATCTATCTATCTATCTATCTATCTATCTATCTATCTATCTATCTATCTATCTATCTATCTATCTATCTATCTATCTATCTATCTATCTATCTATCTATCTATCTATCTATCTATCTATCTATCTATCTATCCATCTGTCCATCTGTCTGTCTGTCTGCCTGCTTGTCTGTCTGTCTATCTGTCTGCCTGCCTGCCTGTCTGTCTGTCTGTCTGTCTGTCTGTCTGTCTGTCCGTCCGTCCGTCCGTCCGTCCACCCACCCACCCACCCACCCATCCATCCATCCATCCATCCATCTGTCTGCCTATCTTATCCATCCATCTATCTATCCACCCACCCACACACATGCCCATCCACCTAACTAGCTACTCACCTAAGCAACTACCTATTCACATAAGTTGATACCTACCTACCCGCCTAGTTACTCGCCTAGCTAACAGCCTAGCTACTCGCCTAGCTACTAGCCTAGCTAACAGCCTAGCTACTCGCCTAGCTACTAGCCTAGCTACTAGTGTAGCTACTCACCTAGCTACTAGCCTAGCTACAAGCGTAGCTACTCGCCTAGCTACTGGCCTAGCTACTAGCTTAGCTACTATGTAATCTATCTATATATCTATGTATATATATATATATATATATATATATATATATATATCTATGTATGTGTCTATGTATGTATCTATCAATCTATGTACTGTATATATCTATGTATGTATTTATGTATGTATCTATCTATGTATCTATATATAACTATGTAACTACCTATGTATGTGTCTATCTATGTATGTATATATCTATGTATCTATCTATCTGTCTTTCTGTCTGTCTCTCTATCTATGTATGTATCCATGTATGTACGTACTGTATGAACGCATGCATGCATCCATCTATTACCTACCTATCCACCTATCTATCAACCTATCCATCTATCCACCAATCTATCTACCTACTCTCAAACCTATCCACCTATCTACCAACCTATCCATCAACTTATCCACCTATCCCCTATCTATCCATCTGTCCATCTATCCACTTATCTAACCACTCTGTCCACACAGTCCACCTACCTATCCTGCTACCCACCTGTCCAATTATCCACATATGTATCCAACTATCTATTCACCTATCCAACTATCTGTCCACCTATCCACCTATTTACTCACACACCAATCCACCTATCCACCTATCCATTCACCTATCCAACTATCTATTCACCTATCCATTCACCTATCTACCTATCTATCCACATATTCAAAATCTATCCTCTTATCTATCCACATATCCACCAGTCTATCCACCTATCCACCAATCTATCCAACAATCCACCAATCTATCCACCTATCCAACAATCTATCCATAAATCTATCCACCTAATCAACAATCTATCCACTTATCCACCTCTCTATCCATCTAATCACCTATCTATCCACCTATTCACCTAAGTCTCCACCTATCCATCCACCTATCCACTAATCTATCCACCTATTCACCAACCTATCCAACTACCCACCAACCTATCCACTTATCTACCTACCCATCCAACAATTTATCCATATACCTATCCACCTATCTATCCACCTATCCACCTGTCTATTCACCTATATATCCACCTATCTATCCACCACCTATCCACCAATCCACCTACCTATCCTCCTACCTAGATAGATAGATAGATAGATAGATAGATAGATAGATAGATAGATAGATAGATAGATAGATAGATAGATAGATAGATAGATAGATAGGTAGGTAGGTAGGTAGGTAGGTAGGTAGGTAGGAGGTAGGCAGACAGACAGACACACAGACACACAGTTTGGCAGGCAGGTAGGCCTAATTTTGCATCGATTATTAATTAAATCTTTCAATCATTGCGTCGTTAGGAGGGAAGTAGAGTTGTTTGTCCGTTGTAGTGGATTTATGGCAAGAACTGTCCCTAATAGACGGCTTCAGATGGAATTCGAGCGATAATTGCCTTCCGAAGTTGCATTTCTTTACAATATAAATTTTTCAATTGAAGGCGTTGTTAAATGAAATGATACTGCTAAATACTACTATTATATTTATAATTTATTTCCAAGAAATCGTCTGTCCAGGCATCCTGGGTTCCCAAAAAGACAGAATAATATTACACATACAGGAATAATGACTGATTACAGTAAATAAATGAGTCAAATTAAATGTGAACTAAGAACTTGAATTTTAGATATATTATTTATAACAATCACACTTTAACGTACCACTACTACTACTACTACTACTACTACTACTACTACTACTGCTACTACTACTATTACTACTGCTACTACTGCTGCTGCTACTACTGCTGCTGCTGCTGCTGCTACTACTACTACTACTTCTGCTGCTATTACTATTACTACTCCTACTGCTATTACTACTGTTACTACTACTACTGCTACTGCTACTGCTGCTGCTGCTACTACTGCTACTGCTATTACTACTACTACTCCTGCTGCTATTACTATTACTACTACTACTGCTATTACTACTGTTACTACTACTACTGCTACTGCTGCTACTACTGCTACTGCTATTACTACTACTACTCCTGCTGCTATTACTATTACTACTACTACTGCTATTACTACTGTTACTACTGCTATTACTACTGTTACTACTACTACTGCTACTGCTGCTACTACTGCTACTGCTATTACTACTACTACTGTTGCTGCTATTACTATTACTACTACTGCTATTACTACTGTTACTACTACTCCTTCTGCTATTACTATTACTACTACTGCTATTACTACTGTTACTACTACTACTACTACTACTACTACTACTACTACTACTACTCCTGCTGCTATTACTATTACTACTGCTATTACTACTGTTACTACTACTACTACTACTACTACTACTACTCCTGCTGCTATTACTATCACTACTGCTATTACTACTGTTACTACTACTACTACTGTTACTACTACTACTGCTACTGCTGCTGCTGCTACTGCTACTACTGCTGCTACTACTATTACTACTACTACTGCTGCTGCTATTACTATTACTGCTATTACTACTGTTACTACTACTACTACTACTGCTACTGCTGCTACTACTACTACGAATATTACTAAACACTGCTACTACTACCACCACTACTACCACCGCTAGGCCTGTTACCACTACTACTACTACTATTACTGCTACTACTACTAGTACTAACTACTACTGCTATTACTACTGTTATGAAATGACTGGATTTAATTTCGCTTATTGTAGCTCCTCCCCAGACTGGACAGGCGTAAATCACTAGAGTTCGTAATAGAGATGTGTAAAGTAGCATGCAGTTTTGTAGCTTTAGAGATGTTTTCTTGTTGAGGAGCGGATAGTGAATATTGAGTAGGCCAATTTAAGTTTGTTGTTGATATGATGTTTCCATGATAGAAGGCGATCTAAGTGTAGTCCAAGGTATTTTGTGCGAGATCGTGCGTATTTGCTTGTTTTCCGCACAGAACCAATACGCGGTAAGTATGAAATACCACATTCAGTATTCCCAACGTAACACACATAACAATTTCCCTCTTCTTACCGCTTAAGCGCGACATTCATTTTACTGCTTTAGGCTTTTAACATATTATTTTTAGAGACGTTTAACATAGTAATAATTATAAATTGGAAACTTACCACTGTAATTTCACCTAAATTTCAATGTTAATTATTGTTTTTAAATATTTGCAAAAATTAAGTAAAGTCTACTACTCCACGAAACTTATTGCATTCCTGATACAGGTAACATTAAGGAAGCCGTGAAAAAATCAACGAGATTCCAGATGCCGATGTTATTACTGCAATATGTTATATAAATAATATTGTTAAAATATTAAAATGAAAAATAAATCATTACATAACCTTACCGTTTGTTTTAAGTTCGCATTTATAGACTGGGGGAAAAAAAAGACAGACGTATATCACGGCCTGCTGGAGTATAGTAAACACAGAAAACATTTTAGAGCAACAATGTTGAAGAAAGATATTTTGGTGTTCCGAAGTTGGCTAATTAAACAGAAACCAACATGGAGATTTCATTGCATTAGAAATTCGTCTTTCAGGTATGTAATAAACGATCTTCGCACAAAATAATGTACGATACACGAGCGATATGTTTGTTTTCATGTTCTCGGAAATTAAAAAAGCTCAACTACGTTTCGCTTTTTCAATCTTTTCCTCGAACATGAAAACGTCAACATACCGCTCTTGTAACGTATATTACTATTACAGCTTCATCCTTTGGTTTGCATGGTATCATATTGGTTGAAAGATTTATTCATGTAGGATTAGCAGGACGACAAAAAGTAAAATATATCATTGCTTCGTATTTGTTATAGTTCAATGCGATGCGCCAATTTTCAGCTAAAAAGATTAGTTTACATGAAAGTCTTAAATTACCTTTTTTTCATAGTTTTTTCACTCTTTCTACTTCGTAGAGTGAGAAAGCAAAGCAAAGACTTGAAAGTAAATAAAATAAATCAACTGTAAATGTGAAACTCTTTTGTCTAATATATTAAACTTCTTTCTCCTTGTTTCAGAACTGAAGAAACATCATAAAGGTCCTTGTATATAATCTCCAAAAACAAGTAGAAGATGCTTCATTGCAGCGCCAGCGTTTGAAAAATATTATCGGTAAAACGTGGAACTTGGACGCGATGAGGTACAGTGCATAAAAATTACTTTCAGTGTCACACGTTTTGTTTTATTTGCATTTTGATGTAAAATCAGCGTCACGGAGAATGACTCCCGATGACGGGATGTAGACTGGCATTTAACACTGCCGTGCAACGCAGTCTAGACTTGCGCACTATCTTGCTCTAGTATCGCGCTCCAAACTCATTCCATTACGTTGTAATCCCTCCCCTGTCATTTGTCATTTGCTCTTTATCTTACTCCCGTCTCCCCATTACGCTCCTTCCTTCCTTAGTCGGCTCAGTTAGATTTATCGCCGTCCCCGTTGCTGTGATGTTTGTCGACACGTCAAACCGCCACATGGTCCTCCTCTCTCAAACGACTCACTTACTATTCATTTAGAAAGATTTGAGCACGAAATGACTTTACCTTGTTACAGTTTTATTTCACGAGCCTTCAAACTAAATCGTAACTCGTGTGACAAAACTATCACGTTTCTCAATTACGTAAACGGTGCCGTATTTTAAATGTATAAATCATCATATCGTTCGTTTCCCTTTTTAACGTCTAGTTTTTTTGTATAAATTAAACGTAGTTATTTTTATGCTCGACCATGCAGAATTGTAGTAATTATACACCTGGTAGTAGCCCTTTAATGCACCTCATTAAAGTACACCTATTCATTAAAGTTCAGGTGTTCAGCCAATGGCAAATCACCTTTGTACCATTATAAAACCGCAAGTATCGATTATTCTCGGATATGCAATCGAAAGACAATTAGCGAAAAGTCACGGAGGCTGGAAATCCAATATTGTCGCAGAAGGTTATGTTCTGTTACTATAATAATTAGTGTTAATTGTAAATAATATTGAAACAAATTCAATTTGTCATCTCATTTTTCAATTCTAAATCAATTTCCAGGTTATATCAAGACTTCTCTACGTTATATCAAGGTCAATGACATTCGGCCTCGGAAAAAATCAATACTTTCGCGTCTGCGCACATCTCACAATTCAGGTGAGTTCGCTACTCACATAACCATAACATGACCTACTTTTGAATAATTTCAAGTTATAAATATGGTCGAGCATAAAAAGTCGTATGAAACTTGCCTATAATGGTAATTAAGACGCTCGTATGAAAATTATGAAACTCGCTTGAGCTCGTTTCATAAACAAACATACTTGCGTCTTAATTTCTACCATTATAGGCTCGTTGCATAATGTACTATTGCGTGATTATGTTAAATGGTTTTAGTGGCAGACCCACTTATAATATTTAGACTTTCATTGTGTTCAGAAGAAAGCTTTTGTATACATCTTGATTACACAACTTTTAACACTGTATCACTTCGGAATATGTATGACAAGAATTTCTTGTGTTAAATTCTAACGTACCTTGTTTACATGTTTCGACCTTTTATGGGTCATCCTCAGAACTGGTCGTTGTTGGTCTTGGCGCCTCTTGTTTTATTTCCTGTGTGTTCGTGCTAACCACACCCACAGAGACATCAACACAGATATGAAATACTACACATCCAACCAAAAAGCCAGAAACAAAACACACTAGAACAATATGAAATATACAGACACACGAAAACACAACCCAACGAAATTCTCAACACACAACTCAATTTCAGAACACACACACACTTTGACCCTACATTACACCACACGAACAAGCCCTCACAGGAAACAAAACAAGAGGCGCCAAGACCAACGACGACCAGTTCTGAGGATGACCCATAAAAGGTCGAAACATGTAAACAAGGTACGTTAGAATTTAACACAAGAAAGTCTTATCATGCATATTCCGAAAGCTTTTGGATATTCTACCGCATACACGGTCAATATGTCCAACATTTCGGAACTACATACAGGGAAACAAAATTATTTTTCTGTCCATTAATGAATACTGCCTTAAGGTAATTGAAATGATATGATTAAATTAGAATCTTCCAGGGACTTGTTTCAAAGTGTAACTAGTGAAAATAATTAAACAGACGTTATAAGATTATAGATGTATAAACTAAATAGTTAGAAGAGAAATATGGATTATCACAGACACACACACACACTCTCTCTTCCTCTCCCCCTCCCTCCCTCTCCCACTCTCCCCCTCCCACCCTTCTCTCTCTCTCTCTCTCTCCTTCTCTCTCACGGCTGTTTGAACTTTTCATTCTGTTTCCAGTAAAATTTCGAAAAATACACATACGAACTTATGGCAGTGAAGTGACGAAGTACTAATTTTGACTAATATCAGTTGTTTTCCACTCAGATTTCGAATACCTATATAATACAAACAGAATTGGATTACATATGTATCCAAACAGAATTGGATTACATATGTATCCAAACAGAATTGGATTACATATGTAATGCACTCTAAAAACATAGGCTATATACTTCTCCACGGAAAAAAGTCACATTTAAATCCAACACTCCAGATAACAGGGCTAAACTGTAATACGAAAGGATGTGGTAACTTAATAAAAAGCAGTGGATTACATTTTTCTTCCACTGAGATTTGGATTACATATGTTACATTTATATCCAAACATTCCAGATATCAGGGCTAAAGTGTAACAGGAAAAGATGTGGTGACTTGATAAATAGCAGTGGATTACATTTGTCTTCCACTCAGATTTAGATTACATATGTAATCCACACACAATTGGATTACATATGTAATCCATACACAATTGGATTACATATGTAATCCACTCTAAAAACATATACTACTCGTACTACAAAGAAGAAAAGTCACATTTACATCCAAACACTCCAGATAACAGGGCTAAACTGTAACACCAAAGGATTTGGCAACATATTAATCAGCAGAGGATTACATTTGTCTTTCACTGACATTTGAATTACATATGTAATTATACTCCCTCTCTCTTTTTCTCTCTCTCTGCCTGTGTTATAACACACTGCGCATGATCAGTATGCCAAGTTCCAGATTTAAGAAACTCTGCGTGCTCAGTATTCCAAGTTCTAGTTACAACACTCTGCGCTGTTCAGTGTTCCAAGTTCCTATTACAACACACTGCACATGCTCAGTATTCCGTTATCCATTTTAAAACACATTCTGCTTGTTCAGTTTTCCAAGTTCCAGTTTCAACACACTGCGCTTGCCCGGTTTCTAAGATCAACTTTCAACACTCAGCGCATCCTCACTACTCAAAATTCTAGTTGTAACACACTGCGCATGCTCAGTATACCGTTATCCATTTTAAAACACATTGTGCTTGTTCAGTTTTCCAAGTTCCAGTTTCAACACACTGCGCTTGCCCGGTTTCTAAGATCAACTTTCAACACTCAGCGCATGCTCACTACTCAAAATTCTAGTTGTAACACACTGCACATGCTCAGTATTCCAAATTCCAGTTTTAACACACAGCGCATGCTCAGTACTCCAAATTCAATTCTAGTTATAACATACTGCGCATGCTCAGTACACCATGTTCCAGTTATAACGCACTGCGCATGCTCAGTACTCCAAGTTCCAGTTATAACGCACTGCGCATGCTCAGTACACCATGTTCCAGTTATAACGCACTGCGCATGCTCAGTACTCCAAGTTCCAGTTATAGCACACTGCGCATGCTCAGTACTCCAAGTTCCAGTTATAACACACTGCGCATGCTCAGTACTCCAAGTTCCAGTTTCAACACACTGCGCATGCTCAGTACTCCAAATTCTAGTTATAATACACTGCGATTGCTAAGTATTCCAAATTCTAGTTATAACGCACTGCGCATGCTCAGTATTCTAAGTTCCAGTTTTAACACACTGCGCATGCTCAGTACTCCAAATTCTAGTTATAACACACTGCGATTGCTAAGTATTCCAAATTCTAGTTATAACGCACTGCGCATGCTCAGTATTCTAAGTTCCAGTTTTAACACACTGCGCATGCTCAGTACTCCAAATTCTAGTTATAACACACTGCGATTGCTAAGTATTCCAAATACTAGTTATAACGCACTGCGCATGATCAGTATTCTAAGTTCCAGTTTTAACACACTGCGCATACTCAGTACTCCAAATTCTAGTTATAACACACTGCGATTGCTAAGTATTCCAAATACTAGTTAAACGCACTGCGCATGATCAGTATTCTAAGTTCCAGCTTTAACACACTGCGCATACTCAGTACTCCAAATTCTAGTTATAACACTGCGATTGCTCAGTATTCCAAGTTCCTGTACTAACACACTGTTCATGATCAGTATTCCAAGTTGCTGTTTTAACACACTGCGCATGCTCAGTATCCCAAGTCCCAGTTTACACACACTGCGCATGCTTACTACTCCAAATTCTAATTATAGCACACTGCGCATGCTCAGTATTCCAAGTTTCAGTTTTTAAACGCTGCGCATGATCAATACTGCAAATTCTACTTATGACAAACTGCGCATGCTCATTATTCCTTGTTCCAGTTTTAAAATATTGCGCATGCTCAATGTTCCTTGTTCCAGTTTAAACACATTGCGCATGCTCGATATTCCAAGTTCCAGTTTTAACATACTGCGCATGCACGTTATTCCAAAATCCAGATTGAACTTATTCCCTGGTATAGTACCACGAACCCTAACAAATATAAAAAAAATAACAGAAAGTTTAAAATAATAATATACAGAATTAATGTCGCAACCCAAAAAATAATACAAAATAATATTCTTATAAATAAAATAATAGCATAATCAGCAGTATTGTGAGTTCCAGGTATATCACATTGCGCATTCACCGTATTCCTAGTACGAGTTATTACAAACTGCGCATGTACAGTATTACAAGTTACAGTTTAGCACACTGCGCATTCTCGATATTTCAAGTTCAAGTTTTAACACATTGCGCATTCTCAGTTTTCCGAGTTTAACTTTTAACACATTGCCCATGCTCAGTATTCCGAGTTCCAGTTTTAACTCAATGTGCACACTCAGTATCGCAAGTTTCTATTTTGACACACTGCGCAAGCTCACTGTTCCCAGTTCGAGTATCTCTCTCCCCCTATCTTCCTCTGTCCCACTTCCAATCCTCTTCTCTCCCCTTTCCAGCTCACCCTATCCCTCTGTCTCACGATTGTTTGAACTTTTCATTCTGTTTCCAGTAAAGTGCTTCTATTATAACACACTGCGCATGATCAGTAGGCTATTCCAAGTTCCAGTTTTAAGAAACTCTGCGTGATCAGTATTCCCAGTTCTAGTTACAACACTCTGCGCGTGCTCAGTGTCCCAAGTTCCAGTTTCAAGAAACTGCGCGTGCTCAGTATTCCAAGTTCTAGTTATAACACTCTGCGCGTGCTCAGTGTTCCAAGTTCCAGTTTTAAGAAACTGCGCGTGCTCAGTATTCCGAGTTCTAGTTACAACACTCTACGCTTGCTCAGTATTCCAAGTTCTAGTTATAACACTCTGCGCGTGCTTAGTGTTCCAAGTTCCAGTTTAAAGAAACTGCGCGTGCTCAGTATTCCGAGTTCTAGTTACAACACTCTGCGCGTGCTCAGTGTTTCAAGTTCTAGTTTTAAGAAACTGTGCGTGCTCAGTATTCCAAGTTCTAGTTATAACACTCTGCGCGTGCTCAGTGTTCCAAGTTCCAGTTTTGAGAAACTGCGCCTGTTCAGTATTCCAACTTCTAGTTATAACACTCTGCGCGTACTCATTGTTCCAAGATCCAGTTTTAAGAAACTGCGCCTGTTCAGTATTTAAACTTCTAGTTATAACACTCTGCGCGTGCTCAGTGTTCCAAGTTCCAGTTTTAAGAAACTGCGCGTGCTCAGTATTCCGAGTTCTAGTTACAACACTCTGCGCGTGCTCAGTGTTCCAAGTTCCAGTTTTAAGAAAATGCGCGTGCTCAGTATTTCGAGTTCTAGTTACAACACTCTGCGCGTGCTCAGTGTTCCAAGTTCCATTTTTAAGAAAATGCGCCTGCTCAGTATTCCGAGTTCTAGTTATAACACTCTGCGCATGCTCAGTGTTCCATGTTCCAGTTTTAAGAAACTGCGCGTGCTCAGTATTCCGAGTTCTAGTTATAAAACTATGCGCGTGCTCAGTGTTCCAAGTTCCAGTTTTAAGAAACTGCTCGTGCTCAGTATTCCAAGTTCTAGTTATAACACTCTGCCCGTGCTCAGTGTTCCAACTTCCAGTTTTAAGAAAATGCGCGTGCTCAGTATTCCGAGTTCTAGTTACAACACTCTGCGCGTGCTCAGTGTTCCAAGTTCCGGTTTTAAGAAACTGCGCGTGCTCATTATTCCAAATTATAGTTATAACACTCTGCGCGTGCTCAGTGTTAAAAGTTCCAGTTTTAAGAAACTGCGCGTGTTCAGTATTCCAAGTTCTAGTTATAACACTCTGCGCATGCTCAGTGTTCCAAGTTCCAGTTTTAAGAAACTGCGCGTGTTCAGTATTCCGAGTTCTAGTTACAACATTCTGCGCGTGCTCAGTGTTCCAAGTTCCTGTTTTAAGTAACTGCGCATGCTCAGTATTCCCAGTTCTATTTATAACACTCTGCCCGTGCTCAGTGTTCCAAGTTCCAGTTTTAAGAAACTGCGCGTGTTCAGTATTCCGAGTCTAGTTACAACACTCTGCGCGTGCTCAGTGTTCCAAATTCCAGTTTTAAGAAACTGCGCCTGTTCAGTATTCCAAGTTGTAGTTATAACACTGCGCGTGCTCAGTGTTCCAAGATCCAGTTTTAAGAAACTGCGCCTGTTCAGTATTCCGAGTTCTAGTTACAACACTCTGCGCGTGCTCAGTGTTCCAAGTTCCAGTTTTAAGAAAATGCGCGTGCTCAGTATTTCGAGTTCTAGTTACAACACTCTGCGCGTGCTCAGTGTTCCAAGTTCCAGTTTTAAGAAAATGCGCGTGCTCAGTATTCCCAGTTCTAGTTACAACACTCTGCGCGTGCTCAGTGTTCCAAGTTCCAGTTTTAAGAAACTGCGCGTGGTCAGTATTCCAAGTTCTAGTTATAACACTCTGCGCGTACTCAGTGTTCCAAGATCCAGTTTTAAGAAACTGCGCCTGTTCAGTATTCCGAGTTCTAGTTACAACACTCTGCGCGTGCTCAGTGTTCCAAGTTCCAGTTTTAAGGAAATGCGCGTGCTCAGTATTTCGAGTTCTAGTTACAACACTCTGCGCGTGCTCAGTGTTCCAAGATCCAGTTTTAAGAAACTGCGCGTGTTCAGTATTCCAAGTTGTAGTTATAACACTCTGCGCGTACTCAGTGTTCCAAGATCCAGTTTTAAGAAACTGCGCCTGTTCAGTATTCCGAGTTCTAGTTACAACACTCTGCGCGTGCTCAGTGTTCCAAGTTCCAGTTTTAAGGAAATGCGCGTGCTCAGTATTTCGAGTTCTAGTTACAACACTCTGCGCGTGCTCAGTGTTCCAAGATCCAGTTTTAAGAAACTGCGCGTGTTCAGTATTCCAAGTTGTAGTTATAACACTCTGCGCGTACTCAGTGTTCCAAGATCCAGTTTTAAGAAACTACGCGTGCTCAGTATTCCAAGTTCTAGTTATAACACTCTGCGCGTACTCAGTGTTCCAAGATCCAGTTTTAAGAAACTGCGCCTGTTCAGTATTCCGAGTTCTAGTTACAACACTCTGCGCGTACTCAGTGTTCCAAGATCCAGTTTTAAGAAACTGCGCCTGTTCAGTATTCCGAGTTCTAGTTACAACACTCTGCGCGTGCTCAGTGTTCCAAGTCCCAGTTTTAAGAAAATGCGCGTGCTCAGTATTTCGAGTTCTAGTTACAACACTCTGCGCGTGCTCAGTGTTCCAAGTTCCAGTTTTAAGAATCTGCTCATGCTCAGTATTCCAAGTTCTAGTTATAACACTCTGCGCGTGCTCAGTATTCCAAGTTCTAGTTATAACACTCTGCGCGTGCTCAGTGTTCCAAATTTGAATTATAAGACACTGCGAGTGCTCAGTATTCCGTTATCCATTTTGAAAGACATTGTGCTTGTTCAGTTTTCCAAGTTCCTGTTTGAACACACTGCGCTTGCCCGGTTTCCAATATCAACTTTCAACACTCCGCGGGTGCTCAGTATTCCAAGTTCCCGTTATAATACACTGCGCATGCTCAGTACTCCAAGTTCCAGTTTTAACACATTGCGCAAGCTCACTACTCCGAATTCTAGTTATAACACACTGCGCATGCTCAGTACTCCAAGTTTCAGCTTTAACACATTGCGCATGCTCAGTACTCCAAGTTCCAGTTATAAGGCACTGAGCATGCTCAGGAATCCAAATTCTAGTTATAACACACTGCGCATGCTCAGTATTGCAAGTTTTTGTTTTAACACACTGCGCATGCTCAGTATTCCAAGTTCCAATTTTAACGCATTGCGCATGCTCACTACTCCGAATTCTAGTTATAACACACTGCGCATGCTCAGTACTCCAAGTTTCAGCTTTAACACACTGCGCATGCTCAGTACTCCAAGTTCCAGTTATAAGACACTGCGCATGCTCAGGAATCCAAACTCTAGTTATAACACACTGCGCATGCTCAGTATTGCAAGTTCTTGTTTTAACACACTGCGCATGCTCAGTATTCCAAGTTCCAGTTTTAACACATTGCGCATGCTCACTACTCCGAATTCTAGTTATAAGACACTGCGAGTGCTCAGTATTCCGTTATCCATTTTGAAAAACATTGTGCTTGTTCAGTTTTCCAAGTTCCTGTTTGAACACACTGCGCTTGCCCGGTTTCCAATATCAACTTTCAACACTCCGCGGGTGCTCAGTATTCCAAGTTCCCGTTATAATACGCTGCGCATGCTCAGTACTCCAAGTTCCAGTTTTAACACATTGCGCATGCTCACTACTCCGAATTCTAGTTATAACACACTGCACATGCTCAGTACTCCAAGTTTCAGCTTTAACACACTGCGCATGCTCAGTACTCCAAGTTCCAGTTATAAGACACTGCGCATGCTCAGGAATCCAAATTCTAGTTATAACACACTGCGCATGCTCAGTATTGCAAGTTCCAGTTTTAACACACTGCGCATGCTCAGAATTCCAAGTTCCAGTTTTAACACACTGCGCATGCTCACTACTCCAAGTTCAAGTTTTAACATACTGCCAGTGCTCTCTTTTCCAAAATCCAGATTGAACCATTCCGTGGTATAGTATCACGAAATCAAACAAATGTAAAAGAAGTAAAAGAAAGCTTAAAATAAAAAAAAACGGAATTAATGTGGCTACCCCAAAAAAAATATACCAAATGATGTTCTTTTAAATAAAATACTAGCATAATCAGCAGTATTGCGAGATCCAGGTATATCACACTGCGCATTCACCGTATTCCTAGTCCTCCTACCTCCGTCTCTCTCACTCGCTCTCTCATTTCCAATCCCCTCTCCTCCCCCGTTCCACCTCCTTCTGTCCCTCTCTCTCACGGCTGTTTGAAGTTTTCATTCTGTTTCCAGTAAAATTTCGAAAAATACACGTACGATCATATGGCAGTGAAGTGACGAAATATTAGTTTTGATTAATATAAGTTGTCTTCCACTAAAATTTGGATTACATATGTAATCCACTCTAAAACATAGATACTCCTACACAGAAAAAAGTCATTTAAATCCAAACACTCCAGATAACAGGGCTAAACTGAAACACGAAAGGAACTTAATAAACAGCAGTGGATTACATTTGTCTTCCACTGAGATTTGGATTACATATGTAATCCACACAGAATTGGATTTCATATGTAATCCACACAGAATTGGATTACATATGGAATCCATACTAAAACATACATACTCTATTCACGCTACCATGATCATCGATAGCGGAGATGTGATGACTTAATAAACAGCAGTGGATTACTTTCGTCCTCCACTCAGAGTTGGATTACATACGTAATCCACACAACATTGGATTTCATATGTAATCCACACATAATTGGATTTCATATGTAATCCACACATAATTGGATTACATATGTAATCCACACATAATTGGATAACATATGTAATCCACACATAATTGGATAACATATGTAATCCACACATAATTGGATTACATATGTAATCCACACATACTTGGATTTCATATGTAATCCACACATAATTGGATAACATATGTAATCCACACATAATTGGATTTCATATGTAATCCACACATAATTGGATTACATATGTAATCCACACATAATTGGATAACATATGTAATCCACACATAATTGGATTACATATGTAATCCACACATAATTGGATAACATATGTAATCCACACATAATTGGATTACATATGTAATCCACACATAATTGGATTTCATATGTAATCCACACATAATTAGATTTCATATGTAATCCACACATAATTGGATTTCATATGTAATCCACACATAATTGGATAACATATGTAAGCCACTATAAAACATACATAATCCTACAGAGGAAAAATGTCACATTTATATCCAAACACTCCACAAACTGTAACACGAACGGATGTGGCATTTCACTATTCATCAGTGGATTACATTTGTCTTCCACTGACATTTGGACTACATATGTAATCCCAATACTCTCTCTCTGTCTGTTTCTGTTATAACGCACTGCACATGATCAGTACCCCAAGTTCCAGTTATGACATACAGCCCATGCTCAGTAATCCAAGTTCCAGTTTAAGAAACTGCGCGTGCTAAATATTTCAAGTTCTAGTTATAACACACTGCGTTGCCCAGTGTTCCAAGTTACTTTTTAATATACTGCTCATGCTCAGTGTTCCACGTTCCAGTTATAACACATTGCGCATGCTCAATATTCGAAGTTCCAGATTTAACAGACTGCACATGCTCAGTACTCCAAATTCTAGTCATAACATACTGCGCATACTCAGTATTGGAAGTTCCAGTTATATCACATTGCGCAATCTCAATATTCCGAGTTCCAGTTTTAACACACTGCGCATGCTCAATACTTCTATTTCTAGCTTTAACACACTGCGAATGGTCAGTATTCCAAGTTCCAGTTTAAACATATTGCACATGCTCAGTATTCCTTGTTCCAGTTTAAACGCATTGCGCATGTTCGATAATCCAAGTTCCACTTTTAACATACTGCGCATGCACACTATTCCAAGCTCCAGATTGATCCCATTCCGTGGTATAGTACCACGAACCCAAACAAATATAAAAGAAATAAAAGAAAGCTTAAAATAAAAATGTACAGAATTAATGTTGGTACCAAAAAAATACAAAATAATATTCGTATTAATATAATACCAGCATAATCAGCAGTATTGCGAGTTCCAGGTATATTACATTGCGCATGCACCGTATTCCTAATTCGAGTTATTACAAACTGCGCATGCACAGTATTACAAGTTCCAGTTTAGCACACTGCGCATGCACCGTATTCCTAATACGAGTTATTACAAACTGTGCATGCACAGTATTACAAGTTCCAGTTTAGCACACTGCGCATGCTTGATATTTGAAGTTGAAGTTTTAACACAGTGCGCATGCACAGCATACCAAGTTTCTATTATAACACAATGCGCATGCTCAGTGTTCCCAGTTCGAGTATCTCTCCCCTCCTCTCTCCCACGCCCTCTCCCACTTCCAGTCCCCTCCCATCCGCCTTTCCACCTCCCTCTCACTATGACTTATAAATTATTCATAATTAGACTTCGTGGAATTGCCACGAGAATCGTAAGGTTTACTGTGCACTCGGTATAGACTGTAAGAGAAGGGGCCGTGCAACGGATGGAGTATGCCTCTGATGTAAACGCTGAGCAGTATACTGCGGTTACAATAAAACCTGTATCCTGCATTCAAGAAATGTAATGGATGATCATTGAAGTAGGAAATGTCTAAACATGTAAATACACAATTATTTTGCAGTGAGATATATTAACTCTTAAAATTTAATATAAGATATTCACATCATCCTTGAATATTTGCATTGCAGTGAAGAGTTACATACATTTTGAGCGACTGCAAAGTGAACCTTCCCCGATGGTCACTCAAACAGTTTTTATAAATTGGGAAAATGTACGGTCAACATCACACGATGTAATAGGTGCATATTTGAAGAACGGAGTCTCACTACTTTTTAGTACACTAACTTCAGACGTCTTGTCGTGACCTGATAGTACATCATTTATAATACGAAGTTGTGATTAGGCAGAATTTTTACCAATAATGTTTCTCAACTTACATTTTACTTTTTCTGAAATTAGTGAATTGTTATTTTGGATAACGGTTTGTTATACTTTATACACTATATTAAGGGCTTCTGAGAGTTGTAGTTTAGACGATTCTAACAGGGTGATGCTTTGGACACGATTTTAAAATTAGAATTAATGAACAGAATATCTTCCAATAGCTGTTCAGAAGGCAATGCTTTTACAGCTGCAACAGCGGAACTGTCTGTGCTATCCAATGCATAAATTACCTCCATTATTTTGCCGTAATATTCTGCATAAACAGCATCCAACCACGTTATCCAACGGGTCAAGACTGGCTGCGGGGGTTAGGGTATTCCAGGGGCAATTGTTTGGAACAGCAACACTGTCATTGTACTATGTTTGATTGAGTTCTTGTCTGCACTGAACAAATGTTAAGCTTTGACTATTCCAACCACAGTAATGAAATATGTGCTTACATAGGTATACATTAGCTGTAGCTGCTCCATCTATTTGGACCGGTCACAACTCTTAACATGAACCGGGAGGTCGCTCACCTCTTCTATATTACCGTACATCGGCAACCTGATTGCATGCTGCGTGTGGCAATTCAACGAAATCTATTTATAATATTATTAGCACAAGTTTCCTGAAGATACAAATGTTCCACACTATACCGGTACTTTATAAATTCCTCATGATTTTATTGCCATAGTCCCATAAAATATCAAGTTTTTACAATCAGCTAAGTCCCACATACAGTAATATTTTCGTCGTAATGTGCAAAAAAAAAAAGAGAGAGAGAGACTGGGGTCACAATGTGTACAATTTTGAATATTTAAACATAGACGAAAATTATTTCATGGCAACCTTACTCGAAGATGCTTTGTAAATATCGAAGAGCATTTTACATATTTGTATGTATGTCAAAAATGTTATAACAACCTTGTCAAACTTTGTTTCTAATTGTGTATATAATGGATTATATATATATATATATATATATATATATATATATATATATATTATATATAAGGTACTGTAAATATAGGTATTGTACATGATTAATATTCTACTAAATCCTTCATTGCTCTCCTAATAAATTTCAATACGATACATTTTTATAAGGTTTTATATCTCATCAACCAATTCTCAACCATAAGAAGTGAGGAAGATAAAAATAAATACTAATAAAATTTGTGTTAAATTAATATGAATGCTCTATTGTACACTGGCGTTCAAAGGCACCTGACTCTACTAATCAATAGTGTTCTAAGCTTCAAGCTGTTATTTTTCAGTTTAAATAAATGTTGTGTTGTGAACTAGACTTGAGTTACTAGAAGTGCAAACTTCTAAATAAATTACGAATAACCTCAAGTTATTACCAAGTAGGAATCCTCATCTTAATCCTTAGTAATTCTATTGATTGCAATAGTGGTGTCAGATCCTGATAGTAGCCTATAACACTAGGTGTAATCGGAGTGTAATACGAAATAACGAATACAGTGCTCACCCCTCGAATCATCCGCCCTTCTCGTGGGAGGGTGCACGACACTATTAAACATGCGAGGATTTTTCGATCTCCTTGTGTAAAGGCTGGTTCACAATAAACCGGAAACGAGAATCGGAACGAAAACGAAAACGGTAAAATTGTTAAAATGTGTACATTTAAATGTGAGCATTCACAATTAACGAAAAAGCTTGCCGGAGCCCGGGATCGGGAACGTAGAGTTGATCAAGTTTCAACTTTGGCGTTCACGTTTCCGATCACAGCCCACTAGATTCATTCTATTGCCATCTAAAAGCTATTTTGTCGTCGTATATTTTGTAGCAAGAAGATCGTGACATAACCTATACATTATTTTGTTCTGTGCTGTGCATCATGGAGCAACTTTTATTTGATGAGATTCTAATATTGAATGTTGAGGAAAATCCTCACGTTTACGATAAGCGGCGCGCCTCGTATAAAGATGAGAAAAGAAGAAGAATACGTGGCTTTCAATAGCTGCATCTTTGAACACCGATCGTAAGTGAATCATATTTTATTACTGTATTGGTTGTATTACACACTACATATTCATGCTTCAATTCAATAACTACTGTTGTGTTCATTTTTATTCTATTACAAATGTTTCTTCTGGAATTATTTTACGTTATAGTAGACTTAAAATAGGTTGTGACAATAAAGATGCATGGGCATATTTATAGTACCGTACCTAATGAGATGTTTCAGTTGAAATTTCGAAGTTGGTTAACCTGTGTTTATGTTGGCTGCCTTGTACTCATGAGACAACGCCATTGGTCAATTATACACAAATATCATCAGAATGCGTAATATCGACTTTACATATCGTTATTGACATGTATATCGATATGCATAGTCGTCTACGTTCTCAGTTTATTGTGAATCAAAAATTTTCATATTCACGTCCTCTGCTTCTCGTTTTTATTCTGGTTCTCCTTCCCGGTTTATTGTGAACCAGCCTTAAAGTAAAGTCTGTTTTGGAAAGTCAAAATTAACATGTTTTGAAAATTTATAAATTTAATAAAAACAACATAAAATAAATGAAAATAAATAGAAAGAAACAAAAACTAAAATAAATTAAATTGATTTAAATGAATTAAAATGAAATAAATTAGATTAATTGAAATAATTGCTCTCGTGCCTTCGTACCCTCGTGCCCTCTGGCCCTCGTGTTCTCGTACCCTCGTGCCCTGGTGCCCTCTGGCCCTCGTTCCCTCGTGCTCTCGTGCCCTCGTGCCCTCTGGCCCTCTGCCCTCATGCCCTCAGGCACTCTCTTCTCTTCTCTTCTCTTCTCTTCTCTTCTCTTCTCTTCTCTTCTCTTCTCTTCTCTTCTCTTCTCTTCTCTTCTCTTCTCTTCTCTTCTCTTCTCTTCTCTTCTCTTCTCTTCTCTTTTCCTTTTCTTTTCTTCCTGTTTTCTTGTTTTTTGCCTGCTTTCTCCATTCGCTTGCTTTCTACGTGATTCTCAATCTCTCCTACTGTATCTTAGATCCTTGGCATTGTCACAAGTTTCATATTCAGTCTCTACATTGCCTTCAGCGTCATCATCAGCATCATCATCTGAACTTTCATCTATGATCTGCAGAGTAGTGTCGATCATTACGTAAGTTTTCATCCAGTGTTACTTTGTTAGATAAAACACACTTAAGTGAATAAATAAACTGCACTGACAGAAAATTTTCTATTAATATTATTGATACGTAAATCTGACGTATATTTCCAAATAATTATATTTAATAATAAGTTGGCCAAGCGTGTAAGTTGCAACCTGCTGTCACGACTACTATAGTCAGCAACTGAAAGACGGAGGCATAGCTAGAAGAAGGAGGTGCTCTCTTGGCGGGAAAAGTAGTGACGATCAATTGTTTATCCATTATACGTCAAAATTACGTACGACAGAAGTTTTAAGCAATGGCATTACTTCCTTGTGAGCAGGAAGAAAACAACTGTTTAATCCCAATATATAGAGATATGTTCTCTATACTGTGGTTTGATTTCCACATATCCTACAAGTTTAATACAAGTAGTGTTAAATTCATAACAATAACCTTAGTATCTCGTTATCATTATATTACTTATCGTCAAATAATTATCTACAGTCAGATGGAAAGAAGTTTATGAGATTATACTTCTCGTGCATAAAGTCGAAACTTCACGTTGATGTCGATGTTATAGGCATTCCTAATTTATAGTCTCAACAAATGTTGACGCAACATCCGTCGATCGACTACGCTGTTACGTAAGTTTTATAGTTTCCAGTAATATATATATATATATATACTCAGTATATTATAGAAATGAAGATCTAATATAAAATCTTCTTTCTGTGCGTCTACTTACTAAAGGCCCCAAAAGATTTCACTTTCATATCATCAGTATACCATTATGTGTTGCATTAACTATAATAATATTTCATTTTTAACGGTAATAATGTCACCAAACATTCGTAAGTTTCGTAGTTCTTAATATCGAATACACAGCTGTACTCGGAAAACTACAGACCAGAAAATCAGACTTGTAAATTTATACATTATCAAAAAATTACACAAATGAAGATCGACATATTGGCATTATGATGTGAAAGAATCTGACCCATCTGAACTCTAAGTATGTCAGCAATCCTGTAGGTCATGGTCTTCGTGTAATAGTCTATTGTTTATTGTAGTGTGTGTTTTGTTTTATTCTGAAATGCAATTAATTAGTTCTCAAAATTGGCCGAAAGATGGATTTTGGAAAATAGGAAAATGATGTAAGAAAATTGATATTTCACTGAAAACTACTATTTTTCTCAAAAACTTTGGGTTCCAAGCTTCAAAATGAGGGGTCATTTATTAAAATCCGTTCAGCCGTTTTCCCCTAATTTTCATTAAAAGTTCAAATTATATATATATAGTCTATATAAATTAAAATAAGATAAATTAAAACAAATTAAATTATTTAATTAAATTTAGGTAAATTAAATTACAATAAGTTAAATTAAAATGAAATAACTTAAATCAACATGATATAAAATAAAAATTAAGTTAAATTAAAAACAATAAATTAAATTAAATCGCATGACTATAAATAAAATAATAAATTAATATAAAATAAGTTAAATTAAAAAGATAAAATAAACTCAAATCAATTAAAATAAATTAAAACGGAATAAAGAAAAATAAATTATATTAAAATAAAATAAATTAAAATGACGTCAATTAAATTAAAGTAGAATAAATTAATTTAATATATTACAAATTAGAGTAAAATACGTGAGAAGAAGATAAAACATATGAAATTAAAATATATTTAATTAAATAAAATAAATTAAAATACGTCGCTAGAAAATAAATAAATTAAATTAAAATAAAATAAATTAAAATGAATGAAATTAAAATAAAATAAATTAATTAAAGTTAAATTAAAAAGACTTTAATTGAAATAAATTAAAATGAAATGAATGAAATCAAATTAAATTGAAATGAAGTAAAATCAAATGAAATGAGTTATTATTACTCGTACTTAAAATATGATTAATTAAAATAAAATAAATTATAATGCTGTAAATTAAAATAAAATAAATTCAAATAAATTAAATTAAAATAAGGTGAAATAAATTAAATTAAAATAAACTGAATTAAAATAAATTAAATTAAAATAAGGTGTTATAAAATAAATTAAATTAATTTAGATGAAAATAAAATAAAGTAAAATTTATTGAATCAAAATAAATTCAACTAATTTAATTTAAATAAAATAAATTAAATTGAAATAAATTAAACTAATATATAATGAATTAAATTAAATTAAAATAACTTAAATTAAATCAACTGAATAAATGAAATTGAAATGAATTAAAATAAAAGAAATTAAAGCACGAGACACTCCCGATTCACTCCTGAGCCTCTCCAGTGACTGCGGATTCACACCCGACTGATACCTGAATCGCTCTTTATTCGCTTCCGAGTCATCTTGAGTCACTCCCGAGTTACTCCTCATTCATTCCCTATCCACTCTCGTTTCACTCCCCAGTCACATCCAGCTCACTCCAGCGTTAAACACGGGTCACTCCCAAGTCGATCCCGATACACACTCGATTCACTCCCGATAAATTCTAGATTCATTCTTGAGTCATTCTCGGTTCACTCAACTGTCGATTTACTCCAGAGTGACCACCGAATAATTCAAGATTCACTCTCAAGTCATTCTGATTCACTCCACAGCCCCTTTAGATTCACTCCCGTGCCACTAATATTCGCTCCGGAGTCACTACCTATTCTCTTACCAGGAACTCCCGGCTCACAGCAGTAACTCTCGAGTCACTCCCGTGTCATTCAAGAGTCACTCCATATTAACCTCCGAGCGACCCCCTCTCCACTCCCGAGTCACTCCCGTGCCGTTACCGATACACTCGATTCATTACCAGTCACTCCCATTCACTCCCGATTCTCTTCTGAGTCACTTCCATTCAGTCATGACTCACTTCCAGTTCACTTTGGAGTAAATCGCAATTCACTCACGAGTCAACCAATTCGCTCCAGAGTGACCCCTATTCACACACGAGTGATTGCCGAGTCACTCCCGAGTAACTATTATCTCCCTAGTCACTACCCAGTCACCCAAATCCACTCCGAGTCAATGCCGATTTACTCCAAAGCATTTGTCGTGTCACCACCATGTTACTCCCGAGTCACTCCCAAGTCACTCCCGAGTCCCTCTCAATCCACTCCCTAGTCACTCCCAATGCACTGAGGATTCACTCCCAATTCACTCACGGGTGACTCCCAATTCACTCTCGAGTCACTATCGATTGACCATGGAGTTACTTCCAATTCCGGGTCACTCCAAATCCATTCCCGAGTCAGTAAGATTTCACACCCGAGTTACTCCGCATTCACTCCAGAATAACTCTAGTGTAACTCCCAATTCACTGCCGAGTCATTTCTAGTTCGCTCCCAGGTCACTCCCAATCCACTCATGGGTCACACTGCAGTCACTCCCGATACACTACCTATCCACTCCCAATTCATTGTACAGTCACTCCAAATTCACTTCCAATTCACAACCCAGTCAATCCCAGTTCACTCCCGAGTTAATACCAAATCACTTTCGAGTCACCATGGAAGTCACTCCCAATTTACTCCTGACTGACCTAGGATTCACTCAATCCCAAGTCACCCTGCAGTCATTCACAGTTCACTTCCGAGTCACCCTAGAGTCACTACCAATTCACTCCAAGTCACCATGAAGTCACTCCAATTCACTCTCCCTAGTCACGCTTCACCCACACACAGTCACTCCACATTCACTCCCGAGTCACAATTCACTTCCTAGTCACTAACTATTCACTCCCTAGTCACTCCCAGTTAGTTACTACCGAGTAACTCCCAATTGACTCCTGAATCACTCCCAATTCGCTCACGAGTCACTCCTAATTCGCTAGTCACCCTGAAGTCACTTCCATTTCACGCCCGAGTCATGCTGAAGCCAAACACCCAGTTACTCCAAATTGACTCCCGTGTCACTCCCAGTTCACTACCAAGTCACTCTCAATTCGGTCCCGAGTCACCCCCATTCACTACCTAGTCACTCCCAGTTCATTCACGTCAATCCCAAATGACTCCCGGGTCACTCCAAATTCACTCGTCATTCCCAGTTCTATCCCGAGTAACACCCTATACATTCCCCGTCACTCCTAGTTCACTCCCGAGTCAGTCTCAATAAATTGAATCACAAGTCACTCCAAATTCACTCCAGAGTCACTCACAACTCAATCCCCAGTCACTCAATTCACTCCAGTCTCTTCAAATTCACTCCCTAGTCACAATTCACTCCCGAATCACCCACATTTCACTTCCTAGTCACCCCAGTTCACTCCAGTCACTACCAATTGACTCCCTAGTCACTCCTAATTCACTCCCTAGTCACGCTCAATTTTCTCAATAGTCACTTACAATTCACTCCCTATTCGCTCAATTCACTCCAGTCACTCCAAATTCACTCCCGAGTCACCCACATTTCACTCCCTAGTCACCCCAGTTCACTCCAATCACACCCAATTGACTTCCTAGTCACTCCCAAATCACTCCCTAGTCACTCCCAATTGACTCAAGAGTCAGTCCCAATTTACACCTAATTACCTACCCAGTCACCCCAATTCCCTCAATCACTTCCAATTCATTCCCGAGTCACTCCCAATTCAATCCCTAGTCAACCCCAATTCGCTCTCGAATCACTTCCTATTCACTACTTAGTCACTCCCAGATCACTTCCGAGTCACTCCCAATTAAATCCAGAGTCACTCCTAGATCACTCCTAATTCACTCCCAATTCTCTCCGAGTCACTCACAATTCGCTCCCGAGTCGCCACAAATTCACTATCTAGTCACTCCCAGTTCACTAAAGTCACTACCAATTGACTCCCGAGTCACTCCCAATTCGCTCACGAGTCACTCCGAATTCACTACCGAGTCACTTCCTATTCACTCCCTTCTCACTCTCAAATTGCTCCCGATTCACTCCCATTTCACTCCCGAGTCACTTACAATTCGCTCACGAGTGACTCCGAATTCACTCCCGAGTCACTTCCTATTCACTCCCTACTCACTCCCAGATTACTTACGAATCACTCCAAATTGATTCACGAGTCACTCCGAATTCGCTCCAGAGTCACTCCCAGTTGGATCTCGAGGCACCCCAATTCACTCCCTAGTCACTCCCAGTTCACTCCAGTCACTCCCAATTGACAGCCGAATCACTCCCAATTCACTCCGGAGTCACTCTCAATTTCCTACCGAGTCACTCAAAATTCACTCTCGAGTCAGTCCCAATTCTCCAAAATTCAACTGTCTAAATTTTTCAATATTTTCCAAAATTAAAAAATTCAAAATTTTTCAAAATTTTTCAAAATCTTCAAAATTGAAAATCCATAAAAGATTTTCAAAAATTGTCAAATTCAAAAAAAATCAAAATTTTCAATATTCCAATAATTTTCAAGATTATTAAAAATTTTCAAAAATTAAAACATTCATTAAAATATTAAACCTTAAATATTTTCAAAATTAAAAAAACTCAAAATTTTTTTAAATTTTCAAAATTTTCAAAATTTAAAAAAATTTTCAAAATTTTCAAAATTTTTCAAAAATTCAAAAATTTTCAAAATTTAAAAAAAATTCAAAATTTTCAAAAATTTACAAAATTGCAACAATTTTCAAAATTCCAAAAATTTCAAAATTTTTCAAAATTCAAAAACTCAAAATTTTGAAATATTTTCAAATTTTCAAACTTGCAAAAAAATTTCCAAAATTTTTTAAACCAAAAAAATTTTTCAACAATGTTCGAAATTTTTCAAAATTCCATATACTTCAAAATTTTCAAAATTTTGAAAAATTTCAACGATTTAAAAAATGTAAAATACACTGACCGGCAGAAAAAAACCGATCACTTGAAAAAAATACTAAAAGTCAATGTAAATTATGAAGTGATCTCAGTAATAACATAACTGTTATCGTACCAAATTTAAAATGTAGACTTAATCTTACGATGTTGGATGACGTATATACGTCCGTTGATGTGACATATTAATGAATTTTTAAATACTTATATACTCGTAGTCACAATCATGCCATGGTATGAAAGAAAAATTTCACAACCTCTCATACTGGTGACTGTTATAGAGTACTGTCCATAGCGTCTGATCTAGTCAGCACTGCTTATGGGTGGAAAGAAACATTGTAAACAAACAAACAAACAATTTTTCTTTCATACCATGGCATGATTGTGGCTATATAAGTATTTAAAAATTCATAAATTTATAAAATACACTTTTATGAACTGTTGGCATGTAAATTCACGCCTTTCACACCAATTAATTTTCGGTTTATCGCCTAACAACGAAAGAGTGTGTTTTGTGCTGAACATGTGGGGTAGGTCATCATGAACAATTGAAGAGGTTTTACTCCTTTATTGCTTCCTTTCCTTTCTGAAAATCAATAACAACTGTCGAAAATGGTTGTTTGGCATTTCGTCAGTAAGTTTAGTTTAGACAATGCCTCTCTCACCCCAAGACGTTGCCAGAGCTGTCGCTCTCATTGATGACGGACGCAGCCTCCGTTACGCCGCTGCTACCATAGGCGCACCATACACCACAGTGCAAGAGGCTGTGAAACAATTCCGGGAAACACAGAGTTACTCCAGAAGACCTGGATCTGGCAGAAAAAGGAAGACTTCAGTCCGAGATGACCGATTTCTCGTCAGCCAGGTTCTAAGAAACCGCCATACCACAGCAGTTGAAGCTCGGAATCGACTACAACATGTGCGGGGTGTTAATGTCTTCGTCAACTTCTCGTTGTCATTGTCGTCTGCCTCGTCGTCGTCGACTTCGTCCCGTCTAATTTCGTCTAGGTGGCATTATCGACTTCGTCTCTAATTAGTTGAAAAGTCATCTAAGTCTCGTCGTCTTCCACTTCATCTCGTCATCGTCGTCTACTTCGTCTCGTCGTCGAAATCGTCTCGTCTCCGCCGTCGTCATGTAATTCCTTTTCATCGTCGCCAGGTTCCCTGTCCAGGACGCCGGGATCTATGTATAGGCCTTCGCTCTCAGGATTCCGGGTTCCGGGAGAACTACATTGCGTTCCGGGTCCAAGACTCGGGGACCTGGATAAATAACAACCGATTCCGGTTAGGGTTCTGGGACAACACTGTCTTCCGGGTCCAGGACATCGAGTTCCGGGTTCAGGACTCAGGTTACGGCTGGACACCCAACTTCCGGTTCCGGTTCCCAAACTCAGGGTTACGGTTCCCAAAATCCGGGTTCCAACATCCCAAACTATGGTCTCCGGGTAAAACTCCAGTTTCCGCGTACCAAACTCCGGGCTCCGGTTCCAAAAATCCGGGTTCCAAAGTACGGGTTCCGGTTCCCAAACTCCGGGTTCCGGTTCCCAAACTCCAGGTCCCAAACCGCGGGTACCGGATCCCATACTCCCGGTTCCGGGTTACGGTTCCAAAAATCCGATTTCCAACATCCCAAACTATGGTTTCCGGGTACAACTCCGGTTTCCGCTTCCCAAACTCCGGGGTTCGGTTCCCAAAGTCCGGGTTCCGGTTACAAAAATCCGGGTTCCTAAGTACGGGTTCCGCTTCCCAAACTCCGTGTCCCAAACTCCGGGTACCAAACCGCGGGTTCCGAATCCTATACTCCCGGTTCCGGGTCCCAAATTTCGGGTTACAAACTCCGGGCTCCGGATACAAAACTACGGGTCCTAATCTCCGTATCCCAAACTCCGAGTTCAGGGACCAAACCTCCGGTTTCCGGGCCCAAAACTCCAGGTTCCGGTACCCAAACTACGGGTAGGGATTCCAAAACTCCGGGTTCCGGGTCCATAACTCCGGATTCCGGTTTCCAAACTCCGGTTCCAAAACTCCGCGTTCCGCTTCCGAACCTCCGGATTTTGGTTAACAAACTCCGGGTACCAAACTCCGGCTTCCGGTTCCCATACTGCTGGTTCCGGACCCCAAATTCCGGGTTTCGGCTCCCAAAGTCCGGGTTATAAACTCCGGGCTCGGGATCCAAAACTAAGGGTCCCAAACTCCATGTCCCAAACTCCGCGTTCCGGATAACAAACTCCGGGTTTCGGGTACCAAACTCCGGTTTCGGTACCAAACTCCGGTTCCGGGTACTAATCTACCGGTTACAAACTCCGGGCTCCTGGACCAAACTCCGGATTCCGGTTACCAAACTCCGGGTTCCGGTTCCCAAACTCTGGGTTCCGGGACCCAATTCAAAACTACGGGTCCCAATCTCCGTATCCCAAACTCCGGATTCCGGTCCCAAACCCCGTGTTCTGGGTTCCAAACTCCGGACCCAAATAACGGGCCACAAACTCCGGGTTTCGGATTCCAAACTCCGGGTTCCGGTTCCCAAACTCTGGGTACCGGTTTTCAAACTCGTATGTATTCTATCCATAATTGGATCACATATGTAATCCACGTATTTGGATCACATATGTAATCCATCCATAATTGGATTACGTATGTAATCCACACGGTTTTGGTTTACGTATGTAATCCATCCATAATTGGTTTACGTATGTAATCCATCCATAATTGGATTACGCATGTAATCCATCTATACTTGGATTGCACATGTAATCCATCCATAATTGCACTACATATGTAATCCACTCAGATTTGGATTACGTATGTAATCCATCCATAATTGGATCATATATGTAATCCTCGTATTTGGATCACATATGTAATCCATCCATATTTGGATTACATATGTAATCCAGACAATTTGAATGTCATATGTAATCCATCCGTAATTGGGTTACACAAGTTTTCCACACAGATTAGGAATAAATATGCAATCCATCCATAATTGGATCACATATGTAATCCATCTGTAATTGAATTACATATGTAATCCATCCATAATTGGATTAAACATATATTCCATACAGATTTGGAATAAATATGTAATCCGTCCTTAATTGGATCACATATGTAATCCATCTATAAATGGATTACATACGTAATCCATCCTTAATTGGAGCACATATGTAATCCACGTACTAGTACCACATATGTAATCCATCCATAATTGGATTACGTATGTAATCCACACAAATTTGGATTACGCATGTAATCCTAAACTCCGGGTAGGGATACAAACTCCGGGTTCCGGTTCCCAAACTCCGGGTCCCTGTTCCCAAACTCCGGGTTCCGTTCCCAAACTCCGGGTTTTTGTCCCAAACTCCGGGTTTTGGATTGCAAAACTTCGGGTGCCGGTTCCTAAACTTCGGGTAGGGTTCTAAATGTCCTGGTTCCGGTTCCAAAACTCCGGGCAGGATCCCAAACTCCGGGTTCCTGGACCAAACTCCGGGTTCCGGTTACCAAACTTCGGCTTCCTGTTCCCTAACTCTGGGTTCCGGGACCCAATCTACGGGTAGGAGTTCCAAAACTCCGGATTCCAGTTTGGAAACTTCGGCTCCAATACTCCGTTTTCCGCTTCCCAAACTCCGGCTTACGCTTCCCAGACTCCGGGTTCTCGTAAGCAGACTCTGGGCACCAAACAGAGGCTTCTGATTTCCAAACTACGAGTCCGAAACTGCGGGTTCCGTGTCCCAAAATCCGTACGCAAACAACGGGTCCCAAATTCCGGGTTCCGGGTCCGAAACTCCGGGTTCCGGGTCCACAAACTCCGGGTTTCTGGTCCCAAACTCCGGGTTTCTGGTCCCAAACTCCGGGTTCCGGGTCCCAAAACTCCGGGTTCCGGTCCCAAACTTCGGGTTTCGGGTTCCAGACTCCGGTTTCCCGTTTCCAAACTCCGGGTTCCGGTTTCCAAACTCCGTGTTATGGGTCCGAAACTCCGGGTTACGGGTGCCATACTCCGGGTAATGTTAAAAATTCCGGTTTCCGGTCCACAAACTCCGGGGCAGGGTTCCAAAACTCCGGGTTCCGTGTCCCAAACTCCGGGCTCTTGGTCCCAAACTCCGGGTTCCTTTTCCCAAACTACGGGTTCCGGGTCTAAACCCTGTGTTGCTTGTCCAAAACTCCGGGTTATGGTTCCCAAACTACGGGTGCCGGTTGCGAAACTCCGGGTATGGTTTCAAAAATGCGAGTTCCTGGTCCAAAACTCCGGGTTCAGGTTCCCAAACTCCGGGTTCCTCTTCCCGAATTCTGGGTAGGGTTTCAATAATCCGCGTTCCTGGTCCCAAACTCCGGGTTCAGGTTCCCAAACTCCGGGTTTCGCTTCCCAAACTCCGGGTTCCGGGTAGCAAACTCCGGGTAGGGTTCCAAAACTCCGTGTTCCAGGTCACTAAATCCGGATAGGGGTTCCAAACTCCGGCTTCCGATATCCAAATTCCGGTTCCCGCCTCCCATAGTCATGTATCCGGTTTCAAAACACCATGTCCCAAACTCCGGGCTCCGGTTCCCAAACTCCAGGTTCCGGTTCCCAAACTCCGGGTACCAGTTCCCTAACTCCGGGTCCAAAACTCCGGTCTCCGTTTCCCAATTTCCGGATCCTGTTCCCAAAACCACGGTTCCAAACACCGGGTTTCAGGTCCCAAACGTCAGGTTCATAATCCAAAATGCGGGTTCCTCTCATAAACTCAGGCTTGCGGGTCCTAAACTAGAAAATGCAAAAGCAAATTGCAAAAAGATCAAAACGATTTCCCAAAAGGCAATTCTAAAAAAATAATTTATAACGCTTTTAAAAAAATATTTTCAATAAAAAATCAAAAAAATATTTCGAAAACATTTTTACAAAACGAAATATAAAAAATAGTCCAAAAATTTTCAAAAATATTTTAAATAAAAGAAATTTCGAAAAGAAACTGAAAAAAATAATTTTTCAAAAAATATTGAATAAAAATTTAAAATAATTTTAAAAAATAAAAACAATTAGAAAGTTTAAAGAAATATAATTTTCATGAAATTTTATAAAAAAATTTTTCAAAAAAATGTGAAAAAGTAAAAATTTAATATAAAAAAATTCAAAAATTAATTTGAAAAATGAAAAAAAAAAATTTCAGAAGAAAAACTTTTCAAAAGTGAAATTATTTTTGAAATTTGTTTCAATATTTTTTTTAATTTGTTTCGAAAAATTTTTTGTGAAAATTTTTTTTCAAATTATTTTTTTTAATTTTTAAGTTTTTGAATTTAAGATTTTTTTGAAATTTCACAATATTTTTTATTATTTAAAAAAAATTTCAAAAAAATGTTACAAAAAGAAAAATTAAAAATTGTCAAAATTTAAAAAAAAAATAAAAAAATAACGAAATTTTCAAAATGTTTTATTTTAAAAATAAATTTGGAAAAATGATTTAAAAAAATTAATAGATTTTTAAAAATGTATTTTAAAAATTTAAAAAAAAAATTTAAACAAATTAAAAACAATACTTTCAAAAAAGTTTTCAAAAAGGAATTTTAATTTTCAAAATTTTTTTCTGAATTATTTTTTTTGTCATTTTTTGTTTTTGAAAACATTTCTTTCTTTCAAAAATATTATTTGGATTTTTAAATTATTTTTTCATATTTATTTTCGAAAAAAATATTTTGTATAATTTTTTTGAAAGTTTTTCTGAAAAATTTTCTTGAAAATGTTTATTTTTTTAATTTTCCAAAATTATTTTTTTTAGCTTTTTGAAATTTTTTAAAAAATTTTATGTAATGTTTTTTTCAAAAATTATTTTTTCAATCTTTCTTTTCTAAATTCTTTTTATTCAAAATGTTTGAAAATTTTTTAACAATTTTTTGTTCTATTGTAAACATTTTTTGAGAAATTAAAGTTATTTGAAAATATTTTCTTAAAAGTGTTGCTTTAAATTATTTTTTGAAAATTGCCTTCTTAAATGTTTTTGATTTTTTCAATTCGTTTTTGGAATTTTTTTTTAGTTTAGGACCCGCAACCCTGACTTTATGACAGGAACCCGCATTTTGGGTTACGAACCCGACGTTTGGGACCCAAAAAACCGTGTTTGGAACCCTGATTTTGGGAACAGGACCCGGAGATTGGGAAACGAAACCTTGAGTTTTGGACTCGGAGTTTGGGAACCGGAACCCAGAGTTTGGGAATCGATGTTTTGAAACTGGAAACAATAGTATTGGAAGCGTGATGCGGAATTTGAAAATCAGAAGCCGGAATTTAGAAGCCCTATCCGGAGTTAGTGACCCGGAACCCGACGTTTTGGAACCCTACGCGGAGTTTGGGTTCCGGAACCGGCAGTTTGGGAAGCGGAACCCGGAGTTTGGGAAAATGAACCCGGAGCTTGGGACCAGGAACCCTGATTTTTGAAACCCTACCTGGAGTTTGGGACCTGGAACCAGGACTTTGGGACCCGAAACCCGGAGTTTGGGATTCGGGACCCGGAGTTTGGGAACTGAAACCCGGAACTTTGGACCCGGAACCCGGAGTTTGGGAACCGGAACCATGAATTTGGATACCTGAACAGCAGTTTGGGAACCGGAGCCCGGAGCATTGGGTCCAGAACCCGGAGTTTTGGAGCCGGAACCAGGAGTTTGGGAGCCGTAACCCGGAGTTTGGGAGCCGTAAACCGGAGTTTGGGAGCCGGAACCCGGAGTTTGGGAACAGTTACCCGGAGTTTTGGATCCAGAACCCGTAGTTTCGGAACCGGAACTCGGAATTGGGAACCTGATACAGGAGTTTCGGACCGAGAGCCTGGAGCATTGGGTCCGGAATCCGGAGTTTGGGAACCGGTACCCGAAGTTTGGAAACCGGAACCCGGAGTTTGGGAACCGGAACCCGGAGTTTGGCACCCAGAACCCGGAGCATTGTGCCCGAAAACCGGAGATTTGGAACCGGAACTCGGAGTTTGGAACTCTAACCTGAGTATGGGACCCGGAACCCGCAGCTTGGGACCGCGGAACCCGGAGTTTGGGAACCGGAACTCTGAGTTTAGGAACCGGAACACGAAGTTTTAATAACTGAAACCCACATTTTGGAATCTGGAACCCGGAGTTTGGGACCGGAACCCGAAGTTTTGGAGAGCCTACCCGAAGTTTGGGAACCAGAGTTTGGGGCCCGCTGTTTTGGTCCGGATTTTGGGACCCGGAACCCGGAGTTTTTTAAAACATGCCCGGAGTTTGGGAACAGGAACCCGGATTTTGGAACCCTACCTGAGTATGGAACCCAGAACCCGGAGTTTGGAAACCGAAAGCCGGAGTTTGGGACCGGAACTCGGAGTTTGGGTCTGGAACAAGGAGCTTGGAATCCTGCCCGGAGTTTAGGAACCGGGACCCGGAGTTTTAGAACCCTACCCCGAGTTTAGTAACCGGACCCCGGTGTTTTGGGACCCAAAACCCGGTTTTTTGGACCCAAAACCCGGAGTTTTGGGAACCGTAACCCGGAGTTTGGAACCTGGAGTTTGGGAACAAAACCCGGAGTTTGGGAACCGGAACCCGGAGTTTGGGAACCGGAAACCGGAGTGTTGGAATCTTTCCCGGAGTTTGGGGACCGGAGGCCGGAGTTTGGTTCCCTACCCGGAGTTTAAGATTACATACGTAACCCAAATCTGTGTGGATTACATACGTAATAAAATTATGGATGGATTACATATATGATCCAAATACGTGGATTACATATGTGACCCAATTATGGATGGATTACGTATGTAACTCAAATCTGTATGGAATACATGTGTAATCCATTTATGCATGGATTACATATGTTATCCAAATATAGATGGATTACATATGTGATCCAATTATGGATGGATTACATATGTAATCCAAATCTGTGTGAAAAACATGCATGGATTACGTATGACATCCATATGTGTTTGGATTACAATTGTAATCCAAATATAAATGGATTACATTTGTGATCCAAATACGTGGATTACATATGTGATTCAATTATGGATGGATTACATATGTAATCCAAATCTAGGTGGATTACATATGTAATCCAATTATAGATGGATTACATGTGCAATACAAGTACAGATGGATTACATACGTAATCCTAATCTGTATGAATTAAATATGTAATCCAATTATCGTTGGATTACATGTGTAATCCAATTTAGATGGATTACATATGTAATCCAATTATGGATGGATTACATACGTAATCCAATTATGGATGGATTACGTACGTAATCCAATTCTGTGTGGATTACATACGTTATCCAATTATGGATGGATAACATATGTGATCCAAATACGTAGATTACATATGTGATATAATTATGGATGGAATACATACGAGTTTGGAAACCGGAACCAGGAATTTGGGAACCGGAAACCGGGGTTTGGAATCTGGAACCCGGAGTTTGTTGCCCGTTGTTTGGGTCCAGAGTTTGGAACCCGGAACCCGGGGTTTGGGACCGGAACCCTGTGTTTGGGACCCGGGACCCAGAGTTTGTTGTATGGAGATTGGGACCCGTAGTTTTGGAGCCGAAGCCCGGAGTTTGGTACCCGGAATCCGGAATTTGGGACAGGAACTCGGAGTTTGGGACCCTTAGTTTTGGAGCCGGAACCCGGAGTTTGGAACCCGGACTTTGGGAACCGGAACGCGGATTTTCGGAAATGGATCCTGGAGTTTGGGATCCGGAACCAGCAGTTTGGGACACGGAGTTTGGGAACCGAAAGCCGGAGTTTGGTACCCGGAGTTTGGTAACCAGAATCCGGAGTTTGGGAAGCGGAACCCGGAGTTTTGGAGCCGGAGTTTGCAATCCGGAATCCGGAGTTTTGGAACCCCTATACGGAGGTAGGGACCTGGAACCCGGAGTTTTGGAACCCCTACCCGTAGTTTGGGTCCCGGAACCCAGAGTTTGGGAACCGGAACCCGGAGTTTTGGAACCGGAATCCGGAGTTTGGGACCAGCGAACCGGAGTTTGGGACACTTAACCCGGAGTTTTGGGCCCGGAACCCGGAGTTTGATATATGGAGATTGGGACCCGTAGTTTTGCATCCTGAGCCCGGAGTTTGTAACCCGGAGTTTGGGACCTGGATCCGGGAGTATGGGATCCGGAACCCGCTGTTTGGGACTTGGAGTTTGGAAACCGGAACCCGGAATTTTGGAACCGGAACCCGTACTTTGGAACCCGGATTTTTGGAACCGGAGCCCGGAGTTTGGGAAGCGGAAACCGGAGTTTTACCCGGAAACCATAGTTTGTGACGTTGGAACCCGGATTTTGGGAACCGTAACCCGGAGTTTGGGAACGGGAACCGGAAGTTGGGTGTCCACCTGTAACCTGAGTTCTGAACCCGGAACTCGCTGTCCTGGACCCGGAAGACAGTGTTGTCCCAGAAACCTAACCGGAATCGGTTGTTATTTATCCAGGTCCCCGAGTCTTGGACCCGGAACGCAAAGTAGTTCTCCCGGAACCCGGAATCCTGAAAGCGAAGGCCTATACATAGATCCCGGAGACCTGGACAAGGAACCTGGCCGAAGTCGACGACGAAAAGGAAGTACATGACGACGGCGAAGACGAGACGATTTCGACGACGAGACGAAGTAGACGACGATGACGAGATGAAGTGGAAGACGACGAGACCTAGATGACTTTTTCAACTACTTAGAGACGAAGTCGATAATGCCACCTAGACGAAATTAGACGGGACGAAGTCGACGACGACGAGGCAGACGACAATGACAATGAGAAATCGACGGCAAGTAGGGGACGATGTCGACTACGACGACGAGACGAAGTCGACATAGGCGAGACGATGTCGACGTCGGCGAAGAGGCAAAGTGGACGGCAACGACTAGACGAAATCGACAACGACGAAGAAATGAAGTTAACCCTAAACACTAGCAAGTCACTCCCAATCACACTCGGTTCCCTCTTAAGTCACTCACAAGTCATTCTCGATTTGCACACGATCCTTTTGACTGCAGCCCACAAATTTTGAATCGGATTCATATCTGTTGAATTTGGAGGCCAGTCGACTGGTTCGACATCACGCCTCCTCGTAAACCATCTTTGAATCCGGTTGGCGGTGTGTATCGGATGATTATCCTGCTGGAAGAAAAGTGTACCTTCTGGATATCGTTTTCGGGCGGAAGGGATCATTACATTTGCCAAGCATTCCTCCTTCGTGTCATTTTGTTTATATTGATATTACTTCATTGTCATTAAATAGAAAGTATACAGACATAGTAAAACATTTATATTCAAATGTTTATTTAAAAAATTATCAACATTATACAAACATTCCTTTGTTAAAATAGACTTAATAAATATATCCTGTTTCTACATTCCTTAATAAACTTATAACACCACTCATATATTGTTATCGTCACTATACTGAAGGTTATTGATTACACATTGCATCTCCATCATCTATTCCTTCAACAACTTCTCTTTAAGAAATACTAGGCCTAATGACGTCAACATTTTATACTGTGAGCCTCCTATTAACACTTGTAACATGTTGGATACTGAAAATCATTGACAATGAAATTAGCTTTTATACAGTTTACAGTATTTCTCTTATTGTTAAGAATTATTTTTCCTTTATTCCTTTATACATGATATTACACACACACACATACACACACAAACGTATCTGTAGTGCAATTAAGGTGTTTAATATATTTGATGAAATAAACTTGTATTATTTAACTAAACCATTCACTCTTTCAACCTTCTCTCCTCCTCACATTGCAACTCTTTACGTGTCCAGCTGTAACATGTCACGAGGACAGTGCTGCAAATATGATCACACGAGTCTGCGACATGAACGAAACATCACTGTCAGGCACTCCAGCGACATACTAGCATCTACCCAAGGAATCAGCCTGCAAACATAAGCGATGTTATAGCTCCAATATCTCTAGTTTCAAATCAACAATGCAACAAAGGCATCATGAAATACATAAACAAGACAAAGCAAATGAAGAATGTCAAAGGAAAAATATTCATAACTGGAAAAACAAACATTCAAAAGATATCCCACATTAGAATATATCACTATAATCACGGAATTAAATAATTAAATTCAATTCCTAATAATAATTTCAGTTTGCAACATAGCCACAATTTTGAACTTCGACATCGTACCTCACTGAAGTCTTTTGCCCAAAATGAAATCTGCATTCTGTCTGTTGCAAGGATAATAAATGCCAGGAAATGTGAAATGGGAGAAACAGACACTGCAGATGATGCAAATTATACAAAGTACAATGCGCTTATTACAAAAATAAATGTCCAAATAATTATGAAACTATTTATATACAGAGTAGAAATTATATTTTTTTTAAAAACTACAACAAAAGAGCTTCCAGATGAGAATAAAACAACATTAATCCCCAAAATTTTGAAGATATCTAACATTTCTAAAGACGTTGCCTACCTAATGGCAAACAACAATCAGTGTCAAGAGGAATTCTCTCACTGCAAGGGATAAAAAATGCACACCTGAAAAGCAAAAGACTACAAAAAAGTGAAAGGGATTTCCTCGGTTTTATCAGTGAATATTAGTAAACATGCGCGGATGCTATAGCGAAAAGGGCGGATCTCTGAACCACGTCATTCTAATCGTGTGGGAAAAATTCTGTTTCGGAAGGCCAAAATAACCATTATTTTTCAATTATACGGCCCCTACCAACCATATGCTCGGAGACAGAGGGTTATAATTTATACTACAGAAAGACTTCAAGCAGATCTATTCAACCTATTTATTTGCTTTGTTCTCACTACACACATGGCGGAGATATTGCGCCGAGAACACAGGTGGAATAGAAGTTTAAAAAGTATTAGTAATATTTCATTAATCACATTCTGTTCGAGATTACAATTTTGATGATATCGTGTCCGAAGTAACTCAAGGATCAATAATTGAATAGATCCCGTTTCTCGATATGGCCATTATTTCTAAAAATAATGGCCATACCGAGGAACGGGATGTGGTCCTAACCACTATTCCACCGACATTCTAGCCACCATAACACCGCAGTACGTTTACTTAGTACTAAGCCCATGAGTGCGTTGAATACAGTTCCTCGAACTCTATCTTCAGTATAAAGGACAACTCTCTAGCCCCGCGCGTTTGGACAGGAGAGACCGGCATATTTTCAAAAATTGGTCATTTTGACCTTCCAAAACATACTTTTTTCTACACAAGAAGAATGAAGCAGCTCAGAGGCCCGCCCTTTTAACTGTAGCATCCCCGTATCTTCCCTAGTAATCACCGCAAAAATCCAGCAACTCCGTCGCACTTTTTTCTAGCCCCAATTTTTGGGTACCTAAAATATTTGAGTCTCTAATTCCGGAAATAATGGCCATACCGAGGAACGGGATGCGGTCCTGTATTCCCCCATTACTTACCTCTTAAACGATAGCATCAAAATGGCAATCGCGAACACTTTCTGATTTTCCACATTCTAGCCGCCATAACACCGTAGTACGTATACTTAGAACAAAGCCCATGAGTGCGTTGAATACAGCTCCTCGAAATCTATCCTCATTATAAAGGACAGCTCTCTATCCCCGCGCGTTTGGACGGGAGAAGCCGGCAAAATTTCAAAAAATGGTCATTTTGACCTTCCAAAACATACTTTTTTCTACACAAGGAGAACGAAGCGGCTCAGAGGCCCGCCCTTTTAACTGTAGCATCCCGGCATCTTAATTAGTAATCACCGCAAAAATCCAGCAAATCCGTCGCACTTTTTTCTAGCCCGAATTATTGGGTACCTAAAATATTTGAGTCTCTAATTCCGGAAATAATGGCCATTAGACATTTTGCCGCTTTATGAACACCTTGTAGTAATGGGTGACTGTAACAACAATCTTCTAGTAACGTCCCCTTCCAGTGTACGGCTCTCAAACATGTTTGCGGCCTGCAATATGACAATTCTACCGCTCCAAGCCACTCATCACACAGAGACTGCAGAAACACTACTAGACATCATAGCAACTACAAATCCCCACAAAATAATAACGCACGGACAACTACCGGCGCCTGGGATTTCTGCACATGATATTATATTTGTAGAGTATTCATTGCAGTGTCCTAAGGCAACACCAAAACGCATTCAGTATAGGGATCTGCGACATATTAACGACGCCTCTTTAATTTCTGACGCGTTATTACTGCCATGGCGTGATGTTTGGACTCTCCGTACAGTAGACGAAAAAGTACAAGCTTTTAACAACCTTGTTATTACATTATATGACAAACATGCCCCAATAAAAACTAGACGCATTACGAGACCTCCAGCTCCCTGGATGACTACAGAAATCCGATCATTGATGAGAGACAGAGACGAAGCTTTTCGGAAATTCAAGAGACTAAAAAGTGACATAGATTTCTTGCGGTACAAGCGACTAAGAAATATGACCACACAGACGATTAGAAATGCTAAGCTTAGACATGCTTACAGCCTCATTGAACCTGATATTAGAGCATCCGATATGTGGAGAAATGTTAGGTCAATGGGACTGGGACAATCTAAATCACAAATTGACAATACTATTTGTCTAGATGATTTAAACAATTACTTCACATCCACCACTACCCACGCACCTGACGCCGCAACGAAACAACAGACTATTAATGAATTAATCTCTACACCCGCCCCAGCACGAGACAAGTTCTTCTTTTCCTACATAACACCTTCTGGCGTAAAATCAGCACTAAAGCGCATCAAGTCAAAATCACAAGGAGTAGACAATATAAATATAGAACTTCTGAACAAAATTATGGACATAATTCCAAATACTGTAGAGAGCTACAGTATTTGATAATTCTTCCGACACTAACCCATATATTCAATGCATCCATAATGACTTCACATTACCCAGACATATGGAAAAAGGCTATTGTTCGTCCCCTTCCTAAAATTAAGTTACCTGTAACACCTAATGACTATAGACCAATTAGTATTCTTCCTGTTCTCTCAAAAGCTTTGGAAAGAATTGTGCACAAACAACTGACAGATTACCTCAATACTCACAATATTCTTGACCCTTACCAATCAGGCTTCAGAACGGGACACAGCACATCGACTGCACTGCTTAAAGTGACTGAGGATATACGTGAAGCTCTAGACAAAGGACAGATCACAATACTAACACTTTTAGACTACTGCAAAGCCTTCGACACTGTAGATGTTGACTTACTAATTGCAAAATTAAGAGTACTGCATTTTTCTGATAATGCGTTAGCGTGGATGGACTCCTATCTTCGTGAACGCCAACAGTGCGTGTCTATTAATAATCGTTATTCAACTTGGCGTACCACGAAGACTGGCGTACCACAAGGCTCTGTCCTAGGACCTTTACTATTTTCTATTTATATTAATGATATTTCTTCTAATCTAACATCCTGCCGACACCATATTTATGCTGACGACATACAAATCTATCTGCATACTCGACCTAACTACATAAATGACGCCATAACTAAAGTTAATGATGACTTGAATTCTATATCCATATGGTCGAAAACGCACGGACTTAATTTAAATGCAAGTAAATCGCAGGCAATCTTAATAGAACATCAAAGATCGAAGTGTGACAAACAAAATTTGCCACCGATAATTGTAAATAATACTACTATTCCATACAGTACGACTGTGAAGAACCTTGGTATTTATATGGATTGTCACCTGGAATGGAATGAACAAGTGAATCATACTTCCAAAAAAATATTTTCCATTATTCACTCATTAAAGAGACTGAAGCACTTTCTCCCTGATAAATTAAAATTAATCCTTGTACAAACACTCGTGATGCCACACTTTGACTACTGCGATATTATATTAAGTAACCTAAATGCAAATTTGAGCAGCAGGCTACAACGTGTGCATAATGCGTGCGTCCGTTATATTTGTAATATTCGTAAGTATGATCATGTTTCCCCGTCTTTCCAAACTCTGTCTTGGCTAAGGCTAAGCGTTCGACGAGCCCTGCATTCTCTTGTTCTCTTATTTCAAATTCTGCGCACCGCTACCTCAATATATTTGGCTTCTCGTTTTCAAAATTTATCCGCATATCATCAGCAAAGTACAAGATCTCATTATAACAATTTACTCATTATACCCTACCACAAGACATCTTTATATTCTTCATCCTATACAGTTTCAGTTGCTAGAAATTGGAACTCGCTTCCGAGTGATATAAGGGGTTGTTGGACAATTGCTTCATTTAGGTCAAAATTACATAAATTCTTACTTAACAGATGAATAGCTGATTAATATTTGTTACTTATAATGAAACTAACATCTGTCCATTCTTATTATTATTATCTTTAATTTCTCTAAATGGATTTACAAAACGTCTAATGGCAATTACATTAATATTCTCATTATAGAAATAGAAATATATATATATATATATATATATATATATATATATATATATACACCCTGTAACATAGTCCTAGTAAGCTTATATTAAATTAATTTTCATCATTTTACTAGCTATCTCAAATATTAAATTAATTATAATTAATTGAATTAAATTAGCTCATAAATTAAGTTACTACTTTACCTTATAGATTAATATAAATTTAAATAAATGTGTAGTGAAGATTATTGCTGGAGAACCTTTTAAGTGTAGTGAAAATATTTGTAATTTAAATTTATGTATTGTATTGATTAAGGCTGGTTGAGTGGAAGAGAAGGCCTTATGGCCTTAATTCTGCCAGCGAAAATAAAACATTATTATTATTATTATTATTATTATTATTATTATTATTATTATTATTATTATTATACCGAGGAACGGGTTGCGGTCCTGTATTCCCCCATGACTTACCTCTTACACGATAGCATCAAAATGGCAATCGCGAACACTTTCTGATTTTCGAGAAAAAAAGGGGAGGTGTTCAAACCACTATTCCGCCGACATTCTAGCCGCCATAACACCGCAGTACGTACACTTAGAACAAAGACCATGAGTGCGTTGAATACAGCTCCTCGAACTCTATCTTCAGTATAATGGAAAACTCTCTATCCCCGCGCGTTTGGACGAGAGAGGCCGGCAAAATTTCAAAAAAAGGTCATTTTGACCTTCCAAAACATACCTTTTTCTACACAAGGAGAACGACGCGACTCAGAGGCCCGACCTTTTAACGGTTGCATCCTATAACTTCCCTAGTACTCACCGCAAAAATCCAGCAAATCGTCGCAATTTTTTCTAGCCCCAACGTTTGGGTATGTAAAATATTTGAGTCTCTAATTCCGGAAATAATGGCCATACCGAGGAAAGGGATGCGGTCCTGTATTCCCCCGTGACTTACCTCTTACACGATAGCAACAAAATGGCAATCGAGAACACTTTCTGATTTTCCAGAAGTAAAGGGGAAGGGTACCCACTATATCGCCAACATTCTAGCAGCCATAACACCACAGTGCGTATACTTAGAACAAAGCCCACTAGTCATTTGAATACAGCTCCTCGAACTCTATTCTCAGTATAAAGGACAACTCTCTATCCCCGCGCGTTTGGACGGGAGAGGCCGGCAAAATTAAAAAAAAATAGTCATTTTGACCTTCCAAAACATACTTTTTTCTACACAAGGAGAACGAAGGGGCTCAGAGGCCCGCCCTTTTAACTGTAGCATCCCCGCATCTTCCCTAGTAATCACCGCAAAAACCGAGAAAATCCGTCGCACTTTTTTCTAGCCCCAATTTTTGGGTTCCTAAAATATTTGAGTCTCTAATTCCGGAAATAATGGCCATACCGAGGAACGGGATATGCTCCTCTATTCCCCCATGACTTACCTCTTACACGGTAGCTTCATAATGGCAATCGCGAACACTTTCTGATTTTCCAGAAAATTTGGGGAAGGGTTTAATCCACTATTCCGCCGAAATTCTAGTCGCCATAACACCGCAGTACGTATACATCTATCCCTCTGCGTTTGGACGGGAGAGGCCGGCAAAATTAAAAAAAATGGCTATTTTCACCTTCCAAAACATACTTTTGTATACGCAAGGAGAACGAAGCGGCTCAGAGGCCCGCCCTTTCAAATGTAGCATTCCCGGATCCTCCATACTAATCACCGAAATAATTTAGCAAATCCGTCGCACTTTTTTCTAGCCCCCATTTTTGGGTAGCTAAAATTGTAGAGTCTCTAATTCCGGAAATAACGGCCACACCGAGGAACGGGATGCGGTCCTGTATTCCCCCAATAGCACCAAAATGGCAATCGCGAACAGTTTCTGATTTTCGAGAAAAAAAGGGGAAGGGTTTAAACCATTATTCCGCCGACATTCTAGCCGCCACAACACCGCAGTACGTATACCTCTATCCCCGCACGTTTGGATGGGAGAGGCCGGCTAATTTTCAAAAAATGGTCATTTTGACTTCCAAATCATAATTTTTTCTACACAAGGAGAACGAAGCGGCTCAGAGGCCCGCCCTTTTAACTGTAGCATCCCCGCATCTTCCCTAGTAATCACCGCAAATATCCAGCAAATCCGTTGCACTTTTTTCTAGCCTCAATGTTTGGGTACCTAAATTATGTGAGTCTCTAATTCCGGAAATAATGCCATACCGAGGAACAGGATGCGATCCAGTATTCCCCCATAATCTTACTTCTTACACGATAGCATCAAAATGGCAATCGAGAACACTTTCTGATTTTCGAGAAAAAAAGGGGAAGGGTTTAAACCACTATTCCGCCTACATTCTCGCCGCCATAACATCGCAGTACGTATACTTAGAACAAAGACCATGACTGCGTTGAATACAGCTCCTCGAACTCTATCTTCAGCATAAAGGACAACTCTCTATCCCCGCGAGTTTGGACGGGAGAGGCCCGCAAATTATAAAAAAAATGGTCATTTTGACCTTCCAAAACATACTTTTTTCTACACAAGGACAACGAAGCGGCTCAGAGGCCCGCCCTTTCAACTGTAGCATCCCCGCATCTTCCTAGCAATCACCGCAAAAATCCAGCAAATCTGTCCCACTTTTTTCTAGCCCCAATTTTTGGGTACCTAAAATATTTGAGTCTCTAATTCCGGAAATAATGGCCATACCGAGGAACGGGATGCGGTCCTGCATTCCCCCATGACTTACCTCTTACACGATAGCATCAAAATGGTACTCGCGAACACTCTCTGATTTTCGAGAAAAAAAGGGGACATTCTAGCCGCCATAACACATCAGTACATATACTTAGAACAAAGACCGCGAGTGCGTCGAATACAGCTCCTCGAACTCTATCTTCAGTCTAAAGGACAGCTCTCTATCCCGGCAAGTTTGGAAGGGAGAGGCCGGCAAAATTTCAAAAAATGGTTATTTTGACCTTCCTAAACACACTTTTTTCTACACAAGGACAACCAAGCGGCTCAGAGGCCCGCCCCTTAACTGTAGAATCCCCGCATCTGCCCTAGTAATCACCGCAAAAATCCAGAATATCCGTCGCACTTTTTTCTAGCCCCAATTTTTGGGTACCTAAAATATTTGAGTCTCTAATTCCGGAAATATTGGCCATACCGAGGAACGGGATGCGGTCCTGTATTCCCCCATGACTTACCTCTTACACGATAGCATCAAAATGGCAATCGCGAACAATTTCTGATTTTCGAGAAAAAAAGGGGAGGCATCCCCACATCTTCCATAGCAACCAGCGCAAAAATCCAGCAAATTAGTCGCACTTTTTTCTAGCCCCAATTTTAGGGTACCTAAAATATTTGAGTCTCTAATTCCGGAAATAATGGATATACCGAGGAACGGGATGCGGTTCCGTATTCCCCCATGACTTACCTTTTACACGATAGCGTCAAAATGGCAATCGAGGACACTTTCTGATTATCGAGAAAAAAAGGGGAAGGGTTTAAACCACTATTTCGCCGACATTCTAGCCGCCATAACACCGCAGTACGTATAACTCTATCCCCGCGCGTTTGGACGGGAGAGGCCGGCAAATTTTCAAAAAATGGTCATTTTGACCTTCCAAAACATACTTTTTTCTACACAAGGGGAACGAAGCGGCTCAGAGGCCCGCCCTTTTAACTGTAGCATCCCCGCATCTTCCCTAGTAATCACCGCAAAAATTCCAGCAAATCCGTCGCACTTTTTTCTAGCCCCAATTTTTGGGCACCTAAAATATTTGAGTCTCTAATTCCGGAAATAATGGCCATACCGAGGAACAGGATGCGGTCCCGTATTCCCCAATGACTTACCTCTTACACGATAGCATCAAAATTGCAATAGAGAACACCATAACACCGCAGTACGTATAGTTCGAACAAAGATCATGAGTGCGTTGACTACAGCTCCTAGAACTCTATCTTCAGTATAACGGACAAGCCTTTATCCCCGCGTGTTTGGACGGGAGAGGCCGGCAAAATTTCAAAAAATTGTCATTTTTACCTTCTATAACATACTTTTTTCTAAATTAGGAGAACGAAGCGGCTCAGAGGCCCCACCTTTTAACGGTAGCATCCTACACCTTCTCTAGTAATCACCACAAAAATCCAGCAAATCTGTCGCACTTTTTTCTAGCCCCAATGTTTGGGTATCTAAAATATTTGAGTCTCTAATTCCGGAAATAATGGCCATACAGAGGAACGGGATGCGGTCCTGTATTTCCCCGTGACTTACCTCTTACACGATAGAATCAAAATGGCAATCGAGAACACTTTCTGATTTTCCAGAAGTAAAGGGGAAGGGTATAAACCACTATTTCGCCAAGATTCTAGCAGCCATAACACCGCAGTACGTATACTTAGGACAAAGATCATGAGTGCGTTGACTACAGCTCCTAGAACTCTATCTTCAGTATTACGGACAACCCTTTATCCCCGCGCGTTTGGACGGGAGAGGCCGGCAAAATTAAAAAAAAAACAGTCATTTTGACCTTCCAAAACATACTTTTTTCTACACAAGGAGAACGAAGCAGCTCAGAGGCCCGCCCTTTTAACTGTAGGATCCCCGCATCTTCCCTAGTAATCACAGCAAAAATGCAGAAAATTCGTCGCACTTTTCTCTAGCCCCAATTTTTGGGTACCTAAAGTTTTTGAGTCTCTAATTCCCGAAATAATGGCCATACCGAGGAACGGGATACGGTCCTGTATTCCCCAATGACTTATCCCTTACAAGATAGCATCAAAATGGCAAAAGCGATCACTTTCTGATTTTCGAGAAAATAAGGGGAAGGGTTTAAACTGTAGCATCCACGCATATTCCCTAGTAATCATCGCAAAAATCCAGCAAATCCGTCGCACTTTTTTCTAGCCCCAATTTTTGGTTACCTAAAATATTTGAGTCTCTATTTTCTTAAATAATGGCCATTCCGAGGAACGGAATGCGGTCCGGTATTCCCCCATGACTTACCTCTTACACGATAGCATCAAAATGGCACTTTCTGATTTTCGAGCAAAATAGGGGAAGGGTTTAAACAACTATTGCGCCAACATTCTGACCGCCATACCACCGCAGTACGTATACTGAGAACAACGCCCATGTGTGTGTTGAATACAGCTCCTCGAAATCTATCCTCTGTATAAAGGACAACTCTCTATCCCCGCGAGTTTCGACGGGAGAGGCCGGCAGAATTTCAAAAAATGGTAATTTTGACCTTCCAAAACATTTTTTTTTTACACTAGGAGAAAGAAGCCGCTCTGAGGCCCGCCCTTTTAACTGTAGCATCCCCGCATCTTCCCTAGTAATCACCGCAATAATCCAGCAAATCCGTCAAACTTTTTTCTAGCCCCAATTCTTGTGTATCTAAAATATTTGAGTCTCTAATTCCGGAAATAATGGCCGTACCGAGGAACGGGATGCGGTCCTGTATTCCCCAATGACTTACCTCTTACACGATAGCATGAAAATGGCAATCGCGAACACTTTCTGATTTTGTAGAAAAAAATTAAACCACTATTACGCCGATATTCTAGCCGCCATAACACCGCAGTACGTATACTTAGAACAAAGGCCAAGATTGTATTGAATACAGCTCCTCGAACTCTATCTTCAGTATAAAGGACAACTCTTTATCCCCGCGGGTTTGGACGGGAGAGGCCGGCAAATTTTCAAAAAATTATCATTTTGACCTTCCAAAACATACTTTCTTCTACACAAGGAGACCGAAGCGGTTCAGAAGCCCTCTCTTTTAACTGTAGGATCTTCCCTAGTAATCACCGAATAAATCCAGCAAATCCGACGCACAATTTTCTAGCACCCATTTTTCGGTACCTAAAGTAATTGTGTCTCTAATCCCGGAAATAATGGCCACACCGAGGAAAGATGCAGTCCTGTATTCCCCCATGACTTACCTCTTACACGATAGCATCGAAATTGCAATCGCGAACACTTTCTGATTTTCGAGAAAAAAAGGGGAAGGGTTTAAACCACTATTCCGCCGACATTCTAGCCGCCATAACAGCGCAGGACGTATACCTCTATCCCCGCACGTTTGGACGGGAGAGACAGGCAAATTTAAAAAAATGGTAATTTTGACTTCCAAAACATACTTTTTTCTACACAAGAAGAACGAAGCGGCTCAGAGGCCCGCCCATTTAACTGTAGCATCCGCGCTTCTTCCTTAGTAATCACCGCGAAAATCCAGCAAATCCGTTGCACTTTTTTCTACCCCCAATGTTTGGGTACCTAAAATGTATGAGTCTCTAATTCCGGAAATAATGGCCATACCGAGGAACGGAATGCGGTCCTGTATTCCCCCATGACTTACCTCTTACACGATAGCATCAAAATGGCAATCGAGAACACCAAAACACCGCAGTACGTATACTTAGAGCAAAGCCCATGAGTGCGTTGAATACAGCTCCTCGAACTTCATCTTCACTATAAAGGAAAACTCTCTATCCCTGCGCGTTTGGACGGGAGAGGAGGGCAAAATTAAAAAAAATGATCATTTTGACCTTCCAAAACATACTTTTTTCTACACAAGGAGAACGAAGCGGAGCAGGTACCCGCCGTTTTAACTGTAGCATCCCCGCATCTTCTCTAGTAATCACCGCATAAATGCAGCAAATCCGTCGCACTTTTTTCTAGCCCCAATTTTTGGGTAGTAAAATGTTTGAGTCTCCAATTCCGGCAATAATAGCCATACCGAGGAACGGGATGCGGTCCTTTATTCCCCCATTACTTACCTCTTACACTATAGCATCAAAATGGCAATCGAGAACCACTATTCCGCCGACATTCTAGCCGCCATAACACCGCAGTACGTATACCTCTAACCCTGCGCGTTTGGACGGGAGAGGACGGCAAAATTTCAAAATATGGTTATTTTGACCTTCCAAAACATACTTTTTTGTACACAAGGAGAACGAAGCGTCTCAGAGTCCCGACCTTTTAACTGTAACATCCCCTAATCTTCCGTAGTAATCACCGCAAAAATCCAACAAATCCGACGCACCGTTTTCTAGCCCCAATTTTTGGGTACCTAAATACTTGAGTCTCTAATTCCGAAAATAATGGCCATACCGAGGAACGGGATGCGGTCCTGTACTCCCCCATGACTTACCTCTTACACGATAGCATCAAAATGGCAATCGCGAACACTTTCTGATTTTCGAGAAAAAAAGTGGAAACCACTATTCCCCCGAAATTCTAGCCGCATAACACCGCAGTACGTATACTTAGAACAAAGCCCATGAGTGCGTTGAATACAGCTCCTCGATCTCTATCTTCAGTATAAAGCACAACTCTCTATGCCCGCGCGTTTGGACGTGAGAGGCCAGCAAAGTTTCACAAAATGGTCATTTTGACCTTCCAAAACATATTTCTTTCTACACAAGGAGAACGAAGCAGCTCAGGGGCCCGCCCTTTTACTCTAGCATTCCCGCATGTTCCCTTGTTATCATCGCAAAAATGCAGCAATTCCGTCAAACTTTTTTCTAGCCCCAAATTCTTGGGTACCTAAAATATTTGAGTCTCTATTTCCGGAAATAATGGCCATACCGAGGAACGAGATGCGGTCTTGTATTACCCCGTGACTTACCTCTTACACGATAGCATCAAAATGGCAATCGAGAACCACTATTCCGCCGACATTTTAGTCGCCATAACACCGCAGTACATATACTTAGAACAAAGCCCATGTGTGCGTTGAATACAGCTCCTCGAACTCTAGCTTCAGTATAAATGGCCATACCGAGGAACGGGATGCGGTCCTGTATTCCCCCATGACTTACCTCTTACACGATAGCATCAAAATGGCAATCGAGAACCACTATTCCGCCGACATTTTAGCCGCCATAACACCGAAGTACGTATACTTAGAACAAAGCCCAGGAGTGCTTTGAATACAGCTCCTCGAACTCTATCATCAGTATAAAGGACAACTCTCTATCCCCGCGAGTTTGGACGGGAGAGGCCGGCAAATTTTCAAAAAATGGTCATTTTGACCTTCCAAAACATACTTTTTTCTACACACGTAGAACGAAGTGGTCCAGAGGCCGGCCCTTTAACAGCAGCATCCCCGCATCTTCCCTAGTAAACACCGCAATAATCCAGCAAAACCCGTCGCAATTTTTTCTAGCCCCAATTTTTGGGTACCTAAAATATTTCAGTCTCTAATTCCGGATATAATGGCCATACCGAAGAACGGGATGCGGACCAGTATTCCCCCATGACTTACCTCTTACACGATATCATCAAAATGGCAATCGCGAACACATTATGAGTTTTGAGAAAAAAGGGAGAAGCGTTTAAACCATTATTCCGCCGACATTCTAGCCGCCATAACACCGCAGTACGTATACATAGAACAAAGCCCATGAGTGCGTTGAATACAGCTCCTCGAACTCTATCTTCAATATAAATGGCCATACCGAGGAACGGGATGCGGTCCTGTATTCCCCAATGACTTACCTCTTACACGATAGCATCGAAATGGCAATCGAGAACATCACAACACCGCAGTACTTATTCTTAGGACAAAGCCCATGAGTGCGTTGAATACAGCTCCTCGAACTCTATCTTCAGTATAAACCAAAACTCTCTATCGCCGTGCGTTTGGACGGGAGAGGCGGGCAAATTTAAAAAAATGGTCATTTTTACTTTCTAAAACATACTTTTTTCTACACAAGGAGGACGAAGCGGCTCAGAGGCCCGCCCTTTTAACTGTAGCATCCCCGCATCTTCCCTAGTAATCACCGCAAAAATCCAGCACACCCGTCGCACTTTTTTTCTAGCCCCAATTTTTGGGTAGCTAAAATATTTGAGTCTCTAATTCCGGAAATAATGGCCATACCGAGGAACGGGATGCGGTCCTGTATTCCCCCATGACTTACCTCTTACACGATAGCATCAAAATGGCAATCGAGAACCACTATTCCGCCGACATTTTAGCCGCCATAACACCGCAGTACGTATACTTAGAACAAAGCCCAGGAGTGCTTTGAATACAGCTTCTCGAACTCTATATTCAGTGTAAAGGACAACTCTCTATCCCCGCGCGTTTGGACGGGAGAGTCCGGCAAATTTTCAAAAAATGGTCATTTTGACTTTCCAAAACATACTTTTTTGTACACAAGGAGAACGAAGCGGCTCAGAGTCCCGCCCTTTTAACTGTAGCATCCCCACATCTTCCCTAGTAATCAACGCAAAAAATCCAGCAAATCCGTCGCACTTTTTTTCTGGCCCCAATTTTTGGGTACCTAAAATATTTGAGTCTCTAATTCCGGAAACAATGACCATACCGAGGAACAGGATGCGGCCCTGTATTCCCCCATGACTGTTCTCTTACACGATAGCATCAAAATGGCAATCGCGAACAATTTATGATTTTTGAGAAAAAAAGGGGAAGGGTTTAAACCACTATTCCGCCGATATTCAAGGCGCCAAAAAATCCACCAAATCCCGCGCACTTTTTCTAGCCCCAATTTTTGGGTACCTAATTCGGATACGATATCATCAAAATGGGAACCCCGAACACAAGCTGATTTTCGAGAAAAGAGTAGAAATCTCTATTCCGCCAACATTCTCGCCGCCATAACTCCGCCTTGTGTATAATGAGAACAAATCCGATAAATGCGACTAATAGAGGTCCTCGAACTGCATCTGCAACGTAAAGGGCAACTGAATTTGCTCTACACGAGGAAAACGAAGGGGCTCAGAGGCTCGCCCTTTTCACTGTAGCATCCCTGCATGTTTACTAACAATCACCAATAAAATCGAGCAATTCCGTTGCACTTTCTTCTGGATTTATTTTTTGGCTATCTAAAACATCACAGTCTCTAATCCCCGGAAATAATGGCCATATCGAGGAAATGGATGCGGTCCTGTATTCCCTCTGGACTAAATTCGGAAGCGATAGCATCAAAATGGGAATCCCGAACACAAACTGATTTTCGAGAAAAAATAGAAAGAAGGATTTAAAAACTCCTCATAATACTTGAAAAATGTGTACTTGATACAAAAATGATGTTACATAGTGTGAAACACAACAACAATAAAAGTATTTCATGCATATAAAAAAAAAATCTCGGAATTTGAACTTACATTTAAAATAATTTTCTGGATGACTAGACCCGGGACTGTATTTTGCAAGGAACCAACAATAGTCTGCAAGCATGTGGATGTTGATTTTCCTTTATATCGCTTTTCCATTTCAGATATTTCTGGACGAAATCTTTCCCCATACTTGTCGCTTACCACTCCAAAGTTAGGAGGAAAGAAATCTAAATGAGAATGTAAAAAGTGTATTTTGAGACACATATTACACTCCATTTTGTCATATGCACTTAACATGGTTTCCACAACAAGTACTATGTAGTTCTCTGCCCTAGAAGTTCCAAGGAAATTTGAGTGAACGTCTCTGAAAGCGAGCCATGCCATTCTTTCTGTAACGGAAAGTTTTTCCTCAAACAAAGGGTCAGCCATAACTTTATGAATTTGTGAACCGATGAAAATGCCCTCTTTTAATTTGCCTTCACTCAAACTGGTAAACTTTTCCTTTAAATACTGAAAACCACACACTCGTTTGTTCATTAAATAGACCTCACTTTGAACTGTTACGAAATTTATTTAATAGAAGGGACCAATATCTGTTTATTTATTATAAGTACAAAATAACATGCCAACAACCATAAGAAACCGGAAATAAGTCATAAACTCATAAAATGCACTAGCTTTTGTTTTGGTTTATATCCCAACCCGTGCCAGATGTTTCCTCGGGGAGTACTTATCGAAAAGTTAAATCATAGCATATCTTAAAAACCTTACGTGATACGAAGAAAAGAGATATATTTTCGGATTCAGCGCACTTCCAATCAAAAAGTTTGTATAAACAAGATAAATAATTATATTAACAAGATATTCTATTATTATTATTATTATTATTATATTATTATCAACAATTGAAATCTTTTATAAATAATACATAAAGATTTTATAAATCTCATTAACATCATCAAGCCATAAGGGACACATTATTTTAAGATGGAGCAAAATTCTTGTTGTTCAATGTAATTTGAAAAAATATAATAGAAAATAATGCAATAAAACAAAGGAATTTATTTAATATCACAATACGATAACACACCATCATAATCACCATCATAATCATCAACATCATCATAAATCTGTCAGGCAAGTAGGTCCCGTGTCCTGGCCCGATGCTAATGCATCAGTCTAGAAGTCTCATGATCGACCTTGACTTATTCTTTCATGGGATTGTATTTCAGGATTAAATGTGGTAATCTGCTTCTGTCCATTTGAAGAATGTGTTGAGTCCAATTATTACAACGGTAATTTTTAATTCTGTTCGAAACTGTGAAGACTTTCAGTTCTGACAAAAATTTATTGATTGTTTTGTACTTTTGACGTGTATATTTTGCAGTTTTCCTTAAAAATGTCATATTTTCTGCTCTTATCCTGGATTAATCTTGTTCTCTTAGTGCCCAAATGCCATACCATGCAACAATGTAGAGATAACCAATGTATTGTGTAAGAATTTGGGATTGTTTAGAATATTATGTTGACGATACCTTTTATTTCTAGAAACTTCGCAATTTTTCTGTTTATATTTCTCTTATGAAATCGTATATCGAAGACAGTTAAAACTGTTCATTTGATCAATAATATTTATTTATTACAATTTTACTTCAAATTGGGTCCTGCCTTTGCAAGCCCTAATTTTGACAAATTGTTTTAAGTCGGAGCAAAATCCTTGTTATTCAGTGTTATCAGACGGCTTCAAGCGACTCAAGTACTACGGGTTGCTTAAGAGTGATATATGTGATACTTACTTACTTACTTACTGGCTTTTAAGGAACCCGGAGGTTCATTGCCGCCCTCACATAAGCCCGCCATTGGTCCCTATCCTGAGCAAGAATAATCCAGTCTCTACCATCATATTCCACCTCCCTCAAATCCATTTTAATATTATCTTCCCACCTACGTCTCGGCCTCCCCAAAGGTCTTTTTCCCTCCGGCCTCCCAACTAACACTCTATATTCATATCTGGATTCGCCCATACGTGCTACATGTCCTGCCCATCGCAAACGTCTGGATTTAATGTTCCTAATTATGTCAGGTGAAGAATACAATGCGTGCAGCTCTGCGTTGTGTAACTTTCTCCATTCTCCTGTAACTTCATCCCTCTTAGCCCCAAATATTTTCCTAAGAACCTTATTCTCAAACACCCTTAATCTCTGTTCCTCTCTCAAAGTGAGAGTCCAAGTTTCACAACCATACAGAACAACCGGTAATATAACTGTTTTATAAATTCTAACTTTCAGACTTTTTGACAGCAGACTAGATAAGAAAAGCTTCTCAACCGAATAATAACATGCATTTTCCATATTTATTCTGCGTTTAATTTCCTCCCGAGTATCATTTATATTTGTTACTGCTGCTCCAAGATATTTGAATTTTTCCACCTCTTCGAAAGATAAATCTCCAATGTTTATAGTTCCATTTCGTACAATATTATGGTCACGAGACATAATCATATACTTAGTCTTTTCGGGATTTACTTCCAACCCTATCGCTTTACTTGCTTCAACTAGAATTTCCGCGTTTTCCCTAATCGTTTGTGGATTTTCCCCTAGCATATTCACGTTATCCGCATAGACAAGAAGCTGATGTAACCCATTCAACTCCAAACCCTGTCTATTATCCTGAACTTTCCTAATGGCATATTCTAGAGCGAAGTTAAAAAGTAAAGGTGATTGTGCATCTCCTTGCTTTAGCCCGCAGTGAATCGGAAAAGCATCAGATAGAAACTGGCCTATACGGACTCTGCTGTAAGTTTCACTAGATGTATGTGATAGCAATGCAATTTATCTGCCTATGAGCTCTGGTTTCTGGTTTAGAAATTCGCTCTTGTTTTCAGGTCTGAGCTTAGGAATGTGTACCGTCCATTCCATTCCACCAAGCAGTGAACTTTTACTACATCCGAGGCGTCGTGTAGCTGCTGCGGACCCCGACCCTGGGGACCAATAGCGGTGCCAGTGAAGTGACTAATTAAACTCGCAACCAATGTGCCTCCTGGGAGCTCGTCGCCGCCGCCGTCGACTCCGATCCTTGCTTCTCGGAGACCGCTCCATCCTGCGACTTTTCTGCCTCTAATATCCTACCGAACTTAATGGCTTCTTGGTTGGATTTTTGCTCTGGCCGGTGGGAGTCATAGTAACAAGTAAATAAGACCACGAAGCGAACAGCTGAAGTACAGACTATTTGAGATAGTGTTCGGCAGGTTATGAATTTGTGACTTTAAGCATGTTCACTCTTCTTGCTGAGCACGCAAAATGGAGCAGGTGAGTTACAGCACAGTCTAGTATAATAATAATAATAATAATAATAATAATAATAATAATAATAATAATAATAATAATAATGGTTTATTTTAACTGGCAGAGTTAAGGCCATTTCGCCTTCTCTCCCACTCAACCAGTGCGATACAAAAATACAAAATTACTATATTGCTAAGGAGCAACTTAAGGACCTTACTAATAGACGGTAATTATACACAGTATTTAAAGGGTGCAAATGATATGTTGTTATTGAAGTGTTGTATCAGTGAAGAATTATGTTGTGTCAGTGAAGTGTGTTGTATCAGTGAAGAAGTATGTCGTGTCAGTGAAGTGTGCTGTGAAAGTGAAACGTGTTCCTGTCAGTGAAGCTTTATAGTTTATAGTGGCAGTGCATAGTATATGAACAGTGAAATGTTTTTGAAGAATTAGTGAAATCAGGATAGAATCAGTGAAATGTGTCGTAGTTCCAGTGCAGTGAGTGAGTTGACAGCGAAATGAGTGTAATTTGAAAGGTACTTGTGGAGACATCAACATATCATACTCGTAGGTTTTAGTTCGATCTTAGTTTTAAGATACAAATTAGATTTATTTCAAATGTTATTTTAAGTGATCGTTTCATTTAATTTAGTATATTCCCTGTTGTTGTTGTTATTATTATTATTATTACTATTATTATTATTAATTATTGTTAGTATTAATTATTAGTATTATTATTAATTGTATTTTTAATTAATAAGTTTATTATTGTCATTATTGAGTGTAATTAGTTACCACTGCCACCGGGTATATACCTACTGCAGTGTGAATAAATACACATACACATATAATACATAACAATTCTTTTACCTTCCCAACACTCCAATGAAATAATTATATACTAATAATAACATTGATAATAATAATCATACCTAAATATAATTAAATCATTAAAAACTCGATTATGATTATAATTACAACTTCAATTTGACTGCGTCATTAAGAAATTGTTTAGCTTTGTCTTGAAAGTAGTTATTGTCTGGCAGCCCCTAATCTTCTGAGGTAGAGAATTCCATTCACGAGGGACGGAGACAGTGAAAGAGGATGAATAGTGGAATGTTCTACGGGGAGGAATTGCCAGGATTTGGCTCTCTTGTGACCTGGTGTTTAGATTGTGATTGCAGGATAAGTAGTTAAACCGGGAACGAAGATAATTTGGAGTAGAAGTGTGGAGAACTCGAAACAGAAAAGAAAGCGAATGAAGTGATCTACGGTTATTGAGTCGCAGCCAGGATAAATATTTGAACGATGGTGTAATATGGTCAAATTTGCGAGCATTGCTGATGAATCTGACACACATATTGTGCACACGCTGTAGCTTGTTCGAAAGTTCAGTTGTCAAATCTGTAAGTATTATGTCGCAATAGTCAAACAGTGGTAATACGAGGGTTTGCACTAAAGTCTGTTTTAATTTTGGCGGGAGGAAGTTTCTGAACGGGTTAAGAAAATGCATGGTATAGCATACTCTCTTGGATATTTTCTTTATTTGGCATTCCCAGTCACGAAGCTCAATACTTAACAAATATGCATCCATAGATAGTTGCTAAGAACCAGAAACGCTACTATCGCCTCATCACAGACCCTTTCCCTAGCAGACGATGAAATGTATTGTACTTTCGATATCGTGTTCTTTTCAAAAAATTAAAACCTTCCTTCCACTATTGAAATATGAAATACATAAGGTTTATACAGGGACATAATTTTATTTTTACTTCCATTTTTATTGTACCTGAGTTTTTGGATGTACTTCACTCCCACCCTTCTACTAATGAAGTTCAACCGTCCTCCACACAGATCCAAGACCGCATATAGTCAGAGTAGCCTTACGGTCATAGTAAACAGTACGTTCCAAAAATATTTTCGCGTTTTCCAGTGACGAAAGAGCTTTCAATATTGCATCATTTTCCATTGGCCTACGTCGCATCCCGGTTTCCCCCACCTGCTTCTATTCGCCTCTCTGTAAATGCTAGTGGCTGGGCTGTCTTAGCTCTTTTCTGAGAACATTAATTTCTGTTAGGAATTGGACGTCTACGTAATATTATACCCCATAAAATTGTTTAAAATAACTTCAATAACATGGCCTCGTTAAGTAATTAACTGTCACGTGATTTCCCCTCTTTCTACGATCCTGCGACATAACTACTTGAACAGACAGTAGATAGCATGTCTGAGTAATTTTATCTTTTCGGATCGGGCAGAAGTGAAGATTGAATTTACAGTACGTAAGGTACTCTTTTATAGACTAGGTACAGAATTAGTTCAGCATTAGTTACTAGTACGAAGGACGAAACTGGTAATTGGAATTAGATGCAATAGTCTATAGTGCGATAATAGGGACAAAAAAACTGAAGCCTGTGTCGAAATGAACGGCCATCATTTTAAAAAATGTGTTTAAATATCCATATCATGATTATTTTTCTATTTAACTTCATTCTCTACATTGTACGCTAATGTGCTGTAGACAGTATAATATACACTGCATAATGAATACGTTCGCATGGTTAACTCAGTTCGTGAGTAAAAACACTTATTGTTAATACTGTACTGTATTTTGCTTAAACAAAAATCTAATGAAAATTATCAAACTCGAACTTGCGAAATTTCCTAGTTTACGTAAATGGACGAACTATTTTTCTCCACTCCTACACCTAGTAAAGTGATTTGTTTGTATTTTACGTCAGTATCATCGAATTCCGTTCGTGGAAGGGGTAGCAAACGGTGTTTTCTGTTTTCAACCGTTAATCCAAAGGTATAGCCAGGTTAATATTAAAAATATTAGTAAAAATAAAATGATGTCCCTGTACAATCACGAAGCTCAATACTTAACAAATATGCATCCATAGAAAGTTGCTAACCACCAGGAACGCTACTATCGCCTCATCACAGACCCTTTCCCTAGCAGACGATGAAATGTATTGTACTTTCGATATCGTGTTCTTTTCAAAAAATTAAAACCTTCCTTCCACTATTGAAATATGAAATACATAAGGTTTATATATTATTTTCATAAAGTATATGTTATATTTTATAAACTCACCTTCCTGAATCTTTCGGAATAAGGATAACTCTGACCTCATTTTCTTACAATTTATAGTACTACCGACATCTCCTTGTCCCATATCATTATTAAAATTATTGTATTTTAGCCATTTACAGTTATTACAATCGATAACGAACATATCACAGTTCACACAACTTTTCACAACAATGGGAAATACGGCACAGTCAATGCCTTTTCGATCTAGAACAGGCCGTAATGTATGCTCGGGTTTTCTATTTCAGTGTATGGAGCTCAGTGAAATATTATATTCTAACTTTATTGCGTATAATAGCTAAGTTTTATTTAATGTAATGTGTCCATAAGTTCCGTTTACTTCTTGTTGCGTGATATGTTGCAGAAATAATTACAAAACTGTCTTATTTTATTGTCAAGAGAATTTTACATGTTAACATAATTGTTCGCATCAACATTTTAAGTTTAGAATTGAAGCTATTTTGAAGTTTAATAAAAAAAATAATTTATATTGTGATTTTAATTTAGCACATCTACCTTCCTTAATTGTAGATAGAAAATTTACCATACCACTCCTATGAAATTAGTGTACGTACGATTGTGTTACTTAGTCTCTTAGGTAGTAGATAAATACAATAATTCAGTATCGGTACTCAATTGTAATATTAAAATACAGGCAAATTGAATATGCGGGGTATCATACACGACATTATGCTTAATTATAATGTATAATTGCGAATATAGGAATATAAGTTAAATATTGGAGGCAGGGCATTGGAGACCACTAAAATTAGACAGAAAGGGGCAACTGGTAAGTAAACATAAGCTATAATTTCAACATATCTAAATATCCGTGCGGTGCAACTGAAAATTATTGAATCGTGCATACATGAATGTACAATAATTTTTGTCGACCTGGTTGGCGAGTTGGTATAGCACTGGCCTTATATGCCCAAGGTTGCGTGTTCGATCCCGGGCCAGGTCGATGGCATTTAAGTGTGCTTAAATGCGACATACTCATGTAAGTAGATTTACTGGCATGTAAAAGAACTCCTGCAGGACAAAATTCCGGCACATCCGGCGACACTGATATAACCTCTGCAGTTGCGAATGTCGTTAAATAAAACATAACATTTTTTAACATTTACAATAATTTCGCAATATTTAATCGAAATAAATGCAGGTATTACACATACAAACAACTTAATTTTCACATCAAAAATAATATTACACCTTAACTCGCAAGTGAATTATGTCTGAAGTGTTTCATAATCATTGTTTTAAATTTTATTAATGCAATTACACTACATTTTAGAGATATACATCTTAATCTTTATGCATTCCAACTAATTTATATGGTTGAAACGCCGCCCTTCATGATCGGGTTAAGCGAGTCATATGATCTGCCTTCCGGCCTGTATTAGATCACGGTGGCAGTGGCACAGTCTATTGTTTCTAGTACTCACAGCGCTCCAAGCGGCTAGCAACTATAGCGGGAAAAGCAAAAAAAAATCATCCCAAGCTTCGTGACTGTACATGCAAGTGGAGGGAGAAATATGAGAGAAAGAAGAAAAATCATTCAAAACGGGGGCATGTAATTTGAAGAATGTTTATTAGGGTATGTAATTTGACGAAAAGTCCTTCAAAGTGTCATTGTAATTTGAGGAAAAGCCCTTCAAAGTGTCATTGTAATTTGAGGAAACACAGTGTAGATGTGTGATTAACAGACAAGAGAATAACTGACGAGCAGCCAGGGTGCCAGATCAATAAAGTTAGAATATCGTACTAATCTTGAATTGAAATTAATTTAAATTTAAGTGAGAGGCCACTACGATCCATCATTGTGACCTTATTGCGCCGATCCTCAAGCTAGATGCATTTCCAAACCCACACCGGCTGACCACACTAAGGTTCGCTGCATACCCAAGTTCATGAATGGGCAACCCGTGCTCACAAAGTGCTAAAAAAAACCTTGAAAGAGAGAAAGATAGACGGAGCCAGCCGCAGCAGTTACAAGTTGTTCGTAGTTTCGCTGCAAAAGCAGATCACTGCCATGGTGCGCTCTGGCGGCTCGTGCAGGTGGTCATGATATTTACTCCATGATTTGAATTTCAGAATGACGCATGGTACAATAAATAAATATAGTAATTTTAGACAGACTGGACCTAAATACACATAAAATTATATTATTTCCTATCTTTGTAAATTAGTTCAGTATGAAAACACAAACTGAATACCACCTTTTCAAGGTACAACACATATGGCTGCAATACTTATTTATTATTACACTATTTGTTAATATCTTATTTTTTGTAGGTTATTTTACGACGCTTTATCAATATCTTAGGTTATTTAGCGTCTGAATTAGATGAAGGTGATAATGCCGGTGAAATGAGTCCGGGTTACAACACCGAAAGTTATTGGGTTGAGGAAAAACCCCAACTGCGACCTTTTCCCCTACAAGTGACACTATGGACCAATCTTAAAAAATACCACACTTAACTTGTTTTTTTTTAAATATATATTTTCCCTCCTCTAGTTAGAAACCACTGGTTTAGATTAAACTAGTGTGCCGCAAGATTTTAAATTACAACTTTAGTGTGCCACATGTTGAAAAAGGTTGAAAAACGCTGGTCTAGACTCTAGACTCAGTAGCGGCCGGTGATGGAAATCCTCGGTGAGGCCAGATGCAACTAGTATAAGTGCCTCCGATAGGAAATGTTTATTCATGATATTAATTATTATTGTTATTATATTATTAATATTATTATTACTGTATTATTATTATTAGTAAAAATAATAATTTCACTCAACAAATAAGCTGTAATGCTGAGAGTTTCAGTGATATTTTCAGTGTGATGAAACAACCCATAGGGTAAACTAGGTTCTGTTAGACAGTCGGGCATGTTGGACACTCTGTATTTTAACGTGTTACCGGCTACTTCCGTCATTGACTTCTAGCAGAATGTGGTGCCCACAAGTGGCGAGGTAACACGTTAAAATACAGAATGTCCAACATGCCCGACTGTCCAACAGGCCCTAGTTTACCCTATTATGTGTTGAAATTCCCCTTATTTCCTTTTCTTTTTATTTTTTTCCTTTGACAGCAACAAACAAGGCCAACAGAAAAGTTTATTTTGCACCACATTATCACTTAACCATTTATGTTGCACGTACCAGGATGCAATAGAAACTCACATTTTAAGATTATCTCTCAGAAAAAATGTCAGCGATGTCGTAGGTATCTCGGTAGGCTCTCTTTTTATTTAAAACTTCCTTTCTTTCAATATTATTTCTTCTCGAAAAAGGACACTCAAACAATGAATTAACTACATCATCGTCATTTCTCGCATTTGTTTTTGTTTATATTTTCCCGAAACACATAACATTGGCCCAGATTCACTACTGTACTACGAAGTACAATAGTACAACACCGTCGCTTAAGTCATAAACTAAGACAGTGATGTCAAAGCAAGCGCATTTTTCTGACCTTGACGTCGTACGCGGGCATCAAGCGCTAGCTATGGAATGAGGAAGGATTGTGTATATGAATAAGCAGCCTGTTGGATTTACAAAACAGTGGTGTACAAACTTCAAACGTAACGTGAAATTTTATGTCGTTATTTTATATGGATTCTTTCTGTTTGATATTACGTATAATGTCTGAAAAAAAGTACTAACACCAATTTCTTAATATTGCAGTTGTGTTTTAAACGTTAATAACATAATAAAGAGTTAAGAAGGAATATTCACATACATTCCATAGTAGTACAACTATACTGTACTAAGTGAATGAAACACATCATTCATAAAGAAAGTTATATCCCAAAAAAAAAAGAGATTGAGTATGACATGATAAGCTGGAATTTATATTGATGATATATTTAGCCTTATAAAAGTAATCAATGAAATAATCAAAACAATATTATAGTACAAAGCAAAGTTACCCAGGTATATGTTTTAACTGTAACTAATATTACATAACAAAACTGTTATCGCAGTATGCTTTTAAGGTGATACTGGTGCGCAACTTCCTATCATCAGAATATTAAATTATTTTCTCGAAATCTTCTGAAGCTATAGAGCTGACGTTTTTACAACACACGCGCACATATCTTTTGTTTATGATGTAAACGTAGTTGCTTTGTTTTATTCATTTCCTTACTAACATTTTCCATGCGAATATTTTCAAAAATTTCAATACACTATTTTCAGTAATACGTATTTACGGTACGATACTTATATTAGATTTAGGAAAACATCGTTTCAGTACCTGTAAGGCTACTAAATAAACATATCTGAAAATTTCACTTTTTTATAAAAAAAAATTGAGAAAATATTCCTTTTGAATAAAAAAGCAATCTTGTGAAAAATGAACGTTACAATTAAAACTTACTTTCTTATAATGGACTTTTACTTCTCAGACAAATCTAAAAATGAACATGGGTACAGTTTTAATAAGTTCTCTTCCCTTTATCCATTGAATCAGTGCTGGCCATCCCTGTATGTAGCACAACCAAGCGGCATATACTACCTCTTTCGTCTGTCTCTTTCCTTTCCGCTGTAAAGCGCTTAGGCTCTCCTGAGCTCTAAAGCGAGCACTTGCGCCTATGGGCGTCAGTTGACATGACTGAACTAAGACATAAGGGGAGAGAATAGTGTGGGTCTCTGCCTACCAAAGAACTGGAATTTTTTACATGTATGGCCTCTTTAGGAAAACAAGTCACCACTGCTATTCCCATCCCACTCTACCCTTGACCAGGCCACGAGGCCAGACGAATTGTGCCTCAGCTACAACGTTTCAAGCGCAACCTCAAAGCCCGCGAAAACATACGAAATACAGAAGCCAGACCTGGCACGAGCGATCCTGGCCTCAGGAACAAATTTTACTGCAAAACAGGTCTATATACATCATAATATAATAATAATAATAATAATAATAATAATAATAATAATAATAATAATAATGGCTTTATTTAACCTGGCAGAGTTAAGGCCGTAAGGCAACACAGTGGGATACATACTGGCGTTAAGTGATAAATAAACACGATTTAGATAATAAAAATAAGAAACAAAAAAAAATAAAAATAAATACAATGGAACACATTCCATTAAATATTTGCAACGCGTTAGGTCTGGCAACTCATCATAAGATATTTTCCTAATTTACATTTAAAGGAAATTAAAGTTCGGCAGCCCTTGACTTCAGGCGGCAGAGAATTCCAGTGGTGAGAAGTAGCAACAGTGAAAGATGAAGAATAAAGAGATGATGTGTGCAGTCGTATTTCTAGCGTGTTATCATATTGTGACCGAGTATTTAAGTTATGATACCGAGAAAGACTGTGGAATCGGACAGATAAGTAAGAGGGAGTAGAGGTGTGCAAAATTCGGTATAAGAGCGAAAGGGAATGTAACTTTCTCCTCTCATTTAACCTGAGCCACAATAATTTATCGAAAGAAGGCGAAATGTGATCGTAGTAGCGGACATTACAAATGAAACGAACACACGCATTATGAACACGTTGCAGTTTCTGGGATAAATCCACCCTGAGATCACTGAATAAAGCGTCACAATAATCGAAATGAGGCATAATAAGAGTCTGTACAAGCGTCTGCTTTAATTTAGCTGGATAGTGGTACAATCTTTTTAATGAGTGAAGAGTGGAAAATACTTTCTTGCATGTGTGTTTGATATGCGTGTTCCAGGTAAGATTAGATTCAAAATGAACTCCCAGGTTTTTTACAGTTGAACTGAATGGAATGATCGCTTTATTCAGAGTCACAGGAGGAAGATATGCATATATATATACATCTTATATGCTCCATTCAAATAACTAATACATTATATAAACACACAAAATTTGATTTCAGTTAAGCCAAGTGACTGAGGCCCGGCCTCACTTGTCTCAATCAGCCGCCACTGTCTAGACTACGAGTAATATCGCCATATCATTAAGCAAACACAATTTAAAGGAAATTCCTTTGCTAGACAACGTCTAATTTCTGCTTAGCAGCCTGTTGTGACTTGGTCAAGGCTGGGTGTTAAGGGACACGCTGCTATTGTTCAACAGTCACAATGCCACCCCCACGCTGGCAGACGTGGTGGAGTCCAAGCAGCCGAGGTGGAACTCTCACTTAGAGACTCTCGGTGTGGTATAAATTTGAGCGCCCAGGTCGGGTGTTAACCCCCACCTCCAACAACGCTGCATTATTAAGATCGTTAACTTGGGGTTTCTAACAAATGGTTTATTACGCGAAGAGAATCTCGAGAACATAGTTCGTATCCAGCTTTGTAGAAATCGGCGAAGCCATTACAAGAACCTTATGATATTATCACAAATACTCGCATTAGTGGTACATCTCTATTGAAGAAAATTGGCACAAGAACATATCCTCTTTATACCAGTTATCAAATTTATTATTATTATTGTTTACTAGAACAGATATCGTTTAGGAAAAATGACTTAATAGGGGAATTAAACAAGACATAGAAAAAAAACGGGAAAGATAGATAGAAGATTAAAATGTAATTTCATTGTATGTGTTAATTGTGATGAAGGGAATAACAATATTGGTGAAATTGTGATAAATTTTAATTGGCTAAAAAGTGGACTTAAATAATTATATTGCTAGGGATGGGGACAAATGAAATAATCGAAAGAGTGGTAGAATGGAGCGAACACTAGAGAAGGACGTGAACTGGTCGAGAGAGTCCAAAGTGTGAAAATGTGCGCGAAATTCTTATTAGAAATATGTGAATGAACTGTAATAAAGATTAGGGTGGCAGTATTATATAATCGACATGCAAAACGAATAACAGTTAAGACTAATATGTGTCAATAGCATGCCCCAGATACTGACTGAAAAAATAAGAAAATTAATCTGTTATTACGCGGTTACAAATGAAGGGACAAAGCTGTAATTGTAATACCAATAGTAACGAAGTTCTAGTTCTAATAGTTAAGCTACAGTTAATTAGAGTACCTAAAGGATTAATACGTAGGACGTCACTATCATGTATATGCTTTGACAACGGTATGTAAATGTAAGTATAGTAATGGTGAGTATCTGTATACAGCAATGTGAAGGTGCACCATTACTTGTATGATTTTTTTGATGACATTAAATATATATCATATTATTATTATTATTATTATTATTATTATTATTATTATTATTATTATTATTACTCCATTATTTTCTGTACCTGACATAATTAGGAACATTAAATCCAGACGTTTGAGATGGGCAGGGATGTGGCACGTATGGGCGAATCCAGAAATGCATATAGAGTGTTAGTTGGGAGGCCGGAGGGAAAAAGATCTTTAGGGAGGCCGAGACGTAGATGGGAAGATAATATTAAAATGGATTTGAGGGAACTGGGATATGATGGTAAAGACTGGATTAATCTTGCTCAGGATAGGGACCAATGACGGGCTTATGTGAGGGCGGCAATGAACCTCCGGGTTCCTTAAAAGCCAGTAAGTAAGTAAGTATTGTTTTCTGTATTGATGTTATAGGGTAAAGTTGCCTAATTCCGTGATACTCCTAATTTCGTGATACGTTTTTTTCACTGAATGTCACGGGATTGGATATCTTGGTAGGAAATTCAACGATGTCTCAAAAGTAGGCGAAAGATACAATCTTTCGAGAAAGATGTCTGGCGCTATGGTCGAACGGCAAAGCTTTGACTGACATTCAATTTTAAAAAAAGTATCACGGGATTAGGGGTATCACGGAAATAGGCAACTTTACCCTACAGTCTGATCTGTTTGGTATGGATAATATTAATTTATTATTATAAATCTATTATGATAGTAGAAAAAATTTCTTGCTGGTTATATTATGATTAAAAGATGGGAGTTTCCATAAATATGACAATCAACAATGCATAATCCGAAAGGACAAATGAAAATCATAGATAATTAAAATGCCTACTACAAATCAACAGCGGGCATAATGTGTTCTTTGGGATACTAAATTTGAGACTGTTAAAAGAGTTCAACGGGAATTTCGACGTGAGTATGAAGTGCGTAATGTACCGACATACGATTCCATAATATTGTGATATCGAATATTTGTAAACCCAGTAAGAGAAGATGCTATCTCTTCGCTTGACCCCCAAACTCCCCAGATCTAACCCCTCCTGACTTCTTCGTGTGGAGTTTTGTTAAAGACATTGTCTATTCACATAAACCCAGGAACATTTATGATCTGAGAGCAAAAATTACTCAAGCTTTTCAACAAATCACGCCTCTTATGTTACAACGGACATGGGCTGAATTGCATCACCGTTATGAGTTGTGCAGGGTGCGCAATGGGGGTCATGTTGAGCTCTGAGGAATCTCCCATCTTTCAGTGTTGTATGCACGAAGTTTCAACAAATAAAATTCAGTAGTAAATTTTTACGGTGTTTTTATTTTATCCATACCCAAACGGATCACCCTGTATATTTGCTACGTATTTTTATACTGGTTGTGTGAAAAATAATGCCTTATGACCTTAGCTCTGTCAGTCCAGTAAAAATGAACTAAATAAATATATGAACGAATAATTTAAATTGTAGGGAAGGTCATTTTATTTTCACTATTATTTATTTTCATTGATTTATTGTTTATTTTCACTAATATGTTTATTTTTATTTTTACTGTGTACATTTTTTTTTAATTATCGGCTTCTCTTTTTATGTGATTCGTATTTGATTCTAAAACATTAATATGTATTTCACCATGTTTATTTTTATTTTATGAGGTAAATTTTATGTAACTACCTCTTTTGATCTCATTATGTACCTAAATTGTATCAGTATGTAATTACTTAATTCCGATCCAGTTTTATGTTCAACTGTGTAAGCAAGTTTTAATCCTGGTTGAGTGTAAGAGAAGGCCTTACGGCCTTAATTCTGCCAGGTTAAATAAAGCCATTATTATTATTATTATTATTATTATTATTATTATTATTATTATTATTATCGCAGTATCAATCTCTATCGCTAGAATGCTTTTTCAACAGTCTTCAAGGTCTAGATTTGAATCATGAATAGAACGTCAACTGCAGGACAAACAAGACGCAAGTGTTCCCTTATAGTACCTGTGCCATAAGCCAAATATGACGTCACGCCAATATAGTCTATGAACAACTAACCTTATCTCCGTACGCCCTGGAACAGAATACGGTCCCTATTAATAAGGAGCGAGTTTTAACAACGATGAAGAACTCTCGTATCCTTGACACCAAAAGGTACTTGCTTAGCAAGTAAGTAAGCGTTTTAAAAATGAAATATGGGCAGAATTATTTTCTGTTTCCAATTATTTGTAGCTTATGGTACTATAAATGCTCGTCTCCACTATTAACAACAACATGTTAAATGTTAAATTGTTTACCGTTAACATCTCAACATGTTGATTGAAAATGTTAATGCTAATTTCATTTTAACACTTTGTCCACACTGTTAAACATGTTAAACTTGACTTTCTTTGCGTAGTCCACCATAAACAGTCTGTGAAATTTTAATGTAGACAGTGGACAATGGACTCAGATGATGATTTGGCTTTTGTAATTGTCTCTATTGCTTGTTACAAGGCCTTGAAAAGGAAGAAAATGAGAATGTAGGTGCGGCAATATATTGGTAAAAGACACTATGCAGAAGACATTCTAAACGAGCTTAAAGTTGAAGATCGATTTGGATTCGAAAACTTTCTGAGAATGTCAGGACACGATTTTAATATAGTGCTGCAAACATACTTCCTGTTGCATCAAAGAAAGACAGTTTAAGAGCAGCTATTTCATCTCAATTAAAAAATTACAGCGCGATTGATTGACTATCATAGGACCTACGACATGATAGATGTTAAAGGAGCGGGTAATATCGTATAATTATTCTTTCCGAAGTTTTACGAACGTTAACATACATCACCAAATACGACCATTACTGACGTCAACACAGCATTAACGTTTAGCGTTCGACGAGAGTGCGAAAACTCTCTATTGCATTCTCGAGAACAATTAAATAATAATAATAATAATAATAATAATAATAATAATAATAATAATAATAATTCCAGTTCTTTAAAACAGTCGGCCTTCATTGTTTTGTCTCTGTATTACATCCCACAAACAAGGCCTTTCCATCAGTGCATTAATTTTATTCTAACGTATTTTCTTTCGTCCATTGCATTACTTTGAACAACTTACACCAACACCAAGGACCAATGATAGTATAAAAATGATCAAGATACGCGCCACAAAATCGGAAGTTAGTTGTTGCTATGGAAACTGTACGAACTTTGCCGAACTGTACCGACGCTGCACAAGCAAACGAATTGACTTGACATGTTTTCCATTGCTGCTGGAAAACACGCCAACATGTTAAAAGTGTTAACTTGAATATAATCAGTCAACATGTTAAGTCAATTGAGACTTGAAATATCCATATACATGTTAAATTCAACATGTAATATTTAACATGTTGTTATTAAATGTTTAATAGTGGAGACGAGCCTTAACAAAAAAAAAAGTGCATTTTGCGCATAATTTAATGACACCGCCATTTTAGTTTAGTAAGTTGTTACACTTGTGACCCTTTTCTTCCCAAGTTGCGAGCAATGCAATGGTACAACGAGCCAAATAGCAGTGCTCATGTGTTAAGCGACTGACAAAATGCATTTAGCTCTATAAACGATCGGATTAACCTTAATCCAATTTGTCAGTATTACAACTATCAATCAATATTCGAAACAAATAGACTACGTTAACGTTGGTCAGAGGATACAGTGAAACCGCTGAAGCTAAAGAGTTGACAGCCTGACTTGTTGCAGTAGTAACAGTAGTATTCATTCAACGACGCTTTCAAATGCAGAGGTTATTCCGCGTCCAAATTAACGTGAACGGAAAATGACCTGAAGCTTCTATAAAAGGCATGAGTTTTTATGTGTCATAAATCTACGACACGGTCCGGTCCTCCCATATTTACTCTCCTCCCGGAGAAATCCATGTTTAGTATTTTATCGTCACTTAAAATTCGTCATCCTCGGTAGGGTTCAATCCTGTTAACCTCAGTTCTAACCACTACGGTCTTACTAATAAAAACTCTATATACAGACATTTAACTGTCTTATACTTATACAATGAGTAACTCGTTTATAAGTCGTGTGTAAATTCCTTACTAATAATTATAAGTCGTGTATAAATTCCTTACTAATAATCACTACATATATCGTGTATAACAGTACAGCTGTTACATAGCTGCGTCATAGTTTCGTCATTACTTCATTACAAAAGGAAATAGAATATCTGAGGTTCTCTATTGCATTCGGTAGAGCTCTCTAGTGTGGCGTGTCAAGTATCGATAATACAATTGGTTCTGATCGATTACTACGCTATATTTCGGTCAAGGAGTACAAGTTACAGCAATATTATTCTAATTATTCTATGCTCTTTGGTTTGTTTTTCTGTGGTTACAAGGTAACCATCATCATAAAATGACAGTCGATACGAACAGCTGTTAGAGGGGTGGCCATTTTTTCTCTATATACAACGCTTAAACGAGGGATTTTGTGTATATAACTACTGCAAAGCAATTCCCATTATATAGTTATAGACTGTTTATACATCCATCGCTTATGCATGGTTTATTAGTAACGCTTTCTGTCTCACCTCGGCATAAGTCTCGTATAAAAACTGTACACGGTTTATTAGTAAGACCGTAAGAATGGTAGCCGTTATACCTTCGAGGACAACAGCTTGCCAAGTCAGACGCAGGCCTATCATCTTATGTGGACTATGTAGATCAGGCATGCCAGAAATGAGACACAGAATGTGCAGTGTATGTTCGCGATGTGCAGATTGCGTCATTCACGCGTTGCTCTTACCAGTTCTTAGCTGGAGGAGTGTACAAGAATCTATTCTGCGCTTCTAGTGTTCGATTAATTTTACATTTGGATAATTTAAGACACACTTAGCAGAAGGAAAAAAACACAATTATTGTCAGTGTCTATATTTGACAATTGTAACACAAGAAACATTAGCCTTACTCTGTTATAATTCAAAAAGTAGGCTAGTGGTTTGTAAAGCCTAATTTATTAACATGATTTGTGTGGGCCTATAGTATTTGAAGAAAATATAAATATTGGAGCAATTTCGAAATAACAAAAAACGAACACAGTATTTCATTTTACGTAGTAGGTACTAATTATTTCAAAGCAGTACTCTTTCATTTGTTCGTCAAGCATTATTGGGACCATTGGTACACAAATGTTAAAGAAAATTTTATACTCCCAATATGCAGTAGGATACTGTGAGGTTTTACACTGAAATCATTTCCTTGCTTAATGGATTAGAAATAAGCGTTAATATTAATACATTGGACAAATTAAGCTTGAATATAATTTACATATAGTTTATTTGGAAAATGTTGAGAGCAAGTATCAGCAAGTTGCGAAGTTACTGAAATTAATTAAAAGTGTAGTCCACAAGCTGTATATCGAGGGATATTTTTTAATGTCAGGTTTAAAGATTTATTAACGTAAGTGACGTGAGACGGAAAATTCGCCATTATACATATTTTTCCAGAAAAAATTTCCGCCTTGCAAATAGCTGCTTTCTTCGCTCCCTTACAACCTCAAGAGCATCATCTATATTCCTTACTCAGTACTCTCATTACTTATCAGCTTCTCAAATAGAAGTCGTAACATACAGAACAACAGGTAATAAATGTTTTATAAATTCTTTTGGCTTTCTTGAGAGCAGACTGGATGATAAAAGCTTCTCAACCGAATAATAACAGGCATTTCCCATATTTATTCTACGTTTAATTTCCTCCCGAGTGTCGTTTATATTTTTTTACTGTTGGCCCAAAATATTTTAATTTTTCCACTTCTTCAAAGGATAAATTTCCGGTCACGAGACATAACCATATACTATACTTTATTTTTTCGGGGTTTACTTCCAAACCAATCTCATTACTTGCTTCAAGTAAAATTCCCGTGTTTTCCCTAATCGTTTGTGGATTTTCTCCTAATATATTCAAGTCATCCGCATAAACAAGCAGCTGATGTAACCCGTTCAATTCTAAACCCTCTCTGTTTTCCTGGACTTTTCTAATGGCATATTCGAGAGCAAAGTTAAAAAGTAAAGGTGATAATGCATCTCCTTGCTTTAGCCCGCAGTGAATTGGAAAAGCATCAAATAGAAACTAGCCTATACAGACTCTACAGTATATTTATACCAACTAAAAATACTAGCTTTTATTACATATGAAGCCCCAGCTATTTATAAACAGTAAATAATATTAAGTGGCATATGAGAGAGAGAAGCAAATAATACAAAATTATAGTTTTAATATGTTCATCCCCACTCATAAGCCCGTAAACCCACAATCCCTAATAAGTCAGTGGAAAAACGACATATATGTAAAATGTAGGCCTCTCCTACTCAATTACAGCCTAAATATATTTAAAGGCATAAAAAAATTAACAAAGAATTTACAATAAAACTGTCACCTCCACATCTCCAATAGCCTGTAAATAAAACTGACCACTCACCCCCTCTTACTGCAACGGTCAATTAAGCATGGGCCTCAGCCCCACTGTCCCAAGGGCTTCCATGGTCTGTCCGCGACACTTTGTTCTTGTTTCTTGCATTATTCGCCACCAGCACAGTTACGGACGTCTGTAAAATACAAATAAAATAATTCACTAGAAGCCCTCTTTTACCATTTTCGTTTGAGCATTTCACTTGATATTAATTGCACAAATTTTTATAGCTTTAATGAAAGTATGCTTGTAAATTGAATTATTCTGCTTACATTGTATTGTATATATTTGTATAGTTTTGGCCGATGAATTTTATATGCTTTAAATTGAATAGTAATCTGTATAGCTTTATTGATAAATTGTTTGTGTTTGTAATTTGAAGTAGTTTACATGATATGTATTATCAATTTCTGTATATCACAACTGATTAATTCTTTATGCCTTAAATTTAATTAACTTAGGCCCTACTTGTTTTGTATTATACATATAGCTCAACTGACGAATGATCGTTTACGTTTGTAAATTTAATAATCTGACTGGCTATGTATTGTATATTTTTAGTAGAGCCATCGATGTAGCTCAGTCGGTAGACTCGCTGGACTGCTGATCCGGAGCTGCGTTCGGGCTTGGGTTGGATCCCCTTTTGGTCTCATTGAATGGTTTATTCCGAGGTTTTCCCCAGCCGTGGGACTGAAGCCGGATGGTCTATGGCGAGTCCTCGGCATCAACCCCTTTGATTTGATTACCTGGTTGGGTTTTTCCGAGGTTTTCCCCAACCAAAAGGCAAATGCCGGGTAATCTTTTGGCGAATCCTCGGACCTCACCTCATCTCATTACATCTCGCCAAAATATTGTAAAAATTGTAGAAAATTACTAAATTGTAAAACTGTAAAAATCTGTAAAAATTGTAATTGTAATATTGTAAAATTTTGACTTGTTCCACATCTTAAAGCTTTATTGCTCATGTAAGATCTATGGAATGAATGAATGAATGAATGAATGAATGAATGAATGAATGAATGAATGAATGAATGAATGAATCAATCAATCAATCAATCAATCAATCAATGAATGATCCTTCGGTTCATCACTCTTCCACCCATCGTTTTCAAGTCCTACAGTCAAGAAATAGTATGACCCGAAATTCGCGGGTTCAAACCCGTCCGAGGATGATGGCTGATGGATTTTGACCAGAAATAAAATCCTTAGCTTGAGTCCGCATAGACGACTCCAAGTATTCTTTTTTTTTTTTTTCCTGTTCTTTCTCGCCCACGTCGAATTTCGATACAGTAAAACTTCAGCAGCTGGAAATCTCGTTAAATAAAACATAAATACTGCAATATTTTTTTCAGTAATATATTGGGTGAGTCATCTGCCCTTTATTTATACAAGTTATGCAATCCCGGACATTTATACTCAAGTTACGTGATTTGGATTGTTGCTTCCAAGCTTTCAATGACTATGTATGGATTATTAATTTCTTGGTACTACAGAATTATATGTTATGGTTAATGTTTATTAATGACCAGGCTTAGGATCCGAGGCAACTTAAGGATGAAGTGAAGTTACAGTGCAACGGAGTACAGATGGAGTGAGGTGGCGCGTTGAGTTTTGTTTACCTGTGAACTAGTGTACAATCCAGTTCGTGATCATAAGTACAGTATTCTCTCCCTACGAAACGAACTCCGGCCATCACAGTGCATTTTCATTTCATAGTGATCAGTTTTTTCGAACTAGTTGCAAGTATGTACATGGTTGTTCATTGTAACGCCTTCAATGTCGCCGAGGGACATGAAAACTTGTGAGGTGGGTCATTCAATGCAAAAAAAGTAGCCTATGCTTTTGAACCATGATGTCTCAAAAGTTAAAAATATTGTAGTAGGTTATTTTGTATGTTCTAAATATGAATTTCACGCAATATTCCTTCATAGTTTGGCAGCAATCAGCATTTAAAATTATTGGTTTAGCAAAGAACACGGTTTCATTCATTGAAGTTTTCTTACTACCGGTATGTAAAGGAAGATGGAAAAGTGATTTCAATGCAATTCGAAAGAGGAGAGCCTTGTTCATAAATTCCCTTAAAATGAAAAAAAAAAAGTATAATTTTTTAAGTAGTTACCCGCCGTAAAATAATTTAAAATAATATAGAACACAAAATGCAATTCATTTTTACAGACGAAAAAACATGTGGTTAATTCTTTAGGATATATTGATTCCACTGTGAAAATGTCAGAATATTGACTTAAATATCATGTCAGTTTTTAATAAAAAATAACTCACCGGAACAAAGGAGCTCAGCAGATAGGCTCTCCCGTCGTACAGAATGTTGCGCGATCAAGGTCAGGTAGACGGTCGTTTGAGATTACTCATCGTTATGAAGTCTGGCGAATGCTACGACCGCCACACATAGCAAGCGATATTCAACCGTCGGAACAAAAATTAATAATTTTATTAATTTAATTATTCACAGGTTATTTTAGATAACGTCATAAAACTTGAGAGATGGATTAAGAATAAGATTTTCTTCAATACGAATGAAATTCGCATTAATTTAAATTGGTGCATTCGAATATAAAACTATTTCTTTATTCAATGAGGTGTTTTTATGAGCATCCCTTAATATTATTCGAATTAGTCTTTAAGGTATTAAAACATAGTTTTTCAGGCTTACAATGGCATCTATTTAGTTTCGATGACACTTCATATAGGATGTCTAGAATATTTAACATTATGGATAGCATGTAATTGCCACCCATTTTTCAGTCATCCGTGTGACTAAAATACTAATGATATGGCGGTCATACTTGACAGTTTAATTTATTTAAATAATAACATGGTTATATTAAAATCCCAAAAAAATTCATGACATCGCTGGCATATTCTTAAAATTTTGTATGGAATGACTCAAGTATGTATCCTACTTCATTTTCCACCGTCACTAGATGTACTATTAACAGTAGAATATAACGCAGCACATTGACGTCATTTTTACATTCACAGTATGTCTGTCTGCTATATTCAATGAATTCTATAGTCAAATTGTGCGTACATTGGTTGCTAAAATGTCCCGGATCCTAAGCCTTTAATGACGGAGAAAAATTCGCTCCGGCGAATAGAATCGAACCCGAGACCCCCAGTAATACGTACTACGTACTCTACCACTGAGCTACACCGACGCTCAATCCACAGCATCACATCGAATCTTTCTCCTTTGGTTTCCCCCCCTTAGTGTGCAGAACTGGGGTCCCGGATTCGATCCTCGGCGCCGGCCGGAGCGAATTTTCTCACTCATTAACATTAATATTTCGATGACTAGCTCTGTCATCTTCTTCAGTGATTGAAGTACCATGGGACCATGTCTAGCCGGTATATAAACGTCAATAAATCTTGCCTTTCAGCATAATACAACATAGCACAATTGATAACCATATCTTTCGAATTGCATAACAAAATTTATGATTCACTAAATTCATTCAAAATATATCATAACCAGGCTTCGGCCCTGGGCACAGAAACGTATGAAGTTCAGAACGCACGGTCGATAGTGTCGTGTTGGTCGAGTGGAGTGGGAGATGGAGCGCGCCGTTACTTCGTGTCTCAACATGTCATAGTACGGCACAAAATATATTTCACCCTGTACAGATGCAGTATATGAAGCACATTTCTAGTGTAGACAATAAATGTCTACCATTAAAATATTAACGTGAGTTGTGACCTTCAATCAGGTGTCCCTGCGCCGAAGCCTGTTACACGTACCGCAGCCAAGCAGCAATACACACAACGGTAATGCACATTACGGACCCACCTGTGCTATTGCAGTCACTCCTCCACATGAGTCATGACGTCATTTATACTCCGTGTACTCTAAACCTCATACTGGTTACTCTGTGTCCTTAGGCCGAAGCCTGATCATAACATAATCAACATACTTCAACAACTTCTTGTTCACACATGGTAATTACAACGTAGTTCAATTTAACGACTTTGATAATTATGATTGGTTATAATTTAGCCTTATTTTTTATTTTGTAAAAATATGCATATTTAATAATTCTAAGCATTTAAATAATAGTCTATAACTATTCTCTCATGCACGTAACACAACTAAACACAATTTTTTTTTGCATTCAGTTTAAATTATTTTTAATATGTTAATACAAGTGAAATACGTATTTGATTAATAGTATTCACGTACGTTTATTTTAGTGTAATTTGACATAATTACTTAATTTATTTCCGATTAAATATGCATATTTGATATTTAATTTTAATTGGTGTACTTAAGTGTTTCACCGTTTTTTAATGTTTTTAATATTGACATCAACTATCTATACTTTGATATTATGTAAACATCTTCACTACAATTTTAATGCAATGTATTTTTTCACAAGATGTCTTTAATTATCAATGTCTGAAGATGCCGCACTGAATGGCAAAAACGTTAGCACTTTTAAATGTAATGCAAATTTATAATTGTATAAATTACATTAAAATGAGTAATATGATTGAATACCTTTCTTTCTGAATTTGTGTTTGTGTTTGTCCACGCAGTACTCAGCTGTAGGCCCCTGTCTTTGATGAAATCATTGTCGTCTAGTTGGATTTCGATGGCTTCCTTGATGGCCAAGTCCAAGTAAACCGATGCCTTGAAGAAGATGGCAGAATTAGTCATCGAAAGCTTGGAAGCGACAATCCAACTCGCCTGGCTGAAAACCAGAGAAACATTAGTCCATATCCAACGCCGGGAAAGCCCCAAGTCCTACATTTACAGTTAACTCCCTAAACACAGTACTTATAGTCATAACATCTTAAATACAAAAGAAAGTTTCACCGTTTTTTAATGTTTTTTTTTTTTAATATTTACATCAATTATCTATACTTTGATATTATGTAAACATCTTCACTACAATTTTAATGCAATGTATTTTTTCACAAGATATCTCTAATTATTATCAATGTCTGAAGATGCCATCCTGAAAACGTTAGCAATTTCAAAATGTAATGCAAATTTATAATTGTATAATTTACATTAAAATAAGTCATATGATAGAATATCCTTCTTTCTGAATTTCTGTTGATAGCCAGTTTCCACGCAGTACTTAGCTGTAGGCCCGTCTCTGTTGAAATTATTGTCGTCTAGTTGGATTTCGATGACTTCCTTGATGGCCAGTCCAAGCAACCCGATCGATGCCTCGAAGAAGATGGCAGAACTAATCATCGAAAGCTTGGAAGCAGCAATCCAACTCGCCTGGCTGAAAACCAGAGAAGAATTAGTCCATATCCAACGCCGGTAAACAGTCCACCCTGTAAACACATCAGAGTGACACCCAGTGACACCAGAGACTGTCGGAATTTAGTAGCGTTCAAAAGCAAGCTTATTAAGCATTTTCTTATTGCATAGAATAGGTTTAATTTGTACTTAATCAATAAAGGAAATGCTTCTCTCGTCTTAACTTTTACAATAAACTGTCTAGCTTTTATTAATCAGTTAATCTTTTAGTACTTTGATTTTTATTGTATCTGTAAATTTAATATTAATTGTAATTGTATTCTTAATATTGTAGTTGTAATCCCCTGGTAGAGGAGAAGAGAAGGCCTAATGTCCTTATCTCTACCAGGTTAAATAAATAAATAAATAAATAAAATAAACACAATACTTATAGTCACAACATCTAAAAAAAACAAAAGGAAGTTTCGCCGTTTTTTAATATTGACATCAACTATCTATACTTTGATATTATGTAAACATCTTCACTACAATTTTAATGCAATGTATTATTTCACAAGATATCTCTAATTAGAAGATGTCATACTGAATGGCGAAAACGCTAGCAATTTTAAAATGTAATGCAAATTTATAATTGTATAATTTACATTAAAATAAATCATATGATTGAATATTTTTCTTTCTTAATTTATGTTGAGAGCAAGTTTCCACGAAGTACTCAGCTGTAGGCACCTGTCTTTGTTAAAATTATTCTGGTCTAGTTGGATTTCGATGGCTTCCTTGATGGCCAAGTCCCAGTTAACCCCCAGAAGATAGCAGAACTAGTCAACGAAAGCTTGGAAGCAACAATCCAACTCGTCTGGCTAAAACCAGACTAGAATTAGTCCATATCCAACGCCGGGAAAGCACCAAGTGCTACATTTACAGTCCACGCCATAAACACAGTAGAGTACTTGAAGTCATAACATCTTAAATTCAAAAGGAAATAATGGTTTTCCTACTAAATAAGGTGATTAGCTAATCCTGGTCTGCGGGTTTGGTATGTTATTTCAATGCTCTTGTATTAATGTGGAAATAGCCTTTTCTACATATTTCCTCCTAATGAATTCTACGTCAATTTTTAATTTTTTAATTTCATTTATTATATTCCATAGATCTTACATTAGCAATGAAGCTTTAAGATGTGGAACAAGTCAAAATTTTACAAGATTACAATTACAATTTTTACAATATTTTACAATTTTTTGCAATTTTCTACAATATTTTGGTGAGATGTAGTGAGATGAGATGAGGCCAGTACATGTCTATGCGGATAGTTTTCTCTTTTAACTTTAACTTACATAGCCTATTACAGTTTCTGGCTACTTGTAAAGATTTTCGTGTTTTTCTTTTTTTTTTAATTTTCATTATATTTCCGACGCTGAGCATAATTTGATAATTACGAATGTTTTCTCATAATTCTAAGTATTTACTAAAGATAGTTTGATGATTAAGGTACTTTTCAAATCGCATTCAATAAGATGGGCTAAAAATTACTTAATATCTCACACTTTCTATTCTGTAGATGAATTCTTGACATTTCACACTACTGTGTAAATATTATAATACTATTAAATGGTAAACATATTACATTGTATAAAATATTATTGTTATTAAGGTATTAATTCTGTACATATTTCATATTTGCATTTTATATGTATTGTATTTTATTGTTAAACGTAAGAATTGGACATGTTCTTTATTCTATGCTATAAAGCAAATGTAAGAATATTATGGAAGAAATAAATCTATCTATCTATCTACCAAGGTCTATAATGGTGCTTAAGTACAAATTTGTAGCGTTTAACAGCTGATAGCCTGTAAGTCCAAAAGATATTAGGAATGTTTATTTTGATCTTTTCAATTGTCATTTACTGTAGCCATGTAAGTCTAAAAGTTATTAGGAATGTTTATTTTGATCTTTTCAATTGTCATTTACTGTAGCCATGTAAGTCTAAAAGTTATTAGGAATGTTTATTTTGATCTTTTCAATTGTCATTTACTGTAGCCATGTAAGTCTAAAAGTTATTAGGAATATTTATTTTGATCTGTTCAATTGTCATTTACTGTAGCCATGTAAGTCTAAAAGTTATCAGGAATGTTTATTTTGATCTGTTCAATTGTAATTTACTGTAGCCATGTAAGTCTAAAAGTTATTAGGAATGTTTATTTTGATCTTTTCAATTAGATTAGATTAGATTAGATTAGATTAGATCTTTATTAGCCGAAGAGAATTACAAGCATTCATGGCGTCGTCAATACACAAGAAAAATGACATAACATACAATATAATACAAAATTAGACTTAATTCTAAATAAATTTAACAGTTTAATATTATAGGACAAGCTTGATCTTCAGTCTCCACTGTTCTATCTAGTACAGTATCTTCTCTTTTTGCTTTTCCCTGTCTTTTCTTCAACTGTGAGTTATCTGAAACATAAATGGTCAAGGGCAGTATCAAGAAACGTTAAATTCTAAAATTTTAAATTTAGATATTCATTTGTGCAAAATGGCATATGTGTCAATAAAATGTTCTTTACCTCTTTTTTTAATTTTCTTATGTTAAGTTCTTTGATTTTCTGTGGAAGTTTATTATATAAATTGCTGCCTCTATGTGATATGCTGTTAAGACTTCTGGTAAGCCTGTGGTAATTCAGATGTATGTTTTGGGATGTTCTGGTGTTATACTCATGATATGTTGAATTTGTTTTAAAGGAATCTATGTTTTGATGAATAAAGCACACTGTTTCTAAAATATATATGCAGGGTACAGGTAAGATTTTTAGTTCTCTGAAAATGTTTATACTTTCAGTCCGAATAGGAACTTTTTTAATGATTTTGAGTATTCTTTTCTGCAATTTGAGGACTTGTGTCACTTTTGGTGAAGATCCCCAAGTAATAATGCCATATGATAGTATTGAATGAACATATCCAAAATAGACTGATATTAAAAGATCCATGGATGATATCTTCGCAAGGACTCGAAAAGCATAACATAAGCGACTCAGCTTCTCAGTTAGATGTTGTATATGATTTTCCCATGTTAGACTGGAATCTATCCATATACCTGAAAATTTAGAGCATTCTACTTCCTTAATTATGGTATTACTAAGAACTATGTGAATCTGGTCAGTTGGATATTGATTGAAAGATATATAGACAGTTTTATTTACATTTAATTTAAGCTTATTATTTGCTAGCCATTTGTCTAGTTTCGTTGATGTTGCATTAATTTTCATTTGCAAGTTCTCTTCCTTATTATCACTCAGTATTATGTTTGTGTCATCTGCAAATAAGACAGTTTTCCCTTCAGTTATATTTAACGGGAGATCATTTATGTATAGGAGAAATAATATTGGACCAAGAATTGAGCCTTGAGGGACACCATGGGGCATAGCAACGGATTTTGATTTTACTGAGCCAATTTGTACAACCTGTTCCCTATTGCTTAAGTACGAGATGAACCAGTTCCCTGCTAATCCCCTTATGCCAAATTGTTGTAGTTTCCAGATTAGAATTTCATGATTAACCATGTCAAATGGTTTGCTAAGGTCCAGGAAAAGTCCAACGGTTTGTTCTTTATTGTTTTTAGCATTGAGGATTGATTCGATAAACGATATTACAGCATTATTGATTCCTTTACCTTTTCTAAAACCAAACTGAGAATTTGACAGTATATTATTTCTAGGAATGAGACTAATCTGTTGTACATAACCTTTTCAAGGACTTTCGAAAACCCAGATAATAGGGATATAGGCCTATAGTTCTCAATATTTTGTTTAACTCCCTTCTTAAAAATTGGGCAAACTTTTGCTACTTTAAAGATCTCTGGAAATTTACCAGTGACTAAGGATAAATTACAGATGTCTGTCATTGGTAGAGCTAGAAGATGATTACAAGCTTTTATTACTGAATCTGGGATTCCGTCAATTCCAGATGCCAGACTACATTTTAGGTTTCCCATTATTTGGTGAATTTCTTCTATGGTTACTGGTTTTAAAAAATTGTCATTTATTGTAGCCATGTAAGTCTAAAAGTTATTAGGAATGTTTATTTTGATCTTTTCAATTGTCATTTACTGTAGCCATGTAAGTCTAAAAGTTATTAGGAATGTTTATTTTGATCTTTTTAATTGTCATTTACTGTAGCCATGTAAGTCTAAAAGTTATCAGGAATGTTTATTTTGATCTTTTCAATTGTCATTTACTGTAGCCATGTAAGTCTAAAAGTTATCAGGAATGTTTATTTTGATCTTTTCAATTGTCATTTACTGTAGCCATGTAAGTCTAAAAGTTATTAGGAATGTTTATTTTGATCTTTTCAATTGTCATTTACTGTAGCCATGTAAGTCTAAAAGTTATTAGGAATGTTTATTTTGATCTTTTCAATTGTCATTTACTGTAGCCATGTAAGTCTAAAAGTTATTAGGAATGTTTATTTTGATCTTTTCAATTGTCATTTACTGTAGCCATGTAAGTCCAAAAGTTATTAGGAATGTTTATTTTGATCTTTTCAATTGTTATTTACTGTAGCCATGTAAGTCTAAAAGTTATTAGGAATGTTTATTTTGATCTTTTCAATTGTCATTTACTGTATGGTATACACAGCTGGGGCTATTCGCCTACTGCTAGCAAGATTTTTATGTTACAGAAAAAAAGGTTTACCGGTACGTATCATGAAAAAGAAAACCTAATTTTGAAATTGTAAAATATTATTTATTAATTACAAAATTCTAACTTTTTCTGATATTTGTATCTTTGCTTGTCAGATTTTTATAAAAAAAATGTTCAAAAATATTGTATTACATCAAACATTCATGATTATGTACTAGGTCATGTGATGACTTGTGTTTTAACTAATTTCGTACTTCTGAAGCAATAAAAAAGTTGGGAAAATATGAGGATAACATTTTTAACGTCTTACCTCATAATGCCAAATGTATTGCTGATTCTAATTTCAGAAAAGTTGTCTGAAAATTGAGGGGCTCAGTGAAAAGGGAACCATGCCACAAAAACTAAATTTTGTAGGAGAAGCATTTATTCCACTATACTCTTTCTCTTCAAGTGAAGATGAGGCATACAAATGTTAGATTAGTTTAGGCTTCTTAATATGCCTTGTATATACTAAAAATTGTCTAAGAATGTGTCCTTTCTTGCTGTCCGTCTTCCTTCGGTAACGCTATTATAAAGATTTACCCAAAGGTTAGGCTAGGTTAGGTTAGATGAAGTCAAGGCCTTTATCCCGTCGGTCTACGAGAAGATTTGGATGTCAGCGAATTGAGTTCGTGGGTTTTCAAGCGCTGGGAAAGGCTGGTGAATTTTTTTAGTGACGTTGTCATAATATCATATCGTATGTTTTATGTTCCTACGTTTCCTTTTTTCACTAGAAACCACCACATATTCACCTCCATTACGACGAACCTCTCATTTAAAACGTAATTTACTACATTTTGCAACAATTTTTCTTCGTCCAGATGTTGCTATAAAATCCTTACATTTTCAACTCCATCTTCACAAAAATTCCCGTATAAATTCAACAATTTTCACTTCCAAAATCACCAGTATGTCAAAAGCAATAGTCCTAAATATAATTGACATAGGAAAGAGAAAGAAAGAAGATAGGGTCAAGTGGAAAGTAGAGGAGAAAGAGATATAGAGGAGAGAAGATAAAGAAACAATACAAAATTATATTGTATTTCTTATGAAGAATAAACACTCCACATTTTCACTCATCCCATCGTGAGTATAAAAGCGGCATAGGTGAGGCAACGGCGAATTATGGTTAATTATCTGAACATGTAGTAGAGATAATTTTATAAACTGAAGTAATAAATATTTTAGAACATTACTCACTTGTGTAAAAAAAAATCCAGAATCCTTGCGGCAATTTGTACAATAGTAAGCTGCACGAAATTCCATCATGATTCACTCTAGCTCATTATTAATTTTATTGCTAAATATTATATTGAAGTAAGCTTACTAAATCAAAATCAACATTAAAGGGCGCAAATATAATTATGCACTGCACGTCTAATCTAACATAACAATGGATTAAACTACTACATACGCGATACATAACACAAAGTTTGAAGACATATAAAAAAGTGTTATATTTTATAAATTTTTCGTTGCCCATACGTGATGTTTACATAACACATGTAGACCACAAGGTCAGAAGTCCCCAACATGGCGGATGCGGACGTATCCAATTTTTTACAAAACATCAGAGCCAGCTGTCTTTCTAGTTACAAACTTCAAGGTCTTTGCGCTAAACCATATCAAATACGGGTAACCTACGGTACCATTGAAGTAAACAATTACGTATATTGTTAAAGAAAATACCGATGTATTTCAAAATATTAATAAAAAAACAAAAGTTGTTTGTTAATAAACAATATCTGTAAAAAAAACTTAAAACTCTAACAAGAGTATATCCTAAATGTTAAAAAGTAAACGAGGTTTTCTGTTAATTTTCAGGGAGTAATTAAAATCACTACCCGCTGTAACACGAATGTCAATATAATGTAAAGTATGTTATAATACAACTTTTTCTAAGACCACTCAGTAATTGCGTTTCGTCATGTTGTATACTTCGTTGTCAGTTGAAAGCTTCCAGACATTTTCTCTAGTTTAGCGTCTAGTGAAAATAACAGGAACGGTATCTTTATTCAGTACGTAATAAAGATGATTATTATGAAGTCATGTGTATCTGCATATATATTTGTTTATTGCATACTCAACTACTTATGAACACACGAAATTATATTTTAAAAACCACAAAACACATTTTCCACAAACGCCCTTCTATTAAGTTCCGTGTCGTCGGTCATTAGTGACTTTGTAATTACGTGCATTACTTTATATAAAAATCATTACTTCACACTAGGCACATATATTTTTAAACGCACTCCTATGTTAGAAGTTGCATGTTATTAATTCGTAATTGATATTTATATACAAATTATATGTCAAATTGATAACCACACTTAACCTCAAACTACAAAATGTTGTCCCCTATTTGGTAATATATATCGTACTGGAATTTACATTTATTATCACACGTAACATTACATTTATTATAATAAGACAATGTATAATGTTATGTAACAGAAACACAATTTTACATTACCTATTTTGCATTTTTATTAAATAAATATCACGTTTGCGATACACATATAACTACACAAGTGACGTCACGAACTCTGGACTCAGGTCTGTACACTCGTTCAAAGATATACGACCTACAATTTTCTGATCGTGCAAGCAAATTTTATAACCACTGGATAAGTCAGAACCAAAGATATAACAAACTGAGAAACTTTGAAATAGTTCTGTTAGTTCTCAATACGGGTAAAAAATTATGGGGAAAATGATGACGTAGATTAAGTATAAATTATTCCCATAATTGGCAGTATGACAGGTTTCCTGCTAAATCTATTGCTTTTACAATCATTAGAGGGGGATGAAATTTTGAATTCTATAATGCGAGTAACTGTGTGCGTGCGTGCGTACACTGACGCTCAAAAGTATCCGACCTACGGTTTTATGATAATGTAAGCGAAGTTTCCAACCATGGGATAAGTCAGAACTAAAGATATGAAAAATTGACAAACTTTGAAACAGTTCTGCTAGTTCTCAATAAGTGGCACCATGACAATAACAGCGGATTCCAGCCAAATACAGTGTTGTTTTACAGTCACTAGAGTGGGATGAAAAATTTAATTCTATAACACCGGTATATTTATCTAGTATTGACAACAGTGACTATTATCTTCGCCATCTATTCATAGAAGTTATAACTAAAGAATCCACACTCACACCAACAAATTATCGATCACTATAGATTAGTAGGATCAGATATCTTTGAACATCAGTGAACTATTTGCGACACCACTGACTGTTATCTTCGCCATCCATTCATAGAAGCCACACTTAAACGAACAATTTATAGATCGCTATCGATAATTTGTTCGTGTAAATGTGGCTTCTTTAGTAATTACTTCTATGAATAGAGGGCAAAAATAATAATCAGTGTTGCCAATCGTAGATAAATATACACACATTATATTATTTAATACTTCTTCCCCTCTGCTAATTGTAAAATAACGCTGGCGTTAGCTGGAAATCGCTGATATTGTCAATTATGATAACAGCTTATGCTTAATCTACACCATCATTTTCCCCGACACTTTTTAATCGTCCCAATAATGGTGCCACCCATTGAGAACTAGTGAAACTATTTCAAAGTTTGTCAATTGGTTTATATCTTTGGTTCTGACTTATCCCATGGCTAGAAAGTTCGCTTACGCGATCATAAAATCGTAAGTCAGACAACTTTGAACGCCAGTGTACACTGGATAAGTCAGAATCAAAGATATAAAATTTGACAAACTTTGAAATAGTACGGCTAATTCTCAATACGTGGCACCATTATTTAGGCGGTTAAAAAGTGTCCGGGAAAAAGATGATGTAGATTAAACATAAGTTATTCTCATAATTGGCAATATCAGCGGTTTCCCGCTAGACCCAATGTTGTTTTACAATCAGCAGAGGGGGATGAGATATTGAATTCTATAGTGCGAGTATATTTATGTACTATTGGCAACACTAACTAGTAACATCGCCATCTATTCACAGCAGTAATAACTTAAGAAATCATACTTACACCAACAAATTTTCGATAGTGCTCGATAATTTGTTGGTATAAGAATGAATTCTTTAGTTATTACTTCTATGACTAGATGACGAACATACGTCACTGTTGCCAATCGTAGATAAATATAGCCTACCCGTGTTATAGACTTCAATTTTTCTCCCACTCTATTGATTGTAAAACACTGAGTTTGACTGGAAACCGCTGATATTGCCTATTAGAAAAATAGTTTATGCTTAATCTACACAATAATTTTCCATGACACTTTTTAACGACTCCCAATAATGGTGCCACGTATTGAGAACTAGTGGAACTCCTTCAAAGTTTGTCAATTTTTCATAACTTTGGTTCTGATTTATCCCGTGGTTGGAAAGTTCGCTTACACGATCATAAAATCGTAGGTTGGATATATTTTAACGTCAGTGTACTATAACGAAAGCAGTGGCTCTTCTTCTTTTTCTCCTGCTCCTTCTATTTAATTATTCCGTATTCTCTTTTAATCGAAGATTTGTGACATTCCGCTCAGCAATTTACAAACTTATGGTCACTATAAGATTCCATTCTGTTACATTAATGGAAATATAAGGTAGGCCTGTAAAATTGATATTAAAGGGTATGTGTCTGTGTGTCTGAGTGTCTGTGTGTGTGTGTGTATTGTTATTATCAAGGGGTGAGAATGAGATAGTCCAAAGCCACACTTAATAAAAATGTTTTTTGTTCGAGTTCATTTCTTACACATGAGGAAGCTAACTACTAAAATATTATAAAAGGTACCCAATTGAATATTGAATTGTTGTATTTATCTGCTACCTAAGAGACGAAGTAACAATCGTACGTACACTAATTTCATAAGAGTGGTATGATAAATGTTCTGTCTTTTTCAAGGAAGGTAGATATGCTATATTAAAATCACAATATAAATTCTTTTTTATTAAACCTCAAAATAGCTTCCATTCTAAACTTAAAATGTTGATGCGAAAAGATTATGTTAACATGTAAAATTCTCTTCACATTAAAATAACACAGTTTTGTAATTATTTCTGCAACATATTATGCAACAAGAAGTAAAGGAAACTTATGGACTTAGCTATGATACGCAATAAAGTTATAATATAATAATTCACTGAGCTCCATACACTGAAATAGAAAACCCGAACATATATTACGGCCTGGTCTAGATCGAAAATGCATTGACTGTGCCGAATTTCGCATCGTTGTGAAAAGTTGTGTAAACTGTGAAATGTTCGTTATCTGTTGTAATAACTGTAAATGGCTAAAATACAATAATTTGAGTAATAATATGGGACAAGGAGATGTTTGTTGCACTATAAATTCTAAGAAAAAGAGGTCAGAGTTATCCTTCCGAAAGATTCAGGAAGGTGAGTTTATAAAATATAATATATACTTTATGAAAATAATATATAAACCTTATGTATTTCGTATTTCAATAGTGGAAGGAAGGTGTTAATTTTTCAAAAGAACACGATATCAAAAGTACAATACATTTTATTGTCTGCTAGGGAAAGAGTCTGTGATGAGGCGATAGTAGCGATCCTGGTGGCTAGCAACTATCTATGGATGCATATTTCAACTGTCTATGTTTGCATATTTAGTAAGTATTGAGCTTCGCAACTGTATATACTAAACTGTGCTTTCTCCTACTAGGTTAACAGAATGATCGAGGAGATATTAGAGAGTTTTCGTGATCACGTCCTAAATTCGTGTTCTACATGCCTAATAATGGTATCAATTGCAAAATATGTAGAATTAATACGTCTGCACATTATCTTTGCCAAAGAAGCTTTATTATTATTTAAAATTACCTATACCTATGTTGATGAATTAGGCGGATTGTATCACATTAATCAAAATCGCAAGTAATTAAGTGTAGTTTCCATTGAAAATTCAATCAGAATGGTCAAATTTATAGTATAATATAGGCGTACCGTACCTGTTCAATACTTTTATTATTCCAAATTAATTTGTGTAATACAATAGGAATCCTTTGGAAATCACACATGTGGTTTATTCGACTGACATATGTTATTTGCGTTTTATAGCCTATTAATTCACAAATCCCTGTTGTAGACTTTATCCGCTTTTGTAAATGATTACTTCATTACAGACAAATATGAGAGCAAATATGAAACTTATTTAATTAAATATTGTGTTCAAATTTAAAACTCGTAGCTGGGATTTGTAATATTGATGTCATACACGTTTTAACCACAGGGAAATGCTCTCAACCAAAACAATCGGTTTAGTGTCGTCTACTGGGACTAAATTGGTATAGCATATCAGCAGATACGAGTTTGATTCACGCAGGGAGTTAGTCTCATAACTTTCAGAGATGTTCTATTCGATACCTTGTGATAGTTCTGTGATGCCATAGCTATAGTTTTATGCCATACCATACTCTACATCACAGTTTGGGACATTTCTTACTGCAAATTATAACAAAAATGACATTTCGAAGCTTTTCTGTGTCCTCATCTTCGAAAGAGAAGTTGTAGAAGAAACAAGTATTCTACATGTTACAGTCATACATCGTTCTAAATCCAAATTAATTATTATTATTATTATTATTATTATTATTATTATTATTATTATTATTATTATTATTGAGCAATTCCACGAAAATGTCATACTGAGGTGAATTTCTTGAAATTGATGTAGGAGTATTTTTGTTGAAGAAATATGTTTCTTTATACTTTAAATCGCCTTATTTCGTAAGATAATGTTTAAAATACTCATTCTTTTAGTCTATAACTTGCTGCAGATCTTGTCATATTCCAAACGCTTAAAAAAAAAAACAGGTATAGATACTTACGTTTCGTGTCACAATTTGGACACGTAAATTTGTTTTATTTCGAGCCGTCTTTTTTGTATACTATATTTTGGTCTTTCCTTGAAGTAAATATGTAATTAGTTGAAGTATCCTAAGATCCTAAATAACTTAAAATCATTATAATTATTTGTACTGTAAGTTACGGTCAGTCCGTCACAAGAAACATACAAAAACTTTTCCACACAGCACAATAATTGACAGATTAAAATTTCCTTTGGTATTCTACGTTATTACTACATAACCAATAAAAAAGTATTAGAACATTTTCTTCTAAAGTGATTTCGTTTTCCTCTACGGCATTGTGAGTGACTGACATGTCGTGCTCTCAGCTGTTATGTTGTTCATTCTCACAGTGTGCTTAGTTACTTGGAAGGCCTTGGAGAAGTTATACGTGAACTGGTGATAAGTGTGCAGTAATTATACCTGAAAAAAGCAAAATGAGATTCAGGCAGCTCACTGGAGGAATAAGCAGGTCTCAATATTTACTGCTGTTGCCTGGTTTAAACAGGAAGTTGACAGGGAAGGTCAGAAGAAATCCTCTGCATTAGTGTCAGATTATGGAGCACATGACAAATAGGCTATGCAGTGAATGTTTGTCTACGAAAAGTGTTTTCGGAAATTTTGGCAATTCTTCCGAACATTGAGGTGGTAAAAATATTTTCAGATAAAGCAGCGAGTCATTTTAAACAGAAGTAAACATTGAGCAATGTGACATTGCTTGCTCGCATATTTGGATTTAACATAGAATGGAACTTCTTTCAGTCACATCATGGCAAAGAGGCCGTGGATGTGATTGGAGGCCAAGTAAAAAGGATGGCATGGATGCCTGCGAAATCGGGGAAGAAGATACAAAGCGCTACAGAATTTTGTAACGTTGTGAGCAATAAAAACATCCAAATTATTTATATATATTATTTTAATGTGCCGAAGTACATATGATATTTCCATGCAGATATTCTGCGTCATCATACGATGTAAGAGTAATGGAAAGGAGAAAAATTCTCTCCGGCGCCGGGATTTGAACTTCGTGATTTAAGACGGCGCTTATTCCGTCGGATGTCGGCCAACTAGTCACTCATAACGAGTGCACCTCGGCACATGTATGGACTTCGGTCCTACGTTCATAGACATCTATGGAGTAGTGCAGAGGGCGGCCACTAGAGGGAACCCAAGAGTTGGAGCTTAATCTGAGACGATTCTGTCCGACGCCGGTGTGGTATCCGGTGTGGCTTAGTGGATAAAGCATCAGTACGTAGAGCTGAAAACCCGGGTTCAAATCCCGGCGCCGGAGAGAATTTTTCTCCGTTCCATTACTCTTACATCCAAATTATTGTTAAGGAGGTAGCACAGATCTCAATAGACGAAGGAAAAAAGTATCTCGAAAAACGATTTGAACATCTTGCACCTATTCCGGCATCTCATGGAGTTCATTACGTGAAAGTGTTAGATCCCTATGTTGTAGAATATGTACAACTGTCTTGTGAACAATCAGTGCGAAAGGTCCACAGGTTCCGTGTGTGAAAAGAAACTAAAGTTTGTTCAGATAACAAGTGACATATTGACAGTGCTCCTGCAGTACATACTTGTTAGAATAAATGAGTCAACGAGTGCCGTGGAGTGCTTCTAGGTGTTTAATTCTAATGGTTCAAATTCAATCTAAAAGTAGAACTCAACATTCTAATCTATTATTATGAACATAATACATAACAGCCATAGGTATGGGAAATATAAACTGTGATCTGCGTCACCTTATCGCAATCGATAAGGAGGTCAGTGCCAGATGATTAGGAACGCGTTTTAATAACGTAACATACTGTCTTACGCTGGGGAGTTGATGCCATACAGAGTGATAAGCGCTGTCAAGGTTGCTGTGACACTCTTATAGTCCTAAAATTAAACACCAATATATGTTATTAAGTAGGCCTATGTAATATTTTTATGTGCAGTAATTTGTGTCATTTAAGATGCATGGTTAAGCAAACTAATTTTTGTATTCTGGAAAACATATTATTCATTTAAATTAATCGTTATGTTAATTTACTACTTATCAAGTTTCATATTATTTTGTACTATTTACAGTTCTGTAAGTGCAACTTCATTTTATAATTCAAAGATGTCAGTCAGTTACAGAATGAGGTCAGTCTGTTATACATCACTTTTTCGGCCATAACTCCATTACTAATAGTGGTTTGGAGGTCGTTTTCAACTTAAACTGAAGATTACAATTTCCTTTCCGAACTATATTTTGCAAAATTGTATCAGCAATGACAATTCAGAGAAATCTGTGGAGAACCATGTTCACCCGAAGAGAGAGTTGACATTTATGTCAGTCTGTTACACACACTTTGGACGTAAATAAATAGTATACTTTTCCTATTAAAGACGTTTATTTTTATATGTCTCTTAGGTGTACACTTCCCTCTATAAAATCCTGCGGTGACACAGTCTAATTTCAACCCATTATGCAATTTAGGCAGACATTTTGCTGTCAAAGTGTACTGTAAATGTCAGTCAGTTACAAGTGGAATTGCTCTATTATTATCCTATGATAAATATAGATGGGAAGATAATATTAAAATGGATTTGAGGGAGGTGGGATATGATGATAGAGAATGGATTAATTTTGCTCAGGATAGGGACCAATTGCGGGCTTATGTGAGAGCGGCAATGAACCTCCGAGTTCCTTAAAAGCCAGTAAGTAAGTAAGTAAGTAAGTAAGTAAGTAAGTAAGTATGATAAATATAGTTTAAAAATAAATTTAGACAACATAATTTAAAGGAAAAATTGTTACGGAGCCGTGTATCGATCCCGGGACCCTTCGCTTAGCGCGCGAACGCTCTACCGACTGAGCTACCCCAGGAACTATACACGACACCGTCACAATTTTTCCTTTTTATATCCACACAACTCAAATAAGCTGACAAGACGCCAGAACTCAACCATGAGTGCACACAATACTGTGTGACTTACAGTAATTTGTGGCTTTCTGTTAACGTACCTCCAGTAAAAAGGAAAAATTGTGACGGTGTCGTGTATAGTTCCTGAGGTAGCTAAGTCGGTAGGGTGTTCGCGCGCTAAGCGAAGAGTCCCTGGATCGATACCCGGCTCCGGAACAATTTTTCCTTGAAATTATTCAAACCTGCTTTACAGGGAGCTACTACCTGAAAGCCAGATTTGTATATTAGACTACATATTTTATATGTGATGTGGGAAAGCTACTGACAAAATTTATAAATTGTGTTTTATTTAACGACGCTCGCAACTAACGAGGTTATATCAGCGTCGCCGGTGTGCCGGAATTTTGTTACGCAGGAGTTCTTTTACATGCAGTAAATCTACTGACATGAGTCTGTCGCATTTAAGCACATTTCAATGCCATCGACCTGGGCCGGGATCGAACCCGCAACCTCGGGCACAGAAGGCAAGCACTATACCAACTGTGTCACCCAGGGCGACAATACTGAGAATGTTATTGAAGATCAGATAGGTGTGATGTGAAGCATTTGAGTGTTTGGGGTTTGAAACTGATAAAGTAGGTAGACATGAAGATTATATTAAAAGAGAATTAAAAGAGGTAGAGCAATAATAAGAAGAAAGAGTAATGGAACGGAGAAAAATTCTCTCCGGCGCCGGGATTTGAACCTGGGTTTTCAGCTCTACGTGCTGATGCTTTATCCACTAAGCCACACCACGTAGAGCTGAAAACCCGGGTTCAAATCCCGGCGCCGGAGAGAATTTTTCTCCGTTCCATTACTCTTTCATCGTATGATGACGCAGAATATCTGCATGGAAACATCATATGTACTTCGGTACATTAAAATAATAATAAGAAGGCTAAATGGAATTTTGTGGAATAGAAAATATATAACCAGATAAAATATAGGGCTAATAAATATAATTCAATAGTGGCAAGTACTGTTACATAAGGGCTGAAACATATAAACTAAATCAAAGATTAAAATCAAAACTGCCGTGAACATAAATTGATTTTTAAGGCGCTTAGCGAGACTTTCAAAATTAGAAATGAATAGAAATACAGTTATAAGAGATAAAATGAATTGTGTGTTAGATATAAGCATTGAAATGATATGGTGATGTGAGAAAAATGCAAGCGGAAAGATTACCTAGGAATGTGTTCGAATGGTACCTATCTGTTATTCAGTTTATATTCTCTTCGTTTTCCTTATATTTCCCTTGTTCTCTTTATATTTACTTTGTTTTCCTTATATTCTATCTTTATTCCTTGTAATCACTTTGTTTTTCTTGTATTCTTCCTCTTATCCTTATATGCCTCATGTTCTCCTTGTCTTCCCCTTGTTCAGCTTGTATTCTCCGTGCTGTTCTCCTGTCGACAGGTGATCGCATCCACACGTTGTTTTAAATAAAGATATGCAGCATAATAAAGTTATGAACCTGTCGATTTTTCAATACTGAATGAATGAATGAATGAATGAATGAATGAATGAATGAATGAATGAATGAATGTTAGCCATGATGTCCCATGTTGGGCACAGGCCTCCTGTGATGGCGTTAGAACCCCCTCGACAGGAATGGCTCAAGTGTACTCGCTTGGTGAGCCAATCCAGGCGAGCTTGTCGTGTATACTACTTTTGTGACATGGTTAATAACCCTGTTCAACTTTAACTAGTCTCACCACTCTGTTCTTTGTTCATTTTTTTTTCTTGCACTACACACATTATGCTGACACTGACACTTTGACAAACACTGATTGCTATTTACACTATTTACCTGACACTTTCTCAACACTGACTTTACTATTTACAAAATTTACCTTACACTTTCACTAAAACTGACTTTACTATTTACAATATCTTAACACTAATTACGTTTTCTATTTACAATGAGCTTCCCTAGTTCTTTCCACAAAACTCTTCTCTCTCTCTCTTTTCAATACTATTAATTGTTAAATATTGTGATTTTTTTTAATTAACTGTGAGACCCTATAATGTATAGATTTACATCAAAGCTAAAAATATTTGTAAAATTTCAAACTTGAATCAAACAAGGATGGTTTTTCGTTTCACGTTAGTGAAGCGAAATCTGACGTAAGTCAAAGGAGCGTAAATGCTGTATGTGACAAGACTGTACCAAAACACGGTGGCTCAAGGTAATGCTGGCAGTCGTGTGGCGGAGAATTTATTGGCCAATGTTTAGAAAGTCCGTGACTCGCCGCCGTGTCTTGCCTGCAATTAATTGTTGTTGCCGTGTTTTACCTAACGATTCATCTTCACCAAGTCCCTCTCCCGGCTTTCTACATACAAGCCAGTTCAGGCTTTCCCGGTTTGTACCCCTGTGGGGGATGTCCTGCATCCCCTATACACTTACTCACACCTCCACCTCCCCAAAAAGCACGAGACACAACAGTTAAGTTCCTAAAATAAATCCCACATCAATAATTTAGCCTTTGACATTCACAAAAGAGAACAAGTCCGGCCATTAAATCAATGGTAGTTACACTTAAATACACAAAGGACTTGTGCAGTAATTGTCTAAATTGTAACATTTTTTAAAAATTCAAACTAGTGTTAAAGCAATAAGGGGATGATAGCGAACTAATTCTCACTTCGTCAATTAGTGGTTGGTGAGATTAGTTGCTTTAATTTGTATCGTTTTGGGCGACGTCACACAACTAGCAAGGCAGTCAACATATAGCAGCGCATAGCTTTTAGCAGGCTCTGACAGCTGCTATTGGAAATTGGACAGCTGATAAATGGTGGCCGAAACTGTGGGTTGATTTCAACCAGAGGGAGAATTTGCATTGTTCCACCCACTATTATATATAGATACTAAAATACACTTTGTCAATCCGGTTGTCTCAGCAGACAGAACAGGGAGGAAATATATGATGTTTGACAACCTTAATTTACTGTGAAAGATACGTGTCAATTCAACTAATTTACATTCTACAATATCTCAATTTTCTGTCATATCAGCATGCTAAAATTTCAGTGTTAGTGTTCAATGTTTCATGACCACTCTTCATCCCTTACAAATGAAAGTAATCATTGTGAATGTTAATGGTAAAAGGATAGCGTTTGTAAAGACTGACGATCTTACTAATAAACCGTGTACAGTTTTTATACGAGACTTATGCAGAGTTGAGACAGAAAACATTACTAATAAACCATGCATAAGTGATGGATGTGTAAACAGTCTGTAACTATATATGGAAATTGCTTTTCAATAGTTATATACACGAAATCCCTTGTTTAAGCGTTGTATATAGAGAAAAAATGGCCGCCCCTCTAACAGCTGTTCGTATCGACTGTCATTTTATGATTATGGCTGCCTTGTAACCACAGAAACAAACCAAAGGGCATAGAATAATTAGAGTAGGCCCTAATATTGCTGTAGCTTGTACTCTTTGACCAAAATATAGTGTGGTAATCGATCAGAGCCAGTTGTACTATCGATACTTAACACGGCACACTAGAGCGCTCTACCGGATGCAATAGAGAATCTAGGATATTCTATTACCTATCGTAATGAAGTAATGACGAAACTATGATGTAGCTGTGTAACAGTTATACTGTTATACACGACGTATGTAGTGATTATTAGTAAGGAATTTATACACGACTTATAAACGAGCTACTCATTGTATAAGTATAAGACAGTTAAACGTCTATATATAGAGTTTTTATTAGTAAGGTCGTGAATGTATTATATTGCCTGATGTCTTTACCACTGAACTAGACTATTCATGAAGAGACAGGCATCAATAATCTGGTTCAGATGGTCATGTTACAAAGTTTCTCCAATGACCTGTGGAGATTATTTGTGTAGCTCTACCTAATGAACATAGGGTGACCAGATGTCTTCTTTTGTCCGTACACGTCCTCCTCTTTAGGTCTTTGCCCGGGATCCGGGCGTATTTAAAATATCAAGAAATGTCCTCCTATTCGTAACTTGTATCCCTGATATTTTGAAATTATCTGATTTGACACCTTTTACAAATAATTTGCCTGTAGGTGGCAGCAACATCGACGGAATATAGGGTAAAGGTTGGTAACACAGTGATAAGAGTAATATTGTGGTAGTTCTTTTTGAGAATTTATTACATTTTACTGAGAGAGAGGAAGATCGATTTTTTTGCGTCAACGTGTTAAGGTAATGTTTGTGGACAAGTTGCTGCACAAAACCGGTCCTTCTCTTGCTCAGTAATATTATTATAAATTATCACAATATCATTTGTATCACAGTATTACTAACCTTTACCTTACTCTTTGCCAACGATCGTAACTTTCTTTGCTCCTACTTGTTATGGTCGTTGTAGTTTACTTACTTACTTACTGGCTTTTAAGGAACCCGGAGGTTCATTGCCGCCCTCAAATAAGCCCGCCATTGGTCCCTATCCTGAGCAAGATTAATCCAGTCTCTACCATCATATCCCACCTCCCTCAAATCCATTTGAATATTATCTTCCCATCTACGTCTCGGCCTCCCCAAAGGTCTTTTTCCCTCCGGCCTCCCAATTAACACTCTATATGCATTTCTGGATTCGCCCATGCGTGCTACATGTCCTGCCCATCTCAAACGTCTGGATTTTATGTTCCTAATTATGTCAGGTGAAGTATACAATGCGTGCAGCTCTGCGTTATGTAACTTTCTCCATTCTCCTGTAACTTCATCCCTCTTAGCCCCAAACATTTTCCTAAGAACCTTATTCTCAGACACTCTTAATCTCTGTTCCTCTCTCAAAGTGAGAGTCCAAGTTTCACAACCATAGAGAACAATCGGTAATATAACTGTTTTATAAATTCTAACTTTCAGATTTTTTGACAGAAGACTAGATGACAAAAGCTTCTCGACCGAATAATAACACGCATTTCCGTTGTAGATTACTATAAAATAATTTTATATCATTAAGTTTTATCATAAGTATGCTGTAATAAAATATATATTGACATCATTTTAAGTATAATGTAGGCCTAAGCCTAAATCTATATAGATATGTTTTATCCTTTTTAATAGACTATTATAATTCCCTTGACTTTCATATTGTAACTAACTGTAAAATCATTATTATTATTATCATTATTATTATTATTATTATTATTATATTAGTATTATTACTATTATTGTTATTATTAAGTTTTACCATGATTATTTTGTAATAAAATAGATATTAACATACTTTTAAGTGTCATATAAGCCTAAATCTATACTGTAAATATTTTGTAATAAAATAGATAATGACGTAATTTATAGTATAATATAGGCCTTAGCCTAAATCTAAGTACATAGTTTCTGTCCTCTTTTTTCGAACAATGTCCTCCTTTTTGAAGCTTTGTGTCCTGTTTTTTATCGATGTGAATCTGGTCACCCTAAATGAACAGAACTTAAAAACACAAAAAACTGAAATAAATACGAAGCCTTCTATCTATTATTCACCTTTAGAGGAGGCACGGACACAGACTGTCCTCGCACGCAGGATGCTCGGGTTGACCCATCTACTACTCGAGATGGAACGGTGTGCATGCCCTAAGGCCTCCCGCGCTACATATCCCCCTGCACGCCGCCACCGAACTCCCCTACAGCCTAAATGGTCCCGTTCTCTTTCCGCACAGGCCTCACCGCGATTCCTCGATTCCGGTTTCACGAGTTATCATGAGCCCACGGTGCGTAGCGCTACCAGCAACAACGAATGACCACATATCCACGGGATGCAAGTTCGGAGGCGGACCGCAGGCGACTCCACATCGGAGCAAGCCCGAAACGTAGAAAAGAAACAGAGATGATGATGAAAGAGGGGAAGTATACTTATGATGGTGAAATGAATCCGAGGTCCAACGTCGAATTTTACCCAGTAATTCTACTTCAATTGGTTGAAGGAAAACCTCGGAAAATGTCTCAACCAAGTAACTTGCTTCAACCAGAATCGTTTCATGGTCAGACGTGCTAACCGTTACTCCACAGCGATCGACAATAAGAAGCCTTACTTTAAAAATAAATACTCTATTATTATTATTATTATTATTATTATTATTATTATTATCAACATTACATTCAACATTCAATACGCTTATTATTATTATTATTATTATTATTATTATTATTATTATTATTATCATCATCATCATTAATATTACATTCAACACGCAATACGCTACATGAATGTTCAAAATTTGCATAACAAGATGTGTGAAATTACAGTACAGTACCTTGTAAGAAGTCTTTACTATGTGTTTTCTTCATTGTCATCTTAGATTTAAACATTTTCATTTAAATTGTATGTGTATAATAGGAGCAATCCTTTTACAGCATTTGAATTATCAGTACCGTAATATACAACTTTCCGATAAATGTGATATATATAATATATATATATTTATATACAGTATATATATATATATATTTTTAAATTTACATGTTTAAATTATAATTACTAGTTAATTTCATTAGTTTATAAGATGCTCTTGGAGTTACTTTTCTGAAGAAGCTACTATAACTTGGACATCTGCAAAATAATAACAGATACTTCATTCTCATTTCATTTAACATAAAATGTTATTTTAAATTAATATTCTACCATTTATACAGTATATACGTCTATTATAGGCCTAATATAGATGTAGGCCTATGTAAAAGAAACTATAAATTTTTTATTTGGTATTAATGAAACAAATTAATAATACTGTTACTAATGCAGAGAAATATACAATTATGGGGCCTAAAAAAATAAATATCTATATGAACTGCGTAGTACCCATGATGCAATCGGTAGCTTCAGCCGCCAACGAGCTAGAAGTATTCTACTTCTAGCTCGTTGTCAGCCGCCTTTCAAAGCTAATATGGCGTACAAAGCTAGGATGATGTAGTCACTGTTAATTAAGAGAGTTAAAGTTGAAAAGTGAGTAGGCCTACACCTTGGAGTCTTTCTGGAAGTTTAGCAACGAGATTGAACCCGGAACTTTCAAGTCCTTAGCTGGTTACTCTGCCAACTGACTACCCGACCTCCATAATCTAAATTAACAAAGAAGACACAATGAACCGGCTGAAGTTCAAATGGCCAAGGATTTGATATCGACTTGAACGCAGGTTATAAATAATTATCTTAGAACCAATACCACAAGACTTTATCGTTATAGGAAGAGTCGAAAAACAAAAATCTGATGGACGGTCAGTATTGGTTACACTAAATGGGCGTTTACTAATTTCAGCGACAATGTACGAAATTGGGAAAGGCAGTTTACCCAAACGCGGAATTCCCCTCGACAATGATCCAATTTCCTGGATACAAGAGCCAAGTTAGCCCTTCTGATGACTTTATATTGCTGACTTAGGAACAATTAACACTTTCTGGAGGGGTTCGAAGGTGACGTCACTACGAAGACATTACCAAAACCCGACTTTCAGCCATGAAGTACTTAAGGAAAGGACCAACATATAAGGTTAAATGCACGACATCTCAATTCTAGAGATACCTAGTTTTTGCAATCTAGGGATTGCGAAATATGGTTTTACCACCGATAAAAGGAAATATTTTGTTTGATCAAAATGTCGTAAGTTTATACACGCAAAATAACGCGAAAAGTTTGTTTATAGCACAAACTTATTCGAAATTTGCGTTTTTCAAGAGAAGTTTTGATTTTATCTGTTTACGAAATTTTAATTCAAAGTTCCCAAAAATATATTTATTGGAAGTCTCATAAATATGTACGCGAATTAATACAATTCGCTTTGGTTAAGCTAAGTTCTCTGCCCGTTGTAATATTGGCAGGCATGGCAATGATTAGAGTTACCTGGATTTACTATTTGAAGAGTTCGCGGGAAAAATGATGAATGTCACATTTCTGTTAAGGATTAGATAATGATATAATTGAGTCTATAACTGCAAGATGTAGTGCTGTTTCTATAGAAAATAAAGGAAAGGATTACTGCATTCGTGGCGATAATTCTCCTTTTTACAATTTTTCATAAGAATAACATTAAATTTCGCAGTGATCCATTGAATTAGATAATGATATCAACCTTAAGAAAACTGTGACATTCATCGTTTTTCCCGCGAACTCTTCATTCGTTTTAATTATGTAGCGAAATTTTCTTAAAACATTTTTAAGTGATTAAAATATAATCTGCTTTGCATTGATATTTATGTACAGATTTTTAATTTAATATCCCGGTCCTACGAGTATTTCAATACCTAATTTTGAATCTAATATTTAAACCGGATTCAAATGACTTTATAAAGTAGAAATAGCCTGCATTTTTTGTAGTATCAATTAGTCTATACTATTCACACAAATTATGTGAGACTCTTACACTAATTTATCTAAACAACTTGTTGTGTTGGAAACTGTAATTGTTAAAATGTAGAAAGTTCCTTAAGACTTCCTTGATGATAAAGACCTACAGTCTTTGTAGGAATATTTAGTGATGTATTTTGCACGTTGAGAGTTATTGCTGGAAGATTGCCTGGCCGATGCTTACTACATAATTACCATGTAATGTTATATTCAATATACAATTAATGTAAGTGACGTGTACGTTTTACTGTTATAAATGTCAAATAGATTTTTATTGAACAAAAGTGAACATTTCCCTCATATTTCAAAAACAAAACCTGACATTTCTAAAATATTTTTTTCTATAAAATGGACAGAAAATGACTAAAATCATTATTATTTACTGATACCATTATAACAACGGACGTAAGGTGCATGACAGATAAAATTGTCGTTCACTTTGGAGTAAAGTGAAGGTTCAATGCTGTTTTTTCTACTTCCAGAAAAAAAAACATATTATTTTGGAAATGACCAGTTTTGTTCGCAACCGTCGACCTGGTTGGCAAGTTGGTATAGCGCTGGCCTTCTATGCCCAAGGTTGCGGGTTCGATCCCGGGCCAGGTCGATAGCATTTAAGTGTGCTTAAATGCGACAGGCTTATGTCAGTAGCTTTATTGACATGTAAAAGAACTGCGGGACAAAATTCCGGCACATCCGGCGACGCTGATATAACCTCTGCAGTTGCGAGCGTCGTTAAATAAAACATAACATTTTTTTTGTTCGCAATCTACACATAGAGGCCTATATCACATCCTATATATCCTATTAATATATCCTATTTTCATGTTTGTAATAATGTCTCCAGTTGATGTAATTTTGTTACAACTGTATATCCTATTTCAAAGTATGTGGAAATATATTTAATTTATATTCACATAAATATAAAACCAAACGATCAGATAACATATGCTTGAGAGTATCTAAATGTACTACAACTGCAGCATATAGGCCTAATCACATAGTAACTTCGGCCCAAGACTTTATAATACGATAAATACTAAATTCCCAAACATACAATTTGCTATTGCTCCTTATTTAAAAAGTAAATAAAAAAATTGCTGTTTACAGAGAAAATTTATCTGTGATATCTGTGTTTTTTCTTCTTTTTTTCTTATTTTTTTTTTTTTAGTTTTTACTCTGTTATTTAATAAAATGTCTTAACATTATGTGGAATGCCCCATGAGCACGAGTATGTAACTTAATCTTTTTGGGGGTGCTAGAGTGTTTTTATATAAAAAAATTAATATGTATCTTTGTTTTGGCAATAGAGTATTATTATTATTATTATTATTATTATTATTATTATTATTATTATTATTATTATTATCTATCGTGAAGTGAAAGGTTTTGGAGAATGTCATAATCCTTTGACAAATTAGAATAAAGTAAGACAGAAAAGCTGCAGCAACTAGCGGAGGGAGTTTTGTTGCTAAAAGTCTGGATGTGTGCGTCCCCTCGCATTAGGGGTGACTGCAATAAACGTCACCACTGTGTTAATGGCGACGGGAACTGTTTCTGTAATCGGCCGATCCGAAGAAAGCAGTAACCTTCCCTCTAGAGTTCGTGGGGAGGGGAACCTCAGTATGGCGGTCCCATTAACTCAGACTTTAGCTCAGCCTTTCCTTGAAGACATTAAATCAAACTTAAATTCCCCTCCAGTCAGGCAGACGAGATAGGCAGATGATTTTTCAAGGAGACTCGATGAAAACAAAGACTGTTAAGAATTTTGTACGAAGTCTTCTCATAGCTTCAATATCGAACACTAGTTGGTTTTCAATATAAATTACATAAAAAGTAAATCATAGTATCATTCTGTCTAGAATTGTTTTGCATCCAATTTTAAATTATGCACCTCACACCAATAGGCATATAGTACATCGGAGAGTATCATTGTACAGTAGTGGCAAAAAAACCCGGACCGACCCTTGTAGCTGATTTCAGAACCCTGTTCACTCCAGAGCACGATAGACTGGTAACTAAGACTTTCGTGTTTCGAATCCTGCTTGGGAAGGAAACTTTTTTTTGTTCCTTATTCAAATTTATTCCCAATACGTTTCGATTGCAGCGATATTTTACTACTTAAATAACTTATGAACATGAATTTTACCAGCAATCGAAAAGTATTGCAATAAATTTGAATAAGAAACAAAATAAAGTTTCCTTCCCAGGCAGGATTGGAACCACGAAATCTTAGTTACGATTGTATCGTGCTCTAGAGTGAACAAGGCTCTGAAATCAGCTACAAGGGTCGATCCGGTTTTTTGCCACTACTGTACATCAATGGTTGTAAAACAGAAACATTTGGAACTGATATGTTTCCAAATTCTTCAATTTGAGACCTTCACAATTATAACCGTTGTGATGTCCATTACAAAGTGCTGAAAACAAAGTAGTGTAAAGTTTGAACCCAAAAAATCGATAGCTTCATAGCTTTACTATGTTGCACATCGTTACGTACAACTAGCCAACGTGCGTGCGTGCGTGCGTGCGTGCGTGTGTGTGTGTGTGTGATAGACCTGCCACAATCAACGATTGTCTGAACGGCAGTCCTTGTATTTCCATCCTCCTTCTATTTCTCTTCTTTTCCTCCTCGTCCTCTTGTTCTTCTTGTATTTCCTTTTTTCTCGTTGCATTTCCCTCGTTCTTGTCTTCCCTTTGTTCTCCTTGTCTCCCTCCGTTCTCCTTGTTCTTTACAGTAGCCTTTGTTTCATAATTTCGTTACATCTTTTTTTACTAGTTAACATATAGTGGTTCACCGCTGTGGAGTATCGGTTAGCCTGCCTCAGCAGGCCCGGGTTCAAATCCTGGTTGGGACAAGTTATCTGGTTGAGTTTTCCCGGGAATTTCCCTCAACCTATTAAGAGCAAATGCTCGGTAACTTTCGCCACTGGACCCTGGACCCATTTCGCTAGCATTATCACCTTCATCTCATTCGGACGCTAGATAATCAGAGCAGTTGATAAAGCGTTGTAAAATAACCAATTAAAACATTACAAAGATAATGAATATTACACCTTGCTCCACCAACAGAAAAAGGCACAAGCCGCCACTGCATACAACTGTTTGATGTTTAGAAGTAACTATTTTGGTAATAAAATGACCCCTTCAATGTAGAGGTTATTCGATGTCGAAATTCAACATAGGCGAGAAGTTGCTGACAAATTTGTCTTGGAGTAGTCTGCATATCTACAACAAGAACCCCCTAGTTTTACTTTACTCCCGAAGAAAATCATTCTAATAATGTTATCATTCTCGGCTGGGTTTGAACTCGCGAATCTCATATCTAGCGTCAAGCACGGCAACCGGTAGACCACAGAGGACGAAAAAACATTTAGAGTAAAGTAAAATAATAATAATAATAATAATAATAATAATAATAATAATAATAATAATAATAACAACTGTGAAGGATATCTAAGTTATCGATTATATTAAATGCAGCGTTTCCATACAGACATAAGCAAAACATTCGTTTCTTCGCCCCAGTTACCTGAACGGCTCTGAGGTGTACTAAACCTCCACTGAGTACCGAAGATATTTCCTCTGGGGCTAAAGGAGTCCGAGTGCGAAGATGACCAATAATCTCTTTCTAGCGTCCAAGTTATTGGAGCGCAGAATCCCTTTTCCTTGTTCCCATGAGCCTTCTTGCTATTCATATGGAATACTTCCACTTTCTTTTCTTGACTTTTATTTTAGGAAACGAAGACTTTATTGTCTTCATCGTAATTGTTGTGAGAAATTTTATACTATTATACAGTCATATTCGGTAAAACTTTACTGCTCATGTATCAGAGTGGAAAAATGTCACCGATTAAGGTATTATACAGTAAGATAAACGTGAGGAAGACACATGTAGCATACACTAAGAATTTAAGACTGCATTCTTTTTCCGTGAATCAACCTGAGTCGCTGATTTTGCAGCAAGATATTACGACTTGATTTTATTCCATTTTATTACTCTATTGATGCCGATGTGAATATGTCTGTAAGTCCGGTCCAGTATTAGGGTGCCTTCCAGAAAATGGACCGACACATTTCCAGGCGAGTTTTGTCGCGTCTAAAATTTATAAACTGCATGGCATATTCCAATGAAGTAAACGCCTATCGACAGACGAAGGATCAATATATTTCAACATGACCTTGAGTTGGAGCGAGTGACGTATCTAGCGATATGCGGGAGAGGGTAAGTTGAGACACGAATTGACTGATCGCGCAGCAGCCGAGACACTGTAAGTCGAGAAGGGATAGAATGTTCGCAGTGATGTCAAATTATTCGTAACTAACCAGGCTACAATTTCAATTTAGCAACAATTAGCAGTCGACAAGATAAATTGGAAAAATTCGCGAGTGAAGAGAAAAAATCACTATGTCGAGGCATATGCAGCGCAAATGAGAGCGGGTGTGTAAGTTGATATGAGTAGCAAACGATAGAACACGATGATTACTATAGCAATCCACATATTTACTCTCAATGCGTATAGGATGGCTACTCCTAGGAGTCCCAACATAGCGAAGATATACCCGGTTTTCAGGATATCTGGAAAAAAGAGTGATGTTGATCATCAGTGTTGACGTTTACCTTAACAGCAATTATAACTGCGATGTATTCACGCATGAAAATTTCGGCTGTGTCTGATAAAGCCTACTCTGATATTTTTTCTAAGATCAAAATTTAATCCATTATTTAAAATCCATTGATAAACAGTGGCGAAGCTAAGGCGTAAATATTGAGTAGGCTAAAAAAAACTGATTACCTTGTATCTTTTTATACAGCAGATGTTTATCCGCTCTTCTATCCACAATTTTTTGTGACACAGACCTCACTAGAAGATGACGATAACCACCCATTTTTACCCCCAAACAGAATACAAGTAAAACAATATAATTTATTTGTCTCAGAGCACCCTGTTAGCCAAGGATATTTCTTATACCATGAAAATTGAAAATTTCTATTTAATGATGATAATAATAATAATAGTCACCGTCGTAGCTCAGTCGGCTAAGGCGCTTGCCTGCCGTTCCGAAGTTGCACTTGGGTACGGGTTCGATTCCCGCTTGGGCTAATTACCTGGTTGGGTTTTTTCCGAGGTTTTCCCCAACTGTAAGGAAAATTTCGGATAATCTATGGTGAATCCTCGGTCTCATTTCGCAAAATATCACCTCGCTATCACCAAACTCATCGAGTTAAATAACCTCGTAGTTGATACAGCGTCGTTAAATAACCAAGTAAAATAATAATAATAATAATAATAATAATAATAATAATAATAATAATAATAATAATAATAGTTTATTTTAACTGGCCGAGTTAAGGCCATTCGGCCTTCCCTTCCACTCAACCAGTATGATACTATATCGCTATAAACCAGGGGTCGTCAGCACAGAGCACGCTGGAGCTAGTCTCTCTTACCCGCGGAAAACGCAGTGCACTAGAATGCACTCCGTAGCTGCTAGTGGGTATGCTCTCTATCTCTCCCTGTTGCACGACAGTGCACATGGGACAGCACCACGTACCCTTTGCACATTTCAGCGAGTGCTGACGACCCTGCTATAAACAAAACATAATTAATATGATACAATAACAATTATTCTTTTTATCTTCCCAACGCATCAATAAAATAATTGTTATAATAATAATAATAATAATAATAATAATAATAATAATAATAATAATAATAATAATAATGGTACCTAAATATAATTAAATTATTAAACTCGATCATGATTATAATAATTATAACTTCAATTTGACTGCGTCCGTAAGAAATCGTTTAGCCTTTTCTTGAAAGTAGTTATTGTCTGGCAGCCCCTAATCTTCTGAGGTAGATAATTCCATTCATGGGAGACTGAGACAGTAAAAGAGGATGAATATTGGGATGTTCTATGGGTAGGAATTGTCTTCCTCCATCCGCTATTTTAATATGTAAATGTGGTGTCGATTTCCTGTCTTTGTAAGCACATTTTGTTTCATACATCCAACTTGAAAACGGCTTCTCTTTTAATTCTACAAATAATGACCTCAATGTTCTCTCAGTGTGAGCCATTTTACACAAAACTAATATGTTACACACAGACGCACGCATTTTTTATTAAACTAAACTCAACAATGTAGCACATGCAGAGAACACGAGTATAGCGCGACGTATTATTGTGACGGAAGGCTAGCCTAGTTTCGTACGGAGATGTAGCGAATCGATACCCCCTCCTCGGTCCCCTCTCAAGCTTGCGAGCCAAGGTCGTAGCCATGCCTATAGAGGCTTCTGTCACAAGTCTCGCACTGAACTCTCCATACTGGAATGACTGCCAACAGTAAACCTAATTTATGGAAGGATCGGAGTGCAACCAAGTGTTACGATACATCGTTATTACGAACTTATAGACTTAATGTTACTAGGTATGATAACTCTTTTTTTTGAGTAGGCTAAGCCTCAAAAGCCTCTTAAGAGCTTCGCCATTGTATGATAAACATTGTTCATATCAATTTGCAGAAATTCTAAATCAAAAACATTTTCTGTTAATTTGAAGCGGGTACTAATGTAGGTCTAAAGTTGTTATAGAGAACTAAAGTAATTTAAGACACCGTCCCCTCAGGCACTTTGCCCACAAAAAATGAAGATATGAATGCAAGAAGTAGATAATGACCACATTTGGCGAAACTGAGTTTTTATGTGATCTGTATTGTTGAGGATTCTCTCTACAGTATACCATTTGAATTATTCACAAAAAGTGTATACATTTGTCAAAAGAAGGCATTAAATTTTTAGTTACTTCCTGTTTGAATGCAAGAAAAATATAATTACCATATCTATTTCCTGCTATAGCCGATCTGGACTTCTAAAATGGTAGAAAGTGAAGATCCAGTGCAATGAATTGGGTTTCTAATATGGGAATATATTCTTGTAAAAGTGAACACTCTAAAATGTTCATATTGGGAAAAAGGGAACAAACGAGGTTGTGTCACTCTTAAAACATTACATTGAGAACGAAGTCAAAGAACTGCATATCTTTACGGACAACTGTGCTGGCCAAAATAAAAACTCTGTGATGGCCCAGTTTTTGAATTCGCTTGAAGCATTGGGGCGATTTGTGAAAATACACCACCATTTTCCTGAGCATGGCCATTCATTCATGCCTTGTGATAGTGCATTTGCACAAATCGAGGAACATAAAAGCAGGAAAGAGTATTTATTTGTACCAAAAGATGGCATAACGTTGTGTCTTCTGCATCCAACAGTTTCCAGTTATTAGTGTGCAACAAGAAAACATTCTTAATTTTAAAGAGCACATGACACCATTCTTCAAGAAAATAATAAAAAATGCAACAGGATCCTTTACAATAAACCTATACCGCAATGTCATTTATGAAGGAAGAGAAGTATATGTTTCCATTGATCAGGGCAACGTTGTCCAAAACTTAGTTTTGTATGTTTAAATACGCTCAGAAGACTCCAGATTTTAATGCTCCCAAAGCATAGTCTGCTAAATTGCTGCTGGATTCCTAGAAACATGACATAATGAAACTGGCACAGAAATACATACCACCTGTGTATATGAATTGGTAGGCCTACAATGATCTTGCTAGTAATCACGTTGCCTTGAATGAAGCAGACACTGATACCTCATATTCTGACTGATCACTTTGAAATAAAAATCATATTTTTGCATTTATATTTTCTGTGTGTTCTATTTATTGCTTTAAGATATGATATTTTAATTATAAATAAAATTGCAACATTACTTGGCATCATATCTTTACTTTTTAAACCTTGTAAACTATTTGAGTGCAAGAAATTGATATCTCCACCATATATTTTCCAATTTTTTTCATATTTACATATAAGTCACAGCTTCGAAACTTTGTGAATCCACACATATTACAGAATACTTTTAGTCTGTGTAAAAACATTTAGTTGATTATGCATTTAAAAGGTGTAAAATGTTTTTCTCATTTTTCTCGGATCTTTACTTTTGGTCATTATCTAGTTCTTGCATTCATATTTTCAATTCTGTGGCCGGGAGGAAACAGGTCTTAAGTAAAAATTGTATACTTTACCGGAGAGCAGTAGAAAGATTGAAATTGGGTCAATTAGATAGTTTTTTTTAATTAAGAGGTTTTTCCTGGAGAGTATTTGTTTATATTTCTTCTAAAATAGGTAATGTTGCTCATTTAACAATTTTCTTGATTATTTCCAAAACTAGCTGCACTTAAGACTAGAACCCAAACTGAGTAGAAGGGACTAAGTAAACTAAGACCTTTTTCATGTCAAATAAATAAGAAATGTAAATTATTAAGAATGCAAAATTGATCTTAAACAATTAAAGGAATGTTTACCCTGGTGCTTAAAGTTTTAAAAGGAAAGGGCAAAACGGCTAAAATACAAGTTAGACCTTTTTAATAGGGAAGCATGGAAAGTAAACATGTGATGTTTGTAGGGAATAAAGTATTAAATATTCTCAAGTCCTTTATTCTGTGTGTGCTCGATTCAAAAACTACTTAGGACATTTGGTAACGCTCTATAAATCTAGTCAGGAATCTTATTTGACTTTAATCGTTTTACCAGATTGTAGAGAATTGTTTCTGCTTTCAGAATATATCAAAATCTCATTTTCACAAAAAACTGACTTAAGGTATATGTACACCTTTACATACAAAAAATTTTCTTTTGTATAATTTTGCTCTGTAAAATTTTTATACAACTGAGAATGGTACCAGAAAGAGAATGAAGTGAACAGATCCCTTGAAATTATGTCTAAATTGTTTTTAAAAATTGTTTTGTTTATAATTTTGACATGTAACTTGAAACATGATAGCTCATGCAGTTTTTAAGATAGAGCCACAGTTTTTTCACTGTTTTATAGCTAAAACTATTCTTTAGTACCTGACATGGAGCTATTTTTTTATTTTCATTTACATTAATTAAATATTACCATATATGTAATTTACAATAATATTTTATGTTGCATAAATCATGTAAAAAATCCATAGATAATTATTAATTATATTACTGTTATTTTACTCATTGTCAGGCACTGGGGGACATTTCAAGCTTCAAATTGACACCAATATCTTTTTGGTATCACCATATTTGACTGAGATATCATGTTTGAAAGAATTAAATATTCTAAAATTACTATTTACAGGAAATGAGCCACAAACTTTCAGAGCCTAGAATACTCCATCATCATATGTCACCCCTTAAGCAGCTTCATGTCGGTCCAGTTTCAGCTTCTTTCTGCCTCTCAAATACTTCCGCCTTGTTTTAACTTCAGGTGTTGAATGTTTTTTTTTTGGCATTTTTGTCCCCATTTCCATTGATGCAACAAATCCTGCGATGGTGTTTGTCCCAGGGTTTATGCCCATCCTCCTCAGAATTGTAATTTCTACTTTTGGACTCTTATTAAAATGACGTACAACATCATTGACACACAAATTTACAGTTTTATGACTAACAGTAAAAGATTATAAATTACTTCATTATGTAAAAAAGTTTTTTCAATCTAATGAACATGCCCAGATATCTATGCATCTATTTCGGGACTAGAAAGAAGCTTATTTTACAAGCAATGCTGGACGAGGGGATTGACTGCTACGAAGATCACTCCAAAAGTAATGCCCTCCAAAAGTAGCCTAAGTGACCGTGGCTGATGACGCAGCATTTTGGAAAATGGGACTTATCTGAAAAACCATAAGGCATAAATCGAAAATTCTTATATGAAATTAAAGGGGAGAAAATGCTCTATTAAAATAGTTATATTTTGAAAATTCTAATTTTTCATCATTTTTTGCGTTTTGTGGGTGTACATATACCTTAAGACCTTTTTCCTCCTGGCCACAGAATTTATCTCACAGGACATCACTGCAATTGGACCGTTTTCCCTTTGTGAGAGATCACTGTTGGGCCCCATTTCGCGGTGCAGTTCTGGAAAAAATAACGATGACTCGGATTTTAAAACGAGAGAAGCGTTTTGCAATAGGACAGAACGGCCCCAGGGAAGAACAGTCATAAGATGAGAGATAGCAGTGATTAAGGGGCCCCTCCCACGCCATTGTCATCACCTACGGGTACTCCAGACAGATGGTCGTACGCTACAATCTGAACGTTATTGCAAGTCCGGCGCGGCCGGCATTAAGAGGTGCGGGACTGTGATCCCCCTCCCCTCCCCTCTACAGCCCCGCGATTTATGGCGCACCTCCCATTCCGAGTGCGTCTTGGAGGGATCCTCTCGCTCTTCATTTCCCGTCTTAGCGAAGCTCTTGTATGCGCCACTAGACTTGCTACTTAATTTGGTCAACCATTTATTGCAATCACAATTCCTTCTCCAGGCTTCACTCCTCCCCCAGCCGTTAAAAATTGAGTTACTGCCACAATGTGGAGTCCCGCGCAACAGAGGCTTCTGTTAAATACGTGACAATGCACCGTGCCACGAAGGACTATTTATCTAAGGACTAGTATTTTTTTTAAGTTCGAAATAAGCAGGCATAACTGTAATGTTTCGAAGGAATTCACGTATCATTTTACATAATAATTCCTCACACCGAAAGGAAACAATATTAATATCAGTAACAATTAGTTCTTACCAACGCTTCTCTAATAATAATAATAATAATAATAATAATAATAATAATAATAATAATAATAATAATAATAATAATAATAATATAGTAAAACTTCATTTACATGTATTTGAAAAAACGCGTAAGTGAGAAAGATCATTTTTGTAGGAAATTTTAACTGCTTAGAGCCAAAGCTAGCTGATATATAATATTACATTTTTAGTAGTTTATTTATTTATTCATTTATTTATTTATTTATTTATTTATTTATTTATTTATTTATTTATTTATTTATTTATTTATTTATTTATTTATTTATTCATTCATTCACTCATTCACTCACTCACTTACCTACTTACTTTACTTACCTACTTACCTACCTATTTATTTATTTATTTATTTATTTATTTATTTATTTATTCATTCATTCATTCACTCATTCACTCACTCACTTACCTACTTACTTTATTTATTTATTTATTTATTTATTTATTTATTTATTTATTTATTTATTTATTTATTTATTTATTTATTTATTTATTTATTTATTTATTTATTTACTTATTTATGTATTTATTTTATTTATTTACTTATTATTTATTTATCTATTTATTTATTTACTCTGGTGGAGTTAAGGCCACCAGGCCTTCTTTTCCACACCACCAGAAATACATACAACTACAAGAAAAATTATACATAAATGCAATTAATCTACAATAATGAGTGACAGAATTAATAATATGACAAAAAAAACAACTGAACATACAAATACAATTGGAAATAATAAAAATTGGTCTAACATATTAAATGACGCAAAAAAGAGCAAACAAAAAGTAAAAACATATACAACAAATACAGACACAAAATAACAGTGTCACTCAGCATCATTGTTATTAACTAAGGGACAATAAGCTGTTCTAGTATCCTGGCACAAAGACAAGAGAAAGAATTAATCTAACAAAAGGAAATTATTGCCAAAATACTAAAGATAAAAACTTGGGCATAAATGTAGCAACTTCGCAGAAATGAAATTTCGTGAGATAAAGCATACTTTTCTAGTTTACTTTTAAACTGTGACAGTGTCCGGCAATCCCTGACGTCACTGTATGGTATTACATTTTAAACTCCTATTCAAAAAATTTTACAAAATTTATTTTCCTTATTCTCCCCGTATGATGTGATTAGACATATTATACCCCCCCCCAAAAAAAAGAAATTTTTTGCCTGTTTGGTCCTAAGGAAAAAAAAATCATGTTCTCAAATTGTGATAACTGTTTCTGAATTTTATTTTTCCATTTACATCATACTGTGTTACAAAATGTTTCTCTGTTTTTGAAGAAGTAACGGTGTCAATAAAGGACACAAGATTGTTGGAGGCAAGCATGGACAGCGTCGAATTTCCAGGAATTTCAAAGCGGGCTGTATCTTAACAATGAATACGTATTGTACTTTAGACTTCTTACATTTTCATGGCATACCTAATTTCGAGCAAAAATAATTTAAACCAGTGTTTCTCAACCGTCCATCCGCGGCCCGTTACCGGGCCCTGGCATCAATTGTATCAGACCGCAAGATGTTCTCCTGGAATTTGCCATTTCACTTATCTAATTATTTTTCACGAATAAGTATTTTATAGCGGAAATATTTTTAGAAGAATAATTTTCGTGACTGTGTCCAAAAGCACAGATCCAGATAATCATTGAACTCTAAATTCTGAAATCAAACTAAACAACATCGTGTAGTAAATGTGAGTGAACAAGGCAGTTATTTTTTAACAATCAGGAATTTTTCAAACTTAAAAATCTTTCAACATTCGGGAAAGGGAATACCGCTGTTTATGACTGGTCATGAAAATTGTCTGCAAGCCGATTACAGCAATGGGCGAATCCTCTATTCTCAAGACTGAACGAAATAACATCTGTGGTGCTGATGTCAGTGACCAACTAGTTGGAAAGTATAAACAAAATTTGAGGTTGCGGATTCGATCCCGGCTCAGGTTGATGGAATTTAAATATGACAGGCTCATGTCAGTAGATTTACTGGCATGTAAAAGAATTCCTGCAGGACAAAATTCCGGCACATCCGGCGACGCGACGCTGAAATAACCTCGGCAGTAGCGAGCGTAGTTAAATAAAAATCATTTAATTTATATGAAACAACGAATCAAATCAAGATAGCAGAAAAAATGTCAGAAGGAAGTGAAATAAGGAAAACAGTACGACAAGGACGCTCTTTATCATCTACCCTTTCAACATCCACTTGGAGGATTTAGTGAAGAACTGATTTCAGAACATGGAAGGGTGCTGATTATGTTAATTATGATGCGTATGATGATTAAGCTGCTGATAATATTAATTATGAGACTGATGATAATGCTGCTGATTTTGTTAACAACGAAGCAGATGATATTACTGAACATGTTGATGTAGATTATGATATTGATGATGCTGACTGCGAAGATATGATGATAAATATGTGCCACCGGCGCTTGCCTGTCGACCCGGAGTTGCATTCGGGAGCGGGTTCGATTCCCGCTTGGGCTGATTATCTGGTTGTTTTTTTCCGAGGTTTTCTACAACCGTAAGGCGAATGTCAAGTAATCTATGGCGTATCCTAGGTCTCATCTCGCTAAATATTATCTCGCTATCACCAATCCCATCGACGCTAAATAACCGAGTAGTTAATCCAGCGTCGTTAAATAAAAACGGTAAATATGTTGCTAACGATGTAGATTACAATAAGAATAATGTTAATGTTCCTTCTGATGACGTTAATTACGATGCAGATGATGATGATGATGATGATAATGAATACGCTGATTACATGCAGGTGATAATAGTGATGATGTTACGATGCACATAACGGTAACGCTGTTACCGAGAAGACTGATTATAATAATGCAGATGATAATACTGATGGTGTTGATTGCGATGCAAATGATGCTAATGCTGTTGATTATGATTCAGATTATAATATTATATTACTGATGATGCTGATTATATGTAGATGAAAATGCTGATGATGTTGATTACGATAAAGATGACGATAATAGTGTTGTTGATATTGTCTTCGATACAAATGATGGTAATGCTGCTTCTGATGATGTATGACGATAATTCTGTTGTTGATTATGTTGATTACGATGTAGAAGATGATAATTGATTATGTTGATTGCGATGCAAATGATGATAGTACTGTTGTTTGTGTTGATTACAATGCAGATGATAATAATACTGATAATGCTGACTATATGATAATACTGATTATGTTTATTTCGATGCAGATGTATTGTTTACGATGCAGTTGATAATAATACTTTTCTTGATTTTGATTACAATGCAGATGATACTGCTGCTATTGATGATGCTGATTATATGTATATGACACTACTGATAATAGTGCTGCTTCTGATTATATATGACGATAATGCAGTTGTTGATTATGTTGATTACGATATAGACGATGATAAGGTTAGTTTTGATTATGTTAACTGCGATGCAGATGATGATAGTACTGTTACTGATGTTGATTACGACGCAGATGATAATACTGATAATGCTTATTATATAGGGTAAAGTTTCCTATTTCCGTGATACCCCTAATCCCTTGATACTTTTTTAAAATTGAATATCAGTCAAAGCTTTACCATTCGACCATAGCGCCAGACATTCTTCTCGAAAGAGTGCATCTTTCGCCTACTTTTCAGACATCGGTGAACTTCTTAGCAAGATACCCAATCCCGTGACGTTCAGTGAAAAAAACGTATCACGGAATTAGGCAACTTTACCCTACAGATGATAATACTGATTATGTTCATTGCGATGCAAATATCAATAACGAGGTTGCTAATGTATATTGTTTACGATGCAGTTGACTATTTTTTTGCACGATCCTGTTTTTTGTTGTATTATAGTTATTGTTGTTATGTCTTGAAAGTTAGAATTCCCACACAGAAACTTGTTGCAAGGGAAACCATCTTCATAACATAAAACTATATTGAAATAGACCCATTTCAGTGCAATTATTGTTACTTAGTTACCATTACAGTATAGTTTTGCGAAGGCTTTGGAATAATATTGCTCTAAATTTTCAATGCGAAATATATTGTATTTGCAATTTTAAAAATATGATGGTGCAAAAAATGTTGTACAATACTCGTTTGTGAAGTGCATTACAAAATCTCGGAAACTGAAAAACTCTCTCTGCTCATTTTTCAATATTTTCCTCGATTTTGTAAAAAGCACTTCCAAACCTTGTATCGTACTGATGTTAATTACAATGCAGATGATACTGCTACTACTGATGACGGTGATTATAATGTAGATGATAATACTGATGATAGTGCTTAATATATCGTCTGCTTACAAGGAAAACACATTAATTCAAAAATATTACCTCTAAGAAAAGGCTATCTGAAAGCTTTTTACAAAACTGAATTTTCAAAACATTAGTTTTAGTAAGTTCGTTTTCTTTATGTGTATTTTATTTTCCAATTCTAAGTTTATACACATACATTATGTACATTATATATAGGCCTACTCTTTTTTCCACAGAAGTGATATGTTCTACTTAATATGTTTTGCTTGTACATATATATTGTATTTTGTATTCGACAGATAATGGAGAAAAAATGGGAGTATAAGGGTACAGTACGTCAGTTATTCATAGATTTCAAAAACATATGACTCGGTTAAGAGAGAAGTTTTATATGATATTCTTATTGAATTTGGTATTCCCAAGAAACTAGTTCGATTAATTAAAATGTGTCTCAGTGAAACGTACAGCAGAGTCCGTATAGGTCAATTTCTGTCAGATGCGATTCCAATTCACTGTGGGCTAAAGCAAGGAGATGCACTATCAACTTTACTTTTTAACTTTGCTCTAGAGTATGCCATTAGGAAAGTCCAGGATAACAGAGAGGGTTTGGAATTGAACGAGTTACATCAGCTGCTTTTCTATGTGGATGACGTGAATATGTCAGGAGAAAATCCACAAAATATTAGGGAAAATAAGGGAATTTTACTTGAAGCAAGTAAAGAGATAGGTTTGGAAGTAAATCCCGAAAAGACAAAGTATATGATTATGGCTCGTGAAGAGAATATTAGTAGTATTAGTATTTATTTATTTAACCTGGTAGAGATAAGGCCGTCAGGCCTTCTCTGCCCCTCTACCAGGAGATTCCAACTATAATATGAACAATACAATTACAATTAGTATTAAATTTATAATTACAATTACAAATGACATTACAATTAGTATTAAATTTACAATTACAATTACAATAAAATCAAAGTACGAAAAGATTACCTGACTAATTAAAGGTAGATAATATATCATAGAGAAACAAAGAATATTTTATATTTACTAAATTACAAATTAAATCTAGAATAACAAAATTGTATAGCGATTAAATTACTGAATATTGAAATATTTTGTGATAGATTAAAGAAACTATTTACAAGAAATCAATTACTGACCAAGTGCCTAGTAAGTTTTCGTTTGAATTCAATTTTATTTCGACAGTCCCTGATGCTAGCAGGTAGCGAATTCCAGAGTCTTGGTAGGGCTATTGTGAAAGAAGATGAGTATGATGAGGTGCGATGGGATGGTATTGTTAGTATTGTTTCATGACGAGAGCGTGTGTTCAGATTATGGTGGGAAGAAAGGTAAGTGAAGCGAGACGACAGGTACGAAGGAATAGAAGAGTTCAAGATTTCGAAGAGAAAGAGAAGTGAATGTAAATTTCTTTTCTTATCTAGTTTAAGCCAACCTATTGCTTCCAGGGATGGGGCTATATGATCATATTTACGAACATTGCTTACAAAACGTACACACAAATTATGAGCACGTTGAAGTTTCATTTTGTTGTCGCTGGAGAGGTCAGTCAGTAAAATGTCCGCATAGTCGAAATAGGGAAATACAAGTGTCTGCACAAGGGACTTTTTTAAGCAAGAGGGGAGATGAACATTTATACTTTTTAGCACATGGATAATAGAATATACTTTTCTGCAGGTTTCTGTGATTTGCATGTCCCAGTTGAGATTATTATCCATGTGAATGCCAAGATTTTTTACTGAAGAACTGAAAGGGATATGCACTGTACCTGCTTTAACGGGGAAAATGTCGAGGTGTTTTACAGCGTCGGTTTGTCGTTTGTGTCCTAATATAATTGCTTGTGTCTTTCCAGGATTGATTTTAAGATGGAGTTTCTTTGTCCATGTCACAATCGAGTCAATGTCTTCGTTCAATTTATCTATAGCGTCATTTACTCGGTCTAAGCGGGAAGAGATGTAGCATTGAAGGTCGCCAGCATACAAGTGATAGTTACAATGCCTTACAAGAGATGTAATATCATTGACATATATTGTGAACAACAATGGTCCGAGTACCGACCCCTGTGGTATACCTGATGTTATGTCAAGCCAGGAGGAGCTTCGATTCCCGGATACAACACATTGTTGTCTTTCCCGTAAGTAGGATTCGAACCAACTCACAGCAGTCTCTGACAAATACATATTTCTCAATTTATGGGTGAGCAGGTCAAAATTTACAGAGTTGAAAGCTTTGCTAAGGTCAATATTGTGGGAAATGTAAATATAAAAATTGGAAATTTATCCTTTGAAGAGGTGGAAAAATTTAAATACCTGGGAGCAAGAGTAACAAATATAAATGATACTCGGGAGGAAATTAAACACAGAATAAATATGGGAAATGCCTGTTATTATTCGGTTGAGAAGCTTTTATCATCCAGTCTGCTGTCAAAAAAATCTGAAAGTTAGAATTTATAAAACAGTTATATTACCGGTTGTTCTTTATGATTGTGAAACTTGGACTCTCACTTTGAGAGAGGAACATAGGTTAAGGATGTTTGAGAATAAGATGCTTAGGAAAATATTTGGGGCTAAGAGGGATGAAGTTGCAGGAGAATGGAGAAAGTTACACAACACAGAACTGCACGCAATGTATTCTTCACCTGACATAATTAGGAACATTAAATCCAGACGTTTGAGATGGGCAGGGCATGTAGCACGTATGGGCGAATCCAGAAATGCATATAGAGTGTTAGTTGGGAGGCCGGAGGGAAAAAAATCTTTGGTGATGCCGAGACGTAGATGGGAACATAATATTAAAATGAATTTGAGGGAGGTGGGATATGATGGTAGAGACTGGATTAATCTTGCTCAGGATAGGGACCAATGGCGGGCTTATGTGAGGGCGGCAATGAACCTCCGGGTTCCTTAAAAGCCAGTAAGTAAGTATGTTTTGCTTGTAAACCGACGATATGATGATGATGATGATGATGATGATGATGGTGATGGTGATGATGATGATGATGATGATGATGATGATGATGATGATGATGATTAGACACATCACTCGGCATTTTTTGCTTCGATATCTGCAGGGACGTAACGGAAGAACACAGCGATCCAGCGCGTATCCCGAACTGCAGAGCGTCTTGTGTGTTGTTATGAAGAGCCCGCAGCCTGCGCGGTAACAAGACTTGATAACGGGTGATTCCGATGCCTCTGGCAGCGCGACTCGACACCTCGTCCGTCTTGGCGCCTTCTGCCGGGCCGTCATATCCAGCTGTGTCGCACTTCATATCCCTGCACCGGACCATCTCCCCTCCCCGACGCCCAGGCCCGCGCGCCGCGTCGCTACCGTCTTCCAGTCACGATCTCTTGTAACACGGCCCTGCGCCACTTTCATTTTAGTTCTCGCCACCTTCCTCGTCAGGGATTCGTCTCACCCGCCACCCACTGCAAACTGCTTGCTACATAAGAAGTCAATATGAGGAGAGGAACAAAGCGGACGTGAAGAATTCAGTCTCACCTGTGCAGAAGACAACGTTAAATCATGACAAGGACGGCAATCGTGACTACTGTACCACAATACTAGCAGAATAGCTTAAAATGAATACCACACGGGTCATTCCATCCAAAAAAGTATGTTTTTCAACCATGTCTCAAAAATTAAAAACATTGTAGTAGGTTATTTTGTATGTTCTAAATATGAATTTCAAGCAATACTATATTCATACAGGGACATCATTTTATTTTTACTTCAATTTTTATTGTACCTGAGTTTTTTAATGTACTTCACTCCCACCCCTTCTACTAATGAAGTTCAGCCGTCCTTCACACAGATCCAAGACCGAATATGCAGTCATAGTAGCCTGACGGTCCTAGTAAACATTATGTTCCAAAAATATGTTCGCGTTTTCCAGTAACGAAAGAGCTTTCGCACAGGAATTGTCGTCCATTTGCCTACGTCGCATCCCGGTTTCCCCCAACTGCTTCTATTCGCCTCTCTGCAAAGGCTAGCGACTGGGCTGTCTTAGCTCTTTTCTGGGAACATTAATTTCTGTTAGGAATTGGACGTCTACGTAATATGCAATTGTTTGAAATAACTTAAATAAAAGGGCCTCGTTAAGTAATTAACTGTCGCTTTATTTCCTCCCTTTCTACGACCGACCCTGCGACTTGGACGGACAGCAGATAACACGTCTGAGTAATTTTATCTTTTCAGATCGGGCAGAAGTGAAGATTGAATTTACAGTACGTAAGGTAGGCCTACTCTTTTATAGAGTAGGTACAGAATTATTTCAACATGAGTTACTGATACGAAATACGAACCTGGTAATTGGAATTACGTACAATAGTCTATAGTGCGATAATATGCACAAAAGAACTGAAGCCTGTATCGAAATGAACGGCCATCGTTTTCAAAAATGTGTTTAAATATCCATTATTATGATTATTTTTCAATTGTACTTCATTCTCTATATTGTACGCTAATGTGCTGTAGACAGTATAATATACATTGCATAATGAATACGTCCGCATGGACACCCCAGTTCGTGAGTAAAACACTCATTGTTAATACTGTACTGTATTTTGATTAAACAAAAACCTAATGAAAATTATCAAACTCAAAAGCGTGATATTTCCTAGATCATTTTTCTTCCCTCCTATACCTAGTAGAGTGATTTGTTTGTATATTACGTCAGTACCATCGAACTCCAGTCGTGGAAGGGGGTAGCAAACGGTGTTTCCGGTTTTCAATCGTTGATCCAAAGGTATAGATAGGTTAATATTAGAAATGTTAGTAAAAATAAAATGATGTCCCTGTAGCTTTCATAGTTTGGCAGCAATCAGAATTTAAAATATTGTTTTAATAAAGAACACGGTTTCATTCATTGAAGTTTTCTTACTAGGTAAAGGAAGATGGAAAAATGATTTCAATGCAATTCGAAAAAGGAGAGCCTTGTTTATAAATGCCCTTAAAATGAAAAAAATATATATAATTTTTTTAATAGTTACCCAAATTAAAATAAAAAAAAAATATAGAACACGAAATGCAATTCATTTTTACAGACCAAAAAAACATGTGTTTAATTCTTTAGGGTATATTCATTCCACTGTGAAAATTTCAGAATGTAGACTTAAATATCATGTCAGTTTTTAATAAAAATAACTCACCGGAACAGAGGAGCTCAGCAGGTAGGCTCTCCCTCGTACAGAATGTTGCGCGATCAAGGTCAGGGAGACGGACGTTTGAGATTACTCATCATTATGAAGTCTGGCGAACGCTGCGACCGCCACACATAGCAAGCGATTTTCAATCGTCGGAACAAAAACTAATAATTTTATTAATTTAATTATTCACAGGTTTTTTGAGATAAAGTCATAAAACTTGGTAGATGGATTAGGAATAAGATTTTCTTTAATACGAATGGAATTCGCATGCGTTTAATTTGTTGCATTGGAATATAAAAATATTGTTTTTTTTCAATGAGGTGTTTTTATGAGCATGCCTTAATATTATTCGGATTAGTCTTTAAGGTATTAAAATATGGTTATTCAGGTTTACAATGGCGTCTTTTAGTTTCGATGACACTTCATATAGGGTGTCTAGAATATTTTAAATGATGGATAACATGTAACTGCCACCCATTTTTCAGTCATCCGTATGACTAAAATATTAATAATATGGCGGTCATAGTTGGCAGTTTAATTTATTTTCATAACATTATTATATTAAAAGCCCCAAAAAAAATTAATGACATCGCTGGCATATTCTTAAAATTTTGTATGGAATGACCCACATACCTGTTCATATAGGTACTCATATACCCAATCATCTTCGACTTGTTTAATTTTAGCTGGTTCGTTGACTTTCAAAAAGGATATCTCCAAAAAAAACGGTCATAAAGAAGTCAGCATCATCTTTCGCGCTCTATTGCAGAGGAATACAATTTGTCACAGAAACATTCCGTGATTATAAATTGCTATAATTTTGTAACTATGCGTATTACGAAATTCATATCGGTGCCATTAGAAACAACGGCTCAAAGAATTTCAGGGGATGTGTAATTGTAATTGTTAGCGAAAAACAATAGATGGCACCGTAAGAAAAAAAGACGCTGTTCCCGCTCTTTCGATTGTCATTGTGGCATTGTTGGATAGAAGCAAATTGTGTTAAATGGTGTGAATGTTTACATTTCAACTCAGTGTGAATTCTGCAGAATTTAGAGAGTTATAGCGAACCCACAGAAACGTAGTTTGTGTGTATTGGAATACCACAGCACACGAAGTGTAGTGAGAGTTCAGCGTGCCTTCAGACGGGAGTTTCAACAAGCGGCACCTACTGACAAGACGAATCTGAGGTGGTACAATACATACCAACTATCTTCCTGTCGGTTCACCATAACTGACTAAATGCTACAGAATTCACACTGAAGTTGAAATGTAAACACCACCATTTAACACAATTTGTTTCTATTCGACAATGTCACAATGACAAGCGAAAGAGAGGGAAGTCTTTTTTTTGTGGTGTCATCTATTGTTTTCCGTAAAAAATTACATTCCCTGAAAATTTTTAGCCGTTCTTTCTAATGGCACCAATATGAATTTCGTAATACAAATAGTTACAACACTGTGCATTCATTTAGTGTTCTGCCCAAGGGCAGGTCTCTCACTGCAAGCCCAGCTTTCTTGAATCTTTCCTATTTTCTGCCTTCCTTTTCGTTTCCTCATATAATCCATATATTCTTAATGTCGTCTATGATCTGATATTTTCTACCCTGAACTCTTCTCCCGTTCACCATTCCTTCCAGTGCATCCTTCAGTAGGCAGTTTCTTCTCAGCCAGTGACCCAGTCAATTCCTTTTCCTCTTCTTGATCAATTTCAGTATCATTCTTTCTTCACCCACTCTTTCCAACATAGCTATAGCAGTTTATTATGGAATGTTTCTATGGATACATTGTACTTTAAAACTATCTTGAGAATTGTACATATTATATCCACGTTATACATATCACAAATCAATCGTCGTTTTGTGCAAGTATGTTTGTTTTAAAGTGTAACGCTTAAGCGGAACCCTGTAAGGATAAGATTGTCCATTGCCTTGTAATACGATGACGTCACTTCCGGAACGAACGAACTAGGGGAGAGGCCTGAGTGAACTGTGATGGCCGGCAGAGTATTATCTGGGGTGTAAGGTGTACCCTCATAAAAGTTTTTTTAATTTGCCACTTTATGGACCGAGTGTGCTAGCGTGTTCCGATGGTGATGATGGCAATAAACTGATTACAGTTTTATAATGCTGATATTATTATTATTATTATTATTATTATTATTATTATTATTATCATCATCATCATCTTCATTAGTATTATCGTTACGTGAGGGCAATACAAAAATAATTTCATTTTTATTTACTAAAACAGCTATTTAAAAACAACTGATTAAATAAACTTGTATGTAACACATGCTTAAAATACTCATATTTCTCAGCTGTTTTATATCTAGTACAGCAGCCTAAATATTTAAATTAAGATATTATGTTTGTTGAATTGTTTGTTGTATACTATGGGTCATTCCATTGTGACGGTTGTGACATTTGCACTATAATTCACGAACTATAAATATTTATAACAGAACCTCATACTCAAATTTGTTCCAAAAGTATTTCTACAGTGTTGACGGAAATACAGAAAGCAATATTACAATAGATACTGTAGATTCTATAAAACATACTTTTCTTTTCTTGTAACTGTTGTGACCATTTCATGACGTCAAGTTCTAATAAGAGTGAAGTTTTGGAATAAGTAACAACTTATTTTTTTCCTGATACATTAGACTACAGTGTTGACGGAAATACAGAAAGCAATATTACAATAGATACTGTAGATTCTATAAAACATACTTTTCTTTTCTTGTAATTGTTGTGACCATTTCATGACGTCAAGTTCTAATAAGAGTGAAGTTTTGGAATAAGTAACAACTTATTTTTTTCCTGATACATTAGACAGCAACGCATAAGGGCTCATATATAGATATGTTGCTCTAGTTCTGTGTATTGGGTATTTTTTTTAATGTTTATGGCGGTTGTAACCGCTTTGTAACGGTTATGACATTAAAAAGTTCACTAACAACTTATTTTTTTCCTGATACATTAGACAGCAACGCATAAGGGCTCATATATAGATATGTTGCTCTAGTTCTGTGTATTGGGTACTTTTTTAATGTTTATGGCGGTTGTAACCGCTTTGTAACGGTTATGACATTAAAAAGTTCACTAACAACTTATTTTTTTCCTGATACATTAGACAGCAACGCATAAGGGCTCATATATAGATATGTTGTTCTAGTTCTGTGTATTGGGTATTTTTTTAATGTTTATGGCGGTTGTAACCGCTTTGTAACGGTTATGACATTAAAAAGTTCACACATCATATACCATGATATCTGCATATACATAATTAAACACTAAACAAATTAATAGGCCTACATAGGCCTACGTAGTACAAACTATTCTAAATACCTATAATAAAAACATTCATGTTTTGACGATTATGACATTAACTATCCTAAAGCAAATGTGATTAATATATGTACTTACAAATGGTTTTTAAGGAACCCGGAGGTTAATTGCCGCCCTCACATAAGCCCGCCATCGGTCCCTATCCTGAGCAAGATTAATTCAGTCTCTACCATCGTATCTCAGTTTCCTCAAATATATTTTTATACTGTCCTCCCATCTACGTCTCGGCTTCCCAAAGGTCTTTTTCTCTCCGGTCTCCCAGCTAACGCTCTATATGCATTTCTGGATTCGTCTATACGTGCTACATGCCCTGCCCATCTCAATCGTCTGGATTTAATATTTCTAATTATGTCACGTGAAGAATACAACGCATGCAGTTCTATGTTGTTTAACTTTATCCATTCTCCTGTAACTTCATCCCTCTTAGCCCTAAATACTTTCCTAAGTACCTTATTCTCGAACACCCTTAGCCTCTGTTCCTCTCTCAAAGTGATAGTCCAAGTTTCACAACCATAACTTATAGAACAATCGGTAATATAACTGTTTTATAAATTCTAACTTTCAGGTGTTTTTAGAGCAAACTGCATAACAAAAGTTTCTCAACCGAATAATAACAGGCATTCTCCTTATTTTTTCTGCTTTAATTTCCTCCCGAGTGTTATTCATATATTTTTGTTATTGTTGCTCCAAGATATTTGAGCTTTTCCACCTTTTCAAAGAATAAATTTCCAATGTTTATGTTTCCTTTCCGTACTATGTTCTGGTCAGGAGACATAATCATATACTTGGTTAATATGTTTAGCATAAAAACTGGAGAATATATGACGAACATGTAACTTCCTCCAATATTAAAAATGAAAGAATGGCTGCCTTCCAAACAAAATAATGTTGAATTGCACAACACAAATTTAATTTTGTCGACCACAAAAATTATAAATTCTAGACATTTAATTTTATCCATTTTTTTTTTTTTTTAAAGTCTGCAATATTACAGAACACGCAGGGTCAGTATTTATTTGCTGTTTAACAATAACCATAAGATTAATTATTACGTGCCAAAATTAACAAAAAATTAGCTCTAACATTTTAGTGGTTATGTCAAACTTTACATGGAGTGACTCCTATACACATTTTACTACGAATAGTTTGGCTTCTTTAAGTGATATATAATTTTCGACTGAATGCTAAAATTGTTATAATATATTCGTATAATTTCTCCTCCAGAATTTGGAGCTCATAAACAGAGCACTGTAAACTGCCCTCCTAATCTGCAAGAAGCATTGTGTTGTCCGCAAATATCAGTATATCAAGCTTCTTCTAATTTATATTACTGTAAATGCTTTCGTTACGTCCTTGTTTCCCTTCTTCTGCTGATAAACCGTTACATACTTACTGCTCATTATGAATAACGAGGGAGATAGATAACGGTTTTGACGTACGCGTTGATTAATTGACTTCCATTAAGAATTAATATCTCCGATCCTTACCGCAATATAATTTTCTCTATGAATGTTCAATACTCCCATTATTAGCTGCTAAGATACATTATCATTCCCTAAAATATGCATTAATTTGATTCTATGTAGCCTTCTCTGTCTAAATGTTTTCCCTTTCGAAATCGATCGAAGCTAAATGTCCTTCCATGTTAAACTCTGTTTCTTTTCTGTAACTAACTGAATGTGAACAGTCATCTGCACAATATCGCCTTTTTTTGCAATCTATTCTCTTATTCAACCAATATGTCATTGTAGAAATTGTGAAAATGTTATATGTATGCGTGGAGAATATTTTTGTAGCTCACGTTCAGGAAACTGTACAGAAAGTCTGATGTAAGCCGTTAACTTTTGTTTAGGCAACCCAAATATCAGCTCAGACGTGTGGGAGGTATTCAATGGTTTTGAAGGCGGAATCAGGGATTTGTGTATTAGGTCCATGTGATTGTCTTCCTATGATAATTTTATGTTAAACATGTGTAGTCAATTTGTTAATTAGTTTATTACACTTCGCTACATATATGCATAGAATGTACCGATTCAGCTATTCAGTTTGTTCACTTATTGTCGACATCTGCTAAACCTCAATGCGATATTTATTACATGGAATAGTTAAGTATTATGTAAACGAGGAACTAAAATTTAAATATAAATAATGTTGTAAAAGATAATTGGATGAATATAGCAGCAGGGACGATTTATATACACTTGTTTATTATAGAGTTAAAAAAGAGAATTTCAAACTTAGCAAGTAAAGAAGTTTGAATGTTTAAAATAAATGCGATAGGGTGAAACCTTGCACTAAAACCAGAAGTAAGTGTAAGTTAAACCAATATAAATTGAATAGTTAGATGATAGAAAATTTGTTATTAAATTGTATATTTATTGTGCATAATCACTATTTGTGCATAAATCAGTTTTAATTATTAAGTTTATGTACTTTTGAACTATTAATAAATAATACTAATACTAGGCCTAATTACTGTATTTATTTTCTTTCGAATTTCCAACGTCTCCTGCAGAGACTTTTATCATTTGCTCTTTTTATATCCCGATATTATTTTTAATGCGTAAGTTATTCCCAATCCCTTAGATAGATTTGTTTTGTTTCATTCGGAATAATTAACGGACATAATAAAAAGTATATTTAAAGAACAGATAATGTAGAGTTTTAACACAATTTACTAATTAATTTAAATATATTTTGAATATGTTACTCCTAGCGACACTACCATGAGAACGGTACAACCTGGATAGGCCAAGAAAAAAGTTGGATTCAGGCTATGACAGAATCTACGACATACGAGATCGACAACGAGCATGGAGTTGGACAATATTGACGTATTTTGCTTGCTGTAACATTTTATATTCAATTTTTCACTCGATATCTTTCAATTTCAGAGATTCGAAACGTGAATGATTATCGAAGGCAGAATTCGAGCTTTTATAAGTAATTTCTGTTTTAAAGTAGTTTTAACTAAAACGTTCTAGAATCACCTGGAATCGGAGTTTGAAATTAAACAGTACGAAAAGAATAACCGTGAATCGAACTCTCATAGGCAGTCAAAATATTCATACAACCCATTACTGTAACTGAGAGCCATGAATTACTTTGAGAGATCCGTATATTAGAAATTAATATTTCTTTCCTCAAACGCATCGTATGATTCAATATACACCGTGCTTCATAAAGATTTGAGGGTTTACAAAACTTTATTGCAAGTAAACTATTGAACTTACATTAATCAAACCAGTCCAGAACGAACAAGGACATTAAGTTTGTGGTCCACACCTATGGAGTAACGGTTAGTGCGTCTAGCCGCGAAACCAGGTGGCCCGGATTCGATTCCCGGTCGGGGCAAGTTACCTGGTTGAGGTTTTTTCCGGGGTTTTCCCTCAACCCAATATCAGCAAATGCTGGGTAACTCTCGGTGTTGGACCCCGGACTCATTTCACCGGCATTATCACCTTCATCTCATTCAGACGCTAAATAACCTAAGATGTTGATAAAGCGTCGTAAAATAACCTACTAAAATTTAAAAAAAATAAGTTTGTGTGTGTGTTTTTTGTTAAGCCCAGAGTTCACATTTTTGCCGCTAGGCCGTTTTGTTTTGTTCAGCTGCAGCTCGTATTCCTTATTGTTGTGCAATGGTTGCTACGGGAGTAGAGAACAATTTTTTCCTTGAAATTATTCAAGTCTGTTTCACAGGGAGTTATACCTGAAAGCCAGATATGCGAAGAAATGTAGTTTATATTAATATTTTAACGTCTATTACTACTAATATACAAGTCCATTATTATATCAGAATAGTGAAAATTTGAAAATACTTCATTATTTCCACTACATTAAACAGGGAAATATCAAGTTTGATATAAACACAGCTTCAAAGATGGCAGACATTACCTCAATAATGCAGCCACCTGCAGATTCAGGGAACAATAGAATAAGATCTTTACCCCATCCGGATCTTTAGTCCTGGTTATCCTATTGTCATATTTGTATTGATTAATTATTCTTTGGGACAGAATTTCTACGATTTTTTCCGTCATTCTTACTTCGAGAATACGCAAATTTAATAGTATCACATCATTATCTTTGAAATAACTGATTTTAAAATATGAAATTATGGATCTTTGTTTCGCTCCACCCTCTTGGTAGTTTGTGGAACAATACCAGATGTGGCTTTCCTTCATTCTTTGGTATGTATGGTGCAAGAATATGGCCGAAACCTTGAACCAAAGAGGTTAATAAATAGATGTTAAATAAATAACTATAAAACGAATCCACGTACTCTGGACTTCATGCTTGAGACGTTAAAACTTAAACTACACTAGAGAATGTACGTCAAGCTTTGCGGAATGAAAACTAAAAGACAGCGCTAAAGTAAGAAAGCAAAGCCAAAGCTTTTCGGATATAAGAACATTACATTCCTTTCCACAGTTCCAATTTTGTAACTGAAAGATAAATGCATACTTAACCAAAAGGCTAACCAGACAAAGAGTTAGCATATTGATCGGAATAAGCGCTCAGAGTTCCGTCAAGCGTTGTGCCGGGTTTGTTGAAGGGTATCTGGGTTATGCTGCAAAGGATGTTGCAGTGTTGTTGCGGAAACATGCAGAAAGATCCACCCCAGCGATAAAAATATATATATAAGAGAAAACCTCTACAATAAACAAGGCTGAGAACTGGGAAATGAAATGGAGTTGCAAAACATGGCGCAGTCTGAGAGAGAAGCGGCGGATATTCGTCAGAAGACGCCGGCGAGTTGACATTGGATGTGGTCCAAGCCTGCACCCCACCACTTGAATATTTGCCAAAATGGTATTCACTGCATTTATTGTATCTCAAATTACAATATCAAATTCAAAATTCACCTGTCAAAACATATTTACTCAGCCTTGTATCTGGTATCTTGCTTCAACCTTCTGGTTAACTGTTATTTTAAACGAGTAAGACATTTCATTATCAGTAAGGACTCTTTTTCACCTGTTATAACATATTATTTTACTCAACTTTGATGTGATATAGGCTTATTGTTTCAACATTGTGGTTTAGTTACTGTCATTTTCAATTAATAAGATATGTAACTATTGAGAAGGACAATTTTTCACTTGTTAAAATATTTCCAGTGGACGGGCAGAAGGACTTGTCATTAGTTTTGTGATATAAGATTTCCTTCTTTAAACCCGTTTCCTGAAAGAGATCCTAAAACCAATGACGTTAACAATAAAGAAAATCATGAAATAGCCGAAATATATTGCTCTTCGTATTCACAGCAGTTGTTTAAATGTTTGAAAATTCCTCGTGTAAATTTTGCATAGAGTGACTTAAGCTCTTTTGCCCGCCCACCAGATATATATTTTACTGTGTTTATAATCTGATATTTTTTTCAACCTTGTGCTTTATTTATTTTATTTCAATTCCCAAAGGAGCAACTCCCTCTTGCTTTAGTTTATGACATGGGATAATAAAGAATATGCACACTCGTACAGATTATGCATGAACAATTATTAATATATTTGCATGGATAAACGTGTTTATATAATTAAATAACATATTATTAACATGTATTTAATATTAGTTTACATTGCGAAAATCTGTATATAAATTACACGTTAAGTGAACCTTGGGATGTTAAGAGAACCTTTAAATAATTAAATTACATTATTATTAACAAAGATGTAGTAGCCCTATGAGTTTACATAGATTAATTATTATTTGAACATATATGATTGCGTAGGATGTTAAGAGAATCTTTCAATGCCAAGAGGCCTATTTATTTAATCAGATAAGTTTTAAGGTCAAATTTTCTTCTTAAATTAGCAAAAACGTTTGGAATAGTATCTCTTGTACCAATTAAGAGGCCAAATTTGTATTTTTGAAATGTTACATCTAGATTTGAAATATTCTACTGTTGGTTCGTATATTTGCGTTTTCTCTGAACCAACCTCCTGAGATTCATTGTAAACGGTCTCGAATCTAATTGTAGGTTCCAGAAGAAATGAGAACGATACATTTATATCCTGAGATGAGGACAAGAAATGTTTTCAAAAGTAATTCCTACTGGTGGATAAAGTTTTAGGTAATCTGGTCAGATAAAGGATTGTTTTTGCTCAAATTACATAAAAATAAATTTTGACAATACAAATGCTTAGAGCTCTGTTTCATGGACGGTGGATTCTTAACTGCACAATGCAATATGGTTCAAATTAAGAATTAATCTGCTGAAACATACTTTACTGAGCTATGAATTTTATATCTTGTTTTAACCTTGTACTTAACTGTAATTTCCAATAAGTAAAGTATTGTGATATAGTTATTAGGTAAGACACTGTTTCTAAGACACTGTTTCGCTTCCAGGATGATGCAAGGAATGTTTTCAAAACAATACTAAATTAATTGGAATTCCTACTGGTCGCCAAAATTTTGGATTATCCGGGCATAGAAAAGTGTGTGTGTTCGTTTTACATCAAATTATAACAGATATACAACAATAATACAACTACCGAGGCTGTGTTTTCAATATTAATATTTTATATCGTATATTTATAAATGATGGTTTGTTAATCGTGAAATCTTAACATTAAAAATTCACCTATTAAAACTTACATTACTCAGTCTTAAATCTTATACTCGTATCTTGTTTCACCGCCTGATTAACTGTTATTTTCAAGGCATGTAAATAATCGAAGGAACATTTCTTAACCTATTAAAAATATTTTACTCAGCCCTCAATCTGCTTTAGTGTTTCATTCTTGTGATTTACTGTTACTTTTAATGCGTATTGGGAAGAACAGTCTGAAATTCATCGAAATTCCTACTGCTGGCTAAAATTTTGGATACCGTAATCCAAACAGAGAAAAATGTTATTTTTCCACTTCCCTCAATTAATATCAAATTGCACTACAGTATATTAAGAATACAAATACTGGATGGTAAGGTTTCAGTATTACAGTTGTACATAGTCATAGATGGAGGATTATTAACTATTCAATCGTTCAAACTCAAAATCCTCCAGTTAAAATTATTTCGCTTAAGGCTATGGATCGGTGAAAATAATGAAAAAAAATCATTGAAAATGGAAATTTTGTTTTCAACTAACAAAAAAATACAATAATGTTTCAGTTTTCTCAGTCTGTGCTTATTTTGGTACTGTGACAATTTAAAGCCCCCAGGACGAATTTGAAGAGACCAGCGCTGCAGCCCTTTAAACTGACACTCAGCTGTCATTCTGTAAGACTTTGTTCTTCATTATAACTTATTTCACTTTTCATTCAATTCATATTTCGCGCTGTTGTGTAGGAGAAAAATGTGTGTGGTAGACCTGTATAGGAAGGAAGGATATCAATAGTGTGTGTGTGTGTGTGTGTGTGTGTGTGTGTGTGTGTGTGTGTGTGTGTGTGTGTGTGTGTGTGTGTGTGTGTGTGTGTGTGTGTGTGTGTGTGTGTGTGTGTGTGTGTGTGTGTGTGTGTGTGTGTGTGTGTGTGTGTGTGTGTGTGTGTGTGTGTGTGTGTGTGTGTGTGTGTGTGTGTGTGTGTGTGTGTGTGTGTGTGTGTGTGTGTGTGTGTGTGTGTGTGTGTGTGTGTGTGTGTGTGTGTGTGTGTGTGTGTGTGTGTGTGTGTGTGTGTGTGTGTGTGTGTGTGTGTGTGTGTGTGTGTGTGTGTGTGTGTGTGTGTGTGTGTGTGTGTGTGTGTGTGTGTGTGTGTGTGTGTGTGTGTGTGTGTGTGTGTGTGTGTGTGTGTGTGTGTGTGTGTGTGTGTGTGTGTGTGTGTGTGTGTGTGTGTGTGTGTGTGTGTGTGTGTGTGTGTGTGTGTGTGTGTGTGTGTGTGTGTGTGTGTGTGTGTGTGTGTGTGTGTGTGTGTGTGTGTGTGTGTGTGTGTGTGTGTGTGTGTGTGTGTGTGTGTGTGTGTGTGTGTGTGTGTGTGTGTGTGTGTGTGTGTGTGTGTGTGTGTGTGTGTGTGTGTGTGTGTGTGTGTGTGTGTGTGTGTGTGTGTGTGTGTGTGTGTGTGTGTGTGTGTGTGTGTGTGTGTGTGTGTGTGTGTGTGTGTGTGTGTGTGTGTGTGTGTGTGTGTGTGTGTGTGTGTGTGTGTGTGTGTGTGTGTGTGTGTGTGTGTGTGTGTGTGTGTGTGTGTGTGTGTGTGTGTGTGTGTGTGTGTGTGTGTGTGTGTGTGTGTGTGTGTGTGTGTGTGTGTGTGTGTGTGTGTGTGTGTGTGTGTGTGTGTGTGTGTGTGTGTGTGTGTGTGTGTGTGTGTGTGTGTGTGTGTGTGTGTGTGTGTGTGTGTGTGTGTGTGTGTGTGTGTGTGTGTGTGTGTGTGTGTGTGTGTGTGTGTGTGTGTGTGTGTGTGTGTGTGTGTGTGTGTGTGTGTGTGTGTGTGTGTGTGTGTGTGTGTGTGTGTGTGTGTGTGTGTGTGTGTGTGTGTGTGTGTGTGTGTGTGTGTGTGTGTGTGTGTGTGTGTGTGTGTGTGTGTGTGTGTGTGTGTGTGTGTGTGTGTGTGTGTGTGTGTGTGTGTGTGTGTGTGTGTGTGTGTGTGTGTGTGTGTGTGTGTGTGTGTGTGTGTGTGTGTGTGTGTGTGTGTGTGTGTGTGTGTGTGTGTGTGTGTGTGTGTGTGTGTGTGTGTGTGTGTGTGTGTGTGTGTGTGTGTGTGTGTGTGTGTGTGTGTGTGTGTGTGTGTGTGTGTGTGTGTGTGTGTGTGTGTGTGTGTGTGTGTGTGTGTGTGTGTGTGTGTGTGTGTGTGTGTGTGTGTGTGTGTGTGTGTGTGTGTGTGTGTGTGTGTGTGTGTGTGTGTGTGTGTGTGTGTGTGTGTGTGTGTGTGTGTGTGTGTGTGTGTGTGTGTGTGTGTGTGTGTGTGTGTGTGTGTGTGTGTGTGTGTGTGTGTGTGTGTGTGTGTGTGTGTGTGTGTGTGTGTGTGTGTGTGTGTGTGTGTGTGTGTGTGTGTGTGTGTGTGTGTGTGTGTGTGTGTGTGTGTGTGTGTGTGTGTGTGTGTGTGTGTGTGTGTGTGTGTGTGTGTGTGTGTGTGTGTGTGTGTGTGTGTGTGTGTGTGTGTGTGTGTGTGTGTGTGTGTGTGTGTGTGTGTGTGTGTGTGTGTGTGTGTGTGTGTGTGTGTGTGTGTGTGTGTGTGTGTGTGTGTGTGTGTGTGTGTGTGTGTGTGTGTGTGTGTGTGTGTGTGTGTGTGTGTGTGTGTGTGTGTGTGTGTGTGTGTGTGTGTGTGTGTGTGTGTGTGTGTGTGTGTGTGTGTGTGTGTGTGTGTGTGTGTGTGTGTGTGTGTGTGTGTGTGTGTGTGTGTGTGTGTGTGTGTGTGTGTGTGTGTGTGTGTGTGTGTGTGTGTGTGTGTGTGTGTGTGTGTGTGTGTGTGTGTGTGTGTGTGTGTGTGTGTGTGTGCGTGCGTGCGTGCGTGCGTGCGTGCGTGCGTGCGTGCGTGCGTGCGTGCGTGCGTGTGTGTGTGCTATACTTTGATACTTGTTTTCTCGATTTTCCAATTTTCAACGTTCAAAATGCTCTAATGAATGCAGTTTTTCTACAATCTCAGTGAAATCTTGCACAGAAGTCCACAAAAGCATATGAAGTAAACTAACACATGTGTTTTCTTCTGCTATTGAAAGTATTCAAATCACCATGTGTTGAGAGTGTGATAAGTTTTAAAAGCTGAAAAATTAATTTATTTGACTATACTGTATTATACTAATCGACAGCCGTCCGACCGCTTGAGTGTATTTGATTAACATTGCGGTGTGGCCGATGGTTAAATTGGTGAAGAAATGGAGAATCTGTGAATTCCGCATCACTTTGGTAACATGCCCAGCTTGTTCCTGGGAACGGACAGATGTTCTACCCAGACAGTAACAAGTCTTATCGACTGAATGTAACAGTTAACTACAAACTTGAAACCAGATTTCGGATTCAGGGGTGACTACATCGTGTTGTAACAGGCGAACTTGACATCAACGTTTGCAAAATGAACAGCTCTTCTAATTAATCAGGGCAACACTTCTAATTTCAGTGGACCGTCCGGTATTGGATTCCGGACACATTCTGTATTAACGTTCTCTTTAGAATAAGAAAAAATCAACTGTGAGGAATTTTGTTGTTAAAGAGGGTATTCCATATCCCAGTTTTGGTATATTCATTTACAAATCACAATTTACAGTTAATGCTTTCATGTTCCTTGAGGTGTTATTTACTTTGCTTATTTTTTTAAAAGGCTTCCATCTTTTTATACACTCTCCACAGTGATAAGTTCGCCTTTTGCAGCTATAGGGGAGAGTTGGGTGGTATCGGACATCGGGTAATATCAGACAGTGATGTTTCTTTCATCTACCACCAGATGCTAGTACCTAAGTGACATGGCTACGTTTCTGTATGCGACATCTGAACACTGCTACTACCATCTGGTGGTAGATGAAAAAACATCACTGTACTACCATCTGGTGGTAGATGAAAGAAACATAACTGTCCGATATTACCCGATGTCCGATATTACGAACTCTCCCCTAATATCGAGTGCTTTTCACATCGGACTGCATCTAATTTTCATATTGTATTGTACTGTACAGAAGACTCTTACTAATCCGGTGCCGAATTAGCGAGAGTGCTGAATTACCGAGAGTGCTTAAAAATGTCATTTAATGCAATATTATAAGCTGTACCAATCACTTCACCTGTACTAGTAAAACGAAAGTAGAACTTTCCACACGTGGCTGCGTGGCACTACTGCAAATTTCCCAGAAAATTGTTACAGCAGAAGTGATAGGAAGTATAGTAGGAGGAGGCCAGATTACTGAGGGCCGGATTAGCGAGAGTCTAGTGTATTTATTTACATTCCATAATATTCGTACATCGCTTCACACCTAGAATATGGAACATGTCAAAAATCTTAATAGTACTACAAAGTCTTAAGGCGACACTTCATTAAAAATTACAACTTTTTTCTTATCATTTTTTTCAATAACATTTTGAGAGCATGTTTACTGTGTAATAAAGTCCAAATTTTTAACTTCAAAATGTTTTTGGCTTCTGATTTTTTATTTTATTTCCTATTTTTTTACTAATATTTTCAAACACAACTTTTTAGTAGAAGATCTCAATGTTTAAGCTTTCTTTTTTTGGTTATATTCATAAGACATAGAAAAACATTTCTATACATTAATTTTATTGAAATATCTCATTTATCCACTTTCAAAAATTTTTTTTTTGAAATTTTGAATATGTCATTTTCCTTCAATTCGTGAAAAAAATATATTAATAAAATAAACTAACAGCATTTCTTACAAAATAAATGCATAGAAACATGAAGCTAGCTCATAAATATTTGCAGTAAAAATTTCATCCAGATTGATTGATATTTTGTGCAAAAAGTTGATGCTGAATCAAGAAAAATGAACTTACGGAAAAATGGATTTGAAAGTAAAATGAATATTTATGTAACATATACCTATTCAAATTCTCCTCCGTTACATTCATATACTAACTTCAGGAAGCCAACTTTAGAACAAACAGTTAACCTACTAGATTTGTAACCAGAAATTTGTAAAAAAGAATTCTTTGATGAAAAAATAATTTTGACATCTCTTTAAATGCCACGATCCCTTATAGCCTTAATTTAAAACATTTTTAAACATATTTGTAATCAGAACTGAACTAAATCCGTTTGGGGTCTGAAAATGTAGCCTACATTCTAAAGACGTGAAGTAGCCAATAAAATGTTTTTGAAAAATTTTCGTGATTTTCAGTGGAGTCTCCCTTTAATTATAGTCACAGTCTAGTTGAAATATATACAGAAGAGCTTCACAATATTATACTAGTATAACACAAGGGGTTAGTATCGATACATAATCCAAGACAGAAATATTCATGAAGCGTTGTTGAATGATATAAATTCACTTACAGAATAGAAGGCGTGAGAAATTAGATACTTCTTTAATTTGGCGCTGAATAGCCTTAAGTTTTGAGTTTGATTTTTTATTTCAATAGAGAGGTTATTAAACATTTTTACTACCATATAACGCACACCTCTTTTATAGTACGATAGATTTGCCGATGGAGTATGAAAGTCATTTTTTGACGAGTAGGTATGACTATTGAACTAGTTACAAACTGAACTCCTTCAGAAGAAGCCCATATTTGTCGCTTTATTTTTCTTTTGTCAAGTTCTCTACACTTTCGAACATAAGTAAATCTTATTTTTAAACTTAAAAGAGAACTACTCGTGAACTCATGTCGAAATTTTCGTTCGAACTTCGCGCATTGTTAGATGTCTACTCCAGGTAGATAAGCACAAGAAATAGCTTTCTATATTGATTATACAGAGCGACCCGTATTTATGTCCAACTTTTTATTCGTTTATCACAAGTAAATGCATTAACATGACAGGATCAAAGTAGCATGAACTAATAGTCCAGTCATTAGGATTGCTTAAAATTCCACAAATATTAAAATTCTTTGTAAGCACCAGCATTTGCTGCACATTTTTCCAGACGTGGCTGAACGTTCTGTACTGCTCTTACAAGCATTTCATTTGTCACCCGGTCACACTCCTCTCGTCTAACCATAGAATGTGTCGCAAAAGGTTAGGTTCCTCTTGAATCCATGCTAGTAGAGACTCCGCAAACTCCATTCTGATATCACAGTCCTCACATGACAGAGCTTGCACAAAGTGTGGTTTTCATGGCCGACAATACATTTCCTTTAGCTGCACGGATCCATAGGATACACCAGATTCCCGCTGGTACTGTCGAATGGATTTCTTAGGACTTCTCTGGAAGGCCTCAGCAGCGGCTGCTTTGGCCTCCTCTGTGGTCACTGTTTTTGGTCGGTCAGCACCCTTCTGTTGCGTAACTGTGCCAGTGCGAATCAAGTTGGCGTGAAGTTTCTTGATGGTCTTGTAGTCCAGCGTCCCATTTATTCCTTTCATCATTCTTCACCATCTCTGCACTATAATTAAATGTTTCGGACCTACTGAGAACACAATAAAGCAGGGTTTAAGCCACAGTCGCATTTGATGCATTTTGCTACTCGACTTCTAAAAGTGCAACAAACTTTGAATGTAAATGTACAAAAATGCAACAATCGTATTGGATTTCAGAAACGAAGATGGTAATGGAGAAAATGAAATCAGAGATGTATTTGAACTAATCTTAATTTAAATGAAGTCCACATCTGTAGAGTAACGGTTAGCGCAGCTAGCCGCGAAACCAGGTGGCCCGGGTTCGATTCCCGTTGGAACAACTTAAATGGTTGAGGTTTTTCCGGGTTTTTCTCTCAACCCAAGATGAGCAAATGCTGGTGCTCGACCCCGGAATCGTTTCACCGGTATTATCACCTTCATCTCATTCAGACGCTAAATGACCTAAGATGTTGATACAGCGTCGTAAAATAACCTACTAAAAAATTTAAATGAAATGCTAATGACATGGGCATGTATAAAAAGGTATTGAGCAATAGATGTTCGGGAATTGATTTCAAAGAGTTGGTGCAATTCATGTAAGTTAAGTAAACAATTTCGTCCAACTGATTTATATAATTTCATCGCATACTGTATATTGTGAGCGAGGATTTAGTTGCATGAATCTTGTAAAAACTGGAATTAGAAACCGCCTTACAGGAGAAAGAGTTAGAATTTTGCTAACAATAAATCTTGAAGGGTCTACTAGTAAAGAATTTCAATGTTCAGAGTGTCCGTAAAATAATGTACTTTAATGTAATGTAAATTCAGCATACCTACGTCTAATGATTTACTGACATAAGCATATCTAGTGTGTGATAAGATGTATTGAAAGTAATAAAACTCCAACAAACAAATTACATAAATTTTTGTTTCTGCATACTTTGTTAATTTTATCTTTCTGCACAATCATTTGTAATATTACACAAGCATTTCGCAATTTGCACAAATATAATTTTTCATTTGTGCATTTGTGCATTTTTCTAGCTTAAACCCTGCAATAAAGTAAAATAAAATGACAGCTTCTTTTATGCTTTAATGGTATGTATGAAACACGATACATTTTAGCAATGGGATGGATAACTTAACCTGATTGGTTTCGCTACCACAGTGTAATAAAAAGTTGGACATAAATATGGGTCGCCCTGTATACTGTATTTGTTAAATTGAAATTAAATATTATTGAAAAATTCAGTCGTTCTCGGCCTTGAGTAGGTAGTGTTCACACAGTTAATTCTATGGTACCGGAAGCGAATCACGAGGAAGGCAATTAAATAATTCTCTCCAAGTGCGAGGCGTTGTTTCTTAATGCGACATTTGGGGTAAATTTTCACACTCATACAGTTATTATTAGCAACTAAATTATTATATTTTGTGTACCTCCTTTGGGGATATAATTGCGTGTGTAGTTTTAGAGGGGAATAAGATGTGAATTCATTACTAGTTTCCATGTTAGAACAACTGAAATGGTACTACCGGGAACCACTGTTGATAAAGCTAGTTCTGACAAAATGAGTACTAAGAGGATCAAACAAGAACGTGATATCTAGGACACAACAAAATACTGAAAGAAAAGAATAAAACAGTGGAATTCCCATGTTGAAGAAGCTAATCCAAGAAGATCAATAAGGGCAGATGGAGGCGGGAAGTCCGATGAAAAAACAGCATATAAAAGACCGACATAAGGTTGTTTAAAATCTGGTGTATTTCATCATATGAGTCGGCATAATATCCTGATGTAAGACAAGTTATTAAATGTGGAGGTAAAAATGAAACGGTTAACACCAGTGTGAAAACCAGTAAATTCCAAATTCCTTTTCAAACATTTTCCACTTTCTGTGATCTCACAGATTTTTCTTCTTGATGCGAAATGGACTAATTGCCAAAAGACACACTAGTAGTAGGTATATGATTATACGATTTCAATGCAACATGTTTTGCTCTGGGCAAGTTTATCCAAAAATATAACTTACAGGGTGGAAGTGAAATAATCCTGTAGATTGAAAGGGACGATAGGGTAGCCTACACTTAAGTAAAACGAAAATCTATATCACGTTTTGTGATTAAATGCACTGTTAATTAGAAAATTAAGTTGAAAATTTCAGCAGTCTGGCAGCATCGCCGCTAACACACTACTCTTTCTTCTTGTAATACAGATGTAAGAGTCTGTCTCGCTAGGTGAACTATCTCTCACCTCCCTCTCTGACTGCAACATTTCAATCTATTCGCATAGTTCAGTAGCTCGAAATCAGTGGTTTTCAAATTAAATTTACACGAAAACCGTCCACGCTATTGAAATAAGCCATAAGGATAAATTATTCTTTATTATATTTTCTATTGATATGGATCAAAATCACGATTCTATTTGCAATAGTTACTCAATAAGAGGATGTTCAACATTTGGGGAGAAAAAAAGAAACATTCTTTTCTGAGAAAACTATGAACTTTCGACCAATGTGGTATTACACTTTTTTGTTAAATACAACATGAGTTATTCGCTCTGAAAATCTGCAGGATTATTCACTTCCACCCTGTAGCAGAAAACCGATGAATTCTAAATCGATTTAAAATCAAACTTTTCGTCATTCTGAGAGCGAAGAATTTTACTCCCCAATCACCTGCAAGTCTCACTGGTTGGAAGTAACAGACAAATGCAAAGTTTCAATGGAATATCAGTTTCAGGGGTCAGTGAAACTTTTAATGAGTGAATATTGAATTTGACAAAGTGAAAATTAATAATATTCTCTATCCATAATAGTACAAAACCTTGATGTGGGAAAACAGCACACAGTACTTACATCATTGCACTTAACTTGCTGTTATTCGAGATGTACCATAATATATAAAGCGTTTCTCTAACGAGTTTATCCAAATATAACCATCAATATTAAATTCGGTGAATTCCACTTCATTTTGTATAACTATACCTTGTCTTATTCTAGGAACGGTAACGTGTCATACCTCACCAGTTATGTTATTGACTGAAAGTAACAGCCAAGTTCAAAGTTGAAATAATAGGTCTCTAGCACATTTACAGTAGAGAAAAACATATTTTAACAGTTGGTTTCTTCAATGATTTTAATATAGCACATTTACAGTAGAGATAAACATCGGACATATGACATCTAAAGGCAGTGTCGATAGCAAAATGCCTGAGAGTATCAAGGTTCTGAGAGTATCACGTCTTATACATTTAGCAAGAAATAAATTTTTCAGTCAATATCCATCTTCTTGTACATAATGTAATATAATCTAAGGGACATCATTTTATTTTTACTTCAATTTTTATTGTACCTGAATTTTTTAATGTACTGCACTCCCACCCTTTCTACTAGTAAACTTTCAACCGTTCTTCACACAGAACCAAGGCCGCGTATGCGGTCATAGTAAGCAGTACTGAGTTAGTGAGTATAGTACGTTCCATAAATATGTTCGCGTTTTCCAGTGACGAAAGATAGTACAATAATATGCACAAAAGAACTGAAGCCTGTATCGAAATGAACGGCCACCATTTTTTAAAAAATGTGTTTATATATCCATATTGTGATTATTTTTCAATTTAACTTCATTCTCTGTATTCTACGCTAATGTGCTGTAGACAGTATAATATACACTGTATAATGAATACATCCGAATGGATAGCTCAATTCGTGACTAAAAACACTTGAAAACCTCCCTCAAAGAACGTTGTATATCATGTGCAAAAGCCGTTGATATACAACGTTCTTAGAGGGAGGTCTTCACTTATTGTTAATACCCTACTGTATTTTGATTAAACAAAACCTACAATGAAAATTATCAAACTGAAAATCGCGATATTTCCTAGTTTGCGTAAATGGATGAACTACTTTCCTTTCCTTCTATACCTAGTAGGGTGATTTGTTTGTAAAATGTCATTAAACACACATTCAAGAACATCCACAAATTAAAGAAATCAATTAAAGCATGGAACTACTGCAATATCTTTAGGAAGAGTAGGTAGCTTTTTTAGTAAAGGAAAATGTACAAGAAACTTGTGCCGAGAAAAATGAGTTTAAATGTTTGGAACTATAGAGATGAAAATAAAAACATTCAGTTTGTTCTAACTCCATCAGGTGATCGGGCAGCTCTATGGACATGATAATTGGTAGAGGGCTATTTTAGACCTTAAGATATTACTTTCGGATAAAGCAGAAAAATATCAATTTTTGACCAAAAATGACAAAATTTCACCTTAGTGCCCCTTAAAACTGTCACAAATAAATAAAGCAAACCTTATCAGTACATGTAGCAGCAAAAGGAGCACTTATATACAAGGCGTCGATTCCAAAATTCGTGAAAATCCACGCAGGAGCACCTAAGATATGATTGTTGCTGTTTTGTCGGGGAATTATGCAAAATGTTAGTAGAATGACTAGAGAAAAACGGGAGGGCTACGTGAAAAACCCTCACAACTTTGGCTCTGTCCACCACAAATACAACTTCGCCATCGACGAGATTTGAACTCAGGTACGCAGTTGTAAGACAGCGCTATGCCAACTGACATGCAAATATGATTGTTCAAGTTACAAAGGTCAATCTGGTTATCGTTCAGAATACAGTATTTGCTTTTCTTAAGTCATTTATATTTTAATTCTTTCTTTTTTTTTAAGAGCATCAGTCAAGACCTAAATTTTAGGAATACAACAAAAAAAAACTGATTGGTATAGTACAAACTGTCATATATTCTTAAAGCAAAATTCGATTTACCTACATGTACGTATATTTCTGTCGATATTTAATGATAATTTTGTACTAAAAATTACATGTCCTTACATCTTTAGAAACTACGCAAGATTTATTATAAAATCCTTACGCAGTTAAAAGCATGAAAGGAAGCGAGGAGAGACTAGGAGAGGCCGGCGGGCTTGAAGGGGCAGATTCGAGCGAGCTGGATAGATCTGCTGCTTCAAAACAGATTTCGGATCTTGTAACGCTCGACAAATTTGAACCGAACATAGAGCTTGAAATGCACTACACTAACATATATTAGTCTACAAAAAATGCTAAATGTTTATGGCCAAAAATGCGAAAACATGATCTTTGGTAATCTAAACTATCAAGTTTACTTAAGTGGAATTTGAATCCATAGTCTTCCCTTCCACTCAATCATAAAGTTGCGTTTCAGACATTCCAATACGACATGATTCGCGTCTTGCTGCATTCCTCTCAAAGTCAATAAGTGACAATCTTATACATTTTAAAGTAGAATTAAGCCAATATGTTTTGATAATGTTTAATGGTCAATACTGAAGGTACATTCCTTCATATTCCTTTCACTTCGCTAGCTCATTAAGCCTTGTGATATATTGTGCACCTCATTTTCTTTACCACCACATAGTTCGAAACAGAAACCAACTGCCTCTCATTTGTTGATGTCAAACTAAGCTCTCGGCTTCATACCTACCCCCGAAAAGTGGCTGTAAGGTTTCTTAAGCGAACGGACTACCGCGTTCTTGGGGAGAGCACGATATTCGCCAGTGTGTTGAGAGATAATTTCGTGTTCTAGTAAACCCTTACTAAAGATTTTGATACTTAAGCCAGTTCTTATCCTCCTTGATGAACAGTTTACTTGGTACTCACGCAAATACTCGCTTTATTTACTAAATAGATTTTATTTCATTACTTTCTCAAAATATTTCTCGAAGAGCGCTTCAAGTTACCCATAATCCAAGCAAGACTCAAGCTATAATTATTGGTCATAAGCGTTTAGTTAACTCTCTTAATAACAGTAATCTTTCAGTTGTTACCCTTAACAACACGCTAATCCCTTATTCATCTGTCGTAAAAAATCTTGGCTTCTTTTTCGATAACAATCTAAATTGGAATTTTCAAGTTAAAGAAACGATAAAAAAAAAATCTGTTCCTCCATTCACTGTTTGAGTCGCTTAAGAAACTTCTTGCCCCAGCAACTAAAACTTACCCTAGTACAAACCCTAATAATGCCGCATTTCGATTATTGTGGCGTTTTGTTAAGTGACCTAAGTTCTGAACTGTCAGTCAAATTACAGCGAGTTCAGAACATGTGCGTCAGATACGTATGCAACATTCGACGATATGATCACCGTCACTCTTTCGTGACTCCGACTTACAGAACGTAGAACTTTACACTCCTTGTCATTGCTCTTTCGAATTCTGCACACTTCAACACCAAATTAACCTTTCGTCTCGCTTCTCTTATCTATACTCTAACCACGACGTAAATACCAGATCACTTATCTGTGGCGCCTTATGTATACCTCTTCATAGAACATCTCGTTATTCATCATCTTTTACAGTATCCACCTCGTGACAATGGAATTCCCTGTCACAAAGTATTAGGGGCTGCAAGAAAATAAAAACTTTTAAAAACAGCTTAAAAGATAATCTTCTTAGTATTTCACTCCAATCATACTGACTTAAACTATCACTGTCTACATCGTTACTCCTTCCTTTAGACATGCATCCTGATAGTGCTGTATTTTCAAAATTGTCTCATAATAATCTCTTTCTATTATCTAACATTATCTGAAATATATTAACATTCTATGTATTTTAGCTTAATTCTGCTACATAGTTTGTATTTCAGTGTTTAATTAATAGTTCATAGTATTTTGTTGTTTAATTCGTAAATAACTCTTGCATACATATAGCTCTTATCTAAATCAAATTGTTGAATTCTTTGTAAGTTGATATGTATGTATACTTTTTGCTGGTTGAGTGGAAGAGAAGGGCTTATGGCCTTAACTCTGCCAGCTAAAATAAATCATTATTATTATTATTATTATTATTATTATTATTATTATTATTATTATTATTATTATTATTATTATTATTATTATTATTATTATTATTATTATATAGAACTCTTGACGCTACAAATATTTTTCCGAACAGGATCATGTACTGGGTGACCATTAAATTATTTCTCGTCCGGAAAGCAGCAATTTTGGTATCGGTGGACGCGTTGCCACATGCTGGTTAAGGAGACAGCACAATATCGATGATTCAACAAACCACAAGCTATTGACGTAATTAATTCATTTTTAGTGTTCTGGGCAGGTCTTTCACTGCAAATCCAACTTTCTTCATCTTTCCTATTTTCTGCTTTCTCTTTGTCTCCTCAAATAATCCATACATCTTAATGTCGTCTATCACCTGATATCTTCTTCTGCTGCGAACTCTTCTCCCGTCCACCATTCCTTCCAGTGTATCCTTCAGTAGGCAGTTTCTTCTCAGCCAGTGACCCAACCAAATCCTTTTCCTCTTCCTGATCATTCTAATGACGTAATATAAGGAACTAAAACATAATTTACTCATACTATATTCATATATAAGGTCTCGCCGTCCTCACTGAATAATCAAGACTAGATGTAGTCAACATGTAGATACCTATTATTGGAGAAAAATTCGTTCTGACACCGGGAATCGAACCCAGGACCTTTCAGCTGTGCACGCTGAGCGCTTTTTCCATCTCAGCTATGCCGAGACCCGATTCAAACCAGGAGAGTTCGGCCGGCACCGTGAATCGGGTCTCGGCATAGTTCAGATGGGAAGAGCGCTCAGCGCGCACCGATGACAGGTTCTGAGTTCTATTACCTGTGCCGGAACGAGCTTTTCTCCAATAATAGGTACCTGTCCACACCTGTGGAGTAACGGTTAGTTTGTCTGCCCATGAACCCAGGTGGCCCGGGTTCTAATCCCGGTCGGGGCAAGTTACCTGGTTGAGGTTTTTTTTCCGGGATTTTTCCTCAACTCAATTTGAGCAAATGCTGGGTAACTTTCGGTGCTGAACCCCGGACTCATTTCACCGGCATTACCACCTTCACCTCATTCAGACGCTAAATAACCTAAGATGTTGATACAGCGTCGTAAAATAATCTACCTAAATAAATAGGTACCTATATAATTTACTCATCCACATTAATCAAGGACATGGTGAAACTGCCTGTGTTCTTGCTCCAAACATAATAATAATAATAATAATAATAATAATAATAATAATAATAATAATAATAATAATAATACTCTGACAGGAAGATTCACTTTATTGGAGCCGAGAAAATTGTCACTATTTAAAAGATAGTTTACCGTTCTCAGTAGCAACTTTTATAGACTACCGTACTGCATATGTATAATTTTCGCTTGAATTGACGCTCAGATATTCAATATGAAAATAATTGCCCAATAGATTATAAGAAACGACCTTATATAAAAGACGAGACAAATAGACAGATAAATAAATGTCACTTTTTTCCTAAACCATAAGAAGTGCACTTATACCAATTTTTCCTTATCTTCTACATAACTATCGAACCTAGTATCCTATTTCCCTAAGTACTGTAATTGAACATCGGAAAGACTGCCACGACATATTGCAATTCGATCATAATATATTCTATTGACAATTTATTGGAAAGGAAAACTTTTCAAGACGTAAGGCAAAAGGTATACATAACAATGTACCATTCCGTCTGGTACTTTGCCTTGTGTAACAAAAAAATCAAGAATAAATCCTTTGCAGTTTGAGACGTACTTTAAGTGGATTTATAGGATATGAAAATTCGAAATTAAATACCTATATGAAAACATTTCATAATATTGAAATTGTTAACATGTTGTACATAGGATTTCGTGTGCATTGTTCTCATAAATAAATGAATGGTAAAAGAATTACTTTTCTCGGCAATATATATATATATATATATATATATATATATATATATATATATATATATATATATATATAAATTCCTTAAAATGTTGAAATTAATTTTTTTCAACTTTATATTACTTTCTGGAAATATAAAAATTGCAGATTTATCCTTTGAAGAGGTGGAAAAATTCAAATACGTGGGAGCAACAGTAACAAATATAAACGATGCACGGGAGGAAATTAAACACAGAATAAACATGGGAAATGTCTGTTATTATTCGGTTAAGAAGCTTTTATCATTCAGTCTATTGTCAAAAAATCTGAAAGTTAGAATGTATAAAACAGGTATATTACCGGTTGTTCTTTATGGTCGTGAAACTTGGACTCTCACTTTTAGAGAGGAACATAGGTTAAGGGTGTTTGAGAATAAGGTGCTTAGGAAAATATTTGGGGCTAAGAGGGATGAGGTTACAGGAGAATGGAGAAAGTTACACAAAACAGAACTGCACGCATTGTATTCTTCACCTGACACAATTAGAAACATTAAATCCAGACGTTTGAGATGGGCAGGGCATGTAGCACGTATGGACGAATCCAGAAATGCATATAGAGAGTTAGTTGGGAGGCCGGAGGGAAAAATACCTTTGGGGAGGCCGAGACGTAGATGGGAATATAATATTAAAATGGATCTGAGGGAGGTAGGATATGATGATAGAGACTGGATTAATCTTGCTCAGGATAGGGAACGATGGCGGGCTTATGTAAGGGCGGCAATGAACCTCCGGGTTCCTTAAAAGCCAACAAGTAAGTAAGTTATATTAGGGTAGAGTAGCATAAATCGCACCGCTTCCTAAATCGCATCACTGCTAGTTTAAAACAAATTACTCTAGTAGTGTGGCATCTAGTGGTATTGTTACAATCTGCCATATGAACTTCCACCATGTCACTTGATTTCTGCCACTTCTTTGTGTCAGCAGCGTGGTGATAGTGTATCTAATATAATCGCTCAAGTGGATGTATATTTAGCTAACAATTTGTAACTAAATAACGGATTTGTATGCAAAGGAATCCATAATCTTTAAGATGTTATTCGTTTAAAGAGATATTAAAGAACATTTAACTTAGTAGGATTTTCGAACATGTGGTGATTAGAGGCTAGAATGGAGGAAATATTAACTTATGGCGTAGTTTCTCAATTCGCACCACTTTGTAGGTGCCTAATTCGCACCGGTACGATGTGAGCAACTGTAACAATTCTAACCGTACAAAAGAAGGCCCCAAAAATTTTAACTGAACCAGGAATGCATCAAGTGGATGCAATATCATGTGGCGAAAAGAGCGTTAATACAACAAGTGTGTGTTGTACAAGCGTACCAGGTATTTTGTGCCACCTGTGATAATTATTTTTAAGCGTCAAACAGTGCATCCTTCATTATCAGCTGCTGCTCCTCCAGGATCGTTATTTGTTTACTCTGAGTCAGGTTACATCAACAGTGAACTATTTGTCGAATAGCTCAAACATTTTATTTGCCACTCAAACCTGCCATAGAAAAAGTGCTGCTTCTATATGTCCACCTATACGACCCATTCCAAAAATTTAGAAGCTAGATTATCTCGGGAAAATGGTATGCTCCTGTTTCAGCTTCCTCGTCATAATACTCATAGGCCCAGCCTTTAGATGTTTCTATCTTCAAATCATTTCAGACAGCTATATAATGAAGCAGTTCTTAGGTGGCTTCGAGATAATCGTGGAGAAAAGGTGACGCAATTTACAGTCTGAACTGCCTGGTGAAGCACATGGCAAATGTATAACAATAAAAAACGCATCCAGAAAGTTTAAATGTTACGTAATTTACGCTTTATTTTTTCAATTTCATTTGAATATGCGTTACTCTCTTTCATTAATTTCAATAAACTTGTAATTTGCATTTATTACATTATTCATTCAAATACGCTTCAATATGTTCAATATTAAAAGCTTTCCTTCATCCTGTTCCCTGCAGATAAAGAGGTGCGATTTAATAAACCGCAGGTGCTATTTAGGAAACTAGTTGCCTAAATGGCACCACTGACATGTGTTTCGAAAATGTCATTTTAATTAAAAAACATTAAATCAAATTCAAGGTTTCTTTTTTACATCAAATGTAAATGTTCTGGGAATGTATCTCTGTAAAGGAATGCAGAAAATAAAAACTGTATTGTTCAATAAAAATTATAAATGCTAAAGTGGTGCGATATAGGCAACCTTACCCTACTTTCTCTATACTTCGCATAATGTAAATGTAAAAACTGGCACTATAATTCTCATGCTATACGCAATGCGCTTCATGTTAGGATGTTTGAAGTGATTAAATTACAGAAATCACCACCATATAAACTAAAATATTCACTTTAGAGGGTTTTGAAAAATTTAAGTACCGTAAATTACTGGAATTTGTTGTACAAGAATTAAACGATACAATTTACACTTGACTAACAACACAATATAAAAACTTTACACAATTTTCTGGCTCATAAGTAACAAATTGTAATGCATAGAAAGGACCTACGAGTGAGGTAAACTCGGCAGAATGTTAATTAATATAACCAGAAACCAGAGATGAAGCCCCCGACGTAATATAACGCAGGGGTGCCAGCCTGCTTTCTGTGAATAGTTATTACTTGTTCCATTATTAACTACGGCCAGGACACGCACAGTGCAGGGGCTTTTAGTGCTATCTGCCGGCACTGACACCAGTGAAACTTTAATGGTTAGTTAAGCATTAACAAAGGTCTCATCGGCAAGCCATTGAGTGGAACTATTCGTGAATGGAAAGACTGCATTTAACGGCTGATGCAAATGTCGTGTTAGACGGGCGACAAGGTTGCTCGATTACTCGCCGTGTGAAGGACTTCTGGTCACATTGTTGGCGCTAATATTCACGTCTATCTCCATGAATGTAAGATTTTAGAAGTATTTCATAATAATCCTTATTTGTTTTACAAACTGTCACTAGAATCAATGTGTAGAAAGGAACAACATGAATTTTTATTACTTTCTTAATATACAATATTAATAGAAAGTCATTTTATGCCACAAAAATCGATTTTGAGACTTTGTTTTTTTTTTTCAAAAAACAGCGTAATTGATACTAAGATCATATTTCTAATAATGCAATCTGCTTAATATATAAACTCTTTTCTCCCAAAATATTGAACAAAATTTGTTTTTATGACTTTTAATGCATGAATAATTTCGTATTTTCATTAATTTTTAGTTGGTTATTTAACGACTCTGTATCAACTACGCGGAAGTATATATACTGGGAGTATAAAGGTACAGTGCATCAGTTATTCATAGATTTCAAAAAGGCATATGACTCGGTTAAGAGAAAAGTTTTATATGCTATTCTTATTGAATTTGGTATTCCCAAGAAACTAGTTCGATTAATTAAAATATGTCTCAGTGAAACGCACAGCAGAGTTCGTATAGGTCAGTTTCTGTCAGATGCGTTTCCAATTTACTGTGGGCTAAAGCAAGGAGATGCACTATCTATCACCTTTACTTTTTACCTTTGCTCTAGAGTATGCCATTAGGAAAGTCCAGGATAACACAGAGAGTTTGGAATTGAACGGGTTACATCAGCTGCTTGTTTATGCGGATGACGTGAATATGTTAGGAGAAAATCCACAAACGATTAGGGAAAACACGGGAATTTTACTGGAAGAAAGTAAATCCACAAACGATTAGGGAAAACACGGGAATTTTACTGGAAGCAAGTAAAGAGATAGGTTTGGAAGTAAATCCTGAAAAGACAAAGTATATGATTATGTCTCGTGACCAGAATATTGTACGAAATGGAAATATAAAAATTGGAAATATATCTTTCGAAGAGGTGGAGAAGTTAAAATATCTTGGAGCAACAGTAACAAATATATATGATACTCGGGAGGAAATTAAACACAGAATAAATATGGGAAATGCGTGTTATTATTCGGTTGAGAAGCTTTTATCATCCAGTCTGCTGTCAAAAAATATGAAAGTCAGAATTTATAAAACAGTTATATTACCGATAGTTCTTTATGGTTGTGAAACTTGGACTCTCACTTTGAGAGAAAAACATAGGTTAAGGATGTTTGAGAATAAGGTTCTTAGGAAAATATTTGGGGCTAAGAGGGATGAAGTTACAGGAGAATGGACAAAGTTACACAACACAGAACTGCACGCATTGTATTCTTCACCTGACATAATTAGAAACATTAAATCCAGAGGTTTGAGAGGGGCAAGGCATGTAGCACGTATGGGCGAATCCAGAAATGCATATAGAGTGTTAGTTGGGAGGCCGGAGGGAAAAAGACTTCTGGGGAGGCCGAGACGTAGATGGGAGGATAATATTAAAATGGATTTGAGGGAGGTGGGATATGATGATAGAGAATGGATTAATCTTGCTCAGGATAGGGAGCAATGGCGGGCTTATGTGAAGGTGGCAATGAACCTCCGGGTTCCTTAAAAGCCAGTAAGTAAGTATCAACTACTAGGTTATTTAGCGTCGATGAGATTGGTGATAGCGAGATCGTATTTGGTGAGATGAGGCCGAGGATTCGCCATAGATTGCCTGACATTCACCTTACGGTTGGGGAAAACCTCGGAAAAACCCAACCCGGTAATCAGCCCAAGCGGGGATCGAACACGTGCCCGAGCGCAACTTCAGACCAGTAGGCAAGCGCCTTAACCGACTGAGCCACGCCGGTGTCATTTTCATTAATATTATTATCTGACCCAATGGTGTAACATTACGAGAGCCATTGCTATCAGTTTCAGGTGTTGGGTAGCCCAAAAAATCCTTTCATGAAGTAGGACTCAAAACGAAACAAATTATTGTTGTTTTGCTTACAAAGGAAACGACTGAAATGTCCCTCCATTTCTCCGGTAAGCGAGATACAATATTTTTTAGGTATACCATTTAGGTTTCTATTAAGGAAACTTCACCTCAGCCTTTAACCATTCCGAATATTTGCCAGAAAATCGTCTTTTCCTCCCACACAACTTCCACCGTTTATTAAAATTATTCCAAAATTGACAAATAGATTCCTTAATTCACTTAAAAAGCTCTGTGAACACTATTATATTTATACTAAACATACTCTTATAATAATTCTGAAGACCTTTCCTTCTCAAGCATTAATTCAAATAACTCTTTACGAGTCACAGAAGGTTTCTTTTGCTGGAAATTACCTAAAATAACCGCAATGTGGGATTCAAAGTCCAAATATTGTTTTGTATTTTGGTCACAAAAATTTCGTGCAAGTACTAGGTGCTGAATTTTTAAAATCTCAGAACAAAAATGGTGGTGGTGGTGGTGGTTGTAGTAGTGGTGGTAGTGGTGGTGGTGGTGGTAGTGGTAGTAGTAGTAGTAGTAGTAGTAGTAGTAGTAGTAGCAATAGTAGCAGTAATAGTAGTAGAATAGATTGATCTGAATGAATGGAGGAGAGCAACGGTGAATTGTTCAATAGTTGAGCAGTTCGGAATTTTTCCATTGCTAATTGTCAAAATTATAACACAACGTTTCGAAGAGTGGCTCCCTCTTTGTCTTGGTTTTCACCTCAAGACGAAGAGAGAGCCGCTCTTCGAAACGTTGCGTTACAATTTTGACAATTAGCAATGGAAAAATTCAAACTGGTCAACTATTGAAAGTGAAGGTTACCGAAAGAAAATCCAGCTTACCAGGCATATGGAGGAAGAAGATTTGGAAAACCTAAAGAAAATGGCATGAGAACAAAATAGGTCATTCGATATAATTTTCCTGACAGGAAGACGAATACATTCAGTAAAAATAAATTTATCTAGTATACCTAATGTTGAGCAAATTGATTATTGATTTTGTTTAGTTTATTGATAATTACGTAACAGTATTCTTCAATTATTTGTGGGAAAAATTGTGAATTATTAGCGACAAGACAAAATTCCTTTTGATGAGCTCATTTTCAAAAAGTCTTTTGTCCACCTCATAAAGAAAATCACCTTTCTGTGTCCATGCATACTTCAAATACAACTATACATGCAATTTTCATAATTAGGCTTCAGAACGCCCTCTAACTACTAAAATCGTTCGTTAAAAATGAATATTGGAATTAAACTGATTCTTGTTCACAGCAAAATTATGACAAAATATTAGTTACAGCTTTGGAATCAAAGAGTCTCATGCTCCCATTTAATTCTAAATGCACTCAACATCTTTGGTTCTGTAATGTCTCTTGCCTACTGGTAAGAAATTTTAGATCTAAAAACGTTTTTCGTGATCTCTCACAATGTTATGGGAATGGACAAGGGTCGTTTTGAAAATGAGCTTCTCATTTGACTCCTACTTCAGCAAAGGAAGAAATCATTAAATGTACTTTCATTACTATTATCATTATTATTACTATTATTACTATTATCATTATTATTACTATTTTCATTATTATTATTACTATTATTATTATTATTATTACTATCTTAAAAATTATGACCAAGCAACTTAAAATATTCCTGAAATCAACTATGAAAACTTCAGTTCAGATAACTCACTAGTGGATCAAATTCTATAGATTCCAAACATGAATCCCACCCTAGAATCTCTTTGTATGAGTAGCTACAGAAAATAAAAGAAAGAACAACGAAAGGAAAGACGGAGCGAAAGATGAAAAAATAAGTACAGAAATGAAGAGAAAAGCTGACAAAACTGGTAAAGAAATAGAATGCAATAGGACAGAAATGGAGCGGAAAGGTGAAAGAAAAAGGGAAATGGAAAAAGGGAGAATAGAAAAAGAAAGATGGGTTATGTATGATAAAGATAAAAGTTCACGATAAGAGCTACAAAAGGGAAATGAAACTGAGTTAGAGGCGTCCTATTTAAGCCACAAGTGGTTAAAAACCAAAGTGTTGTCGAGGCGCTGTGGAACATGCGCAACGTCGAGATACCGCATGAAGAAGTTGGCACCACACACCAGGGGGCACAAGGCCCTCCGCTGCGAGGAAAACTGCTGAATTGTGGCGGAGCCTATATCGGTCAGGAAATCTCTAAATATGTCAAAGAGATGAACAAGAATTGAAATTATCACTAGTAGTAGTATTAGTAATAGTAGTAGTGGTGGTCGTGGTGGTAGTAGTAGTAGTGGTAGTAGTGGTAGTAGTAGTAGTAGTAGCAGTGGTAGTAGTAGTAGTGGTGGTGGTGGTGGTAGTAGTAGTAGTGGTAGTAGTAGTAGTAGTAGTATTAGTAGTAGTGGTAGTAGTAGTAGTATTAGTAGTAGTGGTAGTAGTAGTATTAGTAGTAGTAGTGGTGGTGGTGGTGGTGGTAGTAGTAGTAGTGGTAGTAGTAGTAGCAGTGGTAGTAGTAGTAGTAGTAGTAGTGGTGGTGGTGGTGGTGGTGGTAGTAGTAGTAGTAGTAGTAGTAGTAGTAGTGATAGTAGTAGTAGTAGTAGTAGTAGTAGTGGTAGTAGTAGTATTAGTAGTAGTAGTGGTGGTGGTGGTAGTAGTAGTAGTGGTAGTAGTAGTAGTAGCAGCAGTGGTAGTAGTAGTAGTAGTGGTGGTGGTGGTAGTAGTAGTAGTAGTAGTGGTAGTAGTAGTAGCAGTAGTGATAGTAATAATAGTAGTGGTAGTTGCAGTAGTAGGCCTAGAATTAGCCTCAGTAGTAACAGTAGTAGTAGTGGTAGTGGTAGTAGTAGTAGTAGTGGTGGTGGTGGTGGTAGTAGTAGTAGTAGTAGTGGTAGTGGTAGTAGTAGTGATAGTAATAATAGTAGTGATAGTGGCAGTAGTAGGCCTAGTATTAGCCGCAGTAGTAGCAGTAGTAGTAGTGGTAGTGGTAGTAGTAGTGGCAGTAGCAGTAGTAACAGTAGCAGCAATAGTAGTAGTAGTAGTGGCAGTAGTAGTAGTAGTAGCAGTAGTAGTAGTAGTAGTAGTAGTGGCAGTAGTAGTAGCAGTAGCAGCAGTAGCAGTAACAGTAGTAGTAGTAGTAGTGGTAGTGGCAGTAGTAGTAGCAGTAGTAACAGTAGCAGCAGTAGCAGTAACAGTAGTAGTAGTAGTATATTGACACCGCCCGCCATCGGTCCCTATCCTGTGCAATATTAATCCAGCCTCTATCATCATATCTCACCTCCCTGAAATCCATTTTAATATTATACTCCCATCTACGTCTCGGCCTCCCTAAAGATCTTTTTCCCTCCGGCATCCCATTATCATTAAACAGCGATAATAATACTTTCACATTCAATAGATCTACTTCCTTTTCACTGCCGCAGTCACATCTACCGCAATTTTAACAGCCAGAACTGAATAAGAAAAGCTTCATCGGAAAAAACGGTTTTCTCAGCAACCACATGTTTGATATTTTTCACTTATCACTCAAAAAAATCTCCACAATTTTAAAGAATATAATTACTGTAATGAAATAGTTACATTTCTTCAATTATGGATATAATTCAGACAAAACTTCTGCAACGTTTTACAAGCAGATTTTTCTCACAGAATCTGACAACAGAATGGTAAGATCAGTTTTCAGTTCTCTTGAAGCTCAAAAGAGCCGCTACTTGTAGTGCAGACGGCTTTAGGTAGTGCTGCCATGTACCGGGATTTTTTAAAGCATCAAATTTACTCGGCCAACTTCGAAATGTTAAATAATAATAATAATAATAATAATAATAATAATAATAATAATAATAATAATAATAATAATTCATTTATTTATTTATACTGGCAGAGTTAAGGTCATAAGGTCTTCTCTTACACTCTACCAGGTCACAAAGTATACAAACTGTGAAAATTTAACAAAAAGTTAAAGAATACAATACTGACATATTACAAAAAAAATAATAGCATAACAAAAGCGACACTAAAAAACATGAAAATAATACCATAACAGAAAAAAGAAAGTAAAATACAGATCTAAAGATTGGAATATAATAAAAGCAACTCAGTTAGTACAAATAGTTAATAGGGAAAACGTAAGGAAGAATACAACAGAATGGAATAAAAGAAGAAAAAAAAACGAAAATTAAATAAAATCCACAATAAAAAGGGTATGATAATAAATTCATCTGGTGATCAAGAGAACAAAAAAGGGGAAAGGAAAGAAAAAAAATGTATATATTTTTTACAAAACTATAGCAGAGAAAGGGGCTTATATTTGAAAGGAATCTGAATTGAAAAAGTGAAATTTTAGTTTATTTTTGAAACTAGATAATGTCCGACAGTCTCTGACATGTGGTAGAGAGTTCCAGAGATGAGCTGCAGAAAAGGTGAAAGATGAAGAGTAGAAGGATGTTCTGTGTTTAGGAATGGAGAGTGTGATATGGTGTTGTGAGCGAGTATCTATTTCGTGATATGAGGACAAATGTTGAAAACGAGAAGCTAAGTAGCTAGGGCTAGAGTTCTGAAGAATATTGAAGAGTGACGTGAGAGAGATTGAATAGTTCTTCGCTCTTTGAGACGGGCCCAGGACAGCATATTTAGTGAAGATGTGATACGGTCAGATCTACGGACGTTGCAAATAAATCGAACACTGCATTATGAACAGGCTGTAGACTGTCTGTCAATCTCATGTTAAGGTCAGTGCAGAGAGTGTCATAGTAATCAAAATGAGGCATCAAGAGCGACTGCACTAAATTCTTCTTGAGAACCAACGGAGAGAAATTTCGGATTCTTTTTAGTGTGTGAATTTTCATAGAAATTATTTTACATGTGTGTGTGTGATTTGAGTATTCCAACTTAAGTTTTTGTCCATATAAATTCCTAGATTGTTTACTCTATCACTGTAAGGGATAATAGTTTTATTCATTTTAACAGGAGATAAGTCACCTGTGTTTAATTTATTTAACAGTCGTTGATGTCCCATTATAATTGCTGTGATAAAAACTACTGCGAAATTGTACGCATTCAGAAATTTCCACTCTTTGTACGTTTTATGTACATACACACTGTATCACATTAAGCGTTTCGCATTACGTCAGCGTACTTAATAACACATAAATAAAATATCCATAAATTTAAAATTTTGTAATCTATATTTCAAAAAACTAATTGCATTATTTCAGTGCACTTACCAAGTCATTTTAAAACACAAAATAAAATTGCTATAGAAATAACTTCAAACACTCCGTGGTTTGTATGCCTACATATTATATAGACCTGAATCTTATAACTAGGGGGCGAATGTTGATGAAAAGTCATCTTCTGATTTTTCAAATTAGGACGATGCTTATTAATAAAGAAATCCTTTCCATTTAATATCAATGTAAAGAAGTAATTTCTTATATTGCATTTTTTGCATTTTTTTTACGTTTTTGAACTAGTATTTCATTTTTATATTTGTTTCAGCATTTTATGACCATTTTTAACACTTTGAAGAACTTTTAGATCATTTGGAATGCATTTTAGTTTTTTATCTACCGATAAGTCGTGCAATCATTTTCTAAGCAAATAGGTCAGCAGTAATTACCTACTCAATAAGTGAATAACAGTGAAGTTTGAGTTTTATAGTTTGGAACAGACTCTAAAGTCCATCCCTCATTCCACTGAAGGCTTCACTTCACACAACGGAAGTAAACTAAAATGCTTGACAACAGCTTAGTTTAAGCGAAGGCTTTGACCTCTTCTGTTCTTTTGCCGATACCAGGGTGTTTTTATAATTCATGGTTGGAAGGCGGGAAACTTTCACAGTGTCTTGTGTCCTCAACATGGTTCGGAAGGGATGTCTACTTATTAGACAGTATTTTTAACACAAAGATTGCAAGAATGTACGCTGCGCCCACAATTTGTTTTGTCATTCATACTCCCTCATCTGGAAGATTTGGTAACAAAGTCAAGCGCGGAAGGAGGAGGAGACGGAGAATGAAGGCACTGACATTGGACCACCCCTGATTGAAACACATTGTAAACCCTCATTAAAATCTATATTTTTCCCTTAAAACTTTCATTTTGTTGCATTCTTTTTCTTTATCTTAACCAAATTCTAGGAAGTTGCCTTTTCTGTCCGAAATTTGCAGGGCAGTCATTGAAACAAGGTGACTAATTTTCAAGAAGTTGCGGTGCGAGTACGGTGAATAATATTTAAATGTCATTTTCACATAATTTCATATCATTTTTCCATTAGTTTAAGGGCATTTTAATGATCATTTTAAATAGATTTTTAGGTCATCAACATTCGTCCCCTACGTATAAGCTTCTTAAATACTTTAGTGTACTTACCGATATCTAAATAACTACCATTTAATTTTTTTAAATTTATATATAAAGTCGACACAAACAACTGTACACCATCTACGTTTTGTACATATTATATAGACACACACTGTATCACATTAAGCTTTTCGTACTACGTCAGTGTACTTACCATCACATAAATAAAACCTCCATACATTTAAGATCTTTAGAGTGCGTTTATCAGCCAGCTAAAGTCTATTGAAACTTCTTTTCATATTAGAATCAGTGTGATTCATCCAATTATCCCCCATTCAGTAGTGACTTATCCTCTTCTCGAGAGAACAAGCTCAGAATAATACCCTAAATGAATTAGCTGACACAGAATCCTGCATAAAGAGGATTTCCGTAGAGGAATTCAACTTCGAGACGGAAACAAAACTTAACACGTAAAGTTCTCTCTGCATATACTGTGCAGGACCTGTTCACAGTAGGCTACATATTATCCAACTGCAGACAATTTTTACTTGGCTAGCTATACTGCAATAGGTCATTAAAGGAATAAATTAATATGATACGAGTTAAGTATTAAAATAAAATTGTTATACATCATCAATGGATACAATCGTAGAATTTTTTTTCCAAGCCCATGATCTGTGACACTTCAAACTTCATTTCATGTATATAATAATAATAATAATAATAATAATAATAATAATAATAATAATAATAATACTTTATTGCTGGAACAAATATACATATTGTTTTTATATAATAACCACTCTAATACCCCCAGAAAGAAAAAGTTACATACTCGTGCTCGGGGGGCATTCCACATGATTTTAAGACGTTTTATTAAGGGTATATGTATGTACAAGACCACAAATATTATCAGCAAATGCAGGCTCTAAATTTCTAAAATTTTGTAAGAAAATTAACTCACAATTGGACAAAAATTACAAGGTACCACAACAAGACTTAATAGAACTTAAATAGCTGATAAAAGTATAAAAAAGGTTACTAATAATATTTTTCAAACCAGTTTTATCAAAGTATGTAAAAAAAAAAAATTCTGCAGTTACATCATTTGGTAACCATAACGTTGTTATGGTCTCTCTGACATCTTTAATATTTTTCCTGCATGTAATAAACACTTATTTCTGAAAAGCAGACTACTCTCAGACATGTAGACTTGTTTATTTTAATACAATTAATTTTTTATTTGTCCCATATAAAATATATTAAAATTTACATAATGTTTTATGACCTAATTTTTCTTTTTTCAACGAAATGGGCATTATTGTAGTCTACCTTCTGCATAAATACATGTTAAATCAGTGTACAAAATTTCAGAATTCTACCTCTAATAGTTTTTGAGTTACGTGTAAAATTTTCAAATTTTGGAAAATTTAATTTAAAGTAAAAAGTGAATTTTAAAAATATATTATTAGTAACCTTTTTACTCTTTTATGAGCTATTTAAGTTCTAATAAGTCTTGTTGTGGTACCTTGTAATTCTTGTCCAATTGTGAGTTCATTTCCTTATAAAATTTTATAAATTTATAGCCTGCATTTTCTGATAATATTTGTAGTTGTTCACGTACATATACCCTTAAATAACGGAATAAAAAGTAGAAAAAAAAAGAAAACATATATAACACAATAATTTTCACTTTGAATGTTCTCTCTAAACAGTAATTTAATTGATTTTTTTTAAATAAGGAGCATTAGCAAATTGTATGTTTGGGAATTTAGTTATTATCTTCTTATAAAGCCTTAGACCGAAGTTGCTACTGTGATTATATGCTACAGTTGTGGTATATTTAGGTTCTGTCAAGCATGTTTTCTGATCTTTTGGATTTATATTTATGTGAATACAAATTACATATATTTCGGTTTTTATATACAAAATTCTATAAGACATTGTTATAAATTTGATGGATTTCAAGTACTGTCGCGCGGGGTGACTTTGTGCCATTCGCGAAAAACGTATCGAAGTATTCTTTAAAGTCTACTTCCTTACGTTTAGTAGGCCTAGTCTTTAAAACATTGTGACGGTTTCAAAGACTACTTCCTTACGTTTTTTTATGAAATGCGCGAATGATACAAAGTCACCCCGCGCGAAGGGACTTTAAATCCTGAATACAACAGTTTTGAAGTTTTTTAGTAGGTTATTTTACGACGCTTTATCAACATCTTAGGTTATTAAGCGTCTGAATGAGGTGAAGGTGATGACGCCGGTGAAATGAGTCCGGGGTCCAGCACCGAAAATTGCCCAACATTTACTTATATTGGGTTGAGGGAAAATCTCGGAAAAAACCTCAACCAGGTAATTTTCCCCGACCGGGAATCGAACCCGGGTCACCTAGTTTCGAGGCCAGACGCGCTAACCGTTACTCCACAGGTGTGGACTAGTTCTTAAGTATGAGACACTAAACCAAGTTAGGTTTTTAATTAATCGGTCTGGTATTCTATATAGTCAATGCTCTGAAATTTGTGGAGCAAATCACAGATGCGATTTATTAAGACATTTTTATTATTATTTTCTGTAGCAGAGTTATTGCCATAAGGGAGGTACTATAAGCACTATCCTATCCTATAACACCATATTGTAATATAGCTTGTACTAATGCGAGGTAAATTAGTCGTAAAGTATGAACAGTCAAGTAATTTCGTAGACTAACAAAACAGTGAATAATTTATCTTAATCTATTGCATGTATTATCTATCCTACATGTATTACACGTATGAATGTTTAAATAGAAGGGCGAATCAGGAGATTTCATACCAAGAGATATTAACGAAAATGGTATAACCGTAGTTTTGAAATGACTTAAGAAAGTAGATATGGTAGGAGTATATTTTGGGGTTGCACGTCGGCAGGTCTCTGCCGAAGACCTTAACACAACATAAAATATTATCTTGTTGACAAACATCCACGCGCAATACTACAGTATATTCGAACCCACAACGTGCCTTAGACATTGTGACTCTGGAAACGGCACAATTATAAAGAACATCATCATCATCGTCATCATCATCGTCATAATCATCATCATCGTCATCATCATCATCAAGGATTGGACCCCCATTACGCCTGCTCCAGTCTCATGAATGAGAACTGTTCTATCCATCTTTTCCTTGGTCTGCCAACATTTCTTATGCCTTTCACTCTATAGTTCAATACTAATTTTGAGATGCGGTAGTTCTGCATTCGTTCTACATGTTCTTCCCAGTTAGTCCTACATTGGTTAATTTTTTTCTATTAAGTTAAAAATGTCGAGTTCCCTTGTGATATCTTAATTTCTCGTATTGTCTAGCAAAGTACACCCAGGAATACTCCTTAAAAATATAATTTCTGCTCCTTCGGTCTCTCTTTCTTCATTCTTGTTTATTTTCCAAAATCCTGCGCCGTATCACAGTGTTGAAACCGCCATTACTTTGCAGAGTTTTAATTTGGTTTCTTTCCGATTATTCTTAAGGTAATAAAGAATGTGAACAATACAGCCGTCCAAGCTAAATACTGTATAAGCACCAAAGCATGATACACTTACAATAAAAGTTTAATAACGTTTCCTTCAATCTCCAACTTCCATTTCAATGTAATGAAATATAAAGTTTTAACAGGCCTATAAATAGAAATAATCTATCAGATAACTGAATCAATTTTAAACTTGATCTTCCGCCAACAGTAAGAAATGTTGAACACGTAGGAAGCAGCTCTAATGAATTATAGGGTAAGGTTGCCTAATTCCATGACATATTTAATAAAGCCTATATTTATGCCAAAATTGTAATAAAAATTTTTAAATAACACCTAAATGACTTTATTTGGACCTTTAGCTACAGTTTTTACAAAATTCAGTGTCAACAGTTTCACAAGTTTGGTATATAATATATGATTCTTCATTATTATACAGTGGCTCCTAAATCCGTGACAGGGATCCAAATTCCGTGATAGGGTTTCCTAATTCTGTGAGTGATATCCTAATTCCGTGATACTAAAATAATCCTCATTAACCGCTCAGAAAACAAACGTGTATTTGGTAAAACACATTAAAGCAAGAAATTACAACATAGAAAAAGGACCTAAGTGACATATTTCATAGAAAATACTTGTGTAACTACAGAAATACATATTACATATTAATATAATAATATAAACAAAATAAACTGAAAGTTAAATTCAATACAAAATTAAATTTGAATAAATTGAATTATAACACAATTATTTCTGATTATTTATATTCCTAACAACAGCAGTAATTAAGTGAAATATATGCCCTATTATTTTATTATAATTATAATAAATGTTTTCTATAACTTATTTCTATTATTATTTCTACGAACTATTTTCTTTCATAGACATTAATTTTCACAATTTAGCGTTGGCATCATTGGTCTAGTGAGCCAGGAAAGCTCCTGTAGCATTGTTATTGTCTCATAATGTTTAAATAATCATACATATTGATTCAGCTGACTATACTCTACAGTAATATATCATTTTTATAATGCTATATTAATTCTTACTTCAAATATAAAATGTTTCTTCAGGAGCGGTCAAAAGAGAAAGAAAAACTTACTGGTCAACCACCTTCCACTGAACAAAAGCTTCTGCAGTCGACTGCTTCTATTCAAAAGGCGGGTAGTCAATAGAATTGAAAAGAATACATCTCCTGGCATCTGTTAGGCATTTAAAAAACTTAAAAGTCAGAGACCACAACTCCATGGCAGTCAATTGAAATTTTATCACGGGATTAGAGGTATCACGGAATTAGGAACCTTTACCCTATAGATTATCATATCAAGTCTTTTCTTGTACAATCTACTCACTGTGCAGGAAAATAAATTCAAATACTTAGATGCTTGTGTGTGTGAAATCATTGTATGTACTATATTGTAATATGCATCAAGGTTCAACCGTAACATTTGAATTTTACAGGAAGTAGAGTATTTTGGTGAAAATTTAAAATTCTATAAACTGTAAATACACTTATTGTGTAAATGTTATTAGTAATCTAAATTATCTGAGAAAAATACGCGGTAGGTTACGGATTGCTAAGGTAGTATATGCCGACCACGCTAGAATGTCTAATGCGCGTGTTCTGGCCGAGAGCCGAGTTGTATGTTCCGCATATTAAAAAAAAGTGAAAATACTTATTCGTAAATATGTCCAGAGCCATCGAGTGTTAACAACTGCAACCAAGTACAACTGATTGACAGAAACAAGGGAAATAAACATATTTTTTAACCTTTTTGGGCTGCGAAGTCAGACGCTGTGAAACAAACTTCCGTGACAATCGTTTTAAGAGGGCTTTGTGTGTTGTTGCTACGGGATTGTGTTCATTATTTATTGCATAATTAAAGTTGTTGCTGTTTGCGGTTTTCCACGAAGTTACACAAATTAAGGCATAATTAGTAGGAGTGGGGCTGAAGTGTTACGAAGCTACTCAGTCGAAACCTGTGCGTGAAATCACATATTGAGGACTTTTTCCTAGAAAATATGCCGAAATCAGGGGCAGAACGAAAGAGAGAGTGGCGGGAAACAAAGCGTGCCGTTGAGAAAAGAAAAAGAGCAGACTGAAACGAGTGCGAGAATATAGGGCAAGGAAATAGGCATTTTATGACATTTCTTCTGCAGGGAAGTTTACAGAGTGTCAACGATATAGTGAATGTCCATACAACGTAACAATAAACAAGTACATTGCCTGATCAAATTAAATCGTAGTTTGCCGTACAAAGTATCTAAATAAAATAAAAATGCTCTAAAAGCAATATATAAAAATAATTTGGACTTTCTCTTCATTTTTCATAACTCATATAAAAAAATCTGCTTAATTTTTTTAATTATGGATAGAATTTAGTGTAAAAGTGTTATTTTTACTCATAATTTATCGTCTCTCATTGCACGGAACATTAAAAAATTTATTAAATACATACAGCTTAATCAGACGTTTTACTTCTGTCGCGTGTGGAGACTACATACTACTCATTTTTTTTATTACAAACACAACGGAAATCGTGCACACCACAACAAAATTAATATAGGTTGGCCTATATTACAGAAGAAATGAATTATTGAAATGAATAGAGGAGTAAAAGCAGAAGAAAAGGATGATCCAGGGAAGAAGAAAGAAAAAAGGGAAGAGGAATAGTAAGAGAAGAAGAAAGAAGGATAGTAAGATAAGAAGAAAGAGCAGTAAGAGAAGAAGAAATAGGAGTAAGAGAAGAAGGAAGAGGAGGAGTAAGAGAAGAAGAAAGAGGAGGAGTGAGAGAAGAGGAGGAGCGAGAGAAGAAGAAAGAGAAGGAGTGACAGAAGAAGAAAGAAGAGGAGTAAGAGAAGAAGGAAGAGAAGGAGTAAGAGAAGAAGAAAGAGGAGGAGTGAGAGAAGGAAGAGGAGTGAGAGAAGAAGAAAGAGGAGGAGTGAGAGAAGAAGAAAGAGGAGGAGTGAGAGAAGAAGAAAGAGAAGTAAGAGAAGAAGAAAGAGGAGTAAGAGAAGAAGGAAGAGAAGGAGTAAGAGGAGGAGTGAGAGAAGAAGGAAGAGGAGGAGTGAGAGAAGAAGAAAGAGGAGGAGTGAGAGAAGAAGAAAGAGGAGGAGTGAGAGAAGAAGAAAGAGAAGTAAGAGAAAAAGAAAGAGGAGTAAGAGAAGAAGGAAGAGAAGGAGTAAGAGAAGAAGAGGAGGAGTGAGAGAAGAAGAGAGAGAAGTAAGAGAAGAAGAAAGAGATGTGTAACCGAAGAAGAAGATGAAGAGTGTAACAGAAGGCGCAAAAGTGGTGTAACAGAAGAATAAAGAGAGGTGTAACTGAAGAAGTAGGAACGGTGTAACAGAAATAAAAAGAAAGGATTAAAAGAAGAAGAAAGTGGGATGTAGCAGATAAAGGAAGAGGGGTGTAACAGAAGAAGGAAGAGGTGTAACAAGAAGGAAGAGTTGTATAACAGAATAAGAAAGAGGGGAGTAAGAGAAGGAAGAAGGGTGTAACAAAAGAAGGAAGAGTGTTGTAACAGATAAAGGAAGAGAGATGTAACAGGAGAAGAAAGAGGGGAGTAAGAGAAGTAAAAATGAGGGGAGTATGAAAAGAAGAAAGAGAGGTGTAGCAGAAAATGGAAGATGAGTGAAATAGAAGAAGAAAAACGGGTGTAACAGAATAATGTAGAGGGGTGTTACAGAAGAAGGAAGAGGGATGTAACAGAAGGAGAAAGAGAGGAATAAGAGAAGTAAAGAAGAGGAGAGTAGGAGTAGAAAAATAAGGGATGTAAGAGAAGAAGGAAAAGGGGTATAATAGAAGAAGGAAGAAGGTATAATAGAAGTAGGAAGAGGGGTGTAACATAAGAGGAAATAGGGGAGTAAGAGAAGTAAAAATGAGGAGTAAGAGAAGAAGAAAGCGGGGAGTAAGAGAAGAACGAAGAAGAGGCGCAAGATGAGAAACTGGAAAGTAGAAAAGAATAAGTTTTGGAAGTAGCAGAAAAGGAAAATGACGAAGAGTAAAAAGGGATGAAGAGAAAGCGTAGGGACAGCAAAGAAAGCGGTGGAAGGAAGAGGGGAAAATGATAAGGGTGAAAGAGGAGAGAATGAGGACGAAGAGGAGGAGGAGAATGGTCGTTTCAGTGGAATTGATTTCAACATAAATGATCCGCAATCTTCTAAGCTTTGCATAACATGCATAGCGTAACCGTTTATCGAAGCTTTCCGAGGGAATGACTTCTACACTCATTAATGGCGGAGGCAGAGATCGGGGGCGGCTCTATCGAACAGATACGTTGTTGAGAGACTTGTCCACGTTTATGGAGCGTGGCACCGTTCTGCCAGATGGGCTCATCATCCCTCCAATCTCCGCTGCAACCCGCTCCTCACTAAGGAAATTTCTCGGGCGGCGACACCCACACTTTGAAGTGACCCATATGCACAGCTCGCGTCGCACGGGAAGGCTATATTCAGGAGTTCGTAGGCTTGCGGTCTTCTTTTATTGAGAAACTCTGAGAAAAATTGTAGGGTACTTCATCTTAAAATGCATTTTCCTTCATGGTTGAATTGTATCACGTTCGTAATTTGATTAGGGGTCCTTGGGTTCGTATTCGGTTGTCGGATGAATTTTTAGATACGAAAAAATCTTAATAAACCTATAATTTCCTCTAAGTAGAAGAGAATAAATCCACGAGTCGCTTAACTAGGCTATATTTGTCGCATGTATAACAAACTCTCCTCGAATGAGAGGACACTAGCCAAAAACTTCTGGCCGTGTTCCGCCACGGTATAATTTATTCAATTCTATGATTCATTAAACGCGACTTAACTTTCTACCATCCAGGATTATGAATTTCGCGTATTAGATGTCCAACCTAAGAAATGAACTTCCTTGTTAGCATTCCAAGAAAATCCTAGTCAAATACATCTGGAGTAGCCTAATAGTAACTAAAAGTAAACCATTTTCATAAAAGCTACCAAAATAACTAATGAAATTTGTTTAAACAAAAGCCGCCCTAAATAAGGGTTCGATAGATCGGCCTACTAATCAATTCATAAAGAATAATAAGTAAACAAAACAATTTTGTGACATTTGGAAAGAAAAATAAAAAACATTAAGATAAGAAAACGTAGGAAATCATTTACAATAAAAATTTTGTTGGGTACAAATGATTACTAATTATAGCTAAGGATGATTTTAACACGTGAGATCCTATGGCATCAATCGTTGCATCAGAAATTTTATATTGTTTAAATTGATTTAAAGTTTCACGTGGGATCGTGCCACGGGCACCGAACATGAGCCCAAAAACTGTCCAATGTGTAATGTGGTATTGTGCTCCAAGATGCTGACAACAAGGCTCATATATGACTTCTTTTTCACGACATACCTCTTGTGGCTGTTGCTCATGCATCTCAAAACGGATTGTGGGATCAAGAATGACACCCTTATCCTTCTGCCGATCAATTATGATGATATCAGCCCGTCTAGTAGAGCCATCAGAAGAGACGCAACCAACCTCCTCATAAACCTCATAGGAAGCATTCTGACGGATTGAAGCTGCGATGAGAGAACGAACCGTATTATGTCTGTTGATTCGGAGCAATTCTCCATGATGGCAGAAACCCAGGACGTGAGGATGGATGGATGGATGGATGGATGGATGGATGGTCATTCCATTGTTACTAATAGTATTTAGTTATATGAACTAAATAATAATAATAATAATAATAATAATAATAATAATAATAATAATAATGAGAAAAATGCGCTCGAGTTGAGCATTAATGTCTAAGTTTAGTCTTTGCCATAGTCTGTTTTTGGTTTAACTCTCTTCGCACACGTTATGATGTGGTATTTCCTACATCTTTGCCCGCACAACACACATTTGCAGTCTTCGGTCGGTTCATGGAACTTGTTGTTCACACAGTCATATTTTATGATGAAATCCGAGTATTGCGAGTCTTGTTGTCACGTGTCTCTGGCTCCTACACTCCCTGGTCCAGCTGTCGTCTAGCATGGCTGATGTGGTGTAAAACTCTTGGTCTATCTTCTTCTTCTTCTTCTTCTTCCGGTCTCTTATATATATGGACTAAAAGACTTAAGGTTATGTCACTTTCTTATCTTGTAGGCAGTTGAAAAAGCTATGGTATATACTGTCCAAATTTCACGAGAGGATCCCTGCGAGGGGAGTATGGTCCTTGCGGGGTAAGAGGCGAGAGTAAGCCAGTAACTCAGCGTTCTTGAAGGAGCAGGTGGATGGGAGTGACGTCGTTGGCCGGCTGGGACAAACAAGGCTCAGTCAATGGCCGGTCGGTTCCATGTCGAGGATAGGTTATAAGAGTGGGGGAAAAACTCGCATTCCTTGCTCGGATCTTCTCGTGAAATGCGGACTGTACTTTAGTTACATAGTTGTTGATCCATAATTATGAAATATATATTTTTTGTCTAAGGAAAGAGATAGGGCGAAGACTAAATATTACGAGTGTGACAAAATTTTCCATTGGCATTGCGCATTCATGTAGTTCATTCTGTAACTCTGCTAATTGGTAGGGCCTAAGTTCTGAAAAACTATAACTTTTTTCCTATATCTGTAAAACTTTTGGAACAAGATTTGCGTTCGAAAAAGGATATAGGTACGGAATAGTCATAACGTGTTACGGTTGTGACAAAATACTTGAAATTTAAATTATTATATTATTATTTTCTCCAAATATCTGAAAATACAACTAATTAAAAATATGAAAGGAAACAAATGCAATCACAAAGTTATACCGTTTGATTTTACCGTGAAAATTGATCATTTTCAAACGAAAGCAAACTGTTCATGAATTAATTAACTAATTATTAAGCCAATGAACAAATGAACCAATTAAAATGAATGAACGAATTAATTATGAACGAATTAACGATTGACCTAATGAATTAATGAAGGAACTAACCAACGAATGAAACAATAAACAAATGAACGAGTGAACTAATCAACGAATGAACGGATGGACGGACGAACAAACGAACGAAGGGAGAGTGAGTGAGTGAGTGAGTGAGTGAGTGAGTGAGTGAGTGAGTGAGTGAGTGAGTGAGTGAGTGAGTGAGTGAGTGAGTTAACGAATTACTGAATTAAAGAATCAACTAATAAACATGTTCACTTTATCGTAGTTCTGTGTGAGCAAGATTTTTACCTGCCTACCAAAATGTCGAAATTATAGTAGAAAGAATAATGTACGAGGCGCATCCAGAAAGTAAGTTTCCCTATTTTTTAAAAGAAAAGAAAACGCACTTTCAGGAAAACATTTATTGGCAACAGGTACAGCAATGTTTCAGCTATATTTCAACATAGCCACCATCAGAATTGAGACACTTGTCGTATCGTGGGATCAACTTTTGTATCCCTCTGTCGTAGAACTCTGCCGCCTGTGAATGGAACTAGCGTGTGACAGACGTCTTCAGCTCCTCGTCGTTGCCAAAACGCTCACCGGAGGACAGGAATTTCTTGAGATACAAGAAAACGTGAAAATCGCTGGGAGCAAGATCAGGATTGTAGGGTGGATGATGAAACAACTCCCAGCCAAATTCCGTGAAAACAGCTGCTGTGCGCCGAGCCGTATGTGGACGAGCATTCATGGAGAAGCACAACACCTGCAGTAAGCATTCCACGCCTCTTGTTTTGAATGGCACGTCGCAATTTTCCCAGTGTTTTACAGTAACGGTCAGCGTTCACTGTTTCATCTCCTGGAAGGAAGTCAATGAGCAGAATGCCCTTCCTGTCCCAGAACACCGTGCACATCACTTTCCGTACCGACAGCGTCTGTTTGAATTTCGTCATGACCGGAGATCCACTATGCCGCCAATGCATTGACTGCTGCTTGGTTTCCGGGGTGAAGTGCGAAATCCAAGTCTCATCGCCCATGACGATCCTGTCGAGGAACTCGTCGCCGCGCCGTCATCGTGATACCGTTGCAGAAATGTCAGTGCTGCTCCTAAACGTTGCATTTTGTGTTCGGGTGTCAGGTTTTTCGGCACCCACCTGGCACACACTTTTTTGAACAGCAGGTGCTTAGTGACAATCTCATGCAACAAGGATCGCGATATCTGCGGAAAATGGCTGCTCAGCTCCGTAATCGTGAAGCACGGTTCTCCATGATGCACTGCCGCACCAGCTCAACACGATCATCATTGATGAGGGACGGTCGCCCACTGTGCTCTTCATCATGGACACATTGACGACCTTCGGAAAACTGCCTACACGAACGACGCACCATCTGCTGTTTTGACGGAATTTGGCTGGGAGTTGTTTCATCATCCACCCTACAGTCCTAATCTTCCTTCCAGCGATTTTCACGTTTTCTTGCACCTCAAGAAATTCCTGTCCTCCGGTGAGCGTTTTGGCAACGACGAAGAGCTGAAGACGTCTGTCACACGCTGGTTCCATTCACAGGCGGCAGATACAAAAGTTGATGCCACGATACAAATGTCTCAATTCTGATGGTGGCGATGTTGAAAAATTGCTGAAACATTGCTGTACCCGTTGCCAATAAATGTTTTCCTGAAAGTGTGTGTTCTCTTTTTTAAAAAAATAGGGAAACTTACTTTCTGGATGCGCCTCGTATTATTAATCTAATAGAAGTTTACAGGGACAGGAAACTCTGTGAAATCCTAAGCATCCCGGGTGTCAAAACAATTTGAAAAAGGAATAAGCTTGGGATAGTATCGGGAAAATATCTGGCTGCAAGATAGGCCACTGTTGTTGTTATTATTATTATTATTATTATTATTATTATTATTACTTACTTACAAATGGTTTTTAAGGAACCCGGAGGTTCATTGCCGCCCTCACATAAGCCCACAATCGGTCCCTATCCTGTGCAAGATTAATCCAGTTTCTATCATCATATCCCACCTCATTCAAATCCATTTTAATATTATCCTCCCATCTACGTATTATTATTATTATTATTATTATTATTATTATTATTACTATTATTATTATTATTATTATTATTATTATTATTATTAACTTTTCTGATTGCACAACTTGTTTCTCTCCTTGACCGTCCCTACAATTTTCTAATTTTCCACCATCCATTTCTCTCCAGCGTCCTCTGCAGATTTAAGTTCTTCCTCAATAATTTTAACTATATTCTTTATTACCATCTTTATTCTCTATCAGAAACGTTAGCAATTCGATCATCAGCATCATCATCGCCACTATCAAAATCGTATTTACAATCTACTTCTATATATTCTTTCCCGTTTATTTTCTATTATGTTTCTCCTGGAAATACCGAACGAAAAATAATTCCTGGTAATAGTGAGACTCCTCCACGAACAGACTTCGCTTCATCGCGGACTCTCCACTCTGGTTAATCATTAGACATCGATTTATATGCAAATTAATATTTAGTTTGTTTTTATTTGTGATATGGAATTAACTTTTGCAATATGTTTCATGTTCTTCTGTTTCTGTATATGAAGTTTTAAAGTGCATATTTTCGAAGTTGCTGCATATTGCATCATTTTTCCATGCATGTATATAATACACGTATTTTTTAAACTTTTAATATATATGTTATCAGCTCGATGGCGCTCCTTCACATTTCACACGCCCTGTGCGTCAGTGGTTGGTTGCAAACTATCCAGATCGATGGATAGGGAGAGGAGGTCCAGTTACTTTGTCAGCACGGTCCCCTGACTTAACGCCTCTGGATTTCTTTGTATATGATTTTAAGGAATAAAAGGTGTACGCTACGGAGATTACAGACAGAGATCATCTGCTCCAGGGAAGTAATGCAGATGCAATAGCCATCAGCTACGAAAGGGACTATTAAATCTTGTGCATAGCGTAGTAAGAGAACGCGCCCAGGCATGTTTGCATGCAAACGAAGGACATTTTGAGCAGCTGCTCCAATATAATACTATAAATTAGTAATTATTGTAAGTAAGTCACCTTAGTTGTGAGTAAATGTTTTACCTGTTGTAACTCTGAAACGGTTGCAAATAAATAAAGCTGACAAAGGACTTTCCTTCTCTAAATGTCACCCTGAATCATCTCCTCACTGGTTGACCTTACCTTTTGAATGAATCTTTAGATAGAATTTATTAATAAATAATTTTATGTCTCTCCTAAAAAGTTTGGAAAAATCACATACGTGGTATTAGGTCCAATTAGGTATCATTGACTGAAGTACTATACTTGGAAGAAAAATAAGATATGGTAACTTTTGTGAAATTCAGTTGAGAGTAAGAAATCAAATTTCATTGCAGTTTTAATGAAAATAGTTTTATTGTAAGAAATGAATTTTACTCTAGAACTAAAGAACGTGGGATGACTCCTTTGATGCAAGCTAAGTCGAATGAATTCTGACTCCAGTTTGAGGAAAAGTAAGATAAAATATCTTTCATTCCCAAACTTAACGGGAGTTAGAAATTAATTTATGTTATAGGTCGAAGAAAATTACGGTATGGTAACTTCGTGAAGTCCACTGGAGAATAAGAAATCAAATTTTATTGCAGTTTTAATAAAAATAGATTTATTTCTTTGACGCAAGTTAACTGCAAAATAAGGAATGAATTTTTTACTCCGGAACTGAAGGACGTGGGATGACTTCTTTGGTGGAAAGTAGGAAATGAATTCTGACTTCAGTTTGAAGAAATGCAAGATATGATTCCTTCGATTCTCGAGATTAACAGAAATTTAGAAATGAATTTGTGCAATAGTTCAAAGAAAAATAAGGTATGATAAAAAATTATATATGGTAGGATAACTTTGTGAAGTTCAGTGGAGAGTAATAAAACATATTTTATTGTAGTTTTAGTTAAAATAGCATCATTGCTCTGACGCAAGTTCACAACAAAGAAAGGAATTAATATTTACTATGGAAATGAAGAACGTAAGATCTTCTTTGATGCAAGCTAAGAGGAAAGTAAGGAATGAATAAAAGTAAGATAATATTATTTCTTTACCTCTCAAGTTTAGCGGGAAGTTAGAAATGAAGTAAGATATGGTTTCTTTGCCTCTCAAGTTCAGCTGGAAGTTAGAAATGAATTTGTGCTTTAGTTCAAAGAAAAGTAAAGTATGATATGGTAACTGTGTTTGTGAAGTTTAGTGGAGATTAAGAAATCAAATTTTATTGCAGTTTTAATGGAAATAGCATTATTTATTTGACTATGTTAACTACAAAATAAAGAGTGAATTTTTACTCCGTAACTGAAGGACTTGCGATGACTTCTTTGGTGCAAGCTAAGTGGAAAGGAAGTAAGATAATATGATTTCTTTGCCTCTCAAGTTTGGCGGGAAATTAGAAATGAAGTAAGATATGATTTCTTTGCCTCTCAAGTTTAGCTGGAAGTTAGAAATGAATTTGTGCTTCAGTTCAAAGAAAAGTAAAGTATGACAAAAGTATGGTATGGTAACTATGTTTGTGAAGTTCAGTGGAGATTAAGAAATAAAATTTTATTGTAGTTTTAATAAAAATAGAGACGCAAGTTTACAACAATGTAAGAAATGAACTTTTACTCTAAAAGTAAGGAATGTGAGATGTTTCTTTGATGCAAGCTAAGTTGAAAGTAGGGAATGAATTCTGACTCCAGTTTGAAGGAAAGTAAGATAATATTATTCCTTTGCCTCTCAAGTTTAGCGGGAAGTTAGAAATGAATTTGTGCTATAGTTCAAAGAAAAGTAAAGTATGATACGATAATTATGTTTGTGAAGTTCAGTGGAGTTTAAGAAATTAAATTTCATTGCAGTTTTAATGAAAATAGCATCATTTCTTTGACGCAAGTTAACTGCAAAATAATTTACTCCGTAACTGAAGGATTTGGGATGACTTCTTTGGTGCAATCTAAGTGGAAAAATAGGGAATGAATTCTGACTCCAGTTGCAAGGAAAGTAAGATAATATGATATCTTTGCCTCTCAAGTTTGACGGGAAGTTAGAAATGAAGTAAGATATGATTTCTTTGTCTCTCAAGTTTAGCTGGAAGTTAGAAATGAATTTGTGATCTATGTAGGTCAAAGAAAAGAAAAGTATGACAAAAGTATGGTATGATAATTATGTTTGTGAAGTTAAGTAGAGATTAAGAAATCAAATTTTATTGCAGTTTTAATAAAAAATAGCGATGCAAATTTACAGCAGTGTAAGGAATGCATTTTTACTCTGGAAATAAAGAACGTGAGATGACTTCTTTGATGCAAGCTAAGCGGAAATTGGGGAATGAATTCTGACTCCAGTTTGAAGGAAAGTAAGACAATATTATTTCTTTGCCTCTCAAGTTTAGCGTGAAGTTAGAAATGAAGTAAGGTACGATTTCTTTGCCTCTCAAGTTTAGCAAGAAGTCAGAAATGAATTTATGCTATAGTTCAAAGAAAAGTAAAGTATGATATGATAACTATGTTTGTGAATGTATGACTTGAGGCTTTCCCGGCGTTTGATGTAGAATAACTCTTCTCGGGTTCTCAGCCAGGTGAGTTGGAGATTAGCTTCCAAGCTTTCGACGGCTAGCTCTGCCATCTTGTCAAATTCCGTCAAAACAGCAGATGGTGCGTCGTTCGTGTAGGCAGTTTTCCGAAGGTCGTCAAAGTGTCCATGATGAAGAGCGCAGTGGGCGACCGTCCCTCATCAATGATGATCGTGTTGAGCTGGTGCGCAAGTGCATCATGGAGAACCGTCGCTTCACGATTACGGAGCTGAGCAGCCATTTTCCGCAGATATCGCGATCCTTGTTGCATGAGATTGTCACTAAGCACCTGCTGTTCAAAAAAGTGTGTGCCAGGTGGGTGCCGAAAAACCTGACACTCGAACACAAAATGCAACGTTTAGGAGCAGCACTGACATTTCTGCAACGGTATCACGATGACGGCGCGGCGACGAGTTCCTCGACAGGATCGTCATGGGCGATGAGACTTGGATTTCGCACTTCACCCCGGAAACCAAGCAGCAGTCAATGCATTGGCGGCATAGTGGATCTCCGGTCATGACGAAATTCAAACAGACGCTGTCGGTACGGAAAATGATGTGCACGGTGTTCTGGGACAGGAAGGGCATTCGGCTCATTGACTTCCTTCCAGGAGATGAAACAGTGAACGCTGACCGTTACTGTAAAACACTGGGAAAATTGCGATGTGCCATTCAAAACAAGAGGCGTGGAATGCTTACTGCAGGTGTTGTGCTCCTCCATGACAATGCTCGTCCACATACGGCTCGGCGCACAGCAGCTGTTTTCACGGAATTTGGCTGGGAGTTGTTTGATCATCCACCCTACAATCCTGATCTTGCTCCCAGCGATTTTCACGTTTTCTTGTACCTCAAGAAATTCCTGTCCTCCGGTGAGCGTTTTGGCAACGACGAAGAGCTGAAGACGTCTGTCACACGCTGGTTCCATTCACAGGCGGCAGAGTTCTACGACAGAGGGATACAAAAGTTGATCCCACGATACGACAAGTGTCTCAATTCTGATGGTGGCTATGTTGAAAAATAGCTGAAACATTGCTATACCTGTTGCCAATCAATGTTTTCCTGAAAGTGTGTTTTCTTTTCTTTTAAAAAATAGGGAAACTTACTTTCTGGATGCGCCTCGTACATTATTCTTTCTACTATAATTTCGACATTTTGGTAGGCAGGTAAAAATCTTGCTCACACAGAACTACGATAAAGTGAACATGTTTATTAGTTGATTCTTTAATTCAGTAATTCACTCACTCACTCACTCACTCTCCCTTCGTTCGTTTGTTCGTCCGTCCATCCGTTCATTCGTTGATTAGTTCACTCGTTCATTTGTTTATTGTTTCATTCGTTTGTTAGTTCATTCATTAATTCATTAGGTCAATCGTTAATTCGTTCATAATTAATTCGTTCATTCATTTTAATTGGTTCATTTGTTCATTGGTTTAATAATTAGTTAATTAATTCATGAACAGTTTGCTTTTGTTTGAAAATGATCAAGTTTCACGGTAAAATCAAACGGTATAACTTTGTGATTGCATTTGTTTCCTTTCATATTTTTAATTAGTTGTCCCTGAAGAAGATGGCAGAGCTAGCCGTCGAAAGCTTGGAAGCTAATCTCCAACTCACCTGGCTGAGAACCCGAGAAGACTTATTCTATATGTTTGTGAAGTTCAGTGGAGTTTAAGAAATTAAATTTCATTGCAGTTTTAATGAAAATAGCATTATTTCTTTGACGCAAGTTAACTGCAAAATAATTTACTCCGTAACTGAAGGACTTGGGATGACTTCTTTGGTGCAAGCTAAGTGGAAAATAAGGAATGAATTCTGACTCCAGTTACAAGGAAAGTAAGATAATATAATTTCTTTGCCTCTCAAGTTTAGCTGGAAGTTAGAAATGAATTTGTGCTATAGTTCAAAGGAAAGTAAAGTATGACATAAGTATGGTATGATAATTATGTTTGTGAAGTTAAGTGGAGACTAAGAAATCAAATTTTATTGCAGTTTTAATAAAAATAGCGATGCAAGTTGACAGCAGTGTAAGGAATGCATTTTTACTCTAGAACTAAAGAACGTGAGATGACTTCTTTGATGCAAGCTAAGTGGAAAGTAGGGAATGAATTCTGACTCCAGTTTGAAGAAAAGTAAGATATGATTAGCTTGAAGTTAGAAATGAATTTGTGCTTTAGTTCAAAGGAAAGTAAAGTATGACATAAGTATGGTATGATAATTATGTTTGTGAAGTTAAGTGGAGACTAAGAAATCAAATTTTATTGCAGTTTTAATAAAAATAGCGATGCAAGTTTACAGCAGTGTAAGGAATGCATTTTTACTCTAGAACTAAAGAACGTGAGATGACTTCTTTGATGCAAGCTAAGTGGAAAGTAGGGAATGAATTCTGACTCCAGTTTGAAGAAAAGTAAGATATGATTAGCTTGAAGTTAGAAATGAATTTGTGCTTTAGTTCAAAGAAAAGTGAAGTATGACAAAAGTATGGTATGGTACTACTGTATGTTTGTGAAGTTAAGTGCAGATTAAGAAATCAAATTTTATTGCAGTTATAATAAAAATAGCGACGCAAGTTTACAACAATGTAACGAATGAATTTTTACTCTAGAACTAAGAAACGTGAGATGACTTCTTTGATGCAAGCTAAGTGGAAAGTAGGGAATGAATTCTGACTCCAGTTTGAAGAAAAGTAAGATATGATTTCTTTGACTCGAGTTCGGTGGAACAAAAGGAATGAGATTTTTCTACAAACTGATGGAAAGTGGGGTATGATTTCTGGTCGCAAACTTGGCGTGATACGCCCGTGCAGATCTGCTTTTGGAACACGTGGCGAGGGGGTTCATCCCCGCACTCGGGGTGGAGTTTCCAGAAAGTCAGCGCGCCTGCTTGCCGATGCGGGGGAAGGGGTGCCTGGGCAGAAGTCTCTCATGAAGCAGCAGTCGTGGGCCGCGCGTCGGGACGTCCAGTGCACGAGTGGCGAGTGCGTTGTGACATGAGCCCGGGGGACTGGTGCAGTGCCACGCTGTCGAGGACATGTCCGACACCCGACTCGTAGCGGCCGCGCTACTCTTCCTCTGCGTCTTACATGTCTCCGGTAAGCCCTCTTTCTTTGGTCTGCTCCCTAACATTCCTGACTCGTTTGCAAATTCGTCGTGATGCTATGTATTACAGTGAAGTGGGCAAGTGCTGTACAGGGAATTTTATTAATTTAAGGCGATCGCTATTGAAATTTCTAAAATCCACAATTTTTGAGTTAGAGATTTGAAATGGTTAATGAATATGCATATCAATATCATAATCACACATTCTAAATTTCAATTTTTATCATAAAAAATTTTATAAAATTAAACTTATTTTGTTTTTTGTTTTTTTTTTTTTAATTTTCTTTGTGAAAATTCTATTTATAAAAATATACATATAATTTTTTTAATCTAATTTTTTCTTAAAGGTAACACTGCATATTTTACAATGGACCATTAGTAATGCACTACTCTAATTAGTTAATTTGTAAACAAAAAAATATAATTTCTTCAATATTCAAACATTAATAAAACAATAATACTGGTTTACGTATAATTCTCTAACAATAAAACTATGCTGAATACAGCCAATTAAATGTCTCATTTCACAACAGAGATATTATTTTACGAATAACTATGCCAAGTTTCACCACACTAGCTTTAACCACTGAGAAACAAAATGAATTCTTGTCGTTGAAAACGTAGAAAATTTCTTTTTTGAGATAATTAAAATTGAATTAAATTGAATTTTTGAATTCAATAAATTCAAATAATTAAATTTAAAGTTTCGGTTACATAGGCCTATAACTCGTACATTAGTACAACGTTTACCAATTATATAAAAGTACTTATAATTAAGATTTTAGATAAAATTTTCATGAAACCGTAAATTTTTTAGTGCGAAAATTAAAAAAAAAAAAAAGATTGTAAAATTTATCAAAATTCGACTATTTTCAGTAGCGCATCGCCTTAAAGAAAACAACTTATAACTTAAGGATATATTAAGGTGGCATTTTATTGAAAATATCGATAGTTCGGGATAGCCTACTAGGTATAAGTTTTAGCAAAAAAAAATCAAAAAACCAATTTTCGTTTTTTTTTACGAAATGTTCCTTGGGCACTTAGGAAGTTAATAATAAGAGGTTTTTTCTTCTATGTCTTCTTTCAGGCCCAGGAGAGATTTTGATATAGGCCTACTCCATACGTAAATATTTCATCCCTTTTCAAACTTACCTTTTTATACATTTATTTTACGAGCTTTATCAATTGCAATGGTCATCTAGATTTTGACAATGCCAGCGAAATATGTCCAGTGTGCAGCGCCGAAATAATTAGCCTTATTTTTTCGAAACTACAATTTTAGATGTTCAAAATACTCCAAGCGCATGCAGTTTTCACCAAATTCAATTAAAGTATTGTACGTGTACATGCATGTATTATCTGGCGTCTAACGTTGAGAAATCTTAAGTATATTAGAAATTAAGAGCTAAAAAAGAATACATTTACTATAAGATAATTATCATTAAGAAAAGGGTTGTTCAAAGGACAAAGCATATTATGAATACAAAAACAATTTCAAAAGCGTCCAAAATATGCCAAACAAAATATACATAATATTAGAATTTCTCATTATTTCACTGTTCATATAAATGACTTTTTGAGAGTTAATTGCCCATATAAAAGGTTTCTGAAAACTTGTACTGGATATTCAACCGCAGTAACTGCCAGAGTTATCAAAATTATGAATGAATAAATAAATAAATTTACGATTTAAAAAAAATTATTCTGCCTAAAGGAACCTTGATATCATGAAATTCTTAACTTTAAAAAATTGCCCGTGAATCAGGGTCCATACGAAATAATGAACTTGTTATATTTAAATGTAATGTGCATTTTCATTATATGACTAATTTGCTCAATTAAAATAAAATCAACTTCGAAACTAGCAGTCCGATTGAGTTGAAAATTTACGTAGACCTTCTTCTTAATGCATCTAACGAATAGTTAAGAAATGAAAGAAATCGGATTTAAATTGTACCAATGTTAAAACTCAATCACAGTATCCCTTAAAAAATGTTAACTTATATCATTCAGAAAAACACTCCACAAATTTTAATGCAGATAAGTTCCTTTAACCAGCTGTTACAGCTGACATTTAATTGAAATGTTGCACGCCCTGTGTGACCCTTCAAAATTTTAAACTCTGTTTCATTTTTCTTACACATTGATTAACTAAAAATGCTACTCCAAATTGTATAATACGCGCTAAAGACTTCTTGAAAGCGTACTCAACAAATCTTGCTATCAGAACTTTCTTCAAACATCAAGACTTCTAGGAGAAATGTTTTATTTTTATAGACATCACAATTTTTACCTGTTTTCCTCTTTTTCTACATTTTTTTTCTTAGCCCTTGATTTCAAGGGAAAAAAAATGAAATTTGTAGAAGTAATGACTTTTCAAAATATAACTTATATTTAAAAATAATAATAATCCACAATATTTTGGACCAAATAACATGAAATTTTTGTACATAGTTTATTTACGTGCGGCATGATGTGTGTAAATTACAAATTTTCAAAGCTCTAGCTCAAACGGTTAGGAAAATTCAAATTTCACCTCACTGTATCTTTAAATGTGGTTCAAGATCCTTTTATCTTGAACGTTTCTTTACAAAGAGACCGTTTTTTTAGATTTTAAAGAGTATCATATTTAACTAAGTAGGCAACTATTTTCCTAAAGTTAAGCGAGATCAAGAAACCGACAACAGCTTACTTAGGCAAGAGAATTTTACACAAGAATAATTTTTCTTTATAATTACAATATAATATAATTATGAGGCATTTTGTTACCAAAAATTGTAATACTTGACCCGTGTTTAATTTTATTATCAACTCTGTCTATTAACTTAGTTTCAAAATATCTCACTGATTTGATTTAAGTAGGGTTTCCAACTTGTTATGTAAAATAAGCGAGGTCAGGAAGTCGACAAAATTTCATTTAGATAATCAGTATACTTTCACAAACAAATCAGATATCATTTTACGGCATAACTCTTACAGTGCAATATCGATGGTGTTTAGATAAAAGGTCTTAACTCTCATTTTTAATGTGACTTTTGCTGTATTTAGTGTAATTAGTTAAAATCTAATTACAAAACGTAAATATAATTTTTTTTGACAAATATGCTTATATTCCTTCATATAATGTAACTATCAATAATGTGCTAAAATTTAATTATAGCTGTTTCTGAAAAATTTTTCTTTTGTGTGATAAGCCCTTTTACCTGAGCACCATCGATATGATAAATTACAATATCAAGTAGACAATATTTATAGAAATGTTAATTTCTGGCACATGTAGACATATTATTTGTCAATTATTACTGTTGTTAATTAATTTATTTTTTAATTTTCTCACATCGTTCACTGGATTTGGAAAAGCGTAACTTCTAACTAGATTTTGCAAACTATTTTTGTGAAATAAAACAAATCAGAGATCAACAATGTTTTTTTTTTTCGATAATCAGTATTCTTTAACATAAAGGATTGGCACAATTTTACATTATAAGAGCACAATATGACTTAAATTACATTATAAAGATGACATTATTTATAGAAATGTTTATGTCTGACATATCTAAAAGTATGAGTTATATGCAATTTGCTAACTTTCCAGTTATTACTCTTGCCTATCAGTTCGCTTAAATTTTTGTATCTCATTAGTTGAATTTAAAGAATCAGCTACGTTTAACTAGAACCGTCAAGTATTATTTTTTATGAAGAGTATCGGAAATCGATAAACAATCATTTCGACAATATCTTCCAACAAGAAGGATTACTATAATTTTATATGTTAATTGAGAGGTTTGGTTGACTATAGGGCCAAGCTGCATTCTCGAATTTTCTATAAAACGAGGAAGTTTCAATATATGTGCTCCTTCTTAATGAAATAGCTTACAGAAGTAACTTGGTAATTGTTGTAATGCTAATTCTACATTATTTCTATAATTATGAATGCTGATAAAATATACAGTCCCCAGCAGGGACGTACGCAATGGAGAGATTACCGGGTTTTAAATCCCCCCCCCCCACCCGCTGAAATTAAAAAAAATTACATATTTAGATTTGAGTATTTGTTTAACCATAATCGTTTTCCCTTCTCTAATTTTTCACTGTCAGAGTAACAAAATCTACATCGACATAAGGCATTCTCTGTTATGTAAAGTAAATTGTCTTAGCTATCATATACAAATAACTGTTGGCCAAATACATATATACAGTATATATACGATGTATATATATGGTTATTGTGTATATGTAACAATGACACAAAATTAAACAGAAGTTAAAATTTGTAAAAAATTGGATGGTTATGAAAAAAATTACTTTTCAAAGATTTTATAAGGATATTCATGAATATGTTCTATTATAAATGTAATATTAATAAATATACCGTAACATAATTATAAAAATAACAGTAATAATAATAATAATAATAATACATAAAATTTCAAATACGGTACTGATAATGTAAACTGGAAACAATTTTAATAATGGACCTCCCCCTGGGTAAAATTCTGCATATGCCACTGGTCTCAAGAATGAAATTATTAAAAACTGCCTTTATAAAACTTCGGTGTCTTCTGGGTTTATATAAATCGAGTTAATAAGATAATATGAAAATAAGCGTATGATTTCTATTTTTAAGTTAGTGTTGAATTATTAAAATTTATGCAAATGAAAATACACTCACTAAAATACTGTGGATCTCGAAATAGAATTACTTGCGAAATTTAAAATGTTTATTTACTGACAGGTTCCTCACGATATTCTAACAAATGTTTTAACAAATTCGTTTAATTTACTAGGTAGTCAAAACCTAATTTATCTTCTTGTGGCGAGGCTTGAAGCCAAAGGAATATATGCAGGTGAAATAAGAATGTAGGATGTATTTTCATGAAACAGCGAAGCAATCCAGAAATCATAACAAACTATTATGAGTAAAGAACTCGTACAATTAAGTTTCACGTTGTTACATATTATTGCTGAAAGGAAGACAAATCCTTACAATGGAAAATCAAAATCTTCGTTTAATGCTAATTATATCACTCTGACTGGCTTCTTCAATAATGTCTGCACAATGCGATAATTTTCGATATAAAGAAGACATTTTATTAATATAAAAGTTTAATATCTGATACATGTCTGCGATTAAGTAAATAATCATGTCCATTAAATATAATCTAAAAGTTTTACACCACAGGATTTTAATTTCTTCTTCTTCTTCTTCTTCTTCTTCTTCTTCTTCTTCTTCTTCTTCGGCTTTTTCCCACTTAGAGATTCGCCGTCTTCAGTTTCCATATATATCTATCGTTCCAATCTCCTTCTTCCAAATTCCTGTCGTCCATTATTGTTCTGACATGGGTTTTCCATTTCAATTTTGGTCTACCACGTTTATTTTTTCCTGGGGGTGACCATTGATATATATTTTTGGGCCATCTTTCGTTGCCCATTCTTTGTACATGTCCATACCATTTCAGAGTTTGATTTTCTATTCTCTTAACAACAGATGTGGTGATTTCTTTCCAAAGGAGTTCATTTCTAATTTTATCCTGTCTTGTTTTTTAAAGACTTCTCCTAAGATAGTCGAATTCAACTGTTCTAATTTTGTTTTTTTGTAGTTCTGTCATGGACCAAGTTTCACTTCCATATGATAAAATATTCTGTATTATACTCTTGTAGATTTTAATTTTAGTTTCTTTTGTAATATTTTTATTCCAGATTATTCCATGCAAAGTCTTGGTAGCATTTTTTGCCAAAGCAATTTTATTTTGAATGTCTCTCTCACATGTACCTATATTTGTGATTATTGATCCAAGATATTTAAAGGATTCACATTTTTTAATTTTTTATAACTTGTTAATTGTCAGTCTATATTGTTTATTTACCTATTCTAGTTCATTAAATACCCGTGCATATCTCGTCTGAAAAGTAGTTTCGGAAATAAAATATTTAATGTGAAATTAAGTTACTCTAGACCAGTCATTTTCAACAGGTGTGCCGCGAATGATCCGCTGGTGCGCCGCAAGAAAATTAAAATAATTTTATTTCTATTTTATTGGGTTATTTTACGACGCTGTATCAACATCTCAAGTTATTTAGCGTCTGAATGAAATGAGGGTGATAATGCCGGTGAAATGAGTCTGGGGTCTAGCACCGAAAGTTACCCAGCATTTGTTTGTATTGGGTTGAGGGAAAACCCCGGAAAAAAACCTCAACCAGGTAACTTGCCCTGACCGGGATTCGAACCCGGGCCACCTGGTTTCGCGGCCAGACGCGCTGACCGTTACTCCACAGGTGTGAACTTGAAAATAATAAAGGTTATCATAGCAAAATTTGAAAAAAAAAAAAAATAAATAAATAAAAGTGTAGAATGTCGTACGAACCTTAAAAAATATCATAGTTTACTTGTTTTTATTTTTAAAAAATATCATAAATAAGTACCACGGCAAAACATGTAATAGGTTTATTGTATTTTTTTTTCATATTTTCTAAATAACAAATTAAGAAAACAGAACTTAAATAATACCATAATTCCGTGGTGTTTGATCAAAACATGATAACTCCAAAAAACCTGTTTTGAGATACAAGCTTTTTTTTTCACTTTTCCTATACAAATCATAATTCGTCGGCCTCGGTAGCGTAGTCGGTATAGCGCTGACCTTCTGTGCTCGAGGTTGCGGGTTCGATCCCGGCCCAGATCGATAGCATTTAAGTGGGCTTAAATGCGACAGGATGATGTCAACAGATTTACTGGTATGTAAAAGAACTCCTGCGGGACAAAATTCCGGCACATCGGCAACGCTGATATAACCTCGGCAGTTGTGAGAGTCGTTAAATAAAACATAATTTTTTTAATCATAGTTCTAGCTTACATACAAATGTAAATGAAAATAACTTAGCTAAGATTAGATATCACGGCTATACCAAACGAAAGAGAACTGTTTTTTTTAATATATATATATATATATATATATATATATATATATATATATATATATATATATAACGGCTGCGCTTTCAGTAAAATAGGCAATTTTTGGGGTTATCATGTTCTGACCAAACACCACAGAATTACTTCACTAATATTGTTTTGTAATAATTTTCTGGCATTAAATTTTACATTTCTTTCATAAATTTCAAATAAAAATACAAAAAGGTGTGTTAGATCTATTTGTGAATGATGTGTATTTTGTTTCGGTTCTTCTCAAATTTCTCCCCATGCGCCCTCTCACCATTCATCACAATGTCATTCCTCTCTATGCTGTCTCAATAACAATATATATAAAATTGAAAATACTTTATTTTATAATATTAAAGCATATACCTTTACCTCAATTATTTTTATTTTATAGTTCACATTCACTCCTAAAACCCTCAAAATTCCCCTTTGGATTATATAAGTGTGCCGTGAGATTTTAAATTGCACCTTTAGTGTGCCACATGTTCAAAAAGGTTGAAAAACACTGCCCTAGACGATAGGATTTAATAAAACTACACATATTAGAAGAACAGTTATAAGCACGTAGCGCATTTTCGTTCCCAAACATACAGCGGGTCGAGTAGTTTCTTCTGGTAGCTACATCTATTGCGTAACGTGGATGTATACGCAAGGTTGGAATTGCAAGCAGGTACGCATGGGGTCATTAAATAATAATGATGTAATATATTATAAATATGCCCCTGTAACGTCATATGACGTAGAAAGAATTCTCTTAGTTTAAACAAATTTTATATGATGTTCGTAAAAGATTTGCATTTCATAATCTCAGAATATATGTTTTCGTTCACTGCAACAGGATAGGTTTTGATAAACGAATTATTTGTATATATTGTGTAAAATGTAAATATTGATAATTTGTATATTTATTTTTGTTATTATTATTTTGTCCCTGTAACGTCATGTGACGTAGGAAGAATATTTTCTTAGCTTAAACAAATGTTTACTGGCTATTATAGTAAAAGATATGAATTTCATAATCTCAGAATATATGTTTTTGTTCACCGTAACGGAGTTGATTTCGTTAAATGAATTAATTGTATATATTATATATAGAGTATTTACAGTTAATATGTATCATGTTTACTATTATGTTTTTATTTTATTTTATTGGGCTATTTTACGACGCTGTATCAACATCTAGGTTATTTAGCGTCTGAATGATATGAAGGTGATAATGCCGGTGAAATGAGTCCGGGATCCAGCACCGAAAGTTACCCAGCATTTGCTCGTATTGGGTTGAGGGAAAACCTCAACCAGGTAACTTGCCCCGACCGGGATTCGAACCCGAGCTACCTGGTTTCGCGGCTAGACGCGCTGACCGTCTATTATGTTCTATAATATATATTGTATATACTAATTCAGCAGTATTATCGATCTAATTATATTTTCTGTAACATATAGCAGTAATATTTTGTATAGAGCTAGTTTCGCAGTGTTAGTGCGTTTATGTGGTTAAAAAGTAGCTGGACAGACCATTTCAATTTAGTAACAATCCCACTTACAGTTGTCGTGCTCCATTATTATTATGTACCGAAGCTAGGTTATACCTTTCGTAGCGTCCTAACGTAAGCATTTAGGGTCAGTTTGAACTCTGAAACTCCAGGATATACTAACCGATAACTTTCTTAACTTGTTTGGGAACGAAAATGCCCTGCCCGGTTATAAGTAATACCGTATTGAACCAGTGAATTCTTCTTTTTCTTGTGCCTATAAAGGTTTAGACCTCCAGGAACTGTTCTGTGATTCAGAACTGCTCTAATTATAGCTTCTCAGGTCGTACCACATTTCTTCTACCCTTTGCTCTGTAGGCTAATAAAATGTTTGCTGTGGAACTTGATGTAACTTTATGTTACTCACTGTTTGAACATAAATTTCTATTTTAATTGCTAATGTCTAATATCGTCCAACATATTATTTATTTCCAAGTCTTACATATTAGAGTTTATGTTTCTCGATGGATATGTTCACAAAAAATATGTTGACTTTCCAACCGTGTCTTGAAATTAAATATCTCCGACGCGACGCTAGGAACTGATTAGGCTATAGATTCAATCATCTGGTCATACTGCCCAGGACTTGAGGAGTTTCTATGTTGGTTACGTACGGTTTTAGCCAAATAACTGGAATAAACCAGTCACGCATTGCGGACGAACTTCCCTTCCTGTCTTGGTCAATATGACATGATGACAGAATTTGTAATTAGTTCCGATACGCCAGAGATATTTACTGTCAACACATGGTTGGGAACACATGTTGTTTGTGTTAAAATGTTTGGTGTACGCAAATGTAAATCAATAAGTAAAACACAAAGAGAAGCAGTCCTCCCACTTTATTAGAAATAAGTAAAGTCTATTTTCTATTTGCCAATAACATGTATTACGGAAACACTAATTTAAAGCATTGCTGAGTACAAATATTATTAAGAAAAATAGCAGGCTATGCAGCACGATTTGAGTTGTAAAATAAATAATTGTCGCAAAAATGCACAAATGAAAAATTATTTCGGAATACGTATTATATGACTTTCTTGTGTTAAATTCTATCGTACCTGGTTTACATGTTTCGACCTATTATGGGTCATCCTCAGAACTGGTCGTTGTTGGTCTTGGCGCCTCTTGTTTTGTTTCCTGTGGGGGTGTGTTTGTGTAGTGTAATGTGGAGTCAAAGAGTGTATGTGTTCTGAAATTCAGTTGTGTTGAGAATTTCATTTGAATGTCTTTTTGTGTATCTGTATATTTCGTATTGTTCTAGTGTGTTTAGTTTCTGGCATTTTGGTTAGATGTGTAGAATTTCCATGTCTGTGTTGATGTCTCTGCAGGTGTGGTTAGCATTTGTGGTGTGTTCTGCATATGTGGAGGTGTTTTGTAATTTTGTTATGGCTGTGATGTGTTCTTTGTAACGTGTTTGAAATGATCTGCCTATCTGTTCTATGTAGAAGTTGTTGCAGGTGTTACATTTGAGTTTGTATACGCCTGTGTGGTTGTATTTGTAACACCTGCAACAAATATAAACATTTTCAATTGTGATTGTTCTTTATCATATAGGCTCTTGTTTTTGTAATCTGTGCTATTTTATTTCTTATATTAATTGTTTATTTTGTCTTCTTCTTTCTGCTTGTCTGCAGTGCTGTTTTGAACTCCCAACCACGAGCGTTTGTTCGCACGAGGGTAAATTCCTTAATTTGTATTCTGTTTTATGTACTGGGTGTTCAGTTCAAAGTGTGTCATGGCTCGCTGTAGGCCGTCATGTAGCTAGTCGATGAGCCTAGAGAATTCAATCTTCCTACACTTCCGCAGAGGTGTATAACTTATGTGCTAGAGAAGTTGCCTAGCAAGTAAGGCGTTCATTCAGAAGAGTATTTACAGATACGTACGGCAACGCCGGTAGTGGCAGGAATGTGAACTTTTTCGAAACGTGTACTGAGGTAATTTTTTTTCTTACTGTCGGGATATGGGGAGAGCGTTAAGACGATTACTTACCTATTTGTTGACATTAACTTCGACGGTCAACATGGACACGGAGCATTTCATTTGTATTGTGGAATGTTGCCGTGCGGAACCGATGATAACAAATAACCTGCGTACGACTTTCCCGCGCAAAACACAGTTCGAAAGAGGTTATGGTAGCACACAGACCGAACAGACCGCCATCTGATGCTACGACGTTCTCAAGTTCAGATTGAACGCCTTGATTAATAGGCAACTTCTCTGACCCAAAAGCTGAAACTCGCTTCAAATCGCTGACTCATCAACAGTGACGTCATGACACACTTTCAAATGAACACCCAGTATATAATAGTTGCTTACTGTATCTTTTTAATGTAAATAAATAAATTGTTCTTCTTGAAAAAAAGTCAAAAGGCTCAAAATTCGCAATACAAAATACAGTATGTTACATTCATGTTTTGTACATCAGTATCTTTGGCAGTATTATGTATTTACAATACCATTTTCCAGCCATTCAGTTTTCCAGGACATAATATACCACCAAAGAAAGAGTTTAATCTAAAAAATCCCCGTCGTCCTGGCTTAAAATTATCAAAGAAAATGATATTATTTAATTATTGAAATTCTTGAAATCAGAAAATGCATGTTCTCTTCTAAATATTTTGGATTGTGAACCACTGCTGGATGAAAATCATCCTGAAAGTGGAATCAGTGAACATGAATAAGAATATTTGAAGCTATAGTAGAGAAGTTTTCATATGTAGCATAGTTTGAGAACTGATTTTCTTAATACATATTCCGTTTTCTTTATTAGAAATTTAAAACAAATATTATTTTGTTCCTACAGTATATTTGCATAAGGATTGTAATGGCTTATCGGCTAAAATTCTTATTTTGTATCATTTTGATAAGCTGAAGCCTTAACGTACTATTATTTCTTATTATTATTTCAATAAAATTGGTGTATGTTAATGAAATAACACTTTTTTGCCAGTTTTAATGCCCAGGCACTCTAATTTAAGAAGTCTCAGACTTTCTATGCAATAACAACTTAAGTTTTCCATACTTTATTTTTCACATGTTTAAAAATGATTGTGTTTAAGTCATAACTGATATTGGATTTGAATAATTTATACAGTCTGAAATATTATACAAAATAAATGATACAAGTAAATGTACTGTACTAATAAAATTTCTACATTGTTCTAAACCTTGACATTGTTTTTCTCAAAACATAAGTTTTCAATTTAAGCTGTTTTTGCACTCAGCGTCTCAATTATAATTGAATGGCTTAATAAAAATATATAAACAACTGAAATAAACACTAAAATGAAATAATACTAACTCCGCATTCATACTGAAATTACTTTCTTTGAAATAAATACATCTTTCGAGAGAAAGTGTAAGACACGAAAATGTGAAGATTCAGCGCTGCGCCAATTGTCAATAATGAATGAAAAAGAACGGAAGGGGAAATGGGAGGAGAAACAATTGAAATGTACGCGAAAACAAGTCCTTGCGAGGGAATTTCCCAGTGGAAACCTGTTTGTGAGCTCCAAGATTGATTGGTCATTAGTCTCACTTCTATTTTCGCTATTCCACTGAACAATTGCTCACTGAAGATACATTCTACTTGTAACGGACCTCACAGGAAACGATTTGTTAAACTGTTGAATAATTCACGGAAGTTAAAAACCGTAAGGAAGGGATAAAGAAACCTATGCCAAAAGCTCACAAAATAAAGACGTTTAAAACTATACACCTTAAACTTCTAAAACAGTTAAATATTTATTGTCTTTGTAATACTAGAAAGTAAAAACATTTGCATGTTGAATCGCGTTTAAACGCGTGTCATTAAATATTAGATACGGATTTAGATATGCAATGTACAGAATACCTGAGAATCCATGGCCATTTCAAATACTTAATTAGCTGCAGAGAGCGAATTTTAGACCTAAAACACAGGAATCATATTCGCATAAAGAATATAGCCATGACGCCACGCGATGTACTAATCTGTAGTAATGTCACGAGAGGTCTGAGAATTATCTGGGAAATCTCAGACCTCGAGTGACATTTATTAGGACTATTTCGTGAATAAAATAAAAATGTAAATAATATATCTCTAAAATTCGATCACAAAATGTTAATAATTGTATATTAACGAATACTTAACCTATTCTGACATTGTGAAGTTGAAATACTCGTAGATGAATATCGATTACTGTAATAAAGAAATTCGATGTTATTATTCAGTAATGCCAATTGCGAAAAGCGAAATACAGGTTTAACAATGTTAATTATATGTACAGCACTTTTCTCTTATTATTATAACATAAATACATTTTCATTATCTGCTGAAATCATAATTTAATTTAACAGTAACAGTGGGGACAGCTATATACCAATGCTTATGTATTCACAGCGAGACATGTTGCTACACAGTGAAGCCATCTCTCTATAGATAGGCTTAATTAAAACACGAATTTTATTACGCCATACGCAAGGCAGTTTCATCAAAGACATTATTACTATGCAAGGTCTTTGGGTTTGATATGCGATGATGTTACATAAATTTGAACATCTGACTTTCTATTAATTGTTTCATTTCATTCACAAAATACAAATTTTATAGGCTACAATTATAGGTTAAGTTACCTGTGGAAGCAGGACCAATGTCAGCTGTTCCTTATTTCGACCGTTACAATCAGTGCTACACGAAAGCATTTTTTATATCTCGACAAACGCATTCTCGCTGTAGTGTGTAACGGAACTAAAGCTGCACCTATACAGTTCAATATTCCAATCGCGTATGCGTGCAATCTGGGAAGAATATTGAAAGAATCAAGTTTAAAAGGTACGTTCAATTAAGATGCATGAAGATTTTGTGTCTACATGGTGCGCCGTTTTGAACGCCGTCTTCGCTGCGTTAATATATTAATATTAAATATCAATCTTGCATTCATTGTTTTAAAGTTGAAAGAAAAGTTTAACCGTGTAGTTGCATCTTAATGTATTCATGATCATCAATTTACGGGGAAATAGTTGGCGACAACGACTAAACAAAAGAACGACCATGCGATAAATTGATAGCGATAAATTTAGCTGCAAAAATTATCGCAGAGTGTGACTGTGATTGGTTGGGATTCAAAATTTCATTACACTTCATTGATCGAAAATGGAATTACGTCATATAAATGAAATAGTCACAGTAAAATCTCTTTCCATCCAAAAGCGGTCATTCAGTGTTCACCGAACTAAGATCGTTTATTACATTTTGTGCGAGATCGTGCGTATTTGCTTGGTTTCCGCACAAAACCAATACGCGGAAAGTCTAAAATTCACATTCAGTATTCCCAACCTAACACACATAACAATTTCCCTCTTCTTACCGCTTAAGTGACATATTGATTTTACTGCTTTAGGCTTTTAACATATTATTTTTAGAGACGTTCAATATAGTAATAATTATAAATTGGAAACTTCCCACTGCAATTTCACCTAAATTGCACTGTTAATTATTGTTTTTAAATATTTGCGAAAATTAAGTAAACTCTAAATCATTACATAACCTTACCGTTTGTTTTAAGTTCGCATTTATAGACTGGGGGAAAAAAAGACAGACGTATATCACGGCCTGCTGGAGTATAGTAAACACAGAAAACAATTTAAAGCAACAATGTTGAAGATAGATATTTTTGTTTTGCAAATTTGCCGTCATTGAACAGAAACCAAGATGGAGATTTCATTGCAACTAATTAGAAATTCCTCTTTCAAGTATGTAATAAACAATCTTCGCACAAAATAATGTACGATACACGAGCGGTATGTTTTCTTTCAATTCTCGGAAATTAAAAAAGCTCAACTACGTTTCGCTTTTTCAAACTTTTCCTCGAACATGAAAACTTCAACATACCGCTCTTGTAACGCATATTACTATTGCCATACATAAACATCTCAGTCCTAGTGCAGTTTAAATGGCATTAAGTTGAGTCTAAATATGCCGAAGACAAGAAACTCTCACAGTTTCATAACAGCACTCTTTCTAAAGCTACTTATTAACATGAAAACTACTGTAAGTCTCTGCTACCAATTTTTTTTTTTTTTTTTACTTGCAGTGAAATTATATTTTTTTCTTTCCAACTTAGATTTTGGTTTCCACAGAGAATTTCTACTAAGAATCGCCCATATTAATTGCTGATTTTCCATACTGGCCTTTGAGACATGTCCACAGGGCGTGCGATACGCTTGTTTAACCGACACTACCGGTTCCTGTGCTTCGAGGTAGGAGTGGAGATGACTCCGAGATAACTCTCAGCTTATCAGTGCGGCCGTTGTGATGCATTGTTATAATATGTTAGATAAAAAAAATAGAGCACGCATATTCAAGCATACCACTTACCTCAACCCACGGCTTTCGGTGCGGCTGTACCCTAATGCAAGTAAGTGCAAAATTTATAGCAATATTAGAGAGGTGCTGCATTAAAGGACAGCAACAACAATGGTAAGTTAAATAAAATAAATGTGAAATACACTCTTGAAACTAAAGCTAGCCATCCTTAGCAGCTACCAGGTTAAAGAAAATCAAACTTAGAAAGGTCGGTGCGCGACCCCACAATCTGGAGGCGAATTCACAAAAATAAGACTAGCAAAGACCACCTTTGTGGTGTAGGGGTCAGCATGCTAGTCGCTTACGCAGAGGGCCCGGGTTCGATTCCCGGTCGGGTTGAATTTCCTGGTTGAGGTCTTTCAGGGTTTTTCCTCAACCGTAAGGCAAATGCCAGGAAATTCGGGCCACAACATCCCTGAATATCACCGGCCTCATTCATCACCGAAATCATATTCATAACAAATCAGTAATACATATACAGTCGCCATCTAGTTCACAACAATAGCCCATGTACTGGGTTTTTGCCGGAAGGGAGAATTGCTGAGAATTGACCGTTATAATAAAATTCGCGCCATGATTGCCAATGAACTTCGCCGGACTGATAAGTATGAGGTGTACGAGGAAATTCGGTGCCTTTCTGCTGACGGTTCAACTCGAAGAGCAGATATCATTATTATGGACAAGAAAAAAAATTGTGGACTCATTCTCGATCCCACAGTCCGTTTTGAGAACAGCGAGGAACAATCTAGAGAAGTCTGCAAAGAAAAACGGGCAATTTATCTGCCATGCTGCAGCGATTTGGGGTCCAAATATAACATCAAGACATGGGACGTTACAGGAATTATGATTGGGGCTAGAGGCACAATCCCACGGGAGTCCTTAGAAGTCTTCCGAAAATTAAAAGTTCCGACATGATATCCCCCACTGCACTGAAGTCATCGATTAGCATAATTAATCATCATTTATATTCTTTATAAAATGTAATTTGTCTTGTAGCCTAAATTGTTTGTTACACATCCAATAAATTTTTCAATGATAGCCTACCTAACTAGGGTTTCTAATAAAGAAGAAATTAAATTAAATATAAATATTCATTTAGAATTGATTAGGAGGCCGATTGTTAAACCCTGGTTGGGACGGCTATCAAATATCATTTCAACAATAGTACACAGACCTTCGGATTTCAACGAAAGATTATCTCGCGATATGACCAAAGATGTTAAAGCGAGTATAAATAACAGCGAGGAAAAAAAGACAAGCAAAAATTTGAAACACTAGCCAGCCGGATGGCATCCATATTAGAGCAAATCTGAGAGATTAAAGAAATATCAAATAATAGGATACAGTATATCCACAGAAACCCTCCGTGGGTATAAACGAGAATAATTTCGTAATATTGGATATTACGAACTTTGTTCCAGTGTCATAAGAAATAACGACTCAACGAATTCCTCTTTTGAATATTGCTCTATGTCTTATTGTCGACGGAAACAATAGACGGCAGCAAAAGCGAATAGAAACTATTAATATTGGTTTCTTTCGGGTTTGCCATTCTTTTGTTATTTTTGTATTGGTGCACTGACATCTAAATGTTTGTGACACCAAAATACCGGACAGCTAGCAGTTCTGCGTGCGAACGGCGCAGGTGCTGCTACCTAGGCGGCAGGGTGTGCTGAAACCTGCGAAGCAAGCTGTAATCTACTACATTGTCGATTGTTGCTGGGGTAGTAAATAATTTTATTAATTAGCGCTGTGTTAAAATGTCAAGTTTTATATGTGCTGTTTATAACTGCTACAATTACAGCAATACAAACTGCTTCAAATCGTACTTCAGATTTCCGAGGGATCATAAAACGTGAGTCAACAAAATTCTTTAGTATACCTTCGTCTCTGTGTTGATAGAACAATAAAAATTAGCTTTTTTACTTAGGCCTAATAAATGAATAGAAGTTAAAATACTTCATATTGAAAGATTCCATCAAATTAAGTTTTATTGTTGTTCACATGCCTTCACTAATTATTATAAGCATCAGATTACTACCAATTTTATCTTTGCAGCTGTCAACAATGGATATATGAAGCGTTTATTCTTAATGTCCAATTATTATTTTGTCTCACTAAAGCAAAGAAAAAATATGCACCGGTAACAATTAAATAAGGAAAATAGTACGAAGTATGCAATATTTCTCATAATATGTAGCTTTGATATAAAATTATAATGTTACATTAAATATTATTCACCATTTCGTAAGTGTCTCATATATTATTTCACATTAGTACCTCACGTTGTAAACAATAGTCCGATTCCCGCTATGTTAATATTTGTATTTGTGGTCGTAATACAACACCTCTCCGCTAGATGTTAGTTCCGCGACATTTCGCACTCACATCAATGCTGCTAGTATACAGGTGTGCGACATTATTATACAAAGGTATTTGATTATACTATGTAACATGATTATTATTTCTGGGTAATGAGTGACATTTTCTAATAATATGTCTAAAACGTATAGAAGATAATTATGTATTATTCATCTCAAACTTTGGTTTTGTGACCAGGACAATGGGTTTTTTTTTTAATTCAGCTAATTCGACTGTAAGATAGGCGGCTGAAAAACAACATGTGTATAAAAATTAGAAAGTATTTGCACTCAACTTAGTATACGAAAACCAATACAATATATTAGAAATGTGTGTTTTTCCAGATTTACGTTTAAACCCAACATTACTTTCACGAAGTAGCCCCAGTGTTCTCTTTGTACTGTCCTTGGTAGCGCAGTTCAAAGTCCGTTATAACCTGGTGTAAACCCTCACCTTAACTCTTCCGAATATGCTTCCACATTCTCCTTGAATTGACCAAGGTGATTATTCAGGATAAGGACTTTGAGGGACATCCTGCAGCCCATTATGCTGTACCTCTTTACCATAGTCTCAACCAACTGCACATAGTTTTCGACCTTACGATTTCCCAGGAATCCCCGAACCACTACAACAAAATATTCCAAGCTGTTTCTCCTTCCTAGAGAGTATGTTTGGGAATTTCTTCCTTTCCATAATATTCTTAATCTGTGGTGCGACGAAGATACCGGCTCTGACTTTTGCCTCGGATAACTGAGGGAACAAACTGGTAAGGTACTTGAAAGTTGTCGATTCTTTATCAAGAGCTTTATAAGTCCCAGTTCGATATGTAATGGTAGCATTTGCAGCTTCTGGGGCTCCAACAGTGGCTTCCACTTGACATTATTCACCCTCACATTGAACTGGCCACAAACATAGCAAAATGCATCTGTCGGATCCTTATATCCTATAGATGTCATCTGTTAAATATAAATAAATATATAATCTGGGTAGTTTATATTAATGAACAACCCTGTACATTATTTCTAATACACTTAGCACTGGATCTATCTGTAAAGTAACTTAATAAAACAGGACATATAAAAAATTAAAATAAAAATTACAATTATAATTATTTTATTTTTATTTTCATTTTTATTTCATTTTACTTTACTTTATTTCATTTATACAGGGTTAGTTAAAAGTCCAGCACCACCTAAATAACTTTTGAAACATGTGGTTCAGTGACATGAAACTTGGTATGTGGGGATAACTATATACTATGAACTCAATAATGGTATTACCGAGTTTTTTCTACTTCCGGTTGGCCGGTAGTAACTCCAACTCTCTTATTTTAAATGAAACACCCAATATATATTTTTTTTTCATTTTTGAATAGCGCTCATTAAGAGCTTTTCAGAAAGTACCCACACTTGATACTTCTGTACAAATTAAAAAATAAAAATATATATTGGGTGTTTCCATTTAAAATAAGAGAGTTCGAGTTACTTCCGGTTAAACCGGAAGTAGAAAAAACTCGGTAATATCATTATTGAGTTCTTAGCATATGGTTATCCTCACATACCAAGTTTCATGTTACTGAACCACAATGCTTCAAAAGTTATTTAGGTGGTGCGGGACTTTTAACTAACCCTGTATCTTCCTCTTATATTAAATATATATCTGAACTGCGACCGAACACAAGCGCTGCTCATTCGGTCCTCAAATTTTGTTAATATTATCGTATCCTCTTTTTTATATTGATTGTATTATTTTATTTCTATTTCTATTGTTGTAATTATATTCTGTAGTCTGATGTATTATTCTATATTATATGTTCTGTATTATTATACACCGTGTTCCGCTTATAAGTATAATAAAAGAAATAGTTATAATTTCATAACAATGCATGCAAATGGGTTAAGATTGGTACCATTGTAAAGAGGAAATTGGGAAGTTTTAATCCATTGTTGTTACTTATTTTTAGAAGACTCACGCATGCGCAGATCATTAAATAAGAGAATTCGTATCGTATCTTTAGTCAGTCAGCATGTGCACGCCACAGCAGAAAGCCTTTTGTGTGCTGTCATTAGCAGAACATAGATCCATAATTCGTGTACAGCGCTTGTTTCGCCGTCAGTACAATCTTAGACCGAGGGAAGCTGTACCGACGTACGTCTCAATAATGAAATGGGATAGGCAGCTCAGAGAAACAGGAAGTTTGTTGTCTAATGCAGGTAAACATTCCAAGCGTAAAGTGTCTGACGAAAATGTCGAACGCATTTTCCTGTGGGGGTTTGTTAAGGACCAGGTCTACAGGACGCCAGTACGTGATTTGGCAGACTTACAAGAAAGAATTTATGCTGCTGTCAACAATGTTACACCACAGATGCTTCATAACACTTGGGTCGAGGTTGAATACCGGTTGGATATTTCCCGTGCCACCAATGGAAGCCATGTTGAGGTTTATGGAACATAAGGTAACAAAAATTCCCAGTTTTCATTCTTTGTAGCAGTTGGTTTCAACTATACACTTGTATTAATTCAGAAGTTATAGCTATTTCTTTTGTTATACTTATAAGCGGAACACGGTGTATATAAAATACATAGATAAATTAATAAAAAAAATTGGTATAAACATATCTAAAAAAATCAATGTCTAGATCATAAAACCAAAGTTTGTGGGGAATAATTAACATTTTTTTTTTATATTTTAGTAGGTTATTTTACGACGCCTTATCAACAGCTTAGGTTATTCAGCGTCTGAATGAGATGAAGGTGATAATGCCGGTGAAATGAGTCCGGGGTCCAGCACCGAAAGTTACCCAGCATTTGCTAATATTGGGTTGAGGGAAAACCCCGGAAAAACCTCAACCATGTAACTCGAACCCGGGCCACCTGGTTTCGCGGCCAGACGCGCTAACCGTTATTCCACAGGTGTCGACAATAATTAACATTGTCTACACTTTTCAGACATAATCTATTAGAAAATAATACTTAAAACCCAGAAACAAACAAAACGTTAAAATTTGTTACATAGTGTTATCTCAATGAACAATTAGCAGGAAGGGGATTAGGCGCGCTGGAGATCAAGATAACTTCTTCTGCAAGTGACCACCGAGGTCTCCAAACTTTAATGACTATGTCTTCTTATGGGATAACATAAAAGATATCACCTAGATACCTCCACTCCCTCAGAATCTCGTATCTACGGTGACATTGAGTCTATTCTATCAAGTGTGGCGTGAGTAGGAATATCGCCTTTATGTCTGCTGTATGACACAGCACACTGAGTGTATGCGAGTTATGCATTATACAATTTTTTAGTTTCTCTTTCTCGTATCATCATTTTCATATAACCTACATACGACTACCGACAGCGACGCTATACCTGTTTGTAATCAGAAAGATTTTCTGTGGACACTCTGTATATTATGTTTGTCGACGGTACTCCGACTGCAAAAACATGCGCAATTAAATTGTATCTTGATTGCAACTAATGGCGTTTGTAAAAGAAAATGTCAGATACACGGAAAAAATTCGTAATATCGAATACATCTAAGGCTCTACTCAGAGAATACGTTTGGACTCCCAATACAAATCGAACTTGAATTCCACATGGAATTTAAAACTGGCGCTGTTGTTTTTACTAGGATAGATTCATTAAAAATTAAACAAAAATACAAGGGATTACAATTTCCCTCATTTATTAATCAGATAAAACACTCTCAAAACATTTATCATTCATGTTAATGTTCCAATGACATACAATTTAAAGTATACAGACATTACGGAAGTTAGCACACAGAAAAACCTAGCAATGGAGGTCAATTATATCTCGAAATTCACAATAAAAAGTGACAGTAATTATGTCATAAAAAGGTACGAGTATGTAAAAAAAATACGAAAAGTATACAGAAATAGGATTGCTTGAAGGACTAACACCAGCTATAGGCCTACTACAGACAGAGACAATTATTTCCGCAGTTACATTGTGAGAAATTCTTTCAGTAGCACTTTGAGATTATTTTCTCCTGAAAGCGATCGCGATAAGAGTTGCAGTCTACTTAAAGTTCATCAGAAGAACTCACATAAAAAAGCAATATATGTTTCATGCATTAATATTACATGTAAATTACCCACTCTACTCCCTACTTCCCGAGTCATTCCCATTTGTAACAGTCTTTTCAACAGTAACTGACGTCACAAATAAGGCACGGACGCAGAGCTCGTAACTGAACAGTAAATTATATTATTGAGGATTTATTTAAACTTACTTCTGTGATTGTTCAATATTATTTTTTACCTAACTGGCCATTTCCTATTTCCTAAGAAAGCTATTACTTTGATGTTTACCACGGAAATTTCAGAATTGTAATTTTTTTTATTATTTTATTAAGCTCATGGTGACCTTTTTTAAGGCTATCTTCATTTTCTGAAATAAGGACTTGGTCGTAGGAAAATAATAGTCTAAAGTATTAAGAATTTTTTTCTTATTAAAATTATCAGGAATATTTGAAGAAAAAAATCAGCTGTCGTTTCCAAGTATTACAACATTGTAAATATACAAATTAAAGAAACTGCAGCGCTGCTTGCCTCCTGAGTCAACCATCGATGATAATAATTTTTCTTTGGTTGTTTTAATACAGTATTTTTAACCTTGATGTATAAATGATATATTGTGATAATCTCAATTAAATGATGTGGTATGCTTTTATCACAAATGATTTGCCATAATTTCTATCCGTATATTATATGATCGAAGGCTTTTACATAGTCAATAAACAAAATGTGTAGTCTAGTTCACGACTGAATTCCCTGTGTTCCTCTAAGAGCTGCTTACATACAAAGACATTATCTACCCTTCCTAGATCCTGATTGCTCTTCTACTACAATCCGCATTTCATGAGAAAATCCGAGCAAGGAATGCGAGTTATTCCCCCACTTTTATAACCTATCCCCGACACGGAACCGGCCGGCCATTGACTGAGCCTTGTTTGTCCCAGTCTACCAATGACACCACTCTCATCCACCTGCTCCTTCAAGAACACTGAGTTACTGGTTTACTCTCTGCTCTTACCCCGCAAGGACCATACTCCCCTCGCAGGGATCTTCTCGTGAAATTTGGACCGTAGAATAGAGTCAATTATTTTCTGTAATCTGTTATAAATGTTCATATATTTATATCCTTTTTAGGAGGAAAACGCGCCTTTAATTTTGACATTTGCTTGAATTCCCATTTTTGACTCCTTTACATGAATCTGGAATTCCGAACTGATACCTAGAAACAAAGGAAAGCTTCAAACACAAAAGTAACCGTCAGCACGAACTGTAAGACACAATATTTGCTTCCAAAAATTGTGTAAAATCTGCATTTCAGGAGAAATTTCGACAGACTGTTGGAAAACACGTATTTAGCACAGCTTTCCGTGATTACGTCTCATTAGCCAGATCTATAGATCAAATATATTTATTTAGAATACTTTTCGCTTTCAGCTTTCTTCATTAGGAGGCTGCCTGGCTGACAAAATATATCACACGTTTAAAGAAAAATGAAACAAATAAGATGCAGAAAATTAAAAAAATACAAAAACAATGAAATTGGATAAAAGGCACAAAAATAGAGAATTGAAGACAAAGGGTAGGTTAGAGATCAATCCAATGGAGCACTGTGCCAATAAAATATACCTGTATTTAGATATTTATATTTCGCAAAGTTGGTATAATATTTTTCTTTTGTTTTTCAGATGATTCTTGCGCAAGGTTGGGAGAATATTTCACAATGGTTTTAATTAAATCACAAAATTGAAACTGGTTTATTTTATTCAGAAACAAAATGGTGGAATATTATACTTACTTACAAATGGCTTTTAAGGAACCCGAAAGTTCATTGCCGCCCTCACATAAGCCCGCCATCGGTCCCTATCCTGTGCAAGATTAATCCAGTCTCTATCATCATATCCCACCTCCCTCAAATCCATTTTAATATTATCCTTCCATCTACGTCTCAGCCTCCCTAAAGGTCTTTTTCCCTCCGGCCTCCCAACTAACACTCTATATGCATTTCTGGATTCGTACATACGTGCTACATGCCTTGCCCATCTCAAACGTCTGGATTTAATGTTCCTAATTATGTCAGGTGAAGAATACAATGCGTTCAGTTCTGCGTTGTGTAACTTTCTCCATTCTCCTGTAACTTCATCCCGCTTAGTCCCAAATATTTTCCTAAGCACCTTATTCTCAAACACCCTTAACCTATGTTCCTCTCTCAGAGTGAGAGTCCAAGTTTCACAACCATACAGAAGAACCGGTAATATAACTGTTTTATAAATTCTAACTTTCACATTTTTTGACAGCAGACTGGATGATAAAAGCTTCTCAACCGAATAATAACACCCATTTCCTATATTTATTCTGCGTTTAATTTCCTCCCGAGTGTCATTTATATTTGTTACTGTTGCTCCAAGATATTTGAATTTTTCCACCTCTTCGAAGGATAAATCTCCAATTTTTATATTTCCATTTCGTACAATATTCTGATCACGAGACATAATTATATACTTTGTCTTTTCGGGATTTACTTCCAAACCGATCGCTTTACTTGCTTCAAGTAAAATTTCCGTGTTTTCCCTAATCGTTTGTGTATTTTCTCCTAACATATTCACGGGTGGAATATTATAGATTATTAATTTGTCCTACAGAATAATATCTGTAATATTGACAATTAATATTCGAGGAGAAAAATTCGCTCCGGCGCCGGGGATCGAAACCGGGTCCTTGGTTTTACGTAGCAAGCGCTCTGACCACTGAGCTACGCCGAATTCAATCCACAGCACCGGACCGAACCCTCCTCCTTCAATGTTTCCCTTTGTGGCCTGACTCCAGTACATATTTGTACAGATTACTTTGCACGTAACTGCGGAATCCCGGCCAAAGAAGTCACTCAGCTGAGTGCGCTCCTAGTATAATGGCAGTTGACAATGGACATATACGTCAACATATATGCCTAACTTGGAGTCAGGCCACAAAGGGAAACATTGAAGGAGGAGGGTTCGGTTCGGTCCGGTGCTGTGGATTGAATTCAGTGTAGCTTGGTACTTAAAACCAAGGACCCGGGTTCGATCCCCGGCGCCGGAGCGAATCTCCTCAAATATTAATTGTCAAAATGGTGGAAGATTATGACCAATAGGTCAAGAATGTGTGGTTCAGAGACAAAACTCATTTCCATCTTAATGGATTAATATATCGCCAGAATGTGAGGTTATAGAGTTTCGATCCACTAAATGAAATCATAGAACAGCTTCTCCATAGCCCTGAATGCACTATTCGTCACCATCTTCTATCATTCGGTTGAAACTATTGCACTGCTTTACCAAGATTTGCAGATTTAAGTAGTGCCATAAGTAAAATGATATGCATAACAACAGCTTTGCCCTGCAAAAATATTACTTAGGGGAGAGTTGCGTAATATCGGACATCGGGTAATATCGGACAGTGCGTTTCTTTCATCTACCACCAGATGGTAGTACCTGAATAACATGGTTAAGTTTCTGCATGCGACATCATAGAAACGTAACCATGTTCATTCAGGTACTATCATCTGGTGGCAGATGAAAGAAACTCACTGTCCGATATTACCTCATGTCCGATACTACCTAACTCTCCCCTAATATGTTTGCATAATTTTATTTCAATTTCGAGGAATTATCTTTAGTATAACATGTTGCCAGCAACCGATCGCTCTTATAGTTAATGACCCTCAAAAAAAAAAAATGGGCGTCGCTGTTGTACAAGTTTACAGTGTTAAATTTAAATTGAAAAATGAAATATTAAAAGCTGAAATATCGCAAAATCAAACCAAAGTCCCCCCTTGGTATATAACCAACAGCTACAGGATTCAGCCACGGCTGAGTTGATGAAGCAGTTAAGGGTAGTGCTGGTAATTATAATACGCCTTAGCAAATGGCATTAAGACGAGGATGTATTCTGAAAATTACTACGTCACTCTATCCCGTTCCGCTCCTACAACTTAAATCACGGAGGTCTATAGAGTACCGAAATCCTACTTAATGTATGTGAACAATATCTCTTGAGCTGCGCAACTAGCGGCGTCTACCACAGACTGGATAAAATCGATCTAGCTGTCCATACTCCAGAGTAACATGGTAAAGATACTAATGCTCACCATTTCTTGTCGCATTAGCTAGTAAAACGGTAACAGCAGTTCTGTATTTACGTCCCTTTCAAATTAAAGTATGATACTTAATAAGAGACTATCGAATAAATGTTAATAATCGAATTTTTATTAACTGAAAATAGAAAGAAACGAAATATTCTGAAAAAAAAATAATTTACTACGCTATTGTTCACTTACTACACCATTATTATACTTGAATAGGCTTTTTTTTTTAAAGATCGCAAGTCATGAAATGTAAATTTGTGGGAAATTAGAAAAAACTATTTTAGAGGAAAACTATTTTAGAGAATGTCAGAAGGAAATGAAATTGGGAGAAGAGTACGTCATGCATGTCCTTTATCACTCTGGAAGATTCAGTAAAGAACTGTTTTCAGAACATGGGATGAGTGATAGTAGGAAGAAGAAGTATAAAGTGCATAAGATTTGCTGATGATATGGCGTTGTTAGCAGAAGAGGAAATGATACTAAATGATATGCTACTGAAGTTAAATGACAGCTGTGAGCAGTATGGGATGAAGATCAATGCAAATAAGACGAAGACCATGGTCATAGGAAGAAAAGTACAGAAGATAAACTTACAAATTCTAAATGAGGCAGTAGGGCAAGTGGACAGCTTCAAATACTTGGGGTGTACTATAAGCAGAAACATGAGCTGCTGCTAGGAAGTCAGAAGGAGGATAGCATTGGCCAAGGAAGTTTTTAATAGACAAAGGAGCTTCTTCTGCGGACCTCTGGAAAAATAACTAAGGAAGAGATTAGTGAAGTGCTTTGTATGGAGTGTGGCATTCTATGGGGAGAAACATTGACATTACGACGAAGCGAAGAGAAGCGAATAGAAGCATTTGAACTGTGGATATGGAGAAGAATGGAACGTGTGAAGTGGAAAGACAGAATAAGAAATGAAGCTGTATTAGAAAGAGTGGATGAAGAAAGAATGATGCTGAAACTGATCAGGAAGGTGAAAAGGAATTGGTTGGGTCACTGGCTGAGAAGAAACTGCCTACTGAAGGATGCACTAGAAGGAATGGTGAACGGGAGAAGAGTTCGGGGTAGAAGAAGACATCAGATTATAGACGACATTAAGATATATGGATCATATGAAGAAACAAAGAGAAAGGCAGAAATTAGGAAAGATGGAGAAGCTGAATTTGCAGTGAAAGACCTACCCTTGGGCAGAACACTGAATGAATGAATGAAAAATAAAGTAGTGGCAACACTGTCGGGAATGGGTTATGCGCATTCGCATGCGATACGAGACAACTGGTCAGCGTAGTTGGAGATATTGTTGATGTATTGAATGATGAAACCGGTTGCTATGACAACAGATGTTATTGTGCGTGATTAAATGTAGAGCACTATTTTTAACTGTTCTAAAGCATGTTTACTAAACTTGAGCAGCTATCGTGTATAAAAATCAAGGTAGCTCGTGGTAGAAATGCACGCCAATGTCATCAAGGGTAACTTCAATCATTTATTATCATAATAACACTCAATGGACAGAGTAAGAAACGAAACTGTGTTGGAAAGAGTGGATGAAGAAAAAATTATCCTGAAACTGATCAGAAAGAGGAAAAAGAATTGGCTGGGTCACTGGTTAAGAAGAAACTACTTACTGAAGGATGTACTGGAAAGAATGGTGAACGGGAGAAGAGTTCGGGGCAGAAGAAGATATCAGATGATAGACGATATTAAGATATATGGATCATATGCGAAGATAAAGAGGAAGACAGAAAATAGGAAAGACTGGAGAATGCTAGGTTTCCAGTGAAAGACCTGTCCTAGGATAGAACACTATAAATGAATGAATGAATGAATGAATGAATGAATGAATGAATGAATGAATGAATGAATGAATGAATGAATGAATGAATGAATGAACTGCTCTCTTAAATTAACTAAGCATGTTCATAGCTAAATCAATGGCTTTCCCAAAACCCAGTATGAAATGTTTTCATTCTTTCAGTCAGAGTGTTCTTCCCAAGGGCAGGTCTTTCACTGCAAAGCCAGCATTCTCCAGTCTTTCCTATTTTCTGCCTTCCTCTTTGTCTCTTCATATACTCATATATCTTAATGTCGTCTATCATCTGATCTCTTCTGTCTCGAACACTTCTCCCGTTCACCATTCCTTTGAGTGCATCCTTCAGTAGGCAGTTTCTTCTCAGTCAGTGACCCAGCCAATTCCTTTTCCTCTTTCTGATCAGTTTCAGTATCATTCTTTCTTCATCCACTCTTTTCTTATTATGTCTGTCCATTTCACACGCTCCAGAAATGTTTTATATAAAACAATTTTTATTTCGAAAAGTAAGCAAAACGAGCAAAATTTATTAAACTTTCTTGTTTGTAATGTCTCAAGAAATAACCCCTTGAAGTTAACGACATTACAGTCGGAGGCAGCGATTTTGGCAGGTGACCTCGATGACATTTCCAGTAGGCGAGCCAATATTGTTTATGTGAGCTGCATGAATGACTGGAGAAAACTTTCTGAGTCGTTGTTTATATTTTCATACCTGCAGCTTATCATTATTATGAAACACACCACGGTACAGTCCGATTCAAAGAATACCTTAATTACAAAAACTGGTCTCTTTTCATATACGTACAGTGCATGCACACATTATAGACTACTGTAGTTCTATAGTTCAGCTATATGTGCATAGTTTTTAGAAGTGACTGTCCATCTAAGTCCACTCGGATCTCGAGCCTGTATGTTTACTCTTAGGTCCTACACCAGAGGTCTCCAAAAAGCGTATCGTCATTCGTGCTCTCGATGCTGCCCGCCGAACACAGTGTGCTGTAAGGCTAGAGAAGGGAGAGAGACTCGTACCTCAACAGATGGAAGCGATCAGTGGGGGATCGCGGCAACAGTCTGCTTATGTTTACAAATTGTTTACAAATAATAACATCAAAAGAATAAGAAATATCATACGTTTGTATTTTATTTGACATACTATGAAGCTGGAGCCCCGTCTGTTGCTATTGACACAAGCCATTGCAAATTCAACCTCTTCTGTTCTATGGTACCTTTCAGTGCCTGGAAAAGATTTTCTCCATTTGTATTTTGTAATTACATCTAGAAGACATTCAGACACAGTAAAATGTTCATTAACTCCTCGGATGAAAATGGCTAGGTGAGCTTTGTCATTTCTATCTGTGCTTTCGTCCAATGCAAGTGAGTAAGCTACAAACTGGTTAATTGTGGTTTCGACTTCAGATTGTATTTACAGTCATTTTACAATCTTAAAATTCCTTCTCTGAACTGTAATTGGAAACAATTTAATTTTCTTAAACTTTGACTTTGTTCTGGACACAGTATTTTAGTAACGTTCTGTATGCACGATTTTAAAAATGAAGTTTCTATAAAGGGCTTCATTGATTTTCCAATATTTCAAGCTAGAACATAGCTAACAAGAAGCTTTTTTTGTTTAATACTGAGGACACGTGTGTGATTTATGTTTGTATTTTCTTGTTTTATATTTATCAAAATATTTGTAGGCCTACGCATTTCACCTAAAATTAAACTAAAAACTATATGTTTGTCATGCGACATTGAGTGTAAACGTATTGTAATATACTGATTATTATGTATAACCAACAGTTATACTACAGACGTCCCAAAATAAATTATTTTTACATGTTCAACATGCCTGTAATTGTATGATATTCTTTGTGAAGAGTCGAGTATTGTCGTCGCATGTTGAATTTTAACACATCCTTAAGAATTTTCGAACAAATTAAGCATTTCACATTCTCCCCACTAATACAAAAATATTTCTCTTCCTATTCATCCTTGAATTTACTACGTCCATGATTAGAAGACAATGTGAAACGGTCGAACACTCCGACCAACACAATGATAATGGCAGTCCACCACTGCTCTTCGTTTGCGCATAAACATTGAGTACAGTACAGGTGGGGATGGGTGAGGCGGAGCGCACTCATTACGTACTGGCTTCGGTTCCGTTCAGGGGCTACTCGCGAGTAGGCTTTTGGAGACGTCTGTCCTACACATTCCAGTTTCAGTTTGCTTGCTGCAGAGATATCAGCCGACCTTGCATCTGGTTGTAATTCGCTCTGGAGTTCAGACTAAAAGAATCCGTCTGCCAAATTCGCTGGCTCCTACTATACTTACGGTTCACCCACTCACCCTATATATAGGATGTCAGGTAATTACGGTAGTCTAATTAATTCCATCGTATGTCTTTCCAAATTGTCACTTAGTAAATGCTATAAACAGTCGTAGGTGGTATTTATAAAAACTAACAAGCCACAGCGTGATTGCTGCTAGCACAAACAATACACAAACTCTTACACTCTGAAAGTGTATCTATGGGTAGAAAGAAAAACAGTCTCTAGTTTACAATGTAGTTCTTAGCTCCTCAAGCAGCTAGATTTTTGTAAATGGAAGATCTGCTTATATTGAAAGAATTATAACACGTACATTAGTGGAAGGAGTCTTAATGCACTAAGTTATGAGGTCACAGTGTAAACTTTGTGCACCAGCAACAGGAAATCCCAATTAAGTGGCAGATGGCTGACAGTTTGCTTAGTCTATACCACAATTTTTATTGCCATTAACAAACATGTGTCTCATTCACGAATGAAATCATGTTTCCTAGTTACTTTACTCTGTGTTCGACTTCTAAATATACCGATGAGATGTTGCAATCAGTGAGGAAGTAGCTATTCTACATTATATTGATTGGATGAGTATAAAAACTGATTAACTGGGCAAACTGACAGCCCGACTGACTTACTGATTGTACTGAGTGATTGAAGATGACTGTAGTAATTAACGGACTCACTGTTTGATTTACTGGAGTCACTGGATTGGTGGATATGATTAAGAGATGACGGAATTCACTATGGTTACAATGACTGAACTAACTGACTTCGCTAAGTGATGGACAGATTCACAGAATGACGAACCGCTTTACGGAACTGATGGATCTGACTGACTGAACGACTCACTGATCTAGTATTATAGTAGTAGTAGTAGTAGTAGTAGTAGAATATATTTATTTAACCTGGTAGAAATAAGGTCATCAGACCTTCTCTTCCCCTCTACCAGGTGATTACAACTACAATATTAAGAATAAAATTACAATTATAATTAGGCTACAGTTGATATTAAATTTACAATTACAATCAAAATCAAAGTACTAAAAGATTACCCGATTAGTAAAAGCTAGACAATTTATTATAGAAATTAAGAACAAAGAAAGATTTTTTACTTAAGTACAAATTAAACCTAGGATAATAAAATTATATAGTGATGAAATTGCCGGATATTGAAATATTTTGAGATAGAATAAGTTACTATTTACAAGAATTCATGTCTGAACTAGTCTCAATTACTGACCAAGTGCCTAGTAAGTTTGTGTTTGAATTCAAATTTATTTCGACAGTCCCTGATGCTAGTAAGTAGCAAATTCCAGAGTCTTGGCAGGGCTATTGTGAAAGAGGATGAGTATGAGGAAGTGCGATGGGATGGTATTGTTTCATGGCGAGAGCGTGTGTTCAGATTAGGGTGGAGAGAAAGGTAAGTGAAGCGAGACGATCTATTGACGGACCTTAACTGACAGACCTCACTGAATTAACGACTGACTGACGGAACTGACTGAAGGACTTGAATGACTGAACGACTGAGGGACCTCACTGACTGAACGACTGACTGACCGACTGATGGAACTCACTGAAGTGCCTGAATGACTGACCGACTGAGGGAATTCACTAACTGAACGACCGACTCACTGACGGACCTCACTGAATTAACGACTGACTCACCGACTGACGGAACTGACCGAAGGACCTGAATGACTCACCGACTGACGGAACTCATTGACTGAACGACTGACTAACCGACTGACGGAACTCACTGAATGAATGACTGACTCACTGACGGACCTCACTGAATTAACGACTGACTCACCGACTGACGGAACTGACCGAAGGACCTGAATGACTCACCGACTGACGGAACTCATTGACTGAACGACTGACTGACCGACTGATGGAACTGACTAAAAAGTACCTGAATGACTGACCGACTGATGGAACTCACTGACTGAATGAATGACTCAATGACTGATCTCACTGAATTAACGACTGACTGACCATCTGACGGAACTGACTGAAGGACCTGAACAACTGACGGACTGACGGAACTCACTGACTAACCGACTGACGGAACTCACTGACTGAACGACTGACTGACCGACTGATAGAACTGACTGAAGGACCTGAGTGACTGACCGACTGACGGAACTCACTGACTGAACGACTGACGGAACTCACTGACTGAACAACTGACTGACCGACTGATAAAACTGACTGAAGGACCTGAGTGACTGACCGACTGACGGAACTCACTGACTGAACGACTGACTTACTGACGGACCTCACTGAATTAACGACTGACTCACCGACTGACGGAACTGACTGAAGGACCTGAATGACTGACCGACTGATGGAACTCACTGACTGAACAACTGACGGAACTCACTGACTGAACAACTGACTGACCGACTGATGTAACTGACTAAAAAAGTAGCTGAATGACTGACCGACTGACGGAACTCACTGACTGACAAATTGACAGAACTGACTTAAGGACCTGAATGACTTTCCGACAGAGGATCTTACTGACGGATTTCACTGATTGAACGACTGACTCACTGACCTACTGATGAACCTGACCAACAAATCTGGCTGACTGACAAACAGACGGATCTGACTAACTGAACGACTGACTAAACCCACTGATGAACCTGACTGACAGACCTTACTGACTCTCGACGTAAGCCTACCTGACTGACTGACATACTTGACTGACTGACCTACTGACGAACCCCGCCGACGTACATCATTTACACACCTGACTGACCTAATGACTTACCTGACTGACTGACCTGATGACTTACCTGAATGACTGACTGACTTAACCTCCTGACTGATGTGATGGACATGACTGACTAGCGACTGACGGGACTAGCTGGATTGTTTGACTATATTCACTACCTGGCTGTCTGACTTAAGAACTGACTAGACCAACGAAACTGGCTGAATTGACTGATTGGCTGGCAGACTAACTGGTTGACTGAACTCGATTGGAGTAGACTGATCTACTGACCATCCAACTAGAATGATTTATTGTCTTAATTGACAAGATGGACTGTACTAACGGATTAAATCAAATTATTGGATTGAGTAACAAATTGAATTGAACTGTGCTGAGTGACTGGATTCACTGTTCAAGTAAATGATTGTATAAAGTTAATGTAATGCCTAAGGGACTGACTAATTAACAGACCATTAAGTGGTTCACTAATTGAATCGGTCATTGCAGAAAGGGGATAAGTCATTAAAAACGCGAAAATGAGTTAAGAGTGCCATTGCTTTCTCCAGATCTAGACACACATTTCCATACAGAAATGGGACAAATTTGCTCATTCTCAACGCAAAGCAGAGTACCATAAGCAGCGAAGTCATTGCAGAAAGGGGACAAGTCAGCGACTTACCTTCTTTCTGCACTGACTGACGACGTGACGCAACAGAGTGCCGCGGATCTAATAAGTTACGCGTCAATCAGCTGATAAGGAAAATGACAGATAAGCTAGAAGTAGTAAGTGACCCAGGGGAAGAAAACTGTGTTATTAGTGGCAAACGTAAACGCAATGATATTAACTACTGCAGAAATGTAAATAAGAAAAATAAACTGAAGGCGTTGAAACGTCAATTCCATTGGGAAGTCTGTAGCAGCCCGTACGACAGGAGAACAATGTGGGTAAGAAACTACTCTTTGTTTGTTTAGACGCAATTTTGGGTCATCAATTTTCAACATTCACAATTTCAAAGACCATACGGCGCACTTCTATTCCTATCATGACGGTATAGGCCACAAATCTTCAAATGAAGTGTGTTCCTTCTGAACTACATTGAAAATAATGTCCCTTCTTCAGTCAAGGAATTGTATTTTTCTCTGTTAACTGTGGAGGGTAAAATAAAAATCATACCTTAATTCGATTGTTGCTCGCACTGACCCAAATGGGGAGATTTAACAAAATCATTCATTATTTTCCACAACGAGGCCATTCATTTCTTCCCTGTGACCGCAACTTTGGTGTAGTGAAGCGCAAACTAAGGAAGACAGACAGGGTATACGTGCCAGACCAATACAATACCTTGGTCTACCAGGCAAACACAGACAACAGATTTTCTGTAGAATCAGTTACTACTGATGATATTTTGAATTTTAAATACTGGTGGCCAGAGTATTACAAGAAAACCACCTGCTCATTAGACACACTGAGGAAGAAAGGGTAAGATAAGAATATGTTTTTTTCAGCACAGTTCAGTGAATTTGTTTACTCTAAAGTTGATCCGGGGTGTGTGACTGCCAGTTTGTTCATTGGTAGTGAAATGAGGAAACACAGATTCTGTATGAAAAAACCAGGTTCTGGACTCATAGTAATGCCTACACAAAAGCATACATTGGGAAAATTCCCATTAATACGAAAAAAACTTGGAGACGTATCGAAAGTGAGACAATACATTCCATTGGAACACACTTCCTTTTACGAAGAGATCCTGAACTGGCCACCTTGTGACAAAGAATCTACAGACGACGTGGCTTCCAACGTCTAACAATACACTCTGTAACAATTGAAACAAATAATTTTGTGTAGCGTTTTAGTGTACGTTTATTGTGCTTTCCTATATGCAGTTTTTAAGTATTAGTTTAAAAGTAGAGTTTCGATTTAAAACTGTGATATAAAATCACATATTGGTACATTTCTGTAGTAGGAATAATGATTAAAATGCAAAAATAATTATGTAAATGGTGACAGTAATGTAGTAATTACACACAAAAATATCGTTATCATTGTAATTATTAATATTTAGTTTGTTTTCAAATATTACATCAGCCCAAAATTGTAAATTATATATTTTTTCTTTTATATTTGACAATTCCTTGCAGAAAGGGGATAAGTCATGGTTCGATTAAACAACTTTAAACAAAAGTGTTTGAGATATCAGATGTCTAACATGATGTATTATACTTCACTATTCATAAACAAAGTAAGAAAAAATATTTATAATGATTACTCCAGTATTGGAAGAAGAAAACAGTTTTTATTGATTATCTCAAAAGAAAGATTTTATGACTTATCCCCTTTCTGCAATGACCGATTCAATTAGAATGATTAGTAGTACAATGAATCATTTTTATTGACTAACTGCTCCGGCCGTTAACCAGCTGCCTGGAGGCTAAGTGATTAAATAAAATAACTAATACCAGAGGGTACTCAGTGTCCATGAGTGTTCATTAGTTTCCTTGTTAATATGCAGCAATTATCGAGCGGTGATGGAATAAAACGACAGAAGCGGTCGCTTTGTTTGTCACCATCGACTGAATGTCAAAACTGTAATGAGCAGTACGCGTATTTTCAAAATCAATTGTAGCTCACGTGCGAAGTATCTCTAGAGAAAACATTTGAGACCTTCCAAGAAATTGTTTTAACTCGAGAATTCCGTGAAATACCTTTTTCACAGAAGTGATTTACTAGTAGTCATTAAAAGTGCAAATTATTGAAGACAAGTGAATTGAATTTTCTTTCTTCTTACTCTATTTTCACTGAACTGAAAGAACGCGGAGAAATTGAGAAGTGAATATTGTAAGCAGCTATATGTCGCTGTTGTAATGTTTCTACAGAGTATTAAAACCCTTTTCTCTTTAATATTTTCAGCAATTTTCCATTATTTCCTATTAAGTCATTTTCAAGAGAACAACGCATCTGAGAAGGAAGACTCTGGTAGGTATTTTCTCTTTGATCTGAGTTTAAAAAAGGAGTGAATTTCGATATCAAAGTGAGGTAATTAGAGAAAAATCCTAACGACGGTATTGATTACGTTTTGGTTCCGGGCAGTTGCTAATGAGAAGAGTCTACGCTAATTTTCTCCCTCTGGAAGATAAATCAGTTCGTAAAAGTCTTGGTAGGAAATGCGGAGAACACAGACTTCACTGAAACTTCCCTTCAAGACTGTTACTATACTTCAAACAATTGCGGCTCTATAAGTTGTATTCTGAGGAGGATATCACAACGAAATGACTTATTTGTATTGTAGTTTATAATTTAGATATTAAAAATATTGATTTTCCGAAAAACGTTATATTATGCACTAAAATACTTGAGAGAGTCTTCAAATATCTTTTATAAAAGTTGTCTTTATTTGCATTTATTAACAGAAAATAAAATAACGAATTCAATAATAAAATTATACAATCAACCAACAAACTTCATTACAATGGTTATTTTATGTAGATAGGCCTATAATTGATTTATATAATATATAATATATTATTAACACCATAGGCTAATAACAAAAATTTTAGATAGGTAACATAACAGATAAAATTAGAAAGCTTAAAGAAAAGTACAGTTGAAGCTCTTAAGTGCGAAAGAAATCAAGTTCGACATCTTATAGTTCGATTGCTTATGTAGGAGAATTAGACATCCCCTATACGGGCATTAAGAAATGAGTTTGCCATTTGAATGGGAATTGGTTCTGTGTCTTTTAGTGATACTTTTGTTAAATGAAAACAGAATATTTTATTGATTAGAACATCCATATTTAATCACCAAGTTTAAATTAATGAACTCTTCATTTTCTATTTGAGAATTGTGTCGTTTGTGAGACGGAACTGTCGAAACCCACTGTGGTACTAGAAGCGTATACACAAGTCTCGGGGTGGGAAGAAAATTTAAGTACAGTATTGTATTCGTTTATGGATAACCAATAAGAATTCGTATTCATTTCACCTGCCACACCCACTACTCTTATTGGACTGAACTTTCAATTCTGCTTTGTCGAACTTAGGAGAGTCCACTGTACATGTTTTGAAAGCATAAGAAAGAAGTTCAAATCTTCTACCGGTTGACTGAAATCACGTTATTCTTTGGACTGATTGACTTGTTCTGATCATCCGAATAGAAAAATTTATTGTATTAGCTGACAAAATGGACTCAATTGACTGACAGACTGAATTGAACTAGGCTGAACTCGACGTAGTTATTGGAATAATAAAATTGTATTGAGAGACTGGACCGAATTACATTGGACTGTGCTCAGTGAGTGAATTGACTCTTCAATTAAGCAACTAATTAAAGTTAATTAACAGAAAGTTACAGTTAACAATGACGAAAAAAGGAATGAATTCAATAAAGGAAGAAATAAAGGTAGAAAAAAAGGAGGAAGAAAGAAGGAAATAAGTAAAGAAAGAAATAAATAAAAAAAAGAACGACGACAGATAAAAAAAGGAAAGGAATGATGAGAAAATGAAACCGGATGAACGAAAGAGTGAAAGAACTTATCAGTGAATGAATGAATGAATGAATGAATGAATGAATGAATGAATGAATGAATGAACGAACGAACGAACGAACGAAGGAACGAACGAACAAACGAATGAAAAAATGAATGAACGAATGAACGAACGAACGTACGAATGAATGAATGAATGAATGAATGAATGAATGAATGAATGAATTGAGCGAAATAAGTCAATGGAATGGAGTGAGTTATTGGATTAGAATGAGTAAAGAAAATAAAGTGAGTGAATGGAATGGAGCAAGTGAATGAATGAGCGAATGTGTAAGTGGGATGTAATTAAGTAAAGAGAGCGAGTGACTAAAATAGAATTGAGTAAGTGAATGAAATAGAGTGGAGTGAGTGAATTAAACAGAACGGAGTGAATGAATTAAACAGAATGGAGTGAGTGAATTAAACAGAAAGGACTGAGTGAATTAAACAGAATGGACTGAGTAAATTAATCATAATAGAGTGAGTGAATTAATCGGAATGGAGTGAGTGAATTAATCGGAATGGAGTGAGTGAATTAATCAGAATGGAGTGAATGAATTAAACGGAATGGAGTGAGTGGATTAATCAGAATGGAGTGAGTGGTTTAAACAGAATATGAGTGAGTGAATTTATCAGAATGGAGTGAATGAATTAATCAGAATGGAGTGAGTAAATTAAACAGAATGGAATGAGTGAATTAATCAGAATGGAGTAAGTGAATTAATCAGAATGGGGTGAGTGAATTAAACAGAATATGAGTGAATTAAACAGAATGGAGTGAATGAATTAAACATAATATAATGAGTGAATTAAACAGGATGGAGTGAGTGCATTAAATAGAATGGAGTGAGTGCATTAAACAGATTGGAGTGAGTGAATTAAAGAAAATGCAGTGAGTGAATTACAAATAATGGAGTGAGTGAATTAAACAGAATTAATTGAGTAAATTAAAAATAATATGAGTGAATTAAGCAGGATGAAGTGAGTGAATTGAATGGAATAAACTGAATTAAACGTAATGGAGTGAGTAAATTAAGCAGAATGGAGTGAGTGAGTGAATTAAACAGAATGGAGTGAGTGAATTAAACAGAATGGAGTGAGTGAGGTAAACAAAATGGAATGAGTTATTTAAACAGAATGGAATGAGTGAATTAAACAGAATGGAGTGAATTAAAAATAATGGAGTTAGTGAATTAAACAGAATGGAGTGAATGATTTAAACAGAATGGAGTGAGTGAATTAAACAGAACGAAGTGAGTGAATTAAACAGAATATAATGTGTGAATTAAGGAGAATGGAGTGAGTGAATAGAATAGGATAGAATAAAGTGAATTAAACGTAATGGAGTGAGTGAATTAAAAAGAATGAATTTAGTTAGACATAAGTGAATGGAATAGAATAGAATGAGTGAATTAAATAGAATGAATGAATTAAATAGAATGGAGTGAATGAACTGCATAGAACGGAGTGAGTGCACTAGTGGTGAGTGTGTGGAATGGAGTACAAAAGAATGAAATTGAGTAGTGTGTGTCAGCAAATGGAATGGAAATGGACTTTATGGAGTGAAATGAGGCATTGATGGAATAGAATATGGAGTAAATGAATTAAACAGAATCGTATGAGTACGCCTACATGAGTGAATCAGTTAGTGAGTGTAAAAATGGAGTAACTGAATGGATAGAAGTGAGTGAGTGAGTGAGTGAGTGAGTGAGTGAGTGAGTGAGTGAGTGAGTGAGTGAGTGAGTGAGTGAGTGAGTGAGTGAGTTGAGTGAGTGAGTGAGTGAGTGAGTGAGTGAGTGAGTGGCGCACGGAAATACAGAGGTAAGAAAATAATAACAGATGTTTAAAAATTACTCAGGAAATAAAAGGGAAGATATTAATACAAAATCATACACAGACAAGGAAATATAGAGAAAAATAATAGAGAAAAAATATAAGAAGAAATAAAAGTGAAAAGAAAAATAATTCATTAAGATAAAAATTATAAAAGGAACAAGGAAATGACGAAAAAAATGGTAAAGATGTTAACAAAGGATGAGCTTAAAACAAAATAAAAATACTACAGGAAAAGAAAACTAATATGAAAGAACAAAACTGAAAGAAAATACTGGAGTGAGGGCTAAAATACAAGGCATCGTGAGCATATTGCAGAAGTGTGCCGCTGTTCAGGAATGCCGGATTAAATCAAAGTCAGATTCAGATCTTGGGTACAGCTGAGTGGCATAAACACAGCTTATTTCCGAGCGACAAAATTGTGGCACAGAACAAATAAATAATTCAATGTGTGTGAGCTAGCGTAGTCTAGACGAGGTGTGAGAGGAGCTCGTACTAATTTCAGCCTACGTAATACCGGTGGAACTCGCTAATCCAATCAGGGGAGTTGAATGCACTGACAATCAACAGCAGCTCACGGCTGCTGATGTTATTAAATAAAACATGTCAATCAACGCTGCCGTCCTCATCTATATGCAGAGTGGGGAGGTTTTGCATTACACTGATACACAGTTAGAAGATGTCATTAATTGAAAGCGATATTTAAAATCACATCTCATACAGAATTAGCATCACAGCTATAATTGTTCTATCATCTGCATGCAACAAAGAAAGTTAACGAGCTTCTTTTTCGCTTTCTTCTATGTCTCCTCTCTTTTTTTCTTCTTCGCTTCAGGGCTTACAAGAGTACTAATAAAAATCATTTGGTCTAATCCTTCCATGAAAAGTTTAGGCTATAGACAAGGAGCAGTCAATAAGTTTCAGGACTGCCCTGAAACTACACACTGGACATAGGAAACGGAGAAGTTATCTAGAACCATGGAAAGGCCTGGAATCTACACTAAATGCATCACTTCAAAGACAGAGAAGAAGACTAGCCATAAGGCGTATATGGAGAATTTCCAGGAGATATCGCAATATATCCTTGACATGTATGCACAAAATGACGTCTAGACGCTCAGTTCTTAAAGATAGTCTGACGCTGTTTGATAGACTGACTCATTTACTATTTATTGTGCGTATATGGAGAGTTTCCAGGAGATATAGCAATAGATCGTTGACATGTTTGTACAAAATGACATGTAGACGCTCAGTTCTTAAAGACAGTCTGACGCTGTTTGATAGACTGACTTATTTACTATTTATTGTGCGAATATCATAAACGACAAAACAAGAAATAGTGTGTGTATATATATATATATATATATATACACTACAGGGTGTTTTCCGAAGTGGTGTTACAAACTTTCAAGGATGATGGGGAAGTGCACATGTATCAATTTGAGATAAGGAACCATGGTCCGGAAATGACTGAGTCGAAAGTTGTAAGCAAAAATAGTTGTGTGGAAATGGAATTGTAATTTGGCACCGCGTGCCCTCGTTCCCTTTACTTTTGGAACAGTCGTGGAAAGATGGTATGGGCCGGATGTCTCCTACGTGGGTACTCGGCCCGATACAATCTGTGAGCTTGTCTACTGTTCCCATTGGCTCATCCGTATTCCAAAATCAGGTCAGCTTATTCTGCTCTCCTGTAGGGGAATATGGGGCAGGACGGGGAAGGGGGGGCAGGACGGGGTATAGCCTCTATCTTCCCAACAAGTAGTGCAATCTACCGAATTTTTTTAGAACTTCGTCAACTCATGTAAATATATCATCACACAACACTTACTGCCATACCTTGCATCTGTTTTATGTTATTCGGTTGCTGCATCATATTGTATCATTCATTTGCAACTTTAAAGTGTTCTCTTGTCACACGTAAGTAGAAATGAGATTTATTCAGATAATCTATTTTAATGTCATATTATAGAGTGCTTTCCTGGCTTTTAATTCCGAAACTTTCTTCAATTTCGAGCGTTATTTTTCCTGCCAATACCTCATAACTTAGAAATTATGACTGTGGGGCAAAACGGGGTGGGGCATAACAGGGCAGTACCCCGTCCTGCCCCACGTCATATTTAATTAAATTTCACCTCCTGTAATGGGTTGTTCGTTCTTTTCTTTGTCAGAAGAAGGTTGGATTAAATGCGTATCATGTCTGAAATGGGCTCACAATTGTTGCGAATGAGTAGACAGTGAAGACGAGGATGCCACGCACATTTGCGTGTTTTGCGAATGACTTTTTCTCAAGTAAACTTGTAAAATGTTGTAGTATTCACACTTTCAATAGATAATTTTTGTCACTTTTGCCATTCAATTATTACCAAAAATAGATACCACATTTTGCCCCATACGTGGGGCAGAACGGGGCAAAACACACATTTCGAAAAACTAATTTATTTTAAGGTTATAATGACCGGATTCACTCGAAGTGCATATTTTTTTTTTTACTTGTTTACAGTGTAATAAAAGCATATATGTCATAAAACCCATACATTTACATTATTTGATACCAAATAAAAGCATTCAAACATTAACTACCCCCTCCTGCCCCATGTTCCCCATCTCCTCCATTTCACTAGGACTGATCGAAAGACTTGAGAATGCTGGGTTTGCAGTGAAAGACCTGACCTTGGGCAGAACACTATGAATGAATGAATTTTTTAATTATGAGACATTCCAATAAAGCAAATGACGATCGTCAGACAAAGGATCAATGTATCTAAACTGAGATTGAGTTGGAACGGGTGACTTTATCTAGCGATACGCGGTAGAGGGGAATTTGAGGTACGAATTGGCTGGTCGCGCAGCAGCCGAGTCCGTGTAAGTCGAGAATACGAAGCAATCGGACGTTTGCAACGGTGTCAAAAATTGGTAACGAACCAAGCTGCAATTAGCAGTCGACAAGTTAAGTTGGAAAAACTCGCGAGTGAATTTGAATGAAGGGAGAAAATTCAAAATGTGGAGCATTTGCAGCGGAAATGGAAGCGGGTGTATAACTAACAAATGTATTAAATTTAACATCCCATTCCGAAAAACGTATTCATGCATGAAACGTGTGAATCTCTCTCGGAGACAGGCTATCCTGAATTTTTTTGTTCGGTGTACTGTACAAGCTATTTAAGTTTGACAGTTTATACCGTTTACACCCTGTGTAATAAATACGGGAAACGACTGGGTACCATTAAATTTCAAGGAGGATCGAGATATAAGCATGGAATTGTAGTAGTCTACCATAAAATTCTCTAGTAAAATCTAATTGAACACTCCATATAAAATGACCTCGTTGGTACAATGAGAATGACATCATCCGAAACACAGGCTGTGTATATGATGTGCGAAACAGACATTTAGGACCTATGCTGCCTGGACGTCGACCATCAATCTGGATATTTGCATACGGGAAGGGAGGGGGAAATCCCCTACACGGGCCAGCATATGTTGCTGCATAATGACCAGTGACAAATAGTCCAAGCCGCGTTTATTGCATTGTGTTTGCGGAATGATTGGGAATCACATTTTCAATATTCCATAACATGCGAGAGGCGAAGTCACGTGATTAAAAACTATGAATGTTTAATTGCAAAATTCGGTTTTCGCGGTGATGACAGGCTACAACCCCAAAAACCAGCGACACAGAGCCTGTGCGAGCCATGCATAACAGATGAAGATGACGACCAGCTGGTAATTAACCCCGTGTCTGACCCCGCCTACCCCGCTTTTTGTCAACACTGACGCCTTCCCAACATTCAGGGACTGCTTGAAGAGCTGGAAGCCATATCAGATACGAGGGTGTATTGATAAGTTTTTAGCTTAACATGAAAGAAATTACTGTATCTAAAAATTTGTATTTACTCAGCATAATCATCTTAATTCCATACACTTGGCGCAATGATCAGAAATTCATCCTAATGGCCAGTTTCTCCAAGTATTGTTACAACATTTAACGAATATTAAACTCTAAACAGTTTGTTAAATATAGTTTTTTTATGTCTTCAACACTAGTTTGGCTTAACAGATTGTTAAGTGTTTGTTAACTTTAATGGCCAGTTTGTCCAAATAATGTTTAATTTTGCTTAACGAATGTTAAATTAACAGTCTGTTTATTTTTAACGCTTTGTTAATGTATTTTGCATTTGTTCAACATAATTTTGTTTAAGATAACCAACACTTAACTATAACGTCTGTTAGCACTATTTTAACTACTCAACAGCAGTTGGTAATGATTCTACATATGTAAGACAATTTTTGATTGGCTAAAATTAATCTTTAAATTCTATATTATAGAGTGAGTCATGAAACTTGCATAAAATGACAACCTGTTATAGTAGACCACGCTCCATAAACAAACAGTTGACAAATGAAAGTTGTATGTGACGTGCTGAATAATAATTACAAAATAAGGTTATATTTCCTCATTGCTATTATGGATACGAAATACGAAAGAAATAAAATAACACTGATGTATTTAAACAGTCCAAAGTATTTTTTAAATGTTATATTACCAGTCATATGCTAAACATTCCCTACAGAGAGACACAAAATATTAATTTCGCAACTTCTGTTCGAACAGCTGTGGAGACATCGGCCATATTTAACTAACTGTTAAACGAGTTAACTGCCCGAAATCCTACATTTAAAATTAACAAACTGTTAACAATCTGTTCAACCAAACTGGTGTTGAAAACATACAATTTTATTAATTAACAAACTGTTTAGAGTTTAACAGTCGTTAAATTTTCTAACAATACTTGGAAAAACCGGCCATAATGTAGCATTTTAGGCAGTTAACTCATTTGACAGATAGTTAAACATTGTAGATGACTCCACATCTGTTCAAACAGAAGTTGTGAAAATAATATTTTTGGCCAGTTTGTCCAAGTAATGTTTAATTTTGCTTAAAGAATGTTAAATTAACAGTCTGTTTATTTTTAACGCTTTGTTAATGTATTTTCCATTTGTTCAACATAATTTTGTTTAAGATAACCAACACTTAACTATAACGTCTGTTAGCACTGTTTTAACTACTCAACAGCAGTTGGTAATGATTCTACACATGTAAGACAATTTTTGTTTGGCTAAAATTAATCTTATATTCTACATTATAGAGTGAGTCATGAAACTTGCATAAAATGACAATCTGTTATAGTAGGCCACGCTCCATAAACAAACAGTTGACAAATGAAAGTTGTAGGTGACGTGATGAATAATAATTACAAAGTAAGGTTATATTTCCTCAATGCTATTGTGGATACGAAATACGAAAGAAATAAAATAACACTGATGTATTTAAACAGTCCAAAGTATGTTTTAAATGTTATATTACCAGTCATATGCTAAACATTCCCTACAGAGAGACACAAAATATTAATTTCGCAACTTCTTTTCGAACAGCTGTGGAGACATCGGCCATATTTAACTAACTGTTAAACGAGTTAACTGACTGTTATCCTACATTTAAAATTAACAAACTGTTAACAATCTGTTAAACCAAACTGGTGTTGAAAACATAGAATTTGATTAATTAACAAACTGTTTTGAGTTTAACAGTCGTTAAATTTTCCAACAATACTTGGAAAAACCGGCCATAAATGTAGCATTTTAGGCAGTTAACTCATATGACAGATAGTTAAACATTGTAGATGACTCCACATCTGTTCAAACAGAAGTTGTGAAAATAAGATTTTATGTCTCTCTTTAAGTAATGTTTCGTAAATGATTGATAACATAGCATTTAAAAGATACTTTAGGAAGTTAATATAGGGAAGATAATCTTTAAACGTGAACTGATTATTACCATATTGGCTGCTGATTTTGATACTGAGCTAGTATTTATTAAATATTTAGGAAATGTGGGATCTCAAGGTGGCAAGGTAACTAGGAATGATTATTTATATACTATGCATGATACTTAATTTACAACAATATAGATTTTCAAAACAAGTAGGCCTCAAAATTTACAAGAAATTTAAACCAGACTTGAAATCCTACAAACAGAAATAGACCACTTACTCCAATTCAGCATCTACTATTTACTCTTGATTCTATGATACTGGCTCTTTCAACTAACTATAGCCAATGTCAATAGTGTTTCAAACTACACCGTGAGTATTTCTCTTGGAAATGCTAGTTTTTGCCTTCTTATGAAATGCAGTACCGAAGACATTATTACAAAAACAACCCTTGACAAAATTGCTATTTTTCAGAACAATAAAAATAAATAGAACAACACATGTCAGCTGTTTCCGTACAACTGGTGTTTATCCTTTTGGCTATTGCACCTGACTTGTGTCATTTTTGGAGTTTATAAACATTTGAAATAGTAGCAAATGTGTCCTTAACTCAATTTCATTAAAAATGACTAGGGCTGTTGTTGTAATAATGTCTTCAATTTAGTCAACAGGTTCCGCTAGCAACAATATATTTTTTTTCTTCAATCTCTATAGCACTTAATCTAAAACGTTCATTATACACACATTCTTATTTAAATTGGAAATTTGTTCTCTCTTTATAAACTCTATGATTTTCATTATCCTCTCCATCCTTTTCACTGCTACTAGACCATATATTTCATAAATTATATGATGATATAACACTAAGAAAATTGTTTAAAAATACTTTTGTTTTAGCAGCAGTAATCTTCCTTTATTATGAAACAGAAGATCGTACAATTGTACAATAGTGGCAAAAAAACCGGACCGACCCTTGTAGCTATTTCAGAGCCTTGTTCATCAGAGCACGGTAGACTGGTAACTAAGACTTTCGTGGTTCGAATCCTGCCTGGGGAGGATTTTTTTTTTGTTCCTTATTCAAATTTATTCCCAATACTTTTCTATTGCAGCGATATTTTACTACTTAATTAACTTATTATTCCCAGAACGTGAATTTTACCAGCAATCGAAAATTATTGGGAATAAATTTGAATAAAGAACAAAAAAAAAGTTTCCTTCCCAGGCAGGATTCGAACCACGAAAGTCTTAGTTACCAGTCTATCGTGCTCTGGAGTGAACAAGGCTCTGAAATAAACTACAAGGGTCGGTCTGGTTTTTTCTGCCACTACTGTACATATTACATTATCTAATCCCATATAGAACAGTGGTAATGTCACTTGTAATTATCTGTAAGTATGCAATAATGAAGTGCAATAAATTGTACAGCACACTTTTGTGGAACACAATCATAATTTGTAAAAAATTACAAGTAAATTTACCTGTAATGTATTATAGCCTACCATGCTTTTGTAGAATAGAGCCCTGGTATACTTTCTATAGCGGTTTTATTTTATGTCTTCCTAACCCGATCAGACTGTAGAATTGTAATTTACTTATCGTAAGTGTTCTTACACACAAATGTGAATTGCGCACAGAATGGAAGGATACCCTTACATAAGGCTCAAATGTGTCTGTGGAACCTTAGATTTACTTCCATTGTGAAATATACGCACAATTCTTTCCCTTATCTTATTGGTAGGAACGGCGACGCACTTTCTACCTAAATCAAGCCACTGAATCCCACTTGAGTTCCCCGGTACGCGGGAACGGTCCCCCACTCCTCCCGACATATGCCGACGAGGCACATTGTAACACCTAGATTTCCCTCCCTACTGCCGCAGCCCAATCTTAACTTCACAGCCTCTAACTGCCGCTATATGTAATTTCCTAAATTGTCGCTTATATATCTTTATTAGGGGTACTCCTCCACCGCAGTCCCCACCTGCTATCCTAACTCAGTGTCTTCATCCAGAACTGCTCCTGAGCGTACACTCAGTTCCGGAGATAAATTTGCCCCACACTCATTTCCTTGTAACAATTTTAAAATGTTCTTGGGCCCAGCGTAGGTCATTTAAGTGACGGCCTCCTACCGGAGCAACGGGGGTTCAATTCTCTGCACGTCCTGCAAGTTTTGAAGCCGAGAACGTTTTTCTCTAACGACAGAACTGCTAATGAGATCACGTCGAAACCTTCCATATAATAGCGTACATAGTTAGCCACAGCAAATAAACACTCATAAAAAATCGTTGTATACTGTATTGGAGACACAGTAGCAAGTTTTATGAATGAATACGTCGATGATAGAATTACTATTAATATAAACTTAGTATTCCCAAGAAACTAGATCGATTAATTAAAATGTGTCTCAGTGAAACTTACAGCAGAGTCCGTATAGGCCAGTCTCTATCTGATGCTTTTCCAATTCACTGCGGGCTAAAGCAAGGAGATGCACTATCACCTTTACTTTTTAATTTTGATTTAGTATATGCCATTATGAAAGTTCAGGATAACACAGGAGTTTGGAATTGAACGCGTTACATTAGCTTCTTGTCTATGCGGATGACGTGAATATATGTTAGGAGAAAATCCACAAACAATTAGGGAAAACACGGAAATTTTACTTCAAGCAAATAAAGCAATATGTTTGGAAGTAAATCCCGAAAAGACAAGGTATACGATTATGCCTCGTGAACAGAATATTGTATGGAATGAAAACATAAAAATTGGAGATTTATCCTTCGAAGAGGTGGAAAAATTCAAATATCTTGGAGCAACAGTAACAAATATAAATGATACTCGGAAGGAAATTAAACACAGAATAAATATGGGAACTGCCTGTTATTATTCGGTTGAGAAGCTTTTATCATCCAGTCTTCTGTCAAAAAATCTGGAAGTTAGGATTTATAAAACACTTATATTACCGGTTGTCCTTTATGGTTGTGAAACTTGGACTCTCACTTTGAGAGAGGGGCATATGTTAAGGATGTTTGAGAATAAGGTGCTTAGGAAAATATTTGGAGCTAAGAAGGATGAAGTTACAGGAGAATGGAGAAAGTTACACATCACAGAACTGCACGCATTGTATTCTTCACCTGACATAATTAGGAACATTAAATCCAGACGTTTGAGATGGGCAGGGCATGTAGCACGTATGGGCGAATCCAGAAATGCATATAGAGTGTTAGTTGGGAGGCCGGAAGGAAAAAGACCTTTGGGGAAGACGAGATGTAGATGGGAAGATAATATTAAACTGGATTTGAGGAAGGTGGGATATGATGGTAGAGACTGGATTAATCTTGCTGAGGATAGGGACCAATGGCGGGCTTATGTGAGGGCGGCAATGAACCTCCGGGTTCCTTAAAAGCCAGTAAGTAGTATTAGCATGCTCTGAGTCAGTTGTTCAGAGGTCGTTAGTCAGTCCGTTGTTCTGTTCGTTTCTTCGTTAGTGAGTTTTTAAATAGGTATTTATGTTAAGTAATTTACATTTATTTAGTCAGTTGTGACATAAATATTATTATTCATTACAATTTTAAACAACTCATTGGAGTAATTTTGATGTTTGAAACGTTTCAACTGTCATTTGCATTGTTGTCTCGAAACTAGACTTCATGGAATGAGGAAGCAATTACGAAACAACGAGAAGATTCCGTCTTGTTAAGTTTAGATGTGGGGGCAGAAAATGAAAAGAAATATTAAAATGTTACTTCAAATTCCGAAAATCCTTACAATCGCAACTATGCTTATAACAACAAATTTACGAACATTATAACATTTTCTCGCAATAATAGAGATTCGATTAATATCCTGTCAATTTTTTAACGTTTCTTTGTCCTCTACGTATAATTTTCAAAGATTATTAATATCAGATAGGTCTATTAATTACATCCTTAAAATTCTCTTCACAGTTTTTTTTTTCCAATACCAAATTAAAACGACGTTCTCGAGACTGAACTGTGATGTTTGGACGAGTAGTTTTGCACTTAGTTTAAGCCATGCTTGGGTCGAAACAATTGAAGCAAAGCTTGCTCAAAATGAATTTAGAACCAACTTTAAATGCTTCGTGTCACAAATTAAGATTTCTTCCACTCCATGACCTCAAATTAAAGTCAATTATATGAGTAAGCATGTCAGCCATCACTCACTGTCTAAAATATGACAGAATATGGCTCGTAATAACCGAAATTTAAAAGTTCTCAATGAAAAAGGATGAAAGACAAAACTCCGGTCATGAATTCTGACATTTTTTCCGAAGAGGTGTAGATTGGACTTTTTTCATAGCTGGTAAAGGAAAAGGAAATCACATCGCTTCGAATATTGGCTTATCTTAGTCTTCGGGTAATCAAAAAGGGTGATAAGAATTATTCCTATTTGTTTCAATCGTTACAAACAACTAAATCTGTTCGACTAAACGATATTCAAGAGAATGAGGGGTAATACAGGCGAAGTAATGGAGATCTTATAGGGGAGAATTCGGTAGTATCGGACATCGGGTAGTATCGGACAGTGCGTTTCTTTATATCTACCATCAGATGGTAGTACCTGAATGACATGGTTACGTTTCTGTATGCGACATCACAGAAACGTAACTATGTCATTCAGGTACTATCATCTGGTGGTAGATGAAAGAAACTCACTGTCCGATATTACCCGATGTCCGATATTACCCGATGTCCGATACTACCCAACTCTCCCCTAAGGATTCCAAGATAGAAATACATGAATAACAGAAACTGAATAAAAATAAATAATATGGAAGGACAGTATAATGGAATAATATCGCCAATCAACTAGGACATTCGAAATTAATGGCATTCATTCATTTCATTCATAGTTCTCTGACCAAGGACAGATCATTCACTGCAAACCCAGCATTTTCAATCCTTTCTATTGTATGCCTTTCTCTTATTCCCCACATATGATCCATGTATCTTAATTTTGACTACATCTGACATCTTTTACTCCCCCAAACCTTTCTCCCATTCACCATTCCTTCAGTAGGCAGTTTACTTCTCAGCCACTAACCCAACCAATTTCTTATCCCCTTCCAGTTTAGGTATCATTCTTTCTTCACTTACTCTACTACCCATATTCTCATACAGCAGAAGCTAAATCATAATTTAAATATTATAAACAAGACAAATAATAGAAAAAGTTTAATTAAGGATGATGAAATAAATATGAATCATTTTAAAAGTAACAATTATTGAAAGTACAATGTTGGCAAACAAAGAAACAAATGCTGGGGAGTGATAAAAACAAACAAATGCTAGGGAGGTGATAAAAAGCAAATGCTAGGGAGATGATAAAAAGTGTAGGATAAGCAGCCATGATTGGTTGAAACACGTCGTATCGTACCGTTTTATTATTCAAAAGTAGTATGACGTAGTAAACGTGTAACAGCCAAATTATTTATTTTTACTTTAAAATTGCTGAAACATGTTTTTATATTTATATTCAACAAAATAAAATTATGTCAATGAGGCTTTTTTAAATTCTGTAAATCTTCTCGCAAATCCCCTCAGCTCTTTATACGACACCTCAAGATGTCGAGACCCACACTTTGTAATCACTGCATTAAATTGAACAGAAAAGTATAATACAATATGTTCATAATTATTAAATATTATACTATTAAACAAATTATGGAATTTTTGCGTACCATAATAGAAATGGTACAGCCAGCTAAATTATGGTATGCGTACCACAATGTGGTACGGTTGGCATCACTGGTAGTTATAATCCGAATTATGTATCTTTATTTGAAAGAATCTCACAATAGCGGTGTATAACGAATTTTCTTCGTGATGATTGGTAATACAGTAGAATACATCGGGAAATAAGTTAATATTGTAATTAATATATAGATATTCTTATTGAATTTGGTATTCCCAAGAAACTAGTTCGATTAATTAAAATGTGTCTCAGTGAAACATACAGCAGAGTCCGTATAGGTAAGTTTATGTCCATGCTTTTCCAATTCACTGCGGACTAAAGAAAAGAGATGCACTATCACCTTTGCTTTTTAATTTTGCTGTAGAATATACCAATAGGAAAGTCCAGGATAAGAGAGAGGATTTGGAATTGAACGGGTTACATCAGCTGCTTGTCTATGCGGATGACGTGAATATCTTGGGAAAAAATCCACAAACTATTAGGGAAAACGCGGGAATTTTACTTGTAGAAAGTAAATAGATACATAGGTTTGGAAGTTAATCCCGAAAAGATAATGTATATGATTATGTCTCGTGACCAGAATACAGTACGAAATAGAAATATAAAAATTGGAAATTTATCCTTTGAAGAGGTGGAAAAATTCAAATATCTTGGAGCAACAGTAACAAATATAAATTATATTCGGGAGGAAATTAAACGCAGAATAAATATGGAAAATTCCTCTTCTTAATCGGTTGAAAAGTTTTTATCGTCCAGTCTGCTCTTAATAGACCTGAAAATTAGAATTTGTAAAACAGTTGTATTACCGGTTTTTCTGTATAGTTGTGAAACTTGGACTCTCACTTTGAGAGAGGAACAGAGGTTAAGGGTGTTTGGAAATAAGGTGCTTAGGAAAATATTTGGGGCTAAGAGGGATGAAGTTACAGGAGAATGGAGAAAGTTACACAACGCAGAATTATACGCATTGTATTCTTCACCTGACATAATTAGGAACATTAGATGGGTAGGGCATGTAGCACGTATGTGCTATCCAGAAATGCATTTAGAGTGCTAGTTGGAAGGCCGGATGGAAAAAGACCTTTGGAGAGGCCGAGACATAGATATTAAAATGGATTTGAGAAAGGTGGGATATGATTGTATAGACTGGATTAATCTTGCTCAGGATAGGGACCGATAGTGGGCTTATGTGAGGGCGATAATGAACCTCCGGGTTCTCTAAAAGCCATACGTAAGTAAGTATTCATATATGGATAAAGATTTCCAGCGAAAGACTAAGATAAAGAATTCCTATTGTGTGCTATGCTTAAAACACAATTGCAAATTATTTCACATATTATATCTACAAACAGTACTATCATTTGCAACACGAAAAAGAAATTGAATTGTTACGAAACGTGAAAACTGACAGTTAGAAGGTATGTGTCAACTTCGTAACACTAATTTTCTTTAAATATTCTGACATGAGGAATTCATTCGTACTATTACATCCGTCCGAACAAATTGCAGGGAATAACTCCGTTTCTAGTTGCATTTTGCTGCCAATTACGCCGGTGTGTCATACTGTCGCACCTACAGCCCAAATATCAGACTCCAATGGTGGCAATAATGATTGGATTATCGCCGTTATGATAGGGTTTCAATGCAAAAATTAGTCGGTCACTCACAGCATTGTAACTCGCAATTTGTAATTTAATCCACGCCCATCATTATACGTTACGAGCTTAATGTGTATTTATGCTGGATCGGAAAGCTTTGAAAGTTCATTCATTTTTACAGACGAGTCTTTAGGACAAAGATAATTCGACATTTTTATAACCAACTTTGTCTGCTATATATGTACTCATTTATAGAATATATTATAATTAAAATAATGATGCATCATGGAAGAATGCATTTAATTTACCATTCGTTGATTCATTTCGATATTCATAATAAATCGATGTGCTCGTTACATTCGCGTATGTAGCGGGTTTACGCCTGGAAACAGGTTTCGCTTAGTACGGCGCTGAACGAAAACTGCTATGGGCAAGTAACAGCCCGCTTACCGATGACTCAGAGTCAGCTATCGGCAATAAAATCTCGCGATATATTACATTACAGATGTAAATTATTGGCTTATTTTACAATAAGTCTTGGGACTTTTGATCATACTATACCGGAATTCAGTGTTGCCATACCTACTGATTTAGCAGGAGAGTTCCTGTTTTTCCATTGAATCTACTGCTCTACTGATTTTTTTTGTCAAAAATCCGAATTTCTCCTGCCTTTTCGGCATGCTGCAGTCACCTAGTTTTATGCCCGGATTTTCAACTCATTACTTTAGTACACATACATTATGTCACCATGCCTTATTTTTGCATCTTATACACAAGTCAAACAATGTTTTCATTTGTCTCCCTGCTCATAATGCGTCACCAAAATGATGCTTGCAAAAAGCAAAGCGTCGCCTCTCGCCTGGAGTCCAGCGGTGGATTATGATATCAGCACACTGCAGATGAAGATCATGTTTTATAGGCCTACACACGGCTCAGAGTTATGGGTCTCTCCAATCCACTCGATAGTCTAAACATAATTACAGAATGATAGAGAACGAATGTTTGAAACCTTACCACGAAAGCGCACACGCACGCACGCACACTAAGTATATAATCTTCATGCAACGTAAGCATGTGATAACAGTCGTCGATTTGCAAAAGGGGACAAGTCGAAAATGAAGTGTTGGAAAATCGCAAAAACTATAAGTTAAATTAAAATGTTCGTATGTTTTTTTCTAATTAGATCACTATGGATACATACAAACATTCAGGATCCATGAACATTTTAATATTTTAAGTCTGTTATGATTTTTTTTTGTTGCGGTTTTCCAACTCTTCGTTTTTGGACGTGTCCCCTTTTTCAAATCGACGACAGAATTAAGTTATTTCATTATTGGTTTGGGGACTCGGGGAACAGAGGAAGAAAGAAACTTATTCAGTAGTGAAGTTTGTTTCTGATTGTGTGCACGTGAAACAGTGAGAGAGTGAAGTGTAGGTAACGGCATTTTTGTGTTATATATCTTGCACAGTGATCTCTTAAAATGAGTGAAAGTGTCCCAGCAAGAAAGAAAAGTAAATACTCCTACCATTTTATAAATCAGAGTGGGAAAATGATGAACAGTTTGAAGGATAGTTATGTAAAAGTAAGAAAGATGATAATTTTTCGTCTCTTATAGTCGCAGCTAGTGCAATACTGTATTTAAATACCTTTAAAATATATCTTGTTGTATCGAAAATATTTTGTGAATACACGAAAAATCCTGTTTAATACATTAATGCGAAACATTGTCAATAAGACTTTACTGTGTAAAAACAAAATTTATGACTTAGTTACATATGCTGAGTAGAGATGACAGTAATTATATTTAGCAAAATTGTTCAATTTCATTGGTTAGGGATGTGCTATATTGTAATACAACAGTATCATCTTTCTTATAGTACACTGTTTTGTAATTAATATTGTAATACAAAGAGGAAATTCATGTTTAATTAACCTACTGTAATCTCCTGTTTTTTTCGATGATTTTCTCCTGATTTTCGTGAGTAGGTCGTGGCAACACTGTACCGGATGAATCTTCTCTTCCTGTGGATTGAGAAGTTATGCAGTACCGGCGTTTTACAGACTATGCCGTAAACACAGTCCCTGCATTGTATAACTTTCGACCGAATTGACTGCTAAGTACTGCATTGAGCACGAGCGGCTGGAACCACCATTTATAGGCAAATTCAACCCTAGAATGTTCTACGCATTCGGACAGAAAAATGCTTTTCTAAAACGTTCTCGAAACAGGTAGATTACGAAAACAAAGTATGTATTCAGATCCCTGATTTGAACCCGGACCTGCACCAAGAAATCCAGGGTGTTAACCGATTCTAGACACGTTGAAATTCGTTCCTATAGTAAAACAATATATGGAAAGGTACAAAGATCAAAGATGGCTGATGTCCACCGCTGTGGAATAACGGTTAGCATGTCTGACCGTAAACCAATGGACCTGGGTTCAAATCCTGATTGGGACAAGTTATCTGGTTGATATATTCTTATTAATGGACCTCACTGTGCTCTATTGAATATTGTATAACCAAATGACTTTATGTAGTCAACACGTAGATAGCTACTTATTAATGGAGAAAAATTCGTTCTGATACCGGGAATCGAACCCAGGACCCTCAGTTTGGCGCGCCGATTGCTCTTACCATCTGAGCTATACCGAGGCTCGATCCACAGCGCCGGCCAAACTCTCCTCCTTTGCATCGTCGATGGCCTACTACCTGCATTTTAGACATATATGTAATTATGCAAAAGCGCATATTTTAATGACGTTAGGGCCGTTTCAACAGTAGTTTTTATCACTGATAACACTGATATATATTATTAGGAAACCTCGCCGTCCTCTATAGAATATTATGTAATCAAATGACTTTATGTAGTCATCACATAGATACTTGTACCATTCCGGTACCGGAACGAATTTTTCTCCATTAATAAGTATTTATCTGGTTGAGGCTTTTTCCGGGGCCTTCTCGCAACCCATAAGAGCAAATGCTGGGTAACTTTCACCGTTGGAACCTGGACTCATTTCGTTTACGTACATTGTCACCTTCATCTCATTCAGACGTTAGACAACCTTAGCAGTTGATAAAGCGTCGTAAAATAATAAATTAAAAAAATATCGCTGGCACTTCTAAAGTATCAACTTTGAATCTAAATAACTATTTCACAAAGTAGTCTTAGGTGATGTGAGTGATGAAAACAGTAACTTTACATTCAACTCGCTATATGAAGAAATAATAATTATCACTTTCCCGGAATATATTATTTTATATTATAATCGCAATATAAAATGTTCACACAATAAGGCATCTAAATAAAATTATAGTCCCAGTGCCGGAAAGAATTTTTCTCTGTTCTATCCATCCTTCATAAAATGGTAACGCAGAACTCCTGCACGGAAGTGTCATATGTGCTTCGGTACATAATAATAATAATAATAATAATAATAATAATAATAATAATAATAATAATAGTAATAATAATAATAACAATACTTAATATGATATGCGTAAGTAATTATTTAGTGATTCAAGACGGCGCTCATCCCGTCGGATCCCGGCCACTTAGCCACTCGTAATGAGTGCACCTCTGTACATGGCGCGTTGGACACATTCTGTGACAGTACATGAGGGTAGGCTACCAAAGGAAAAACTGAGAGGTAGAACTTAAACAGAGGGATTCGATCCGGCATGGGAATGGAATCCGGTGTGGCTTAGTGGATAAAGCATCATCACGTAGATCATTTTTCTCTGTTCTATCCATCCTCCATCATATGAGTTAAAAAAGTGTAGCAACATAATAAAATAAACACTTCAACTCACTATCTTTATGTAACAATATTTAGATACTCCATAAAATATATGGCCGAAAGTCTAATTTGTAAAACGAAACTCCGTAGTACTTGAGGGTATTTGATTTATTATGAGAACTTAAGGATTTTTAAATTAGTAAAAGTGTAATATATATGGAGTTAAGTCAAGCCTAATTTCGGTTTAAGGCATTTAAACATGAAATTAGATATTTTTATCTTATAATATGACGTATGACCTCTTCTGATCGAAGAAAATCACCTTAACTCGTTTTTATAAGTGGAGTTTAGGTCTTCTGTTTTATGAGGTCAAAATACATAGCCTTTATGACAATAAACTTTAAAACAGAATATGTTGTAATTGGTATAAATATCTAAAGAAACAAAACCGTTAATATGTCAACAAGAAATTTCCCTCCTTCTCTACATTTTTATCTATTCGAACATTAATATTTTGCCAGAAAATAAAGAAAAGTTACTTGTATTGTGTGATATTTTGCTCAGAAAATATAGAAAAGTTACTTGTATTGTAAGATATTTTGCCAGAAAATATAGAAAAGTAACTCGTATTGTAAGATATTTTGCCAGAAAATATAGAAAAGTTACTTGTATTGTATGATATCTTGCCAGAAAATATAGAATACTTACTTGTATTGTGTGATATTTTGCCCGAAAATACAGAAAAGTTACTTGTAATGTGTTATATTTTACCAGAAAATTTAGAAAAGTTACTTGTATGATATTTTTCCAGAAAATATAGAAAAGTTACTTGTATTGTATGATATCTTGCCAGAAAATATAGAATACATACTTTGGAGAAACTGCACCTAGTGTCCCGCAAGAAATTGTTCTAAGTCGAATGATGTGATATTGCGCATGCGCAACACACAGGTAAGTAAATGAGCTACCATCCTATAGATAAAGCTAATGACTAACAGTGTCATGTACTTACACCATTTTAGCACGTACATTTCGTAGTAGCTGAACATACCAAATGGCGGAAGTTTACTGTTTCATCTATGGAATCTTTGACCACGCAGCCTGACCAGAGTTCGAGAGTGAAAAGAGGACAGTATTTCCTGAGTTCGAGCACAGTAAATGTATTATTCTTTATAATAACGATGAAGGAATTCCTAGTAAAATGGGTTCAAACTGCAGACTGAGATTTAACAGAGGAAGTTCATTATATATACAAGTTTTTAGATTTTCCTTTTTTTATACCTATAGTGATGAATTATATATATTCGGGCTCTAACTCGGCGTTAATTGGTTCTTATGTTGGCGGTTCCATAGATGAACTTTCCCTACTTCAAAAACAATCTTTGGAATAAGACAGCAGTTTTTTATACTCTTCGCGCGTCTTGTACTCTCTGTTCGACCTGAAGTGGGTTTTTATCGAGAGGAAGATTGGCATAAGTAACAACTTTCGTCACCAGTGGAAGCAAATGACTTAAGGTTGGTAGCAAAATGCGCAAGAAGTATGTTGGCACTCCTTCAGATGTTAGAACATAGCGGGACAAATACTGCAGTTGAGCCCTTACACTTGTATTGAGTGATATTTTGCCAGAAAATATGAAAAAGTTACTTGTAATGTGTGATATTTTGCCAGAAAATTTAGAAAAGTTACTTGTATTATATTGTAACCAGTGTTAAGTCCAGGAAATGTATTTTTTTTTTCTTTTTTGTTGTTCTCTTCAGTGTAAGAAGTTACCTACTTCTTGCATTCAGATAATGGTTTGATGATGCTGAAAAACGTTTATTTAAACAGATTTATTACATTTTATTTGATAGTATATTGAATATCCTCGTAGACAAAACTATTAATCTCTAAATGCTTATTTTGTAAGTGATACATAAATATGCTCCGAATGGTTTTGAAACGAAAATATTATAGCGCTGAAATACTTATTTTATATCCTATATATTTTATCAATAGTAATATACGTTACAAGAGCGGTATGTTGACGTTTTAATGTTCGAGGAAAAGATTGAAAAAGCGAAACATAGTTGAGCTTTTTTAATTTCCGAGAACATGAAAACAAACATACCGCTCGTGTATCGTACATTATTTTGTGCGAAGATCGTTTATTACATACCTGAAAGACGAATTTCTAATTAGTTGCAATGAAATCTCCATGTTGGTTTCTGTTTAATGACGGCAACTTCGGAAAACTAAAATATCTTTCTTCAACATTGTTGCTATAAAATGTTTTCTGTGTTTACTATACTCCAGCAGGCCGTGATATACGTCTGTCTTTTGCCCCCCCCCCAGTCTATAAATGCGAACTTAAAACAAACGGTAAGGTTATGTAATGATTTATTTTTCATTTTAATATTTTAACAATATTATTTATATAACATATTGCAGTAATAACATCGGCATCTGGAATCTTGTTGATTTTTTCACGGCTTCCTTAATGTTACTTGTATCAGGAATGCAATAAGTTTCGTGGAGTAGTAGACTTTACTTAATTTTTGCAAATATTTAAAAACAATAATTAACATTGCAATTTAGGTGAAATTGCAGTGGTAAGTTTCCAATTTATAATTATTACTATGTTAAACGTCTCTAAAAATAATATGTTAAAAGCCTAAAGCAGTAAAATGAATGTCGCGCTTAAGCGGTAAGAAGAGGGAAATTGTTATGTGTGTTACGTTGGGAATACTGAATGTGGTATTTCACACTTACCGCGTATTGGTTCTGTGCGGAAAACAAGCAAATGCGCACGGTCTCGCACAAAATCAATTTCATACTTGGGCAAAATTATCTTCGTATTGTGTCGGTCTCTATTTAATATTGGACCGGCACTGGAAGTCTATTAATTTATTGTAGATGAGGTGGTCTTGTTGAGGTGAGCGAGTGTGGTCTGTAAACTAAAACATTCGCAGTGTTTACGACACGGCAGCAGTTCTGAACACACACTATTGCCTGCAAGAGAGTCGGTGCCCCCTACCAGATAAGAAACAGTGCTAGCAGAGCTCGGGTTAGTGAGATCTCCGCTCCCCCCCCCCCCCCAGCATCTTGGCGAAGGATTATTCCTTGAGGGAAACAACTTCCTCGGAACTGTGGCTGTGAGAAAACATAATTCGGTTTCAGTTAAAACATTTATATAAATAATTATCCGCGCTCTGTTAAATTTCCTTGGTATGACACAACCAGAAGGAACTCGCAAAGTTTCTTCCCAGCGCTGTATGAAACAAAATAAAAAATAATAATTTGCACACTTCCTCGCTGTCCAGCACTGTAGCGTTTTCAGTTAGAAATACAGTGTACTTGCTTTCGATTTCCGAGAGAGAAGTAGAGGAGATTTATTTCCCTACTATGGCAATTAGGTGATTGTACCGTCTTTAGTTTTTTTATGCTCGACCATGCCGAAATGTACTAATTATACACCTGGTAGCAGTCCTTTAATGCATGCCATTAAAGTACACCTACTCATTAAAGTACAGGTCTTCAGCCAATGATAACTCAGCTTACATGTGTTCAGCCAATGACAAGTCAGCTTTGTACCGTTATAAAACCGCAAGTATCGATTATTCTCGGATATGCAATCGAAAGAGAATTAGCGAAAATTCACGGAGGCTGGAAATCCAATACTGTCGCAGAAGGTTATGTTCTGTTACTATAATAATTAGCGTTAATTGTAAATAATATTCAAATAAATTTAATTTGTCATCTCGTTTTTCAATGTCGAATTCAATAATCAAGGTTATAATATTATAATGTTATCAAGTTTAACGGGACTACGTCAAGGTCAATGGCATTATTGTTCCTCGGAAAAAATCAATACTTTCGCGTCTGCGCACATCTCACAATTCACGACCTAGAACAAGGTCACTTCCGATCTTGTCAGATACAAATCAAATATATACATCTGAATACCGGTAATTTCAAGTTAGAAATATGGTCGAGCATAAAAAGTCGCTTGCGCTCGTTTCATAAATATCCATACTCGATTCTTAATTACTATCATTATAGGCTCGTTGCATAATGTACTATTTCCCCTGCGTCGAAATCCCACTATTGTACAGGGTGCGCATATATGAACGATCCATTTTTGAGAAAAAATCAATAAACATGTTTTTTTTCACATTCATAATCTGTAGACGATGAGGTTCAGTACTGAAGAGAGAATAGCCATTGTTCGCTCACGCTTACATGGGTTAAGTTAGAAAGACACACAAGAGGAATTTCGAGCAAGTTTCATAAGGACGCTCCAACGAGAGTAAACATTCGTTTCCTGCTGATCAAATTTAATAGCACAGGATCAGTGAGTGATGAGTAAGGAGCGGATTCCTATGTAATTAAATATTCTTTTTGCGTGTGATAAAACACAATTAACAAAGTTAAAAATTCCGAATATGAAGTTTCAAGTTTAAAACCCGAATTTTATTTCACATAAGAACACATATTTTCACAAAAAAAAGTGTTTAGGCGAGAGTTGGGTAGTACCGGACATCGGGTAATATCGGACAGTGATGTTTCTTTCATCTACCACCAGATGGTAGTACCTAAGTGACATGGTTACGTTTCTGTATGCGACATCTGAACACTGCTTTCAGTTGGAATCATTCGCTCGACGAGTACACTTTGCAGATGCCATTTTGTGTTTGTGTGGTTTAGTTTCTCTGAATCGACTTAAGTTTGGTAGTCTACCTTTCTCGCAGTTTAAGTATTGATACAATATATCTTAAATACAGTGTAAAGTTACTCTTAAATAATAGATTGGTGTATTATTTACAATGAAAAATTATTATATAGTTTAAATTTGGGTGCCAATATAATGACTGTGTAATTCGGGTAGTATCGGACAGAACTTTATCGCCTAGTATCGGACAATTTTTAAAAAACATATTGGGTCCCCCTCCTCATACAACGTATAGGCTTCAACCATTAGACAGAAGAGTTATGAAGTTCTTCAAGGATGCCTATAATGAAGCTTGCTCTGGATGGATGCCCAGAAATCCTTTCTCAAGAATTATTGACTATAAAGTCGCAGAACTGGTCAACTTTGGATTTTTACGGGTACGCCGCATGCATTAGCAATGAAAGGGTTTGAATGTGCTGACATTCATCAACTGGAACATTTTCACCGACTTAAACTACATGCCATCTGAAGGCTCTTGATATTTCTGATAAGTTTTCTTGAAGAGTCCAGGAATGGGGGATCTAAAGGTCCTGAGACAAGTGTGGAGGACATTTCTCAGCCTCCAGAAGTACGAGAAGCTTCAGCATCTAAGCCAGTATCTACTTTGTGCACTGCCAAGCAGTCCACTTCTTTCCAGCTGTTCCCAATCTCAAGCTCAAAACAATCATCTTTTGGATCTATAACACCTGCTTCATGCTTGAAACCACCCATTCATAATCTTGATGCAGTTTCAACGTCAACGTCAAAATGTCGCTCAAACACACTACCTCTGACTCTCTACTTTAGTCGCATCATTAAACTGATTTCACCAATTGCACAAGCTGTTCAACGAGGGCTTAATGTGAGAAGGAGGCGAGCTGCCAGAAGTGGGACACTCTCATCAAGCCCTTAACAGAACTCAGCTGGAAGAGAGGCAGGCTTTGAAGAATGGAAAAAATAAAGGGTTAATGCAAGACAGCACAAATGAAAGAGCTATCAAGTCGAAACAAGAACTAAAACCAAGGACGGAAAACATTTTGAAGGGGAAACAGAATGTATCATTTGCGGTGAAGCCTTCCAGGAAAGCTGGATCAAGTGTGACTTCTGCCAGGGTTTGGCACATGAGAACTGTGCTAACACCGAATGAACTAGAGAATTTTACAAATGTGATTGGTATGAAATAACAGAAAAAAACACAAAAGTGAATTGGTTTTGACTTTTCTAACCACAGATAATAAAAAAATAACAATGTTTAGGTTGTGTCCGGTACTAGCCGACACTCTTTTTGATTTCCCTATTTTAGAACATTACTCTGAATTTAAATTTCATATCTTAAAGTTACCATTGCATAGTTTTGTTATTCACTTTTAGTAAAAATAAATATGTTCTTCTTATGGTATATTAATTATTCAATTCAAAATTAATTGTAGGCTATAAATCCAATCAATCCTTAACTGTCCGATACTACCCAACTCTCCCCTTAATACATATTTTCAGGAAATCTATCATAAACACATACATCTTGGAGTTTCCTTATTTAAATAATTTTTTACAAGAAATTTTAAATATTTTAAAACTAAATCAATTATATCACTCAGAAGTATGTTATCTTTTTTTTTAAGAATTCTTGGTTGCTAAATCAATTATATCACTCAGAAGTACGTTATCTTTTTTAAGAATTCTCGGTTGCTTCGTGTTTCTAAGCGCTGTGTGGTGTATCCGTGATCTATTTTCATCGCCTCAAGTTCTGAGAACTGCTAGGCAGCATATTAGTGTTATTATTAGAGAATAAATTAACATGGACAAGGAGGAGAGATCTTGTAAAACATAATTAGGAATGTTTATTGTTGCTGAAGATGATTTCATTCCAAGCTTTGCTTGTGAAACACAACAGATAAGAGCTGGGTATGAACATTATTTAATTTAAACAAATCTCTCGTCTCTCGCTCATGTCTATCAAGTAAGGCAATATATCTTGTTGTGATTCCCTGTTATCGGGCTTCGTCAATTGATATCCTTCAAGATATACTGAAAGATGGTTATTTAAAAAAACTATTTGGCTTTCCTATTAGCAAATTTAAGCTTTTTGCGTGACACGATAAAAAAACTCGAAACATCCAAAAACCTGTTGTCTGAAACAGGGAGGTGCGTGCCGTGGAAATTAAACTAGACTCGCTACCAGGTTCAGAAGTACAAGTACTAAGGGACAAATTCCAGAATGTGTTTGGGAAAAACAGTGGATATAAAAAAAATGTGTAAAGTTGCTCAAGTATTGGAGGATGTTCCTGTAGGTGAAATTGACGGTGTATGTGTTTGTGACATTCCTCTCTTTAAATATGCACGTCTGACGTCCTGTGATGTGGAAAGATCGTTTTCACAGTATAAGTCGTTGTTCAGAGATAATCGGCATACATTTGTGATGGAGAATTTGGAGATGACCTTTGTTGTTCACTGCAATTCTCGGCCAACTACTAGCAACTGATACTTAAATGTAGTTGGTGAGTACCTAGTAACATTTTTTTTTTTCAAGCTAAGTAAGGTATTTTTGTCATATTTTTTTAAATATATATATATTTTTTTATTTTTAGCAAATATTTTCGTACTTTTATCACATAAAAATAAATATAGCTAAATTTTTAGCACATAAAAATCCGCTCCCTAGTGATGAGCAACATCCAAGGAAGCCACGTGTTGATAAACAAACCGTAGGACGCGTGAACGATGCGATCACCAGGAACCCACAGGCATCGACACTCGTCTGAGCAGGGAACTGGATATTCCTCGTAGCACAGTTTCGAAAATTCTACGGTTTTCCCTTAAAAACATGCCTACCACATCCAAGTGGTCCATAAACTTGACGACGAAGATTATGCATGTCGCCAAGCAATGTACATGGACCTTCTTGAAGCTGTCAACAATCACAATCTCATAGGAAATATTTTGTTTCGCGACGAGGCTAGCTTTCTTGTTTGTGGACTGGTGAACAAATTCAATTCCCGTATTTGGCATCAAAACAGTCCAACGTTACCATGCAATGGGAATGTTTGGTTGGGGTTAACCAGAACAAGTGTTATGGACCCTTCTTTTTGCTGAGTCAACTGTAACGAATGTGACGTACCTAAACATGTTACGGCAATTCCTGCAACTCAGTTGGAGGAGGATAGAATTATCGATACAGTCCTGTATCAGCAGAATGGTTTCCCACCATATTTTGCATTAATCGTACGTTCGTATCTTGACGACATGTTTCCGGGTCGGTGGATTGGGCTCGAATCACCACGTTTGTGGGCTCCACGATCCCCTGACTTCACACCCTAGATTTCTTTGACTGGGGATACATTAAGAATGAGGTTTACCGCACAAGAGTGAGTGATCTCCAGGACCTGAAACAAAGGATCCGTGATGCTGTGGATCTTATCACTCCGCGTATGTTGCGTACCGTGTTTCGTTCCACGATTACATATTGGGAGCAGTGCATAAACATTGCTGAAGGGCATGTGAAACTGTACTGAATCTGTTCTGAGGTGAGTGTGAGAAGTGCATAAACATTTCTGGGGTGATTTATGTTCATGATATATTGTATCCAATGGTGTACCACATAGTGATATAAAGATTGAAATAAATGTTCTTTTTCCCAAAAATGTATCGTTCACATATGCGCACCCAGATAAAATAATATACAATAATGGTTTTATTAAAAATCTTTAAGAAACTATGGCTTTTTAAGTCCTTTAACGTTTCATTTTTATCAGTTTCTTTCTTGCTTTATCTGCCTGAGACCTATGCTACTTCATCAAACGCCCTCTCAGGGTACGTACAAGACGGACCCTGGCTGGTAACTGGTAGCCTGACTGGCTACTTTGCTGAAAGAAATGCCTGAACGTTACGCAATGGAGACGTGCAAGACGAAGACTGCTCAGTCGATTGCTACCTAACCTGTTAGCCCGCTGGTAGCTGGTAGAATGAATCCCCTCTTCTTTGCAGCTACCAGGACCTAAATGCCTTTACTGAGCATGCGTCCTGAGAGTCCCTATAACTACCCGAGAATTACTGTTCTAACCAACACAATGTCTCCTCGTAAAATATGATTCTATTCATAATGTAATTTCTGACATTACGGGATTGTACTGACCCATGATTACTTTAGGGACTACGGGTTCCTAATTGAAATACTTCAAATCCTTTATAAGCTCCATCAATTGAGGGGTTTGCCGGAAAAAAGGGCGTATACGTCAATATGGCGAATTGAGATACATGCAATCTAAGATTTTAAAACGCACTTGAATAAAATGTTATACATGCACGCAGCCCTGTCCTGCAGGTAGGGTATGTACAGTACAATCAAAAAAAATTTCGCTACTATAATTATTCACTATGTTTTAAACCGTTTTTCCGAAGAAGGGCGTATAAAAAAATGGTATGTTTTATTTAACGACGCTCGCAACTGCAGAGGTTATATCAGCGTCGCCGGATGTGCCGGAATTTTGTCCCGCAGGAGTTCTTTTACATGCCAGTAAATCTACTGACATGAGCCTGTCGCATTTAAGCACACTTAAATGCCATCGACCTGGCCCGGGATCGAACCCGTAACCTTGGGCATAGAAGGCCAGCGCTATACCAACGTGCCAACCAGGTCGACAGAAGGGCGTATAGGTCTATCCGCCTTTCTTCCGGCAAAGCCCTCAATTACAGCACAATCACACTGCATATTTAAAGATGGATCTTCCAACAATAATACCAACAATAACAGGTAATATAGTAATTACATTTTGAAAATTCCTTACCCAAAGGCAGCGGTTGTAGTTCACTGTGCAGCGATGAAGTGTTTCCCTCATAACTCATAAACTTGTTAGCTTTTTCATGTTCTCTCTCTTTTATTTTATTGCTGAAACTCATCTTTCAATAACATTCTTTAATAAATATTTTTTGTGTTAGAAATACTGATATTTTACCATTTTTAAGTGATTTTATTTTTATCAGACAATCTATCAAAAGTAGAGAAGTGATCTTGCATCATATTGTAGATATGGCATGCATAAATACAACCAAAAAAATTTCATCACAGAATGTCGGATACTTTTTGAGTTATGTGGGAAACGCTTCATCACTACACAGTGAACTGAATTTAAAAAAAATGTAAATATTTTACACATACTAATTTGCATTATTGTACAAGATACAGTAATGGAGGAAATAAATGTTGAATATTTCCAAAATTTTACTACTATAAGCTATACCTAACCCCTTAAAGCACCCGTAAAAGGAAAAAGAAAAATTAATTTAAATATGTACGTAGGCTACTTATTGATGGAATGTTGAAACTAAGCTTTTTAGCAGAGTGTAGACCAGTTGTGGATCAAAGGAATGCATGAATACCTCGAACTTGCAAAAGAAGCTCCTAATTGTTTTTTTAACATTTGCAACCTCGTATTTATGCAAAATAAGCTTTTAATTTATTATTGTCATCAAAAGAAAGACGAGAAATCTCATTAAACTTGAAAGTGATATCACCAGGCTTAGGATACGGGACACTTTAGCAACCAATGCACGCACAACATGACTATAGAGTTCCTTGAACGTAGTAGACAGACATACTGTGAATGTAAACAACGACGTCAGTGTGCTGCGTTATATTTCACTGTTAATAGTACAATTTAGTGACGGTGGAAAATGAAGTAGGATACATACCTCACAAGTTTTCATGTCCCTCAGCGACGTTGAAGACGTTAGCGTTACAATGAATAACCATGTATATACTTGCAACTAATTCCAAAAAACTGTTCACTATGAATTGAAAATGCATTATGATGGCCTGAATTCGTTTCGTATGGAGAGACGGAAGAATACTGTACCTCTGATCATGAACCAGATTGTACACTAACGCACAGATAAACAAAACTCAACGTGCCACCTCACTCCATCTGTACTCCGTTGCACTGTAATTTCACTTCATTCTTAAGTTGTCTCGGATCCTAAGCCTGATACCACACTGTGTGTATCGAATACAGAGTCCAGATTTGATAGATACTTTCTGAAAAAGAGGCACATTTGTCGCAATAATAAAATTATTTTTTTCTTTTTACTTCAGTGTACGACTGAAACTTTTTTATTATGTTGAATGTTGTTTATATTTCTGAACAAACATTAAATGTATGTTAATATGGCGTTTTTTGTTCTGTTTTGTAAATCATGTCACGATCCCCCTCAGCTCTTTACACGACCCATGGGGGTCGCGACCCACAGTTGGGAACCACTGCTCTACAGGGTGTTTCCGGGCTGGTGTTACAAACTTTCATGAATGATGGGGAAGGGCACATGTATCAATTTGAGATAAGAAACCTGGTCCGGAAATGACTGAGTCGAAAGTTATAAGCAAAAATAGTTGTGTGGAAATGGAATTGTAGTTTCGCACCACGTGCCCTCCTTCCCTTAACCTTTGGAACAGTCGTGGAAAGATGGTATGGGCCGGATGTCTCCTACGTGGGTACTTGCCCAGGATACAATCTGTGAGCTTGTCTACTGTTCTCATTGGCTCATCCGTATTCGAAAATCAGGTCTGCATATTCCGCTCTCGTGTACTCCTCCATTTCACTAGGGCTGATCGACTGAACACTGCAACTTGTACACATACACTGCTGTCTACAGACGTGCATATCAGGACCGACCATGTCCGTTATACATTACGCTATCTGCATTGCTTTAGTGTACTTTCCTTTCCCCTCAGACAGTGCACTGAATGGAATACTGTAAGTAGACAACGTAAACGTCAGATGAATACAGTATGTGTAAGATGTACAGATAAATACACATAAATAAGGTGTACAGAGGAATAAAATTATTTCATATCCACACAACTATTTTTGCTTGTAACTTTCGACTCAGTCATTTCCGGACCAGTGTCCCTTATCTCAAATTGATACATGTGCTTTCCCCATCATCCCTGAAAGTTTGTAATACTAGCCCGGACACACCCTGTATATGATAGAAATATGCTCCCAAAGTTTTGACATGCATTTTAGTTACACCCTGTATAACATCTTCATTTGTGACATAATTATATTTCATTTATTAAAAATATGTAATCAATAATATAAAGAGTTATTGCATCTCGAATTCATAATGTTAATTTTGTTCATTCTTGTCTTTTGGTCGTTCCTATCTGTACAACATATACTGCAGCCAGATATACCTGGTAAGGTTTATCTTGTCTCAGTAGCAATAAAACCAAGTCCCTTCAAATGAGGGTGGAGATTATAGGAGGGTTGTAAATTTTCACAATTCCTTTCAAAACCTTGTTATTGTACAGGCTACCAGAACTCAATTTCTTGAAAGACAAGCTCAGTGACGGAACTACACAGTACGAAGAGAGATGTTTTGTTATTTTATTTTAATAAACGAGAACTGCGCACAAACTGTGCAAAGAGTAGATGTAAATATAATCTTAGTCGTCCTTGCTATAAGCAGCGATAGATCTGCAGCGTTTCTTGCACTTTAATATATGGTACTTTTCACATTTTTCTGAGCACAAAACACATATGCACGTATCATCCGGATCGTGGAATGTCTTATTGGAGCACAGCTTGTGGTGGAAGCCATGCATTGCCAATCTTGTTGTCACATGTCCCATTTCGTCTGAGTCCAGCTTCTGTTTTGCATCGCAGAGGTTGCATAGAATTCCGGTGGTATGTCCCTTTTCTTCTCACGTAGGTTCTGTAGAAGTCCACTGTAAGCTTCACTAGATGGCAGCAGTAGTGTAGTGTTATTTTATTTTGTGCTACAGAATGTATCAACTAGTCCCTTCCGCCACTGGATGGATGGACGGCATCGCTCCACTCCCCCTTCGCCATAACAATACAGACGAAGTAAGACATATCTTCTTTCTCTCTCTTTTCACAGTGAGACAAGATACATCACACAGACTTTAGCACGCGAAAGAATCGAAGGTCGTTCACGCGCTATTTCTTACACATCCCAGGCTTAATGTAATGAAATTTTCCTATACTAAAAGCCAGGTTATGAACCGACTAAACCGGAAGCAACGTTCTGTTGCTCTCTTTCTGAGCTCTGTTGCCACATAGTGGCGCGTGATTCAAAGCGTGTTCAGCGTTTGTCACCGATATGTTTAAAATAACTGTCGTAGCTGTGTTTCCAATTATTAATATATTAAAGAAGTATATAACGAATCCAAACATTTCAGTTAAACGAAAGAACAACGATTCGATTCAAAGAATAATGATAATAATAACGATAATAATAATAATAATAATAATAATAATAATAATAATAATATAGTGTTAACTAACTGTATCAAGATACATTATAGTAATTTTTATTTTATTTTGAATCGTCGTTATAAATCGAATTTACTATTTGGCTATTTTTGTATATCAATAATACTAATTTAATGGATATGATCTTAATTTTATATTTATACTGATTGGGTCATATATATATTAAATTATTATTATTATTATTATTATTATTATTATTATTATTATTATTAATTCACATATATCAATAAGCAAATATACAAATCTAAAAGGAAAACTCGAGCCGGCTCAGCCATTGTTTAAAATAAATAAATAAGAGTATTCGGACACTATTAGGTCTACTACAGCAGGCAGATGATTTATTAAAGCAGTCTTTACAATCTATTTTAAATACTTCTTTTGACGACACTTGGGTACAGGCTTCTCTCCCAATTCAATTTAGGAGGCCTCGGTATTCATACACTTAGTGATATTTGTATACCAGCTTTTTTTTATCTTCAGTCTTTGGCGTTATTGACTTCATCAAATTTATTTTCCCTATTTACAGTGATGCTGTCGACATTTGCCATGTTCCTGAAGCTTTAAATAAGTGGTCCGAAAAAACGAATAACTTTGCTTCTCCCCAGAATCCAGCCATTCAAAAAGACTGGGATGAGATTATTGCAGGTCAAATACTTGATTCCCTTATTTCCTCTTTCACATCTGACAAGGACATTGCTCGTATTCAAGCTCTCCAAGAGAAGGAATCTGGATCTTGGCTCCATGCTCTGCCTTCCTCCTATGTTGGTACCTTGATGGACGGTAAATCTTTCCAAATCGCTATTGCATTGCGTCTGGGCTGCAAAATTTGCCATGTACACCAATGTATATGCGGAGAGACTGTGGATTCCTTTGGACATCATGCCTTAAGCTGTGCCAGAAGTAAAGGTCGCATTCCTAGGCATTCTGCTATTAATAACATCATTAGTAGATCTTTAACCTCCTGTGACATTCCAACTCTTCTTGAACCATCTGGTATTAGCCAGTCGGATGGTAAGCGACCTGACGGCTTGACATTAATTCCTTGGTCCAAAGGTAAATCACTCATCTGGGATTTTACATGTGTAGATACATTAGCCCTTTCCCATTTAAAATCTTCTGTCAATTGTGCCGGATCTGCTGCTGAATCCGCTTATCATGCTAAACGATGCAAATATGAACATTGCAGTTGAGACCTTTGGTCCGTGGTGTAGAGACGCTAAAGATCTACTGACTCAAATTGATACACGCCTACTGTCCTGTACCGGCGATCCTAGATGTATCAATTTCCTTCGTCAACGCATTGGAATAGCGGTTCAGCGAGGAAATGCTGCCTCCATCCTGGAAACCTTTCCTAACTCTATTTTGTTGGAAGAGATCTTTCTCATTTAATGTGTAGCCTACCTACTTGAGCACGGGTAGAAAGTTCACAAGAAGGAAACTTCCACGAAGAAAGGAGAGAGGATGTCCGATCTTTAATGAAGCCATGATCTTCAGTGTGCCGGCTCACACATTATTATTATTAATGAATTTGTTACTACTAATTTACAGGAAGTAAGTTATACACAACATGGAAATTAGAACAGTTAAGTAAGTCAGTCACAAACAGTGCCTCAGCCGTTTGCAGTGCTGCTTCTTCTACCGATGTGATGCCTCCATTTACACGGTTTATAAAATAAATAGTCGTTAATGCTTGTATACAAACAAAATCATTCCTATCTCTCCAGACAAAAATCCGCTTCCTTTTTGTATCTTATCATTCGGGAGAATTCATTATTCTATTTCAAATACTACTGTATATAGTTATTGATAACACTATCAACAATATTACTAATTAAAATGACCGTTTTTAAGAAATCACGAGCTAATGACGCTGGTGAGTCATTCCACGTCAAATCGCACAGCAATAAAACACGACCTTCTCGGAAATGGTAGAATTTTTTTTCATGAATTCCAGACACCAAATAAGGAGACCCGTATTGTTTTATTTTCACAATTATTAATTATTTGTGTAGTTATGACTATTTGAAGTTACGCAAATTATGCGCGCACTGTTACATAAACTCACTTGGAACTCTGTGTCTACATATAATCGAGATTTGCGGTTTGGCGTATTTGAAAGACGAAATACAACACTTTTTATTACTTTAGGCCTATCACAAATAAATTTAAAATTTGGCCTATTTTTTTAATCATTTCTTTTTCAAAGCAAAATTACTATATTAAATAGCCAAGTTAAAAATCTGAAAAAATATAAACTTATTCGCTGATGTATTATGTGTAAACAACTGCATTTATTAATATGGGATCGGCACCCATACATTTGTAACAATTTATTTTCCGGAGGCATGCACGCGCTCGCGATGCCCAGCTAATGAACTGCTTGCAGCCATAGGCTAGAAGGCTGCCCGGGGACAGTTTTACGAAATCCCCCGTTGCATCTGATGTCACCATACTAATCATCAAATGATTAATACCTTAAGGAACAGTAAATATCTTATCTAAAGTTATTTATTATTGTCAGCTCAGCTAAGAGGGGAAGTCCTTCACAGTGCAATATGTTTATGTTTATACTGTAATATAGCCAAGTGTTCGATGATAGCAAGGCTGGATAAGGCAGTAAACTTTATGACAGTAAACACATGGCAGGAGACAAAATATAGAAGAGAAAAATAATCAGTCTGGGTTTGAATTTCACGCAGTAACGTGACTTCTTTACTGCATGAGTGATGGTAAAGAGCGCGTAATATATAACAAGTGTTTAAATCCATTTACCTTCCTAATCACTCTTTTAAAAAGAAAAGTACACTAAGACGCGGAAGTCGCGACTTATTGATAAAGCTCAATTTAAAGGAGTCTTTGAATGTGCAAATATGTGATTCGTTCCGTAAAAATAAATTTCCGGATAGGTCAGGTGAAATTATATGTGAAGCCGGTAGTTCTTGTGATATTAATAAACATGAATCAAATGAAAGTGCGGACAGAGAAAGTGATTATCCCAGTTCTTCTTCTAGCAGTTCTATGGATACAGTGCTAGAAATCACTAATATTGAGGAATTAAACAAGAGTTTGATGTCAATAGAATCCCCTATCAAGAAAAGAAAGCTACAACAAAAACGGTACCCACGTGAAAAGTTTCAAAAAGTAAAAGGCTCCCTAGCATGTAAAGTTTTTCGTGTAGAAGATGCATCGTCATTCCTTCAAAAGTCAGTCATATTTTATTTTTGACGGAATGCAAAGAAATGTACAACCTGAAAATTACATAGTTATTGCAGACTTTTCTGAAAATTATTCATTTGTAATACAAGATTCAATACAAGGTGTGCATTGGAACATATGCCAAGCCACAATACAATACAATTTTAATTTTACTTCCTATTTTATTTTATTTTATATTCTCTTATAGGCTTATTAATATTATATCTGAACTGCGACCGAACACGAGCGCTGCTCATCCGGTCTCTAATTTTGTTAATACTACTGTATCTCCTTTTTTATATTGATTGTATTATTTTATTTCTATTTCTCTTGTTTGTAATTATCTCTTTATTCTGTATATTTAAATAAATAAATAAATAAATAAATAAATAAAGGTCCACACCTGTGGAGTAACGGTCAGCGCATCTGGCCGCGAAACCAGGTGGCCCGGGTTCGATTCCCGGTTGGGACAAGTTACCTGATTGAGGTTTTTCCGGGGTTTTCCCTCAACCCAATATGAGCAAATGCTGGGAAACTTTCGGTGTTGGACCCCGGACTCATTTCACTAGCATTATCACCTTCATCTCATTCAGACGCTAAATAACCTAAGCTGTTGATAAAGCGTTGTAAAATAACCTACTAAAATAAAATATAAATAAATAAATAAATCCTTTCGTAATATATTTCAAAGGAGATACAAAAATTGGTTACAAAAGTTTTGTCATCTCAGAAACCATGAAACATGACACCGATCCCTTTCACGTTTTTCAATCCCAAACAATCAATTTCTTAAAACAAGAATTCAACGATATGAAAAAAAATCATCTACTTTTCCAATGGATCAAGTTCACAATACAAAAAAAAAATAAAAATAATTGCTTACATGAAGACGATTATGGAATTAGTGCTGAATGACACTTCTTTGCAACGTCGCATGGTAAAGGTCAATGTGATGGCATTGGAGATGCTGTTAAAAGACTTGCCACGAGAGTTAGCCTATACAAGATCCTATAATAACACAAAAAAACTGTTTGATTGGTCACAAAATATTTCTAACGTGTCATTTATATTTTGTCCATTGAATAAGCACAAAACCAACCTGAAAATTTGCAGGCCAGATACCATAATCTAAAACCAATAACTGATACATTAAAATTACATTATTTCATTCCGTTGTCAAAAACTGAAGATTTAGTAAAACAATTTTCTTTCAAGAAAGAAGGTAGGCGAATAAAAATTTAAAGTGTGAATGAAAAGTAACATTTAAAAAGCATAATGTACAATTATTTGAAGATATCAAAATAAGTAAATTGGCAGTGTTTCCTCGAGTGACTTGATCCGTGCTGGGTGTAATGTTGCAACGTTCAGTCAATCATCCAGCGCCGATAAACCTCCCAGCGCGCTTTAACGCTTCCCGTCCACTACTGCTGCGCCGACCGCTACACATTGTGTCGTAAGCAATTAAATTTCCATTAAACTGTTGGAGATCCCATTCTGATTTTTTCTGGAATTATTAAGAATACTTCAGTGCACCTAGTAGGCAATTTTTTTAGATTTTTAATTGGGCTATTTCACATTGGTATCTAACTTTTAAAATTTGAATTATAAAAAAATATTTGTAATAATTATATTAAAATTAGTTAGTAAATATTTAATAAAATACAGTACTTTAAGCTTTTAAATGCATTTTTCAAAAAATTTTTAACATCAATATCGTCAGAAATATGACGCTTTAAACGTTGCATTGTGTAATATTTTTAAAAAATGTGGACTTACGAGGAAATAAAAATACACTTGTTGGTTTATTAGACCCATAGAGTTGGTAAAAAAAATATAAACGCAATCAGAAATATGCAGGTGAAAATTTGTATAATTTTGTGCGATTTGACATGGAATGACGCTGGTACGAAATGCGACTCGTAATGCACGTGGTATTGCAAATGGACTGGGTAGTTTGGCTACACTGTCTCCGTGACCCCCGTTGCCAGATTTTCGTTAGCAGACGAAATTTTCAAGTGAGGTCCAATGAAAAGCTCAGTTCTCCTTCTCCCCTCCACCCCCCACACTCAACGTGTCATCACTGCACAGGCTACCCCTCTAACCTGCACTTTCCTCTCGCCCACCCAACTACTTCCTGGTTAGTCGGTTCATAACCTGACGTTTAGTATAGCTGGGCCGATGACATTGTGAACTTATTTGCGAGTGCTCCGGTACGGAACATAGTCCCGATGTACCCGTTTGTCCTCGTTTTCAACACGAGGCTAGATTATGTTTACTAATGCCTGTTAGTGGCTATCTAGAGAATATACACATGAACCGACGACACAACTTTGATCATTAATAATATCTGTAATAGTGGGTTGCTGTGGGATTACACGGGCAGACTCCGCGGTAATAAATGCTTTCCATAAAAACAAGCCAGTGAGCCCGCCCGCGGCATGGCCTTCGCATTGATCAAATCTGCCGATATAAATTTACTTCAGGTAATAACCAGTGCAATTGCGTTCCGGAGTCAATGTGTGCGTTATTTCATTTAGGAGTTACGAAATTTCAAAATATTACTCATGATTTAATGTAACGTAGGTTTACATTGCAGCCTATGTGCTTTTATTCTGTCGTTTATCTAAAGCACTTTCAGTGTCGCTAAAATAACAGAAACACTGTTAACACTGTAACAATAAAAATAACAACTTCCGACGGCATATTTCAGTAAATCGAGTTAATAAAGACATCGCAGTTTGCTTACTATGTTCCTGTGTTTTTCTTTCAATTTTAATAACGTTATTATATTACAACACACAGATAATATAATTACTTAAACCCGTGATTATGTTTTATATTCTGGGCTAATAGTATCATTAATACGTTTTAGGCTCTTGGTCCCTAATAAACCTTTCCTTTCTTAAGTGGTACAATATGCACCCAGGCCATATATTTTATTTATATATTAGTTGATGTTGTAAAGATAAAATTTTGGCAGGTCATATGTTTGTTCTTTAAAAGAGGAGGTAGGGGAGACTGTAGCACCTTTAGCATAGTGTACCTTTGAACATTTTTTGTTTTTTTAATTTTTGCTGCTACCTAGAGGACTCAAAATGAAGTAGATTGTAGAGAAAGCCGCTAAGTAGCTCTGGTCGTAGTTTCAGTTTGATTTATTGCAAAGTGTGAGTTCCGTGGACAAAATAAGTTTTTTTAGTACCAAAAGTAATCATTTCGTTCATTGATGTATGTTTCCTAACACAAAACCAGATTGCATTTGTTAATATCTTTCAAGTACAGTGTGTTCCCTATCATCTGATGAGTAATAACATATTTTAATTTCCATGATTTATTTGACTCTCTCATTTTTCGGAGCCATATTTGTTTAAACGTGCATCCTCTTGTACCTTTGAACACAAAACATCTTGTATCATGGAATATGTTCCAAATTACACGATACTATCGGTTTTTGTTTTTATTTTATTTTAAGGTCATGTCACGAAATAAGTCTGGAATTAAAGAGGTCCCCAATTGATTCGGATGTCTTGAAGAAAGCTGTTGAAGCAGTTATTGCTTCTCCAGGAAATAAAATCTAAATCAGAGAAGCCTGCTCTGGTTTATGATTACAAATACATTTTAAATATGATTGTCAGTTCTTACAGCTATATTCCCTGCTATATTCCATGTGTTCCAACTTACAAGAGTGTATGTTCCAAGGTACATGATCCTGTTGTACCTTTGAACACATTACATATCCCTTCATTTTATTTTTTCCATCCTTAATAGATCTGTAAAACAGGAAAATACATACAGGAAGTTGTAAAGGAATCTTCAATAATTATTTCAAGCATTTTTTCATTTAAAAAATTTCATTTCCCAAAGTTAAAAAAAATAAAGTATGAAATGTGTTTAAAGGTACAACACTCTCCCCTACACCATTGACCTACAAAAATTCATTTTTTTACATCTCAGCTACTATGAAAGCTAAATGAACAGAATATTCCATTCTTGGAACAGAATTTGGAATTGAATTTAACTGAGGGGGGCACGGATGGCCCAGCACTGCGACCTGTTGAGATCTATTGCGCTAACCCTCGATATGGAATGCGTGCCACAGATCCCCTACGCACAAAACCTAACCACATGACTCCCTTAACAACCGGTCCCTACAGACGATAGAAATCCATATACCATTCCTGCTTCGGTCCCCCAAGGCCCCCCTGTCGGTCCGAGGTGAAACTCCTCCCCCGAGTAGGTCCGCCTCGGGTGCTCGTTGCAGAAGCCATCCAACGTCGCTTAGCTACATTCCACGGAGGCCGGTCGAAAGAGCCAGTAGCTTCGGGAGGCCGCCGTAGAGTGATCTGAAAAGCCAGAAACGGGATGGTGAGGAAAGGATGATGGGGGAGGAAAGGAAGTGGCGAAGATGAGTGGGGTTCCAATCGCCTGATAAAGTTACCTGATATTCATCCATAGGATTGAGGGAAAAACCCCGAAAAAACCTCACCCAGGAAACTCGTCCTCACCGGGAATCGAACCCGGGACCGCTGGGTTCGGAGTTAAACTCGCTAATCCCTCAGCCATAACAGTGAACTTTCATCTTTAATATACATACATTACACTTTATAAAACACTATTCAAAATATTAAAATAGCTAATAATTATCTATAAAAATAATATAAAAGCTGCATATATTTTACAGCCTTAAAGCATTTACATAATAAAATAAACAATTAATTAAATATCTGCATGATTTTTTACTGGTATGTTTTAAAGACCTACATCAATATCATAGTCTGGGATCCTTTACCTATTACTTCAAGAATTTTTTTTTTTTTCACAATCGTTACCTTCAATATTACATTTTCTAAAATATTTTATTAAGAAAAATTATTTCCTAGAATATGTTATTGATATAGGTATTCAAAACATTCCAGTAAAATAATTATGCAGATAGTTATTTCATTGTTTATTTTATTATGTAAATGCTTTACAGTTGTAAAAAAAAATTATTCGACTTCGATATTATTTTTACAGGTAATTATTAGCTATTTTACTATTCTGAATAATGTTTTATAAAGTGTAATGTATGCATATTAAGCATGAAAGGTTTCCTCGATTAGCTTGTATAGTAGCAGAGATATAAAAAAATGAATTTCACTAAATTTTTCAGACCAATGGTGTAACTACCCCCCCTACTCCTCTGAGTATACCAGGTGTATCTCTTGCTCCTATGTTTCGGAATGTAGGAAACACTGTAATTTACAGGGTGCCATTGGAATTCAAGTGATCTTCGTATACGAAAATCTCTCTGTACACAATCCAGACGTTTTACCCCCACTCTAAGGGTGACTGATAAAGAAGGAAACAATAAGTTATAGTCCAGATCACATATAGATTGCTCATTCCTATGTTAAAATCGGTTGCACTTTGAAGAGAACAATCGCCAGGATCGTCACCCGTCCGCCGTAAACGAACACGAGATGGCAGTACAGTCGCTAATGCAATTCAAATGGGAGTTATGACGTGACTCCTTATGTAGCAACTAGATGGCAGCATAATAAACCTGACAAAAGTTGTTACCGTCAAAGACTATAATGCCGAACAATCTGGGTATATAATGATCTAGGGTTATAGGTACTAAACTGCCTCCGCAAGTGATACGCACACCGGCTCAAAGAGCACAGGTTCGTATTTACAGCACTGAAATGTGCGGAGATATATATATATATATATATATATATATATATATATATATATATATATATATATATATATATATCCGCACATTTCAGTGCTGTAAATATATATATAACTTAAAAGAAAATAGGGGTAAGAGTTACACTCTGTATATATAATATCCAGCAACTTTTTCACATATATACTTTATTAAGTGATTAATTCAATGGGAATAGCTACTTCAACCCAACCAGCTCAACAACCAGCCCAAGACGAAGAACGAAGACGTTGAAGATATTTTATGTTTGCATCAAGGAAACCAGACTGAAAATGTAATCAATGTAATGAATGGGTTTGCAGGGATCACTCAGAAAAACTCAAAATAGCTTGGTTTTTTAAATATTTTGTAAGAAAAAATGAATATGATTGAGATTAAATTATATATTTAGTTATTAAGTGTAAATAGTCTTAAAATAATATTGTTGCCTTCAAATAAAACTTAAGTAAATGAATAAATGAAGGAAATGCATTAAATTTGCCTAAAAAATAATGGGTCCAAAATGTACCCAGTCAGTAAAACTTGAAAAAAAAATCCCTAAACCAAGTGTTAGGCCTACTGCTCTTTTACATACAACAATATATATACACATATACAGGGTGAACCGTAACAAATATCATTAATTTGGATCATTCCTTTAGTTATTTAAAACAAAAAAGTTTAATACAATTTTGCTCGTTTGTGCTTACTTTACGAGAAAAAATATATTTTATATGAAACATCTCATAGCGTATTTTGGGAAAGCTATTGTGTTCAATATTGAGTACTTAGCACAATTTTGCTAATTAAATTCACAGGAAAGCTCTACAAGCTGTAAAATTTACGAAAATGTTGAGAACTATTACATTTTTTCGCGAATGAATACATGTTTCTTTGCAAGCATTTCTAAGCTGGGCATGTGTAGAATTTCGAAGACCGTCAAAAGTTGCATTGTTACAGCATATTTTAATATGGAGAAATGAAATTCAACTTGATATGAACATTTTAAGAAAATTATAAAAACTATGAGATTGTGGGATGTATCAATTATTGAAAGCTACTAACTTCCGGTATGGTATAGTTGCAGCCCCCCCGGTCAATTGGGAGACCTAGGCATAGCATAAATCAGGTAGCAGAATGGACATGGCATAGTTGCGCCCCGAAGAAATCAGGTAGCAGAATGGACATGGCATAGTTGCGCCCCGAAGAAATCAGGTAGCAGAATGGACATGGCATAGTTGCGCCCCGAAGAAATCAGGTAGCAGAATGGACATGGCATAGTTGCGCCCCGAAGAAATCAGGTAGCAGAATGGACATAGCATAGTTGCGCCCCGAAGAAATCAGGTAGCAGAATGAACATGGCATAGTTGCGCCCCGATGGGCATAATACATACGAAAGTGATTGTCATAAAATAAATAAATTACTTAAAAATATTATAGTGGTAGCTCATTGAAATCAGGTAGGCCTAGCAATTTTGCTGTTTAAAATAACTCTTTTTTATAGATCACACACAATAAATGAACTGCATATTTTGTTTGTACACCGATATCTTAACCCTACGGTACAGGGTTTCGAAAAGTGAAACCTAGAACCATTGTGAATTATTAACTCTTTACCCTTTTCACTAAACTTAACATAAATTTTAAATTAACCTCACTATACGCCACAAACGGTGTGAAGATCACTAATAAAATGTCAAGATAGCTAAGGCCCCATATTCCAACGACTCACTCATTTGAATATGACAGTTAATAAAGTACTGCCAACTTCATAGTGTTCATTTTAACGGTAGGCTATCGATAATCAATGTATAAACAGTAGAAAAACAGTTAATAAAGTACTGCCAACTTCATGGTGTTCATTTTAACGGTATCATGATGAATATTAAATCGATAAGAAATCAATAAGTTCGGTTGACCACGAAGCTCGAGTTTCCATAGTGTCTTTTTCTCTACCTACAGTAGCGTGCAAATTAATCCGAACACGACATATTTTTACATTTTCTGTCATTGTTGGCCTCACAGCTGCTCATACTGCTTGAATCGACATCTGTAGTACGTGTAATTCCATTGTTGAAGGTCTGTCGTTATTATTTTTTTATAATATGTGACATTTTGCCTGTCGTTTTGTACTTATAAGCATTTCAGTTGTGTTGAAGACTTAATACTGCAATCCTGTGTACATTCTGTCGTCTTCACAAATGGATACAACTCCACGAAAACGGTCTAAAATTATAACATTAGCAGAGCATTCTTCTATGACACAGAGGCAAATTGCTGCAGAATGTCACATCGGTTTGGCTACTGTTAATTCGATCATAAAACGATACAGGGAGAACTGGATCCATCACACCCAAAGAAAAGGAAACTGTGGCCGGAAAAGGAAGACTTCACCTACAGATGATCGTTTAATTGTCAGGAAAAGTAAATTAAATCCTAGACTAACTGCTGTCGACTTAACCCGCGAGATATTGGCTACCAATGGGGCGAATATTCACGTCACAGCAGTGCGGCGTAGGCTTTTGGAAGCTGGACGAAGGGCTCGTAAGCCTATTAAGAAGCAACTGCTAACTCCTGTTATGTGCAAAAAACGCTTAATGTGGGCAAAATTACATCAACACTGGACAGTGAATGACTGGAAGAATGTACTTTTTTCCGATGAGTCTCATTTCGAGGTCCACGGCCACCGTGTTTCCTACGTACGGAAAGGATCCGAAAAAGTAACAGCAGCTCATCTCCAACAGGCACCCAAATAACCCCCTAAAGTAATGTTTTGGGGTTGTTTTACACATGAAAGGCCTGGAGCATTAATACCTATCAAGGGAATGATGAATTCTGACAAATATATTCACTTATTGGAAACCAGAATCGTACCCCAGCTGCAAAAATAATTTCCGGGTGGCAGAGGTGTGTTCCAACAAGACCTGGCACCATGCCATACGTCTCTAAAAACTACAGAATTCTTCAACAAGAAGAATATTCAGGTACTCCCCTGGCCAGGCAACTCACCCGACATCAACCCCATTGAGAACTTGTGGTCAATTTGCAAAAGAAGAATGCAAAAAATGGATTGTTCTACAAAGGAGAAGATGATTTCTGCCCTCATTGATGTATGGTTTCGCGATGAAGAAATGAAGAATATTTGTGGGAAATTAGTGGAATCCATGCCAAATCGTCTCAGAGCTATTATTAGGAACAAGGGAAGCCACATAGATTACTGAGGTATGTCTTAGATCCTTTTTTTTATCCCGTTTGAGTGTTTTTGCATAAGTAATTACGTTGTTCGGATTAATTTGCACGCTACGGTATTTCATCGGGGCGCAACTATGCCATGCCCCTTTCTCTACCTGATGAGAACGGGGCGCAACTATGCCCACAAAACAGGGACCCTCTTTTATCTGCTGCATCTTACCCGACCGTGGGGCGCAACTATGCTCTGCCCAAATGTCCCATTAACTTCGTCATTATTGCGGGAAAAATACAACTTCGTTAAAATTTGGACCTTAAATTATAAGACTTTATATTGTTATTATTGTTAATATTGTTTAACAAAAAGTTTGTAAGTGAAATGCGTTGTGTAAAAATGTTAATGGTGGTCGAAACGATTCTGTAATTCTTATTGCGTTGTAAAGTGATTCTTTCATAATAAGTGCCTGTAGCCGTCCAGGAAACGAGGTAAAACATAAAAATATTAGTGTATCAGTATACGAAAGACGTATGTCTATTTATAAATGACGTTGGTACCATGATCAATGCACCAAGACGGAAGATTGTAAATGAAGATATTGTAAGCTTTATGATGTAGGTCCAATAAATGATGGGTTCAGAGCCATAGCGGGCCAAGCGCCATTTATTAAAAACGGAGAAAGCAAGTTTTAAAGTTAAGTAAATACCATAATTTAATGAATATTGACATATCATTTAACTTTAATGTGCATACTTTATCTCACTTGCTATATGTTTCGTTAAATTATGGTAATCACTTAATTTTAACTCTTGTTTTCTCCTTTTTTAATAAATGGCGCTTGGCCCACTATGGCTCTGAACCCTTCAAATGATACATGTACTCATTGTCAAGCATTTCATTTTAAAGCAGTGATCGTGAATGAGTATTTTAATACATGCTGTCACAACCTTTTAATGTCCTTTCCTCAGCCGCATGTATATACCAGATAGGGAATCGTCTCCAAGACTACACGAAAACGTAATATTATCATGCATAGTCCATGGTGAGTGAAAGCATCAACATATGTAAATATTAAAATTATTCTTACATCACATCATGAACTTTTTCACAATCATGATAGATAAATGTTGTTTATACTGAAATATTAAAGAGTGGAATCAGCCGACAGTTTTTCCTCTGTATAACACAGGGATGCCAAACATGCACTCCCTAGAGCGAAAACATTACCATTTCTACTTTCTCCACTTCCTGTCCGCGACTCTATTTTCGTTCTGTCTAGTCAGTCAATCTATTAATCGATCAATTTCAGTTGTAAGATTAATCGATCAAAAATATTTAATCGAATAATCCAGTCGATTAAAATTAATCGGTTGTAGTTGATATTAATTATTATTTTGTTAATACAAACTCATACTAAAAATTCCGACAATATTTCTCTCTCAGAAATTGCTTACTTAAAAGCACAATAGTACTGTTATTTTCTAACTGTAAACTAGGTAGCGTAGGGAAAATCTTTGCACAAACACTTCAGAAAGAGTTGGAGATATGAGGACAATGACCTAGTCTATCTCTATTGAAAGTTGAAACACAATGCGAAATCCTTATTAAGTTTTATGGTTTTCCAAGAAAACTTCCACCTTGTTGTCAGCTCATCTTCCTAGCATATGAAATACATACTTTTCTGGGATTCGTCCTCCCCTCATCCCTTATAAAATAGCCATGTCTACACAGTGCGCAAGTGAGAAGGTAACTACCTTCTTCTCTTTCTAAAATCTGGTAATTTGATTACAATAGAGGCCAGTCTTCTGTTTCAACCGCTGTAATTTTGTTCTGTACTGAGTTTGTATATGAAGGTTGTGTGTTTAGTTGGATAAAGAAAAAAATCAGTTTTCTGTGATTTGTGAAAAGTGTAAACTCCATTATGTCATATGAGAATTTGAGAGGTAAACTCGGTGAAACGTTTGGATTTAAATTGAACGATCATGGAAAAGTGTTTGAAAGAAAAAAAAAGTTTTTTCGTGTTTAGTGATGCAGGAAACATTGTTACTAAACGTAGAACGGCACTTAATTCGGAGCATGTGAATGCACTCACATGTTCAAAATCATGGATGAAGCAGTATTAACTAGGCGAGTCTTCATACTTTTTGTTATTTATGTTTGTCTCAAAAATTCCCGGAGAAACTGACACAATAAATTATAAGCCTCATAATAAATATATTGGAAAGTAATTAAAATTGTTGTTTTGTAGTATAACGGTACAATATATACAGATATACAAAATTTAAAACTTATGCTTATCACCGAACACAAGTTAAATTTAACAATAATTGTGTATTAAAGTATATAAAAACATTTTTTTCAACTCGATCAAAACTCGATTAATCTATCGATTAATTGATTAAATTCAAATAGTTAATAGATTAAATATTTTGATCGATCAACAGCACTACTGTTATTTCAACGCTACCCATGGTAAAGATTAGGAAAAAACAAACTTACAGGTATACGTAATTATTTAAACTTGTTGATTGTTTTGCTTACTTGATTGAATTTTGTTTCTATTTGGGATTTCTTAATTTCATAAATGACGAAACAGTTAAACGATTTGTTGTCAACAGCTTCATAAAAACATTAGGGAAAAGTGGTCGAGATAAAAATTATACTAGTTACCGGCAATAAAAATGTATTTTAACAGTATCCTTTATTACGTTTTTTATTAGAAACAGCAATAAATTTTGCAGTAATATATTGAATTAGAAGATGGCGTAACCCTTAAGAGAATTGTCACTTTGATTGTTTTTCCTCTGTACTCTTCATATATCTTTTGTTATTGTAATAAACAAAATAAATGTCTATACAACTTGTATGTGGCGTGAACTTCCTTGCACTCGTGTAGTAGACTAGTGTTCAGAAAGTTTCCACTTGATCAAAAATGTTCACTTTATACAAGTTGCATAAATAAATATCAACATTTGTATTACTGATAACTACACATTTCCGTGAATATAAAAATCACGTAATTGAAACAGTTACAATATTACGAATAGCTATGTTATGTTAACTAGTTCAAAATGAATAGCTTAGGCCTACATGTAAATAAACCATGTAGTTTATAAATAAAATTAACTGTCTTTCTTTTAGAACAATAAAAATACCCTTGTGACAAACACAGTCTTTATATTTCATATGTATAACTTTTGAATAATATAGGGTTATCATAAAGTAACTAACACAGTTTAAATTAATTTAACTGCCAAACAAATTGAGAAATCAAAATGAACTAAGTGGTTTTGGAATGCGCTAAGAATGGCATTAATCTGTGGACATGGATTGTCAGTTGTCCATATTGGGCAATAAAAGGACTCGGGAGTAAAATATGGTAACTGACAGTTTGGTAAAAGAAAAATAAGATATGTAGCGTTAATATGGTATCTTATAGTCTGCATCTATTGCAGTAGTTAGTTTTCCAACATCTCAACAGATGGCAGAAGTATACAGATTTTTACTTTCCTAGTAGCTATACAAACTGTAGCATTTACAAATGTTTACCTACAATAACTTCAAAACACTAAAACGCCACATATCATGTTTTACTCCCGAACCCCTTTATTGTGAGTACTGATCCTACCATTGAGAGTACATTGAGCCTCATCTGCCCACAATATTCGAGATATCCATTCTGGCTCAATTTCCATCCCAGCTAAAATACATAATGAAGTCTGTATCTCTTTTCATAATCAGTTTCCTTCACATAAAATATCATTTATACTTCATAAGGATATATTTTCAGGAGCTTCCGTAAAATTTTACAAATTCTGGTCTTTGGTAATTTCAAGCGCTTACTTAACGCATTAGCACTACTGAGTGATAACGGGATTTTCTCTAGTTAGGTCTTGGCTTTCGTGAAGAACCTATGTAGTCTGAACATCACTAATTCTTGGTCTTCTCGGTTTCATTGTATCATGAACCGAACCAGTTTCTTCAAACTCCAATAAATAATTAATGCACGATAAGAACGTGAGGTAGGTCTACAAGGGTCGTCGCCCAGATACATTTCTGTCCAAAATCATCTTAATCCGTCATTGAAATGTCTATCACATTCATAATAATGTCGCACAAAACCAATTCTTGTGTTAAGATTTAAAACCATTTTTTAAAACTTGGACAATGTATATACATAATAAAACTAACAAACAAGCCAAATGGCTAACAAACTTCTGTTCATTTCTCAGAACTTATTTGTTATTTCAAAATATTGGAAGCATTTTCACTAATATAAAATAATTAAATCATGTTCTTCACACATTTCATACCGTTTAGTCCATATTGATATCTCAATTTGTTTATAAATTATATTAATTTCATCTATTTTAGTTGTTTTATAATAAATCTGTATAGGAAATTATAAGTATAGACATGCGTGTCAGTACCTTTGATGTGGTAGGCCTAATGCCTTATTTCAGTGGCCTTAATACCAGCTATATCGGCTTCAACGGAAGGTTCCACTTTTTTCTCTAGAGTTGGCGCTGATATCGTAACAGCAGTCAACAGCAGAAAATATACTTTTCAGCAAACTTGCCAGCGAATCAGGATTGCTGTTCCACCGTTCGCGAGTTCTCGATTACACTGACCTCTGGCATTGGAAAGTGGAATTATACGCTAACGGAGCGCATGCGCGCAGAAAAACAGACCAGGAGAATTCGCTCAATGTTGATTCTTTATAATCCCTATTCGCTGGTGATACTATTAGCAACATCATAAAACAATTGAATTGTTTCTAAATAGGTATAGATAGTTATACAGTATGGACACTTCGCGTCGGTACCTTTGATGTAGCAGGACTGATTTCAATGACCTTCAAACCAGTTTGAGCGTGACATTCTGCTTTCTCCCAGGAGTTGGCACTGACATCACACCAGCTAGCAGTCGACACAGCGAAAATATAACACATACTTAATACATCTAGGTACATTATGTACTCGAATAAAATAAATTGGACCCATGAAATAATAAATCCGTCATTAACTGTAATGATTAGACTCTAGAGTTCCTTTATAATGAGAGTTGAGGCGTTGACCCCAACAACAATTAAAATATGTAATGATTTGATAGCGCTGAAAATGTAAAAACAAAACTCTTATGAGAAGTAAAACCATATATCTATTATATATTGTATACAAATATTAAACGAATTTGATACATAATTTTATAATGTATTATATTATTTTATGCGCGACCATGCCGAAATGTAGTAATTATACACCTGGTAGCAGCCCTTTAATGGACCTCATGAAAGTACACCTATCCATTAAAGTTCAGGTGTTCCACTAATCAGAAAACACCATGGTAGCAATATGAAAGCGCAAGTATCGATTATCCTCGGATATGCAATCGAAAGACAACTAGCGAAACGTCATGGAGGCTGGAAATCCAATACTGTCGCAGAAGGTTATGTTCTGTTACTATAATAATTAGCGTTAATTGTAAATAATATCAAAATAAATTCAATTTGTCATCTCGTTTTTCAATGTCTAAATCAATTTCAAGGTTATATCAAGATTAATGTTTATTTTACTCTCTAGATTATATCAAGGTCAATGACATTTGTTTCTCGGAAAAAAATCAATACTTTCGCGTCTGCGCACATCTCACAATTTAGAAGGTCAGTTCCGCTCTTTACTTAGATAACCATAACATGAATACTTATGAATAATTTCAAGTTAGAAATATGGTCGAGCATAAAAAGTTGTATGAAACTTGCCTATAATGGTAATTAAGACGCTCGTATGAAAATTATGAAACTCGCTTGCGCTCGTTTCATGAACATACTCGCGTCTTAATTACTACCATTATAGGCTCGTTGCATAATGTACTATTATAATATAATTTATCATATATAAAACATAAAAAAATTATTATTACAACTAGTTTGTCACTGAGAAACAAGGAAAAGCTGTTAACTTGAATTTATTTGAAGCAAAGCACTACTGGATTATGCAACAAGGTAAGCGATGTTAGGATCCCGTGTCTCAACTCTTACGTTCAATTATTATATTAGCGTGTGCTCGATTACACTAACTTCTAGCGCTTGAAAGAGGAACTAAACGCCGGCACACAGAGAAACAAAACAGGAAAATTCGCTGAGTGTCCATTCTGTATAATCCCTATTCGCTGGGTAAACCGTATAATAAGAAAGTATGTATTATCTTCGTGACGTTCATTTTCTTATGTTACTTCACTACAGATGTTTCATTATATCTCTGCCAGTCAGTGACCATTAACTTTCAAGGGCCGTATTCATAAACATTCTTAGCGCGGGCTTCCGGTGGATGATCAGCGTTTTTCGTATTCATAAACCAGTGTTAGCGATATGATATGATTTGATTTGAATTCTGTACAAGTAACCAGGGATAGCCGGGGCTAGCTTAGTACGCTCGTAGCGTGTGCTGCGAAATGTCTATGAATAGCACCCTAAGTGACTTATCTTAGTCGTGAGTGTCGGAGTATTAAAAAGCATTACAACGTTTAGCGGTGAGGGGGAAGCGAGACGGCAACTGTGACGTAGCAGAGAGGCAGTGATAAAATAAAAGATCTGTAGAAACATTAATTTTAATGTCGCATCACATATTTATACACATCTGGATTCTGATCTTAAGTAAAAACTCGTCCCATGATGGTTGTGAATATATTTAGAATTTGTACATATTATTCTCTAAGATATTTATTTCTCCGTACGATATCGAGACATCCTATTAATCTGGTGGCCTTCTTTTCCTAACACTTTTGTCTGTAGGGATTCATTCCTGTTGACATTAACTTCCAACTAATTCAAACGCATTATTTCCTCGGTCAGTTTACTACTGTCCCTAATGCACCTCGGATATGTTCTTCGTTTATTACGAAACTGTGGTTTTAGATATGAATATTTTCGTATCACATTTCTCTAAGGCATTCATAAATTGATACAAACTTCTGTAAATGGTCTTGTGAACCTGCAATTAACACTGCAGCACTGGCGTAACGCATTATTATAATTTCCTACTTCCCGTTTGGTATCCATTCCTGCTTTCTGCCTTTTTAGTTCTGGACTTAACGAGTCTCCTTTGCTAACTAACATCTTTACTTACTTCTTTTCGTATAAAGATGCGTTCTCATAAAAAGTTTTACTTCAAATGTTAGTAAACTTTTCTTCATTAAGAAAATGTGCTTTAATATTTATGACCCCCATTACATTTATCATTTCAAAATAAATTTTTCTATTGAGAGTTTTAATCATTTATCTACAAAGTGGTCCATGGTTTATAGTTCCTATATCATTTATATTGATTAGATTATATTATAACTTACGATTTGGGGCTAAAAGGAATGAAGTTACAGGAGAATGGAGAAAGTTACACATCGCAGAACTTCTTACTTACTTACTTACTTTCTGGCTTTTAAGGAACCCGGAGGTTCATTGCCGCCCTCACATAAGCCCGCCATTGGTCCCTATCCTGAGCAAGATTAATCCAGTCTCTACCATCATATCCCACCTCCCTCAAATCCATTTTAATATTATCTTCCCATCTACGTCTCGGGCTCCCCAAAGGTCTTTTCCCCTCTGGCCCCCCAACTAACACTCTATATGCATTTCTGGATTCGCCCATAAGTGCTACATGCCCTGCCCATCTCAAACGTCTGGATTTAATGTTCCTAATTATGTCAGGTGAAGGATGCAATGCGTGCAGCTCTGCGTTGTGTAACTTTCTCCATTCTCCTGTAACTTCATCCCTCTTAGCCCCAAATATTTTCCTAAGAACCTTATTCTCAAAAACCCTCAATCTCTGTTCCTCTCTCAAAGTGAGAGTCCAAGTTTCACAGCCATACAGAATAACCGGTAATATAACTGTTTTATAAATTCTAACTTCACATTGTATTCTTCACCTGACATAATTAGGAACATTAAATCCAGACGTTTGAGATGGTCAGGGCATGTAGCACGTATGGGCGAATCCAGAAATGCATATAGAGTGCTAGTTGGAAGGCCGGAGGGTAAAGAGACCTTTGGGGAGGCCGAGAGGTAGATGGGAGGATAATATTAAAATGGATTTGAGAGATGTGGGATATGATGATAGAGACTGGATTAATCTTGCACAGGATAGGGACTGATGGCGGGCTTATGTGAGGGCGGCAATAAACCTGCGGGTTTCTTAAAAGCCATTTGTAAGTAAGTAGATTGTGACTTACGTGTTTTTAACTATATAACTATTACTTTGTAAAAAAAAAATAAACATTTTATAACAGGGGACATGGTAGTACATAGCTAAAATTCGGAAAAAAAATTTCCTTGATATTTTCTGGATTTCAACCCAGGCCTCAGAATGGAAATACGAAACTTTTGAAGTCCTCCTTGTTTCATATAACAAGATATTTTCTTTTCACATAAGTAACATTATTTTAAAGCCCATTGCTCAAATTTTCGTGCCAGTTATTTAATCTAGAGCAGAATGAAGCAACTGCAGGGGGTGGGGAAACAGAATTCTGCTCAGATGAGATATATTCAGGATTATGACGTTGAGAGAATGCAATTTCGAGCTCTTGTTAATTGAATACGGTCCGGATATCGTGTGTTGATTTCCTTCCACATATCGGATTAACTAATTGCATATACGTTCAAATATATTGCACGCTACGATCACGGTACCCATTACACATTTTTTAATTTCACAATGGCATAAAACGAGTTACTTATTGGAAGCATTTCATTTCTGACAATTCATAAAATAAAATATGTTCACAATAAGCAGAATAACTACATCTAACGTCATTATTCTTCTTCGTTGCGATTTCAATGGTAACATCGAGATACAAATTCAGTGGACCCGAGATTGATTTCGTGGAGCGAAGTCGAGATTTAGCAAACTTTGATAAAAATTCAGCGAATATCAGTAGCCTTAAATAATGGTTGTGATCCACGTTGGCTATAAGCCTTGTGAAATTCTTCAAAGTTGTTAAAAGTGTGGAATGAAAGAGGTCGAAGAGAACCTTAAAAGAGACTACGACAAAGATTATTATGATTATGATTATTATTATTATTATTATTATTATTATTATTATTATTATTATTACTATTATTATTCGAGGGTTGGCTATCATTCATGCCTTATTTCATTCCATTCATTGGAAACAATTAAATCTTACAGCAAATTGTATTCATTTATCCTAATTCCATTACCATAATTTCCTCTATCTATACCAGTGGTTACCAAACACCACGAAATTGTGACGTAATAGAAATGCAACCCGCACAACACTATCACAGGGAGAGTAGTGGAGTGGGTATCTTCTCAGGTAATGCAGTGAATAACAGTGCAGAGACGGACTGTGACCAGAAACTATACACACTTTTTTGCATGTTAATTTTTTATCCTCCTATTAATTATTTTTGTATTATTAATAAAATAACATAAATTTATTTTCTTATTTAAGTTAACATAGAAAGAGCGTGTACTTTACATCAGCAGTAATTTGAAATTAGAAAAACGTACCAGGCTGGTCACAAAGTTGTAAATGACACTACATACGTTTAAAAAAACGTTGAAGTATTTTACTCCGATTAAGACATAGAAGCCGATATTTTTATTGTTTATTTATTAATGAAATATTCAAAATACACTCATACGTAGAAAAAAACGTGGAAGTATTTTACATCGATTAAAACATAGAAGCCAATACTTTTTATTGTTTATTTATTAATGAAATATACAAATTACACTACATACAGTACGTCGAAAAAAACGTCGAAGTATTTTACCCCGATTAAGACATAGAAGCCGTTACTTTTTATTGTTCGTTTATTAAAGTTACAGATAAGGGCGTGGTAATCTTCATAACAACAAAAATAATGACAACGTACATTGTTCTTTTATATTTCATTTAAAATTTTACAACAAATTAAGTATCTCATATTTTTGCCATCTGCACAAAATAAATACTTTTCCTTCTATGCTCCTTAAAATTAAGTTTTTACTTACTATCTGTTTTCGAAAAGACATCGAAACATATTATCCTACACAATTGGAACATTACATGCGTACGTCCGCTGCTGATAAATGTCTTTACTTATATCGAAGTGATGGCTGTAAACAGAGGGTGAGGATATGATGTCATGGTTACGCTTGAGTGGAGTCAGAGGCATGTGTCGCGACCGTTGCTTACGAGATTACACAAGCTGGCGCATAGCACGATCGAGAGTAGGTCTCTGTAAGTCATGACAATTTCTGCCGCTAGGTTCGCCTCGCTGCCCTAAGAAATGATGAATAGTACCATTACAAAGCATTGTGTATCGTGAAAATAGTTCGATTAATTGTGCATTACTGATTGAGTACGAATATTATAAATATGCCAAGCATATTACAGTGTTATTTGAAGTTTGTTCAGCTAAGTTATATTCGAAAATTGGCAGTTATCCGTCACAATTCTAATTACTTTAAATCCAATATCTTCCACTACTTTTAGGGCTTCCATAGTCAATTTTGCCAACTCATCTCCGGTTAAATTGTGTGTAAAATACAATGACACTGGTATTCTGTACTTTGTAGACAGACCCTTGAACAGAATGCACAGCAATTTATTGGCCAGCTTTTTTTTTTTAATTAATTTGTTTGTTTTTTGTTCTTTTCAAATACCCAATAGCATTATTCTCAGTGTTGTCATTCCTATCAACATATCCAATTTCTGTCATACATCAATTTCGGTTTAATACTCTCGTAATCTCGTAAGCAACGGTCGCGACACAGCTTTTGGCGATCACTGATCTGTACGTTACACGCAATTCTAAGAATTTCCTCAAGCCGAAGACTCCATTCTTCATTACAACAAAAATTCTAAATACCTTTCTCTGACTCCAGTTATATTAAATATGAACCTTCGACATAAATTTAGCATCTGCTTAATTATTTTTAGTAGGATATTTTACGACGCTTTATCAACATCTTAGTTTATTTAGCGTCTGAATGAGGTGAAGGTGATAATGCCGGTGAAATGAGTCCGGGGTCCAGCACTTAAAGTTACCCAGCATTTGCTCATATTGGGTTGAGGGATAACCCCGGAAGAAACCTCAGCCAGGTAACTTGCCCTGACCGGGAATCGAACCCGGGCCACCTGGTTTCGCGGCCAGACGCGCTAACCGTTACTCCACAGGTGTGGACTTTTAATTGTTAGTTACTATTTTCCATACATGTAATATTATCTTCATTTGAATTATGTAATCTTTTACATTCTTGTGCTAACGTATTACTGGTAAATCGCTGTTGATTTGCACGATTAATGTAAATAAATAAATTAATTATTAAATAGCTTTTATGAAGACCACAACTAAAAGAATTATCTGAACATTATTTTCTACTCAGTTATCTTTTATTTAAAATATTTCAGCTCCTTCTTCACCACTGTTTAGACCAGAAATGGACGTTCGTATGCACTTGCAAAGGGGTCCCTCAGTACTTTCACGCGTGTACAGTGTTCTGAAAATTGTCTAACTTCTAGACGCTCTTCAATTATTGTGTCATTAAAATCGGTGACCGAAGAACTTCGATTGCATGGTTTAAAAAGCGAGCTTGAATACACAATTATTGAATATTTTACACAAATAGAGCTTTTGTGAATCAGTTAAAGTATGTGTAGGACGTGAAGTTAAATAACCCTCAAGAGGTTTCAATTGTAAACTCTATAGGAAACGCATTATATATTTTCGGATCTATAAAATTGGACACAGTGTCTAGTTTGTGGAAAAGTTGCTACCACTGCTAGAAAATTCCATGTAGAATGCCATGCCAACATTAGTCGGTATGGAAATATCGTAGAGTGAATTGTGAAGCCCTTCTTAATAAGCTTTATTATAATATAATACGTGATTTATTTCATTTTGTTTGCAACAACGCAGCAACTCACTCATCCTTAACCCATCTTCACGTGTTGTGGTACCGCTTCGGCTCAGAACCGGTTTTTCGTGCATAAAATATGTATGTACGCCGTTTCAGTGCAAGGATCTGGCCATCACTGGTTGGACCATTTCGTCTGTTCTCTCTTCAAGAAGTGTTCATTTGAGTTACCCATTCTCATACGAGACGCCTCTCGATCTGTATTCTATTGCTTTATAATTTAAAATTATTTTTCAAAACAATTTTCTGTAAATGTCAAAGCCAGTCTTTCCTAGCTTTTTCAAGTTTCTTTGAATATGTGTAAGTTATTTTTTATGTATGTATTTCTCTCAATGGATCCTGCAAGTGAAAGGAGAAATATCGTCTCCCTTGCTTCTATTTTACTTATGTAAACGGTTCAACATTCAATTTTCACACCATAAATATTTGTCACATTGAAGTGAAATTATCAACAGGCGAAGAAATAAATTTACATAAATAATTTTTATGACTTTGATATGTAATGCAGAGTACAGAAAACTTAAACTTAAAAACTTTTTTGAATTACGGGTGGGATGAAATCAAGCTTTTAACAATTTGACAGAAGTGTCTCCTTAAGATTAACGTTTTGTTGCAAGCCGGAGGATCGTTCAGATCACGAATTTTGTCCATTGATACGAGTACGATAGTTCCGACCCACTATTGACCTAGGGTACAACAGCCTCTTAACAGAAATGAGTACCAGGGGCATTTCCTTGCGGGGGGAGGAAAGACGGCATGCACGTACTGACATCGGGTCTAGAATGTTTCGTCACAAATGTTTCGTAACAGTGAAGTTTCGTCCTCGTTAATTCGTCATGTGGACTGTTCGTCCCAACGTCAATTACATCACCGTTTTTTGGTCACATATCAACTGTTCGCCATAGTAAACGTTTGGAATATTTCATCAAAAATGAGACAGTATCTGTGAATGGCTGTTGTAATTTGAAAATACACAAATTTAGAAATTGGCTGCAACATTGTGTCCAACGATCCTCATATATCCAAATATATTATTCATTTTTATAATAGTTTTATTATTTTCGTGATTCTTAATATTCCTTTACCCAAATCAAAGTATTTCTTCTTTTTCTTGCGTGTAGATTTTCTCTCCTACTTTGCCGTATTTTTCTCTGAATTGATTTCTTTTTCGGAAGTTTCATTACCGTTTCACAGGATACCCTCCCAAGATGTCGTTGTATGATTTGAGCTGGAGTCTCTGCCGATGTACTTGCAACTGCTTTCATCAAATTCATACACACTGCTACTTGAACTCTTCCCCAGTTAGGCGCATGGGGATGTTCAATAGGCTGTTTAACAATGGACTTCCTATCGAGAGTAGATACCAGCGTTGATTTACATTACTCACGTTGGTCACAACGCCATACGATGCACCTTTTTTGCATTCTATATTTCGTGTACATGAAACCTCTGTATATTAATTTCATACCCGCACGTTTGGTTGAAGTGAATCTAATTTTACTTTTCATTGCTAAATAATACTAAAATTTTGTACAATGGATGTAATTTCACTCTTCATCTATACTAATAATAAATCTGTAGCTGAAATTTTTCTGGTAATTTTCGATTTTCCAAAAATAATTGGTGTTAACATGTATAATTAACCATCCTGAAACCGAAAATCGCTTTTTTGAAATTTTTGTTTGTATGTCTGTCTGGATGTTTTTTACCTTTTCACGTGATAATGGCTGAACGGATTTCGATGAAAATTGGAATATAAATTACGTTCGTTGTAACTTATATTTTAGGCTATATGGTATTCAAAATACGTTATTTAAAATGGGGGTTATAAGGGAGCCTGAATAAAAAATAAATCGAAATATCTCGCTTATTATTGACTTTTGTGAAAAAATAGTACATAACAAAAGTTCCTTTAAAAATGATTTCCGATAAGCTTTATTCTTTGAAAAATTTTCATAGGACTGATATTTAACGAGATAAATGAGTTTTAAAATTAAAATAACTGCCATCTAACAAATGACTTCGTCTATAAGGGGCCTTGGACAACAACAATCGAAAGCTATGAAACATAGCCTACAGAGAATGTTTCTGTGTTTGTATGAAGTAATATCGGAAGCTAAATTAACCGATTTATATAATTAATTATTATTTCACCATTGGAAAGTGTAGTTTCTCTAGATGGACATAATGCTATAATGTTATTACAGTAACTTCTGAGTGAATCGAGAACAGGTAAGATTAAAATAGCATCTTATGCACAGAAAATTTGATAGGTTATTCTGAATATTCGTTCCTGTATTTCTTAAAATAATATTTATGTACACATTAAATCTAAATTATGTCAATCTTCATTAAACTATGGTTGCATGTAATAAAAATTAAGAAACATGTTAAAGGAATTGTTATTGCACCAAATGAGTGGTCCCTGGACCAAAATGATCGCAATTTAATTATTTAAATACAATTTAAATTAAATAACATATTAAACTATTTATCCTTCTTTCAAGCACGAATGTTCCCTGGATCAAATGTCCTATTTTAATTATATAATTGCTTTATATTTATTTCTAACGGGTGCAGCGGAGCGCACGGGTACGGCTAGTTAACAAATATTGCTATAATTTTTGTCAAGTAACCATGGAAAATTTAGTTATTTTTATCTTTAAATAACAAAGCCAAATGGAGTAGAAGCGAACAAAAAATCAACATGTGACAGACAAATCATCCGGTGACAAAAGTGTAATCTGTAACAAAACTTCCGGTGACGAAAATGTAATGTGTGACGAATCGTCCGTGAGACGAATCATTCGTGACGAATGATCCGAATCCCCTGACATCACTACTGTTACTCAATGCCGAAGGTAAAGTTCCTTAACATCCCACCAACTTATGAGCCTTCCGGGACCTCCAATGGGATAGTTTTGTCTTTGTTTTTGCCTTATTAGGACTATAGATCGTTAAAGTGTTTGCACGTCAGGCTGTAGTTCATGATAACCAATAACCTCTAACACAGTTTAATAGTGTCTGTTAATTTTATGGTGCATTAGAGGAAGTGTTGAAAACATGTTCAACAACTTCGGTAAAGAGCTGTAGACCTAAACTATATGACCGGTATTATAGTACGGGTCAGCTTACTTAATACCCTAAAGGTGAAACCTAACTATTTTTCCCCTATTACTATATATGCTAGTGGATTATAGTGATTTTTTTAGCTTTCAGGTTGAATTTTCTTTTACCAACTTCGTTTCGAATTTCGGGTACTGACAAAATACTACAATTGGCAGTTATTTTCTAACTGTTATGTTGGCGGCAATAACTTCGCTTTGCAGTAAAGTGAACTGAAAAAAGGTTTTTCAAAAATACTTTCTCAGATAATTTTAGTCTTGGATGTAGTAATCTAGCGAAAATTCACTTAAAGACAATGATCATAGTGTTGCCGGTGAAACTCTGTGATTACATTTTTAGATTAGAAAGAAGGGATAGTAATGATTTTTTTCTTTTTTTTTTTCAAAAAATTTTAACATTAGGCCTAATATAAATTTCATCTCTGATTGAGATTGATTATCAGGCAGTACATCTCACTTAACGATGTGTGTCAGAGGAAGAACAATAATTGTTTGTATACATCTGATGTCTGATTAGTGTAATATGTAGCTAACCGGCGATGTATGCAATGGAGGGGGAAAGGAACTGGCCACCCTACCCCATTATCTCCTGGTCTAGTTGCCTCATAAGTGGTGTCATGTTGGTATCACTTGTGGGGTTCAGACCTGTCTTCGGACAGCTGACTAAACAACAACAATATAAATTTCAAAATTTAGTTAAGTTCACTGCACTGGAGGAAAAAGCAACTTGTCCAAAAAGTTGTGGGATAATAGTCGCTCAATTTTACAACAATTAAATGTTGTTTCATCATTGCAATCTTACGAGGGTACATTCTCCCAAATTCCATTTTTAGTTTTCTCATACATTACTAGTTTAAACGCTATGCGTTTCTGGCCTTTGCTCAAATATTATCTGTGGACAAACTGCTTATTGAAACGATAATTCTAATATGCTTCCTTAATCATTTCAAATGTGTGGAAAATTTTTCCAAGATGACTTCTAAATAGTAAATATATTGTGTTCAAGTGAATGACAAATGTGATGAAAGTTTTTAAGGAAATAGGAAAATCGAAGATGTTACTCCTACCATTGAACTGAAATGTTTCCCCCCCACCACCATTGCAACCTTATGATGATACTATCTCTCAAATTCCATTTTCAGGTTTTCTGATACTTTACTAGTTTAAACACTATGCCTTTTTCGTCTTTTCTGTAATATTATTGTCTGGAAAACTGCTTTGTGAAACCATACCACGCCATATACTTTATTAATAATTTAAACCTGTTTTGGAAAATTTTCCAAGATGACTTTTCTCATAAATATATGTTCAATAAAATCACAAATGTGCTGAAAATTTTCAAGGAAAGTCGCAAAAGTCACGATGTTACCACAGCGTAGCGTATACATCATGAAGCTTTAGTTTATGAGGGTACTAGGAACAATAAACTGTGCAGGTACTATTTCGCATTGTCTGTGATGAGGCGATAGTAGCGATCCTAGTGGTTAGCAACTATCTATGGAAGCACATTTACTACCTATTGAGCTTCGTGACTGTAACTTATTTACTAGACTGTGATGTTACTCTTAAGACTGAATTCAATTTGTTCATCATTGTTGCAATATTATGAGGGTATAATCTCTGAAATTTAATTTTCATATGCGTTTTTCGCCTTTTCTGAAATATTATTTGCGACTAACTGCTTTTTAAAACAATACACAAACTTTCTTAACAATTCAAAACTCTTTGGGAAAATTTTCCAAGATGACTTTTGTTGTAAAAATATGTTCAAGGAAATGACTAATGTACTAAAAGTTTTCAAAGAAAGACGTAAAAGTGGAGATGTTACTCTTAAGGCGGAACTCAAATGGAAGCAGTGGCCACAAGGGTGGTGTCCAGGCTTTCAGGGGCGGAGTGGGGGGTAAATAGCTTGTATAAGGGAAGAGAAACAAGCCAGGAAAGAAGAAAGAATGGATAAAGCAGACGCGTTGGGGATGAAACTGTAGTCCTTCATACTCAGTCGATAGACCGCACCAGAAAGGATGCCAAGAGATACGTCAAAGGGAAAAAAGCCTTTAACACGAATTTCTTTTTTTCTTTCTTTTGGTTTGTGATGCTGAAGGTACTGAATGATATGAAGAACATAGGGACAAGAATAATCTAACCGCAAATTTGTTAGGGACGACTTCACTCTTCGAAAGACAGGATGCTGTAAAGAGGATATGTGAAAGAGGATTTTACAAAGAAAGAAAATAAGACAAATAAAAAACATTTTGCTTTTCAAGCATGTTGTGTCAGTCGAGACGAACGAAGAGTTACATCTAAAGAGAGAAAAGCGAAAATTTAAGAGGTCGCGAAAGAAAGTCTTGAAATCAAAGTGAATGACATTCGATTCCTTGAATACTTCTGTTTTCGTTTTCGCTGGTGTATGAAACAGCTCTCACAACACATTCTGAAAGAGCAGTAATGATATAAATTGCCTTCTATACCCTTACATTCAAGCAGCGGAAAAACACTCAGCACCCACCTTTGCCTTTTTCTGAACATGTAAGCTGATACTCTATTTCTTGACCTTTTCATTTAGACACTTGTCAACGGACTGTAACTCATCTATTCAAAGTTTTCAACATATAATCATCGACAGAGTGCTTTTCAAATTCTCTCCCTACACACCTTCCCCTCGCCTACCATCTCCTCTACCTAGTATTTTTTTAAGGAATACTAATTGTCGCTTTAGCTGCGATGTTATATCGCGACGACTGCCTATTTGAAATGTACAATTTTTATACACTGCAGTTCCATTTTGACGTGGAACTACAGAATATCTTTACAGAAATGGAGTATAGGCATAACCTCGGAATTGATTTTCGCGCAAAGGCACTTTTTGCGAAGAGGTGCATAACTTTCGTCTTTCTGTCTGTGTAGATTGGCTTACTGGATCTCTGGATCATTATCCTGAAAAGGCACAGAAACGATTCTTAGCAAACAATAACTCTAAGCATTGAGTACACACGTGGACAAATTATTACTTACTTACTTACTTACTTACTTACTTACTTACTTACTTACTTACTTACTTACTTACTTACTTACTTACTTACTTACTTACTTACTGGCTTTTAAGGAACCCGGAGGTTCATTGCCGCTCTCACATAAGCCCGCCATTGCTCCCTATCCTCAGCAAGATTAACCCAGTCTCTACCATCATATCCCACCCCCCTCAAATCCATTTTAATATTATCTTCCCATCTATGTTTCGGCCTCCCTAAAGGTCTTTTTCCCTCCAGCCTCCCAACTAACACTCTATATGCGTTTCTGGATTCGCCCTTACGTGCTATATGCCCTGCCCATCTCAAACGTCTGGATTTAATGTTCCTAATTATGTCAGGTGAAGAATATAGTACAATGCGTGCAGTTCTGTGTTGTGAAACTTTCTCCATTCTCCTGTAACTTCATCCCTCTTAGCCCCAAATATTTTCCTAAGCACCCTTAATCTCTGTTCCTCTCTCAAAGTGAGAGTCCAAGTTTCACAACCATACAGAACAACCAGTAATATAACTGTTTTATAAATTCTAACTTTCAGATTTTTCGACAGCAGACTGGATGATAAAAGTTTCTCAACCGAATAATAACACGCATTTCCAATATTTATTATGTGTTTAATTTCCTCCCGAGTATCATTTATATTTGTTACTGTTGCTCCCAGACATTTAAACTTCTCCACCTCTTCAAAAGCTAAATTTCCAATTTTTATATTTCCATTTCGTACAATATTCTCGTCACGAGACATAATCATATACTTTGTTTTTTCGGGATTTACTTCCAAACCTATCTCTTTACTTGCTTCCAGTAAAATTGCCATGTTTTCCTTAATCGTTTGTGGATTTTCTTCTAACATATTCACGTCATCCGCATAGACAAGCAGCTGATGTAACCCGTTCAATTCCAAACCCTCTCTGTTATCCTGGACTTTCCTAATGGCATACTCTAGAGCAAAGTTTCTTTTGCTACTGATGTTACCCCTCCTGTTCTATATAGACTTGTAATATTCCAAGTACCAAACCTCAAAACCTTATTCCTTTGCTGTGGTCGTGCCAGAGAATCAGTCCCATTCCGATTCGTAACAAGCTGTTTTTTACGGTGATGGGTTGTTAGCCCTTCGCCCAACCCCCAAGCTGGAGGACAACTCCTGATCAGCTGTCCGCGACTGCTTATTCAATATATTCACAGCTACCCTCCATATCTGGAGGCCGTCTCCTCGATCCGCAACCTGAGGACGCGCCATGCCGTGGTGATAGGGACCCACAATACATGGGGACTGAATTAATTATATGTGCAACGAAGCTATATTTATCGGTAGAAATAATGAACAAAAATGTATTTTGCACACAGATATAATGAACAGAAAATTGAGTCTGGAGGTTACTAATATTTTGTGAACATTCCCTTATCCTTTATTAACACGTTGATTTTGTCAGGGATGCTGGAAACCAAAGTTTGACACTTTCTTTGAATATCAGCATCATTTAGCCAGATATCAGACAGTGCTTAAATGAGTCCATGTTTTGTTGTAAACCTCTTTTTGTTCACTTTCTTCTTCAGTATAGATCACAGATTTTCAATTTCGTTCATGTCCGGTCTTCTTGCAGGCCATGGGAGAATATCTTCTGCAGTATATAATTAAAAAACCAGTAATACCAACATAACCAGAAAAAAATATACTTAACCATTCGAAAAATATACCAGAAGATGTAAACAATCATATTTACAATAGAGACTCTGTGAATTATACTGATAGTTGATATGACGAATTATATTATGTTTCCAAGAAAAACTTTTAGTCTAATTATTTGTCCACGTCTGTATTTACACCAAAACTAAAATAAAAAAAAAGACTAGATGAACACAAGTATACAGTTGAAATTGTGAATTAATTTTTATTTCCTACAATTATATCACAGTCTACTATACACAGTCGCGAAGCTCAATACGTAGTAAATATGCAAACATTAGATAGTTGCTCACCACTAAGATCGCTAATATCGCCTCATTACAGGCAATGCAAAATAGTACCGTCACAGTCTATTGTTTCTAGCACCCTCAAAACTCAAGCTTCGTGACTGTATATAGTAGACTGTGATTATATGTTGTCAAAGAGCGCGAAAAGTCACGTCCGTGGACTGTTACAACCTTCAAACAGATTAATACAAAATATTGTAAATGAAAAAGGGAACAAATTGTAAGCCAAAGCTGCATTACTTGAGATGTAAATACATCAAGGTAAGCCTGAAAACTTTAAGTAAGCAGCTAATACCAAAACAATGAGTTTTACAACAGACGAAAATAATACTTGTCAGAAGAATCCCACTCACGTCGGTGGACAAATCTGTTACTTTATATAAAAGCACCTAGAATACAGACGAGTGACTATTCCACACCTTGGTTATTACCGGCCAGCATATTGGAAGCATAAATTGCTTTCGTTATTTTTTAATACACTGGCCAGATAATTCCTGTTGAAGTACTAGATTTTGATTTTGCTAAAATCATCCTGTCACATCTGTAGACATGTGAGTTTTATAAATATTAAATAAACAGTTAATTTTAAATATTTAATAAGTAGGGTAAGGGGGTTTAATCGTTACTTGAAAAGATACAATTTATGACTTCAAAATTACTGGATTCACGAAATGTTTCAAGTAAACTCGTCACGCCCGTGGACATCACGTCCATTGACATAGGGCCTATCATTCCACTGATGTGACAGTTTACCAAAGGACTTGATTAAAAGCTAATTTAATGAATTTGAAATTACGGAATAGTATAGAGGTAGATTTGCAAACAAACAAAAATAGAGCTTAAGGGGACACTATACTGAAATTATTAACTTCCATGTTTTTAAAACTAAATTAACAAAACTTTTACCACTGGTATAACTTGTTAATAATAAGACACGTACAAAATTTCATCACTCTATGACAAGTGGTTTGCATTTTATTAATATCTTAGTAAAATATTGTATCGCTTTATATAAAAAGTCCCTTGCGCCACAATTTACATTATTTTTAACTGATATTCACTTATATCATTTCTATATATTGAACAAACATTACTATTGGATTTTTCTTACAGTGAATCGACAAATTACTATACATTTTTATGATTATTAATATTAGTATTTTTTATTCTTTTACAATAAAAAATTCTAGTAATTTACTGGTTAATTTTACAGCAAAACCCTATAGTAAGTTTTTTCCCCATGTATATAAGGATCCATGTAAGTAAATATCAATTAAGATATCATAATAATAATGTAAATTGTGGCGCAAGGAACTTTTATGTAAGATAATTCAATATTTTAATAAATTCAAATCACTTATCATAGGCAGATGAAATTTTGTACATTTGTCATTATTAACCAGATACACCAGTGATAAAAATTTGGCGAACCTAGCTTCATAAATATGGTAGTTATTGATTTCACTAGGCCTATTGTGAACCCTTAAAAATATGGAACTTGGAAATTTCAGTATAATGTCCCCTTAAATATAAACACTTCTATTCTAGCGCCACCCAAATTAGCAAAACTCGTGTTTGGGAGAAGTTCAGCATTACTATTATTAAAACTAATTATTTAGTATTGCTATTATTATAACTCATTATTTAGTATTCGTATTATAACTACAGCTAAAAACATAACATTTGCAGATATTAATTGGTATGTAATGAAAACATATTATTTACAGGAAGAAATATTTTAAAATAATCATGTAATAGTACATTATGCATCGAGCCTATAATGGTAGTAATTAAGACGCGAGAATGTTCATGAAACGAGCGCAAGCGAGTTTCATAATTTTCATACGAGCGTCTTAATTACCATTATAGGCAAGTTTCATACGACTTTTTATGCTCAACCATATTTCTAACTTGAAATTATTCATAAATATTCATGTTATTGTTATGTGAGTGAGTGAGTGAGTGCAATAGCCTACCTCATGAATTGTGAGATGTGCGCAGACTCGAAAGTATTGATTTTTTCCGGGAAACGAATGTCGACGACCTTGATATAATCTAGAGAGTAAGATAAACATGTCTTGATATAACCTTGAAATTGAATTCGACATTGAAAACCGAGATGACAAATTGAATTTATTTGAATATTATTTACAATTAACGCTAATTATTATAGTAACAGAACATAACCTTCTGCCACAGTATTGGATTTCCAACCTCCGTGACCTTTCGATAGTTGTATTTCGATTGCATATCCGAGAATAATCGAAAACCTGAACTTTAATGAATAGGTGTACTTTAATGACATACATTAAAGGACTGCTACCAGGTGTATAATTACTACATTTCGGCATGGTCGAGCATAAAATAAATTATATAATATACTTAATTCTTTTTCTAAATTTGTCATTGATGAATTTCGTTAGTTCAGGTTCTTTTTTAATAAAAGAATTGAATAACTTAGGACAAATGGGTTGTGATTTTGTGCCGCGTTGTCTCAGTTGCTGGAGCTAACATTTCGATCGTCCTGTTGTGGTCGTCCTCAGAGCTGTGGATAAGAATTGTCAGTTGGCAGAGGTATTTATGTAGTGGCTCTTGGGTTTTCTGCCTGACGCTGATTGGTACCATAGTTATCCACAGCTCTGAAGACGATCACAGCAAGATGATCGAAACGTTAGCTCCAGCAACTCAGACAACGTCGCACAAGTGCAGAAATTCACAACCCATAAAGCAGCCACGGAAGCCTACGCCAACACTCAACTTTGGAGAAAACTTGAGCTGTGTTTTAAATCAGCAGTTGTAAAACGTTAGGTTCAATTACTGGATTTATGTACGGTTTTTTCTTGCATAAATTTTTCTCTTATTCACAAATTAAAATATTTAGAAAATCAGGAAGATGGATGGGAGAAGGGAATGTAAAAAGCTGAGCATGAAAAGGGCTATTGTACCGTACATAGTTACGCGAAATATTTGGCGTGGACTTAATGTTAAAATACCAAAATTTGACCTAGAGACGAATAATGTAGTGTAATAAATTTATTTATTTATTTATTTGCTTCTTTGTTTATTTATTTATTTAACTTGTTTGTTTGTTTTTTCATTTGTTCTTTCGTTCGTTCGTTCCTTCGTTCGTCTATCTATCTATCTATCTATCTATCTATCTATCTATCTATCTATCTATCTATCTATCTATCTATCTATCTATCTATCTATCTATCTATCTATCTATCTATCTATCTATCTATCTATCTATCTATCTATCTATCTATCTATCTATCTATCTATCTATCTATCTATCTATCTATCTATCTATCTATCTATCTATCTATCTATCTATCTATCTATCTATCTATCTATCTATCTATCTATCTATCTATCTATCTATCTATCTATCTATCTATCTATCTATCTATCTATCTATCTATCTATCTATCTATCTATCTATCTATCTATCTATCTATCTATCTATCTATCTATCTATCTATCTATCTATCTATCTATCTATCTATCTATCTATCTATCTATCTATCTATCTATCTATCTATCTATCTATCTATCTATCTATCTATCTATCTATCTATCTATCTATCTATCTATCTATCTATCTATCTATCTATCTATCTATCTATCTATCTATCTATCTATCTATCTATCTATCTATCTATCTATCTATCTATCTATCTATCTACCTACCTACCTACCTACCTACCTACCTACCTACCTACATATCTATCTATCTATCTATCTATCTATCTATCTATCTATCTATCTATCTATCTATCTATCTATCTGTCTGTCTATCTGTCTATCTATGTATCTATCTGTCTGCCTGCCTGCCTGCCTGCCTGCCTACCTATCTATCTATCTATCTATCTATCTATCTATCTATCTATCTATCTATCTATCTATCTATCTATCTATCTATCTATCTATCTATCTATCTATCTATCTATCTATCTATCTATCTATCTATCTATCTATCTATCTATCTATCTATCTATCTATCTATCTATCTATCTATCTATCTATCTATCTATCTATCTATCTATCTATCTATCTATCTATCTATCTATCTATCTATCTATCTATCTATCTATCTATCTATCTATTTTTTCGTTTATTTATTTATTTATTTATTTATTTATTTATTTATTTATTTATTTATTTATTTATTTATTTATTTATTTATTTATTTATTTATTTATTTATTTATTTATTCTGATAGAGTTAAGGCCATGAGGCCTTCTCTTCCACACTACCAGAAGTGAAATACACAATGAAATGACAAAAATAATAATATTAATATTCATATTCAAATATAAAAATCATTTTCATGCAAGTTAATAAACTATATACAGGGTGTAACAACTTTAATGTTTAGAATTTTTGGAACAAGTTCCCTGACACGTTCTACGTCAATTAAACCTAACATACCTATATCCAAAGTTCTATAGGTTTGGATTATTTGTACCCCAGAGTTAAATTTTTCAATTTAATTTTATCGCTGAATACTGAAAGAACACCATTTTCCAAAAGTGACATGTCTATGTCATTATTTTTATTATTACCATATTACATTTTAATATCAACTACTTGTGAGTATGAAAGAAGCAGTGCAAAGTTGAAAAAAAAAAATGTCCTTAAGATTCCAAGCACTGTACTGCTTGAAATTTGCCAATAGGCACGTGAAAATACCTGTGCACTAGGAATCCTACGATTTGGGAACCGTGCTTGATATGCCAAAACAGCTGCTGTTGCATTGCCATCACACAGTCCATACACATTAACTATGTCGGCGTATTCCTGATGTGTGTACACAAAAGGCGTGTTTTAATGGTCAAAACTCAATAAAAAGACTAGTCACAATACGGTTTATTTTTCTCACAACTGTTATTTTAAACTGTTGTCTGTTTCGTTTCCTTAGCAACCTAAACAATTTTAATTTAATTTCTCTTAAAAGTAAAATTTCCTTCATTCACTGCTTTTCAAATATTTCTTATGTACGTATCTCTACTTAGTAATGCCATAAAATAGGCCTTGTATAAACGGTATAATGCTTGGAGCTGCAAGAAGTTCTATTTTTTCCAGCTCTGTTATCTCTGTAACCTCTCAATTTCGGATATAGGTATGTTAGGTTTAATCAACGTAGAACGTGTCAGGGAACATGTTCCTGAAATTCTAAACATTAAAGTTGTTACACCCTGTATAATGAAATATTGAAACATGATACATAATTAAGTGATTTACAATTCATATCCTAATTCTACTTTATGATAGGCCTAAATGATAATTTATACAAACACACAGAATAACCTATAAAAATCAGCTAACGCTCACAAATCAATTCCATGTAAAAATATGTAATTTTTAATTCAAATCCCTGACAATTCCTAAAGTTAATAAGTACCAAGACAAAAAAACACAAAAAATCATTTTTATCCTAATTTTAAACTTCGGAAAATTTTACTTTCAAATGCATCTTTTCTGGAGAATGACCTTACTATTAAATCATTAGTCGGGTTTTATTATACGGAAAATGAATGACTGTATATACGAATTAGTATCAGGATCATAATCATGAAAATCCTCATGGAAATTGAAAGAGATTTCCGTCAGCCCTCTTATAATCTCCGCAATAGAATAGTCTCCGTAGAACTACACAACAGCCTGAAGAATTCTTTATGCTATGAAGTACGTACGTACATCGAGATATTAAAGTCATTCTGAAATGCGATGATTTCTATGAATGACTGACATGTGAAAAGCTAGCTTCCACTTGTAAAACTAGTCCTTTGGAACTTCTATGAAACATGGACATTGACAACCCGACAAAAGAAACACACACTGAGGCGGCGGAGATGAAGTTGTTGAGGCCTCTCGAGGGATGTACACTACATGACCAGAAATATAATCAGGAAATAAGACAGGAATTTAAAAGTGAAAACATAGTAACTAAAATAAATATTTACCGAAACAATTGGTAAAGCACATAACAAAAATAAACCCCAGGAGAATATCATAAAAATTTACGGTTACAGACCAACACACAAAAGGTCATGGTTCGACTTCTGAAGAGGCAGCGTGATCATTTTATGGAATTTGAAGGCATAACAAGCCAATTAAAATGTTTAAACCGTGAAGTTATTGGTGGTGATAATTTTTACAGTTATGTAGTTTCCTTCAACCAATCAGCGACATCATAGCCTGTTAAACTCAAACCAGTGCAATCCATATTCAACTAACCTATTTCAATAACCATTTTTGGCATTCACTTTCTATTGTTTCTGCTATATGCTAAACTCAAATTGTCATAGGTAACAACACAAAAGGTTTTCATTTTCTCGATAATTCACGAGTGCGAAATGAAAACCTCGCGTGACATTTAATGAGACAATTTTGCAAATATAATAATAATATTAATAAATTTAAAATGACAAAATAAAGATCGTAATGCATACTAATATTCACTTAAATCGTATCGGATTTCATTCAAATTCGTAGAGAAAGAATGAAAATATGTATTTACAAAAGAGTCATTTCATTTCAACTGGTCTTGTATCGAAAAAAATTATTTTCCATCAGATCTATTTCTGTATGTTAAAATACCCAACATAATCCAGGAGACTTGGATATATATCATTTTAAAATAAAAATCGACATGTTATCATAAATAGCACAGTTAAACCTTATTAATTGATTGATAATTTCAATCGTGGTTTTGCTTCTTGTGTTGGCTATACTGGGAGTTCATGCATATGGCAAAAGAAGAAAGATGTATCTATGGAGAAAGCTTCTGTCGTAGTTAAAAAAGTGAAACATCCAAGAGTTATAAATAAGCGTGAACAGTTTGTTTTTGTTTAAAAATAATTAATTTTCACAGTAAAATCAAACAGTAAAATTTTGTGATTGCATTTTCTTCCTTTTGTATCTTTAATTAGTTGTATTTTCAGATGTTTGGAAAAAATGATAATAAAATAATTGGAATTTCATATTTTAGGATAGGAGAAGAATTGTCAGAAGGAAGTGAAATAGGGAGAGGAGTAAGATAAGGATGTCCTTTATCACCTACTCTGTTCAACATCTATTTGGAGGATTTAGTGAAGAACTGTTTTCAGAACATGGGAGCAGTGATAGTAGGAGAAAGAAGACTAAAGTGTGTAAGATTTGCTGATGATATGACGTTGTTAACAAAAAAGGAGATGATACTAAGGGATAGGCTATGTTACTCGAGCTAAATGACAGCTGTGAGCAGTATGGGATGAAGATAAATGCAAATAAGAAGAAGAGCATGGTCATAGGAAGAAAAGTAAAGAAGGTATAAACTTACGAATTCTAAATCAGGCAGTAGAGCAAGTGGACACCTTCAAATACTTGGGGTGTATTATAAGCAGTAACATGAGTTGCTGGCAGGAAGTCAAAAGGAGGATAGCAATGGCAGAGGAAGCTTTTAGTAGAAAAAAGAGCATCTTCTGCGGACCTCTGGAGAAAAAACTAAGGAAGAGACTAGTGAAGTGCTTTGTGTGGAGTGTGGCATTATGTGGATATGGAGAAGGATGGGACGTGTGAAATGGACAAACAGAATAAGAAACGAAGCTGTGTTGGAAAGAGTGGATGAAAAAATAATGATGTTGAAACTCATCAGGAAGAGGAAAAGGAATTGGCTGGGTCACTGGTTGAGAAGAAACTGCCTACTGAAGGATGCATTGGAAGGAATGGTGAACGGAAGAAAAATTCGTGGCAGAAGAAGAAAGCAGATGATAGACGATATTAAGATATATGGATCATATGCGGAGACTAAGAGGAAGGAAGAAAATAGGAAAGGTTGGAGAATGCTGGGTTTGCAGTAAAAGATCTGCCCTTGGGCAGAACACTATGAATGAATGAATGAACTACTTTGTCACACCCGTAGCGTCACACCCGTAACATGTTATAAATTATAAATATTCTGTATATCCATGTTCAAACACATATCCAAGCTTGCTTTTGTTATTTTACGACGCTTTATCAACTGCTCTGGTTATCTAGCGTCAGAATGAGATGAAGGTGATAATACCAACGATATGAATCTAGGGTCAAGAGCTGAGAGTTACCCAGCATTTGTTCTTAATGGGTTAAGTGAAAACCCCGGAAGAAATCTCAACTTGTCTCAACCCGGATTTGAACCCAGGCCCTCTCGTTTCACAATCAGGCATGCTACCCGTTACTCCACAGCGGTGGACTAATTCAAGTTTAAATAAGGTAATCTTATTCTAAAAAAAATAGCATGGTTACTGAATGCGCAACGTCAATGGAAAATGTTGTTAACCCCTAACACTTAGTCTTCTCCCTCTCGCATTTCTTAGACAAAAAATATGGATTTCATTATGGATCAACAACTAGGTAACTAGAGGTATATAACATAGCTTTTTCAACTGCCTACAAGAAAAGAAATTGACATAATTTTAAGTCTTTTAGTCAATATAACTAAATATTTGTCACACCCGTAACAATGGAATGGCCCAAATACTGTACGACTAGAGCCATCTCGCGTTAAATACATATGAATGACAAACAGCTGACACCTGGTGGTGGTGGTGGTGGTGGTGGTGGTGGTGGTGTGTATACGATGATTGTCCATGTGTGACAGGCGGCATGAGTGGTATTCGTGAATCCGATGCTGAGAGGTGGGCCACCTAGCTCCAACCCTGGACAGAGCCAAATTTCAACCTCACACGAGGATAAGCCTCAGAGACCTGAATCCCAAGCCCTTTCTATATCAGCATTGGAAATCCATACTATACCCAGACTTTACCCCAGTCTATTTTTAACTATTGTATTTAGGTAGATGACAGATGAAATGAGGGGAAAGTGGCGAGTGTTGGTGGAACGATAGCGGAAAACGGGAGTGTCCAGGAATAGAACCCGGGGCTATCTGGATGGAAAAATAGCGTGCTAGTACTTGACCCACAGTCGATGACCTATAATTATCAGAAGTTTTATTTCTTAAACGTGAAATGTTCATGCTTTTAACATTCCAGAAATCTGGTCACAATTTATGCTAATACCGCTATATAAACTGTATATATAAAGTCACGAAGCTCAATACGTAGGGAATATGCATTCATAGACAGTTGCTAACCACTAGGATCGCTACTATCGCCTCATCACAGACAATGCAAAATAGTACCAGCATAGTCTATTGTTCCTAGTACTCTCAACAACTCAAGCTTCGTGAATGTATGCACTAGACTGTGCTAATACTGTGACACGTATAATAGGACTTGGATGATTGAAACTTTATGTTTAAAACAAAATAATTTCGTATCCAGTCAGCCGTGATAAAACAAAAAGGATAAGAAAATGAATGCAACATCATCACAGTCTATTATATACAGTCACGAAGCTTGAGTTTTGAGGGTGCTAGAAACAATAGACTGTGACTGTCCTATTTTGCATTGCCTGTAATGAGGCGATATTAGCGATCCTAGTGGTGAGCAACTACCTAATGTTTGCATATTTACTACGTATTGAGCTTCGCGACTGTATATACTAGACTGTGACATCATAATGAATTCATGATTATTATTTGTTCACAAATAGGGGTGATTAAGAAGCAGACAGACAGACAGACATATAGATAGATAATTTAACATAGTTTAATTATAAATTACTTAACTGTGATCTTAATCTAGAAATCAATGCAATTTTTTCTAAAGACAAATTTTCATTAGCTTATAATTTCAAACAATTCATTGATGTTATCTTGATGTGTGACTCGTTTCAACCATCAATTGCATTGTTGTCTCGAGACTAGGCCTCATGGAACGAGCAAGCACTTATGACGTAATTAACGAGAAGGCTCGGCCTCGTTAAATTTAAATACGGGGAGCATAAATACAGAAATGAAAAGAAATGTCAAAAATTTTATTTCGAACTCTCTACACCCTTACAATTCCATCCATGCTCACAAAAACAATCGCGAACAGCATAAACGTTTCACGCAATTACAGGGATTCGATAAATCCCCTGTTATTTTTTTTACATGTCTTAGTAATTACTGACTTCTATCGGAGTTTATAACTTTTTTAAATACAACTCATTCTACTGTCTGTAGCCCCTAAGGTATATAAACGTCTACTTCACTTTACTTTACTGTAGGAAATTCAACGTGAGCCCCTTGATACAATAATAATACTTACTTACTTACTTACTTACTTACTTACTTACTTACTTACTTACTTACTTACTTACTTACTGGCTTTTAAGGAACCCGGAGGTTCATTGCCGCCCTCACATAAGCCCGCCATTGGTCCCTATCCTGAGCAAGATTAAACCAATCTCTATCATCATATCCCACCTCCCTCAAATCCATTTTAATATTATCTTTCCATCTATGTCTCGGCCTCCCCAAAGGTTTTTTTCCCTCCGGCCTCCCAACTAACACTCTATATACATTTCTGGATTCGCCCATACGTGCTACATGCCCTGCCCATCTCAAACGTCTGGATTTAATGTTCCTAATTATGTCAGGTGAAGAATACAATGCGTGCAGTTCTGCGCTGTGTAACTTTCTCCATTCTCCTGTATCTTCATCGCTCTTAGCCCCAAATATTTTCCTAAGCACCTTATTCTCAAATACCCTGAACATATGTTCCTCTCTCAAAGTGAGAGTCCAAGTTTCACAGCCATACAGAACAACGGTAATATAACTGTTTTATAAATTCTAACTTTCAGATTTTTTGACAGCAGATCAGATGGCAAAAGCTTCTCAACCGAATAATAACAGGCATTTTCCATATTGATTATGCGTTTAATTTCCTCCCCAGTATCATTTATAATAATAATAATAATAATAATAATAATAATAATAATAATAATAGTAATAATAATAATAATAATAATAATAATAATAATAATAATAATAATAATAATAATAATAATAATAATAAAACATCGGTTGTTTCAATGTTAATCACATCTTCCGATAGATATCCCATCTCCATTCTTCTCTGTTGTTCCGTTGACCCTCCTCCAGATGTAATTCTAGCATAGCGCGGCTGATGTCATCCCTCCACGTTGTTTTGGTCTCTCTCTCTCTTGCTCTTACCTTGAGGTAGGCCTATACATTCCAATGTGATTCTCTGTAGTTGTTGCTCTTCCATCCATTTCACGTGGCCATACACCATTGTAACTGTTTCATTATGTAGTTTAAAATTATTACTATCCATATTCATTTTTGTCTGATGATTGTATTTCTAATTTTTTCTCTTCTAGATATACAAGCTGTCTCTACGATAAAAAAAATAATTTCGTAGCAAAGTAATTTTTAACTTTTCTTCTCCTTTAGTGACCGAACTTCTGCTCCAAGTAATTGAGGCATTGACATGGGAAAGGTCGTAACTGCCAAAAATTCGAATTTTTAGGTTTTTCATTGAGAAGGTAGTAAATGGCCATGCCAATGGCACAGAGTAGGTAGTATGTCCGTATGTAATGAAACGTAGTCACTAGATGTTGCAAGTTGTATGTGCACAGCTGTTGGCGCGGAGAAGGTAGTAACTCCTTTTACAACATAAGAGTGTGTCTAGACAAATATGGGCTGATAACTGTGCAGGGCAGAATAAGAATCGGATGATTCTAATGATCCTGATTTACATTATTGCCGAGAAACAGTTTGATTCAGTGGACTTGAAATTCCTGGTTTCAAAACATTACTACATGCCATGTGATAGGGAATTTAGCATCATAGAGAAAAGAAAAAAAAGATGCAAGACCATGGTTCCAGAAGGGGTAAGGCCTAATAATGTAATAATGATGAAGGATGAGGATTTCTTCTACTTTCCTGCAGAATGTGACAAGTTTTTGAATAAACTCCTATCAAAATCAGCACCCTCAACTGGATTAGACTCTCAAGAGCTGACTTTCCTCTAATAAAAACAAGACAGTCATTTAATGACCTTGAAATGTGGACAGAGCACAGGATTTTTAAGAAAGGACAGTCATTAACGTCAATCACTAACTTGCAGTGCTTGCAACGCCTTGAAAGAAGACCAGTCGTCCCTGATGCCAAAAAGAGAGACTTGTTATCTATGTTAGACTTCCTCGATGAAAAGTATCATGCATTTTACCGAAAAGTTTGTGCATAATGTATCAATAACGTAAATTCTCAGTTTGGCTAAGGAGTGATTTCAATGTTGTGTCTTCATAAAATAGGATTTCACAGATAAATCTGTGCCAGACTTTTCAAATTTCATATGTAACACAAACATGAGTGTATGCCTTTCATTTAAAGCAGTTTCTGTAATAATGTAAGTGAGAAAGTGTTCATAAATTTGTTTTTTTTTTTTGTTTCCCCTGAAAAAATTTGTTTTTGGCAGTTACTACCTTCCCCATGTCAGCGCCTCAATTATACTCCAAACAATGCTATTATACAGGGTGTTTCAAAAATACGGGGCATAATTTCAGGTATGTATTTCCCACATGTAGACAATCAAAATAGTTCATTACAACATGTGTCCGGAAATGCTTCATTTCCGAGTTATGGCCTTCACAACATTGAAATTCACCGGAACGTTTTTCTTTCCGCAGATCGTTGTCATTACAAAACATGTTCAAAATGTCCACCTCCTGCTTGAATACAGACCTCACATCGATGTCTCATTGACCTGCGAACACGATCCCAAACTCCAGGAGTATTGCGTATGTCCTCAGAACATGCCACAATTCGATTCCAAAAGGATTCCAAATCAGGCACCGGAGACGAATAAACCAATGATTTTAAATGGCCCCAAATCGAGAGGGTTCAGATCAGGTGAGCGTGGAGGCCAAGCAATTGGGCCACCTCTACCTATCCATCGATCAGGAAACCTTCGATCCAAGTACCGGCGAGCCGTACGACTGAAGAGTGCAGGAGCGCCATCATGCAAGAAGTGAATGTGTTGACGATTGATCAGTGGAGTGTCTTCTAAAACATGAGGTATGGTGTTTTCCAGGAAGTTTGTGTACGCCTGCCCCGTAAGTCTGTTTACAAGTACATGAGGTCCAACTAATCGATCACCAATGATACCGGCCCACATGTTGAGGGAGAACCGCACCTGGTGATGAGATGGAACAGTGGCACGTGGGTTTTCATACGCCCATACATGCTGATTGTGGAAATTTGTTATGACATCTCGTGTGAACTGTGCTTCATCCGTAAATAATACTAAGGCAGGAAAGTTCGGATTTACACCACACTGCTACAAGAACCACTGACAGAACCTAACTCGTGCAGGGTAATCTGCTGGTGACAGGGCCTGTACACGTTGCAAATGATAAGGATACAATTGATACTCTTTCAACAGTCTTCAGACAGCCGTATGAGGAACATTGACTTGCAACGCTACCCTTCGTGTGCTGATAGAAGGAGTCATGTTCACAACCTCCAGAATCTCCTCCTGTACTTCTGGAGTTGTAGATCTTGGTCGTTCCCTTCCCAAACCAGGAGAGTTAAATTTTCCATACTCGCACAAACGGTAATGGAGACGTACAAATGTCTTCCGATCTGGACATTGTCGCTGTGGGTACCTCTCCTGGTACAAACGACGAGCCAGCGCAGCATTGCCGTCCGCCTTACCGTACATGAAGTGTATCTCTGCCAGCTCTTGATTTGAATACTTGTCGCACAGCCTAACGCCTACACAACACTGAATGTAACCTTCGCCTCGGAATGAACTGTCAGAGTGCCCTCTTTATGTCTCCTTTGACGGCAACGACCTGCGGAAAGAAAAACGTTCCGGTGAATTTCAATGTTGTGAAGGCCATAACTCGGAAATAAAGCATTTCTGGACACATGTTGTAATGAACTATTTTGATTGTCTACATGTGGGAAATACATACCTGAAATTATGCTCCGTATTTTTGAAACAGCCTGTAGATCATGAGTTTTGTTTTCTTGTGATTAATTTTGTCCCACAGAACACCACTTCATACTGATAGGCCTATAGCAAATTTACTTTTACTATTTATTTTTTTATTTCTTTTTCATAATCTCCAACATAATTTATCTCTATTCCTAAATATGCTATGTCATTTTTACGTCTTTAATTTCCTCTTCATTAATAATCAATTCTTGTGCTGAATTCACAATTACTATATAATTTGATTTATATTATTATGTATGTTGTTAGTCTCTATTGTTTATACAGGCTGTATCACGAGGTTTTCCCCCGGTTTATTGAGATAATTCCTGGTGTTATTTGGAACAACAAATGTAAATACAGTAATGGGGTGACATTCATAATTAAGGAGTTACGGCAATTTGAAAAGAGCAGAAAAAAACTTTTTATTTGAGGATGTCACTGACAAAAATGGAAATCACAGTTAGAATACAAACAAGTGTTTCATTTTCTACCAGTCTCTTGCATGTCGAGTGGATTTAAAGAAAATGTTCAAAATTTCCTCCCTGCATCTGAAGGCAAAGATTCGCACGGGTGTGAACCGCGCGTGTAGCATTTCGTAACATCACATGTTTGTTCCTTATTGTCGCCGTGTCATCGAGAATGCGTTGAATCAACTCTTCTCGTGTTTGCACCCTAATCTGGTACACGATGTCTTTCATCCATCCCAAGATGAAGTAATCTAGTGGTGTTAAATCTGGGGATCTGGCAGGCAAACGGTTGGCGTGATCATGTGGTTCTAAATGCTGCACTTTTTGCACATGAAAAGGATAAAGTCCATTCTCATGAAGAATTCTCCGTACTTGGAATTTGAAACAATAAATCCTCCTTCCACACATCGTTATACATGCGCAAACATGTCTAGCGCTATACAGAGTGTTTCATAATTCCTATTACAAACTTCTAGGGGTTGTAGAGGGGACTAAGTAGACAAAGTTTTGATTAGGAACCCATGTCCGGAAACGTATCGTTTCGATGCAAAATAAGTTTGAAGAACGATTCGATTTAAAATCTCCCGCTTCATGGTACGCAAACAAAATTAGCTGAGGGCGACTTCTCCAGTCCCCTGATATCGTGTGTCTTCTGTTTACAATCTGTTATACGTAGTCGGCTTTCACATCAGTGAAGATTTGCCACTGGCACTTCGTCAGCAAATGTGGTTCCAACATGATGGTCCACCCGCGCACTTTTCACTTGCCGTCTCTACCAAACATTCGGGGAAAGATGGTCCAACTCCTTGGCCACCACGGTCGCCAGATTTAACTCCTCTCGACTTTATCCTTTGGGGCCACATGAAGGACCTTGTTTATGAGACTCCTGTAGAGTCAGAGGAAGATCTCATTATCTCTAGTGAAATGGGAGATGTGAAATCGATTCGATCTTCAAACTTATTTTGCATCGAAAAGATACGTTTCCGGACGTGGGTTTCCAATCAAAACTTTATATACTTAATCCCCTCTACAACCACTAGAAGTTTGTAATAGGAATTATGTAACATCCTGTATACACCCTGGCGTGTTTCGAAAATCTTTTGTAACTCCTTAATTATGAAGGTCACCCCATTACTGTATTTACATTTTTTGTTCCAAATAACACCAGGAATCACCTCCATAAACCGGGGGAAAACCTCGTGATACAACCTGTATTATACTAGAAGTTTTTCTAATCATATATTCCATGTCTAATAATAATAATAATAATAATAATAATAATAATAATAATAATAATAATAATAATAATAATAATTTCATCACACTCACTTTCAAATGCTGCAATATGTAGGAGTTTAAACAACAATTGAAATAATTTCATAGTAAAAAATGGTTAGTTTTTGTGCTGTGGTTTCTTGAGATAACAGAGTAGATTGTAATTTCCGCGTCTGGCTCTAGTGTGGAAGCTTCATTTACGTCCATGCATATTGCAGCACGACGCACTGGCTTCCTACAAGGATATCTGTTATTGCGCCACACAATAACATGGCCGGCGCTTCAACTAATTAAGACAGACAGTTGAAAGTGCTCGACATAAAGCTGAATGCTTGTAGTCGTCGTGGCGCGTTTCATTTGTTCCGGAATATGACCCCATTTAAATCCTTTACACATGAATCCTCCCTTTTACTTGATTTTTACCTATGACAATACATGTCTCCACTATTGAATAATCCACACGCCAATGTCCCTCAGTCATTGAATCGAAAATATCGTCCAGTGATTCCGAGAATACCTTATACTGGGCGTTTCACAATTAAAGGTACAAACTGCACGGTGACTAGAGGATAATGAAATAAGGCTACATCCTTATTCGACGTCACTCATAATAAGAGTTTTAATATATATATATATATATATATATATATATATATATATATATGAAGAGTCCACTGCAAGAATGATGGATGTCATTTGGAATACATTTTGCAGGAGAAGCAATTGAAGGTTTGAAATGCTTAGCGCTCAAAGCTTAACTGTGATTTCCCGATCATTACTGGACAATGACTATCAGTGTTAATGCCATATAACTCTCTATGTACATTCTATATGTTAAGCTATGCATTGACAGTCTTGGTTCATTTTCGACAAGAAAGTGACATCCATCATTCTTGCAGTGGACTCTTCGTATATATATATATATATATATATATATATATATATATATATATATATATATATATATATATATATTCCATTTTGGCTGTATACATGTGTTTGTTTCTTTATGCATACCTTGAATTACTTGAATTAAATGTAGCGGCACTCCTTAAGGAATTTCATAATTTATTTTGATCGATTCAGTAGAATATTTTCCCATAATCTACGAGTATAAATCATAATTCAGTTTTTTTATTGAATCCATTCCTTTTCTCTATAATCATTCGTATTGTAGAATTAATTACTTATAAACTTTGTGCTCATAGATTCTTTGTGATCAGTTACATTTAATGTAACACTGAGGAAAACTGAGGACATTTAAGTGCACCAAATTTATTTACATTAGTTTGATCAACATTAAGTGTTATTTTATTTGTGTTAAACCAATCATTCATTAGCCTTAACACTGTATCGGCACTATTTATGAAGTAATCAAATAGTTTACTTAAGATAACCGTACTTATATTATCTGTAAACAAGGTTATTTGGGGTACCTGCGTTCGGATTTTAGAAAATACTATTGGGTACATAGATGTCTTCTTAGCGTAGATTCCCTCCTCTTTGTGTTATAACTAAAATAAGTTATTTATGTATTTTCTAACGTAGGTATGTAAAATAACAGAAGTAAATTTAAATTTTGTAACTAAGCACCGCTTCAAATATAAACGCGTGATGTTGCTTATAAATGGAGATATATTAGTTTATTTATATCACCAATAACCGAATACATGGACTAGATTTATTTATGTTATTTTATATACATTAGAAAATATGTAAATAACTTATTTTTCGTTATTTTACAAAGAGGGGGCGTGCCCACTTAGACGACATATAAATATCCAATGGTATTTTCTTAACTCCGAACGTTTTATAGTTGAAGCTAAATTAAAAACAAAAATGGACTAAGTATTAATCCTTGTGGGACTCCAAGTTTAATATTCGTAAATAATGTATATATTATAATAGTGTCACATTCATAAATAAAGAATACTAATGGCTTGTGCAGCAAATGCTGCAAACTAATTTCATTACAAATTCATATTTATTTCCAATGAAGAATACCAGATATTTTGGAAGTTATATTTTGCTTCCATAATAAGGAAACATACCCCACTGAATGGTTTTTTATGCCAGATATTTTTCTTGAACCTATCCACCTTCAGTTTTTGAGTTTCAACGCGAAAACGTAAGTAACAATGTTAGGATGATCAGTGGGTTTTTCATGTGGGAGTAAAGCGATAGCTCTTTCAGGTCATTGTGGATTGTAGGTGAAAGTTAAAAAAGTCAGGTTTGCTATGCTTTCGAACAATAGACATAGCATCTTGGTATAGCTGCTACATGTTTCGTGAACTACCTTGAAATGTATCCTGCTAAGAGATCTTGCTGAAATGATCGAGAGACTACAAAATTTTGTAGGCATCTTATTTTATCAGTAAGTAATACCTTTTTGTCTTTCCTTATTAAATGTAATTTTTGCACTCTCTCGAACCAATACTGAAGAGAGTGACTCGTATAAATATATACACCACACCGCCATTAAGTATATGAAAAAGACCCAACCTCACTTGACAAATAATTATAGAAATATTTTATTTTTAATAATAATATTATTATCTTACGTAAGTCTTGCAGTTATACAGGTACATCATTTTATTTTTACTAACATTTTTAATATTAACTTGCCTATACCTCTGGATCATCGCCGTTTGCTTTCCCCTTCCACGACTGGAGTTCGATGATACTGGCGTAATATACAAACAAATCACTTCACTAGGTATAGGAGGGATGAAAAGTAGTTCATCCATTTACGTAAACTAGGAAATATTTCGCTTTTGAGTTTAATCATTTTCATTAGGTTTTTGTTTAATCAAAATACAGTACAGTATTAACAACGAGTGTTTTCACTCACGAACTGAGCTGTCCATGTGGACGTATTCATTATGCAATGTATATTATACTGTCTACAGCACATTAGCGTACAATATAGAGAATGAAGTTAAATTGAAAAATGATCATAATATGGATATTTAAACACATTTTTGAAATGGTGGCCGTTCATTTCGATACAGGTTTCAGTTCTAATGTGCATATTATCGCATTATAGACTATTGTACTTAATTCCAATTACCAGTTTCGTTCTTCGTACTAGTAACTCATGTTGAAATAATTCTGTACCTACTCTATAAAAGAGTACCTTACGTACTGTAAATTCAATCTTCACTTCTGCTCGATCCGAAAAGATAAAATTATTCGGACATACTATCTACTGTCCGTCAAAGTGGTTATTTCGTAGGGTCGTAGAAAGGAGGCAAATCACGTGACAGTTAATTACTTAACGAAGCCCTTTTATTTAACTTATTTTAACTAACTAACAGAAATTAATGTTCTCAGAAAAGAGCTAAGACAGCCCAGCCACTAGCTGGCGAATAAAAGCTGGTGGGGAAAACCGGGATACGACGTAGGCAAATGGACGACAGTAACTGAGCGAAAATGATTCAATATTGAAAGCTCTTTCGTCACTGGAAAACGCGAACATATCTTTGGAACGTACTGTTTACTATGACCGTAAGGCTACTATGACTGTACATGTAACTCTCATCTAAATCAAATTGTTGAATTCTTTGTAAGTTCATGCACATGTATATACTCTTTTTGCTGGTTGAGTGGAAGAGAAGGCCTTACGGCCTTAACTCTGCCAGCTAAAATAAATCATTATTATTATTATTATTATTATTATTATTATTATTATTATTATTATTATTATATGCGGTCTTGGATCTGTGTGGAGGACTATTGAACTTCGTTAGTAGAAGGGGTGGGAGTGAAGTACATTAAAAACTCAGGTACAGTAAAAATTGAAGTAAAAATAAAATGATGTCCCTGTATGTATGTATGCATGTGTATATATATATCCTATATAGCCGCTACTCAGTAAATTACAGAAATGAATATCTAATTTAACATACACTCTACATCTACTTATATAACCTCAAAATGTTTCACTTTCATAGCATCAAAATAGCATTAATATGTATAATTAATTAAAAACAGTCACATCATGGCATTAACTATCCTTAACAATATTTCATTTCTAACGGTAATATTGTCATCAAACCACCTCAAGTTTACAGATTTTAATATTCAATACACAGCTGTACTCCCGAAATTACACAGCGCAGAATCAGACCTGTAAATTATTTTAGTAAGTCTTGAAGATTTAATAACCAATTGAATTTGAGCTCTAAATATGTCAACAATCCTGCAGGTCATGTTATTGTAGTGTGTGTTTTGTTTTATTCTGAAATGCAATTAGTTCTCAAAACTGACGAAAGATGAATTTTGGAAAATAGAACATGTAGGAAAACTAACACTTCACTTAAAGTTACTATTTTTCTGAAAATCCTTAGATACCAAGCTTCAAAATGACGGGTCACTCATTAAAATCCGTTCAGCCGTTTCCCAGTAATTTCCATTACCAGTTCAAATTATATATATATATATATATATATATATATATATATATATATATATAGATAATATTATAACATTAGGATTATAATATAATAATTATGTAATGAATCTGAGATGTCAATGGGTATTAACCACGAGCAAGATTCCCCTAGCAATTAAGAGACATTTTCCTCTAAACCGTCCGATTGTAATGATGGCACCTGCAACGCTCTTTGGGCTTGTAATTTATTGTGTTGCCTAGGCAACGGAGTGGAGAGTCGATACTGATCTCTTTATCGATAGCGTAAACAGAGATGCAATCATTTCACCGAGACAGACGTTAATGGATAAGTTACACGTTAGAATGGCCGAAGAATCACCGAATACGTCTTTTTCTCCTCTGCCTCACGGTGAGGATCGGCAACGGGTTTCACGCAGTGTGACGTAGATTGAGGTGGTAGGAGATTTATAGACCGGTAAATTAACTGCAGGACAGGGAAGCAGCGATGCGTTGCCGTCTTCTCTCCCTTTTGAGGGAGGGGTGAGCGGGGGAGGGGAATCGCAGAGGAAAAGAAATGAGAAAATGTTTCTTTTTTTTAAATCGATATAAAGACTGTGTGTGTTTTGGCTTACAATTCCCTTGATTTATGTCCACCTCTGTCAATGTCTATGAAAAATTCGTCCTTTTGTTTCAACATTTTCGTCGTATTCTTAATAAAATTAAAATACAATGAAGTATATTACAGCATATGTTTATATGTATATTATAGACTATATTAAAATCTATAGGAAAAGAAATTAATTTAATTTACAATATTTTTTCTGATATTTTGGAACTTTAGAGGAAGAAAGTTAATAAAACAATTAAGCACAGCTTACGTACTGCAGGTTTCCTATGACAATGTCAAATCCCAATGTCGTATACCCAGAAAAATACACGTTCTATTGATAACATCGTTCGAATATAATTGGAACAATTATCACATTATTTTCCAATAAATAACATTGTTTAACAAAATTTTGTCCGTTGATAATGTAGTAATTATCGTCAAAACTGGGGATGGTTTACAACGCACACTAAATAACTTGAACAAAATTGCAAAAGTTATATACTTATAAATACTTGCAATGAAGATCAAAATAATTACCTTTAAAGGCACCGACCAGTGTCGGGCAAAAATATTAATCTAATACACTACATAATTACCGAATACGTAAATAATTTTATGCTCGACCATGCCGAAATGTAGTAATTATACACCTGGTAGCAGCCCTTTAATGGACCTCATTAAAGTACACTTATTCATTAAAGTTCAGGTGTTCCACCAATCACAAAACACCATTGTAGCAATATGAAAGCGCAAGTATCGATTATTCTCGGATATGCATTCGAAAGACAACTAGCGAAACGTCACGGAGGCTGGAAATCCAATACTGTCACGGAAGGTTATGTTCTGTTATTATAATAATTATCGTTAATTGTAAATAATATTCAAATAAATTCAATTTGTCATCTCGTTTTTCAATGTCTAAATCAATTTCAAGGTCATATCAAGATTAATGTTTATTTTACTCTCTAGATTATATCAAGGTCGGAAAAAATCAATACTTTCGCGTCTGCGCACATCTCACAATTCAAGAGCTATGAATAAGGTCACTTCCGATCTTCTGTCAGATACAAATAAAATGTATACTTCTGAATAATTTCAAGTTAGAAATATGGTCGAGCATAAAAAGTCGTATGAAACTTGCCTATAATGGTAATTAAGACGCTCGTATGAAAATTATGAAACTCGCTTGCGCTCGTTTCATAAACATACTCGCATCTTAATTACTACCATTATAGGCTCGTTGCATAATGTACTATTAATTACGTTGGATATAACATATCTTACAGAAGTCACGAAGATATAGCAGAAAAGTTACGAAAATGTCAATACCTTAGTGACGAAATTAAAAGGTATTTTAAAATTTTGAATCGTAAAATTGTTTTAAAATTATACAAGACAATCAGTCCCTGAACGTGGCAGTGAAAATTGGATACTATCTGTAGCCCAGCTGAAGAGAAGAGGATTGTAAACTATGCGATGAGAGTTTTGGGATCACTTGCTTGTTATCTTTTAAGGGACCATAACAAGAACGACGAAATTCGACAATTGAACTTTTTTAATTTAACGAGGAAATAAGGACAATTGTAAATTGGAGGTGCCAGTGAAAGTTTACTAATATAGGAAGTGGTCCCAAATGATAGTGTACAATCCGGTAAATTTTAATTACTTCAATGTAAATAGACAAAAGAAGTGTTGAGGCGATCATTGGAAAGATGTTAAAGATTTCAATGTACTCATAAGAGGGTAGATATGCAATAGAGGGTATGTATTATAGTGTACAAACAATAATTGTGACTAATGAAAACTAATCGGAGGAGGAAGTGAATAAATGAATAAGTGATTTAGTGACGAATGAAGTAATACATCATAAGGGAGGTGACGGGAGGAATTGGAAGTGATTGTAAATTGGAGTTTAAAGTGAAAGGTTACAATTATACAGAGTGATTCACGAGGTTTTACCATCACTTACGGAACTTATTTGTGAAGACATTCTGAGCAAGAAATGTCATATAAACATGTGACCTAAGCTCAATACTTTCAGAGTTACACTAATTTGAATTTGTTTGTAAAATATAATTTTTCTTTAATTTTAAGGGTAAAAAAATATTACAAATAGAGAATGAACTATTCAGAAGTATAATTTCTTTAATTGGCTAGTAGACTATTCTGAAGCTAAAAATATGTTGTTAATTGCTTTGTAAAGATTTTGTTTTTCAATTTTTAACTAAAAATGACATCATTCTTACGCACTTATCACAAAAATTGTTGCTAATCATACTTTAGGAACTTGATTCTTTACAGTTTAATTATGCATCTTAATGTATAGTCTTGAATAATTTAGAAGAGCGGCGTGACTTGTAACAATTGTTGTGATAAATGCATAAGAAAATGTAATTTTGTAGTTAAAAATCGGAAAAAAAATTCTGTACGACGCATCTATAGTATTTACAACATATTTTTGGCTTCAGAATACTGGCTAATTAAAGAAATGATACTCCTGAATAGCTCATTCTTTATCTGTAATAATCTTTTACCCTTAAAACTAAAAAATAACGGTATTTTACAAAGCGTACCTCTGAAAATATTGAAATTATGACAAATGTTTATATGACATTTTTTGCTCAGAATGCCTTCGGAAATAAGGTTCGTAAGTGACGGTAAATTCTCGTAAATCATCCTGTAGATAGTGTTTGTAAAGGGTAGTATACAATTCAGGGAAATTTTAAACGATGGGAGGGGAGGAAATACTTCAATATAAATAGAGAAACGAAGCGTTGAGGCGATCATTGGAAAGATGGGAAAGATTTCAAGATACGAGGGTAGATTGTCAATAAATGGTATATTATAGTAGTACGAGTAGTAAAGGTAAAATAAACAGACTGCACGCATCGATGAAGGTTGTATTTAAATTGTAATTAGAAGGTTATGGAAGGCTACATACAGGGCTGTGGTGGCGACCCAGAACTGAACAAGAGTTGTAGAAATCAATATCATATCATATAGATCAATATGGCGACAGTACTTAATGCGAATACCAGACTCTCGCACATCAGAACAACTTCATAACTACAGACCTAAGGGAAGAAGAGACGTGGGACATAGGTCTAATTAACATAATACTGAAGAATTTAAAAATAAAACAATAATTACATATAAATAAAATAAGTGTAAAAATCATTCCAATAACTGTTTAATTCAACTTAAAGAATGATAAAAATAAATTACATTAGGTTCATTTATTCAATTAAAACGTGACAAGCGCTTTCGCCAATTAGTGGCATCACAGGTCTAAAAACATATCATAGTGATACTATGAGCATAAAGACAAGAGTAGTGTGGAAAAACAGTAAGATTTGATAAAATACATAGCAAATGTAAATGTGAAGATGATGAGTTAAAAACAGTGTTACATAAAATAACTGTACAAACACAAAATATTGGACAAATAATCAGTTGAAAGTGTGCAAAAATTGTGGTTCAAATATTTGTTGTAATTGATTAATAATCATACAAAGTCCAAATATTAAATGCCGTAAGTCGTGCATTTCAAAGGAAGACTTGAAAAACATGTTGTATGCAGCATATATACATGAAATAGCATAGTTAAATAGGGTAATGTTTTGCAGCAGTCATCACGACGCAAAAATATGAGTAGCGTATTAAAAATCTGTAAGAATGAATAAAAATGTTTGAGTAAGTGAAAAAGAATTAAATAAATACGGAGTAAAATAGAAATATTATCCAATAAGTGGAAAAGACTTACGAAAATTGATATTTCGTGTTTGTACAGTTATTTTATGTAATACTGATTTAAACTCATCATTCTCACATTCACATTTGTTATGCATTTTATCAAATCTTATTGTTTTTCCATACTACTCTTGTCTCTATGCTCATATTATCACTATGATATGCTTTTAGACCTGATGATGTCACAAATGACGTAATGTAATTTATTTGTATCATCTTTTAGGTTGAATAAGGCAGTTATTTGAAGGATTGTTACACTTATTTTATTTATATGCTAACTTGTCGGACCAATATGTCTTAAATAATTACATATGTTTAATAAAAATATTTTAAACCGTTAAAGTGTGTAAACAAAACAGGGACAATAAAATTTATGTAATCGAAATGTATTTATTCTTATTTAATTTTGTGACACTGTATAAGAATCAAATTCAACCTTCATAAAACTTGAATATCCGTATCTTTAGTATGATGACGACAAATTGTATAAGCCTATACAATTTTACTTTTATTTTAATGCTGAGAATTTAATATTACAAATTGTGCCTTCACATGTATATGTTTTCTTTGTACATGCTCCACTTCTTAGTTGTCTTGTTCAAATATTTATCGCTGTTTTGTTTCTCCCGTGTAAACACTTCCAAGAATGTCGCTGACCCCACACGCAGCTCTGTAGACGGAGGGGGATGCTGCAAGGAGAGTAGTAATTTTATGGCCCCGGGTCCCCTTAAAAGATGAACCTGTCAGTCGACCGCACACCCATTAGCTGCCAATTCTTCAAGTGCTGCAATGCAGGTATTTAACAGCGGCAACTATAGTCTTCAAGTATACGAACTTAATGCAAAGCTTCATTTTCATAACCATGATGAAAATTTAAATGCTATGAAAACTATTACCAATATTCTTAAGTAAACTCCAAATTATTACAGTTTTATAAGACACTTCCTTATTACTTAGTAACTAGCGCTCGGAATTTTAGGTGCTAAAAATCGGGAAAATATTTATTTTTATGTGCTAAAAATCGGAAAAATATGTGACAAAAAAGGAAAAATATTTAATTATGTTTCAATTATTTTACGTGAATATAAACAATATCCGTACTCGCCAGCATAAATTATGCTAACTCGTCAACCACTGAAGAATTACAGTATACAATGAAATTCATCCTCAAGTTGTCCAATTGCAGCCGAGTAGAGCATAGGTGTATGCGGGATGACTTAAGGAAAAGTGAAGTTGTTTCGTATCAGAGTATATGGCCCGTGCCGTGTCGTCCTTCTTTTGTGTACCTGGCGAGTACAGCAGCGTACAGAACGAAGGGACCCCGGTCCGTTCATAGTAACATTGCAACGCAATGTGTGCAGTTGTGTTATCCTGCAGGATAGGCGAAGACGATTCAGCTTCGACAACTTACGAGACTATATCGTCGTTTACTGCAACGCTAGTAATTCCATCAATGATGACGAGGTATGTGCTACAGTACGTCATTTTTCTTTTCATTCTGACTGTACGGAGATACAGTAGCATGTTGACGTCGTCTGTTTACGTTTAAAACCTGTTCAGCCAATGGTCTGAATGAAAAAATTGTAACATACAGTAAATGTGCACTTAGATTCAAGGATAAGTCATCCTGCATCCACTGTCTAGTTATTATGAAACTAAGCAAAAGAAACCGTGGTTTGTTGAAGATTGTTCCATGATAGTAGAAAGAAGGAAACAGGCAAAATTGAAATTTTTACAGGATCCAGTTGAGGCGAATATGAAGCTTATGACAATAACAAGGTATGACAAATGTCTCAATTCTGGTGAGGAATACGTTGAAAAATAGTTCAACAATTGCTGTATCTGTTCCAATAAATTTTTCCAATGAAATTGTGTTTTCTTTCTGTAAATGGTCCCAGGAATACTTATTTTTACGGCCCTCGCAATTGCATTTGAATGGCAAAAATTTATATAAGCACTTGATTTTATATCATTAACGTGTTGGAAGAAAAATAAATAAATTTTTTATATGCCCCCATTAGAATGTTTGCTTGTTAGCTCCAGATATTTTCCTACGCATCTTATTCTCAAACACCCTTAACTTCTGTTTGTCTCTCAAAGTGAAAGTCCAGGTTTTACAACCATACAGAACAACCGGTAATATAACTATTTTATAAATTCTAACTTTCAGCTTTTTTGAGAGCAGACTGGATGACAAGGGCTTTTCAACCGAATAATAACAGGCATTTCCCATATTTATCCTGCCTAAAGTTGTCTATTGTTGTTTAGTCAACTGTCCGAAGACAGGTCCGAACCTCACAAGTGATACCAAAAGGCACTACTTATGAGGCAACTAGGCCAAGAGATAATGGGGTAGGGTGGCCAGTTCCTTTCCCCCTACATTACATACATAGCCGATTAGCTACCATGTTACACTAATCAGACTTCAACTGTATACAAACAATATTTTTTCTTCTTCTGATACATCGTCAAGTGAGATGTACTGCCTAGTAATAGACAGTGCTGTAGTTGGAAACAAATTTTAGGGGTTCTGTTGAAATCTCCTTGTTCAGAGTAGACTCTGTATGCACTTCTTTTCCAAGGTTACGTCTTCGTCGTGCAGTCCTCTTTCCAGATCGCAGCCACAATGCATATAATGCAAGAAATTAAACGCTGACATTGGTGGCCCAACATTTTTAGTAACAAAAGCCTAGGAACTGTTTTACTGGAAGAGTATTCCTTTTCTTAGTGCAGATATCGTTCATTAAAGTAATGCTCATTCACATTCTTTAGTTGAAATTGGAATAGAATCTAAATATGTAACTGGACTCAAGATTCATGAACGCACGAAAAGTAACAATATTTCTCTCCTCTAGCAAACTGCTAGCATTACACCTGAGCGAGTTTTAAAATTAATGAATCAGTACAGCAGAATTCTTGAGGCGCAACATCATAAAATTAGTGTTATGCGAAGGCATCTAAGCAAGTTTTGAAATTAACGAATCAGTGTAGCAGATTTCTTGATGCGCCATGCCATGAAGTTAGTGTTAATTACTTATAGAAATACCACGGCGGTACGCAAGCTTTAAATTAACAATCGCAACTACTTCTGAAGTGCCAGGCAGTGGTTTTCGATAAAACGAATGGCCAAGCGTTTAAGCAAAGGATACGAGATGGCAGCCGCTACTGTTATGTCAGATATCAAAATCAAATTTTTTTTATCAAATAGCTAATATCCTCCATTTCAAAGTAGCCTATATTGAAGACTATTTAAACATAGTTCATATATTTTTGAGTCTGTATCTTTTTCCAGTACGGCAACAGCGAGTTTTTATTTTAGACGGTACGGCGTACCGCCCCGTACCGGCCCAATTACAGCACTGATAATAGAGGTACATATCAGCCTAAAGAAACTAAAAAATAAAATATAAAAATGTTCAATCATAAATGGCAGCCTGATACCACAGTCTAGTATATAGCCTACAGTCACGAAGCTCAATACGCAGTAAATATTTATTTATTTATTTATTTATTTATTTATTTATTTATTTATTTATTTATTTATTTATTTATTTATTTATTTATTTATTTATTTATTTATTTATTAGTTTATTTATTTATTAGTTTATTTATTTATTTATTTATTTATTTATTTATTTATTTATTTATTTATTTATTTATTTATTTATTTATTTATTTATTTATTTATTTATTTATTTGCTAATAATTGTAACATAATAGTACATTATGCAACGTGCCTATAATGGTAGTAATTAAGACGCGAGTATGTTTATGAAACGAGCGAAAGCGAGTTCCATAATTTTCATACGAGCGTCTTAATTACTATTATAGGCAAGCTTCATACGACTTTTTATGCTCGACCATATTTCTAACTTGAAATTATTCATAAGCATTCATTTTATTCTTATCTGACTGGGGAGTGGAACTGACCTTGTGCAATATCTCGTAAATTGTGAGATGTGCGCAGACGCGAAAGTATTGATTTTTTCCGAGAAACAGATGTCATTGACCTTGATATAATCTAGAGAGTAAAATAAACATTAATCTCGATATAACCTTGAAATTTATTTAGACATTGAAAAACGAGATGACAAATTGAATTTATTTGAATATTATTTACAATTAACGCTAATTATTAGAGTAACAGAACATAACCTTCTGCGACAGTATTGGATTTCCAGCCTCCGTGACGTTTCGTAGTTGTCTTTCGATTGCATATCCGAGAATAATCGATACTTGCGCTTTCATATTGCTACAATGATGTTTTCTGATTGGTGAAACACCTGAACTTTAATGAATAGTTGTACTTTAATGAGGTCCATTAAAGGGCTGCTACCAGGTGTATAATTACTACATTTCGGCATGGTCGAGCATAAAATATAATATATACAGAAAAACATTAGCTCGCCCCTGAAAGAGTAAAACTCGTATATAGATCGTTGCTAACCACTAGGATCGCTAATATCGCCTCATTACAGACAATGTGAAATATTATCGGCACAGTCTATTGTTCCTAGCACCCTCACAACTCAAGCTTCGTGACTGTATATACTAGACTGCGCTGATACCCCAAATGTTGATTCTAGAAATAGACTAATGATTGGTACGTCAATAAAAATGAATGTACCAATGTTTTTGTCAACCATAAATTCCACTTCACCTTCACAGAATTCGAACCCGGTTTCCTGGATCTAGCCTTTCGGCCAACGCTGGTCTCCATTCCTTCTAGTAAATATACAATGTCTAAGTTCTACTCTTGAATAATAGCAGCTTCAAGCGATTATTATTCTAGGAATGTGTGGATACAGAAGGGATCAAGACATCCTCTTGAATATTTAGAATGCTGTCAGATTTAATTTCTGTCTGAAGCACTATTACGGATATTAAACTGCTACCTGGCTGGCACAGATATTTCACGTTTACGGTTTCAGAGTGTAATATTCCCTTCAGACAGATATAATTCTTCAGAACTTCGGTCGTTTCTCTAAGAATAATTAAGCCCTCTTTCCACAGTTACATTTCTATTGATGGTTTGACAAAATTAATTTGTCTGCTACACAAACTCGGCAATATTTATTCGAATATGGCACCGGCAATGCAGGGCATAAACTAGCGTCGGACAACTCAATTGCATATGTGAAACGGCTTGTACAGTTATGTGTCCGACGAGCAGAGAAATAAGGTTCACGTGCAGGGAACAGCGAAGTGGCGGATTGTTGATATTGAGAAAACCAGCTTTGAGGAAAAGGTTTTATTTTTTGAACGAAAAGTGATTTTCTTTTATGGCTTGTGCATAAATTACATTCAAAATACATCTATCCTTGCTTTCCAGAACCTGTTCTATTCTATAAAATTCATTTACTAGCAATTCCATCCTTCCCCTTTCAGATATAAATATTGTAGATTCTCTGCATTTTTCTAAGTTAATAGGTAAATAAAACACAAAACATGTTATCTTGAATTATAATGTAATGTAAGCATTACTTTAAAAAGTCAAATTATTATTATTAGTATTATTACTATTATTATCTATCATTATCATTATCATTATCATTATTATTATTATTATTATTATTATTATTATTATTATTATTATGAATTCTCATGCGAAAACAATTGTTAAAGGAAAAATTTCGTTTCGGAAAAATGTAGATTAGGAATAACTATTTCGGAAATTAGTTTCGGAGAAAGGGATTCGGAAAAACAAACGTTATGAATAATGGTTTCGGAAAAGCGGATTCGGGAAGTGGTCTCAGCAACGATTCTGTACCAATGTTATTTAAACAGAAGAGAGGTCGTTGTAAAATGCATTTCTTGTCAAAAATGACCATCTCATCATCTGCATATAAAATTGAAGTCAGTAATGTCTTTCGTTCTGTTTTAATCCCTTTGTCTACCATGATCTGTCATTTACGTATAGGATCATCCACGTATTTGTTCAAGACCGATGAAGATAAGCAACATCCTTCTTTAATTCCTCTGTTAGTTTATAATTTAAATGTTTTGTTATATTCGGTTTTAATAATACTAACTACATTTTTATACAGGGTGTTTCAAAAGTGATCAATAATAATTTACAGATGAAAAGTATAAACTAACATAAACAAAAAAAACCTTCAATACACATTGTTCCGCAAATGAGGCGTTCTCGAGATAATAAAAATTTTCTATTGACATTCCTCGCTGACTAAGAGCAGACATGCAGACATTCCTTATGAATTCTACCTAGAGCAGGTATTCAAAATGCTGTACATGCATCTGGAGCAACGTTGTGCTCTTCCCTGTATTAAGCTGCGAATCCTCTCGAGCAGTCCTGGATCGTGCCTTATTTGCTGAAAGGTACGTTCAATCCGAAATCGAAATTCCTGAAGTAAGCTTATGTTAACCTCAGAAGTGTAATATTATTGTGATGTACCGAAGTACATATGACATTTCCGTGCAGAAATTCTGCATTGTCATATGATGAAGAAAGGATAGAGCGGAGAAAAATTCTCTCTGGCACCGGGACTCGAACCCGGGTTTTCAGCTCTACGTGCTGACGCTTTATCCACTAAGCCACACCGGATTCCAGTTCCGATGCCGGACTGAATCCTCTCAGTTTAAGTTCCACATCTTAGTTTCCCTTTAGTGGCCAACCCTCATGCACTGTGCCACAGATGTGTGACAGTGGTACAATGTCCAACACACTATGTGTAGATGTGCACTCATTACGAGTGACTAAGTGGCCGGGATCCAATGGAATGAGAGCCGTCTTAAATCATGCACAATAATATATGTGTATATAATCAATTAGAGCCGTATTCATAGATATTCTTAGCGCGGGCTTCCGGTGAATGATCAGCGAACTAACGTTTTTCGTATTCATAAACCAGTGTTAGAGATATGATATGATATGAATCCTGTACAAGTAACCAGTCGATAGCCGGGGCTAGTTTAGCACGCTCGTAGCGCGGGCTAGCGAAATGTCTAAGAATAGCACCCTTAGTGATTTAAGATCGCGTTCATTCCGTCGGATCCCGGCCACTTAGTCACTCATAATGAGTGCACCTCTGCACATTATGTGTTGGACATTGTGCATGAGGGTTGACCACTAAAGGGAAACTAAGAGGTGGAACTTAACCTGAGAGGATTCAATCCGGCATCGGAACTGGAATCCGGTGTGGCTTAGTGGATAAAGCGTCAGCACGCAGAGCTGAAAACCCGGGTTCGAGTCCTGGTGCCGAAGAGAATTTTTCACCGCTGCACCCATCCATCATCAGAAGTGTCAAGCAGGCTTTTTACATGATCCCAAACACAGAAGTCTATCAGTTTTAGATCCGGTAATCTACAAGACCACAATATAGGATCTTCTCTGCCTAAGAGAATATCGTATGAACGGTTAATTTTCGAATCGATCTTTATTGGAGCTTTTTTGCTCGTTTCAGTTTGCACTTTTCATCTATAAATTACTGATCATCACTTTTGAAACGTCCACACCTGTGGAGTAACGGTCAGCGCGTCTGGCCGCGAAACCAGGTGGCCCGGGTTCGAATCCCGGTCGGGGCAAGTTACCTGGTTGAGGTTTTTTCCGGGGTTTTCCCTCAACCCAATACGAGCAAATACTGAGTAACTTTCGGTGCTGGACCCCGGACTCATTTCACCGGCATTATCACCTTCACTTCATTCAGACGCTAAATAACCTAGATGTTGATACAGCGTCGTAAAATAACCCAATAAAATTTTAAAAAACTTTTGAAACACTCTGTATAGGCATTTTATTGCATACAGCATATCAAATAATTGGCTCATATTCTATATTTATGTAATTGGGTTACAATTCCCTCTATTGTATGTTAAGATAATCGTAAGGTAGAAGACGATCATCTGTTCAAGAAATTCACGCTCGGCAACATCGTGTTTACATAATAAACAGCCCTCAATACAATGATGCTATAGAACAGTTAGTACACCTCTGCGATGTCAAGAGGTCCCCACACGTTTGCCAATGTGCTGTGATGCACGCAGGACTTCACTTGTGTAACGAAGGCTGCACTTGCGCATCAAATGCTCTAGGGGCCGCTGCTGGTGTGAACAGCCAAGGAAGTTGTTATATACTTACGCCACATTTCACTTAAATTCTGTGAGTGACATGCAGCGAAAGTGATTTGATGACAAAACTTTGGGTTGAGCACGAAATAACTTTTAAAACTTATAAAGAAAAAATCATACTTTCAATACTTCTAAAAATGAATCTATTCTAATAACAAATCTGTAGCCGAAATTTTTCTGGTTTTTTTCGCTTTTCCAAAAATAATTGGTCCTAACATATATAATTAACCATCCTGAAACCGAAAAACGCTTTTTTGAAATTTTTGTTTGTCTGTCTGTCTGTCTGTCTATCTGGATGTTTGTTACCTTTTCACGCGATAATGGCTGAACCGATTTATATGAAAATTGGAATATAAATTAAGTTCGTTTCAACTTAAATTTTAGGCTATATGACATTCAAAATACTTTATTTAAAGGGGGTTATAAGGGGGCTTGAATCAAATAAATCGAAATATCTCCCTTATTATTAATTTTCATGAAAAATGTTATATAACAAACGTTTCTTTAAAAATGATTTCCGATATGTTTCATTCCAAGCAAAATTTTTATGGGACCAAATTGCACCAAAAACGGATGTTCTCTGAACCAAATGATCATATTTTAATTATTTGCATGTAATAACAATAATTAAGAAACGTGTTAAAGGAATTATTATTGCACTAAATCAGTGGTCTCTGGAGCAAAATGATCGCATTTTAATTATTTAAATATGATTTAAATCAAGTACCATATTAAACGATTTATCCTTCTAACAAACACGAATGTTCCCTGGCCCAGATGTCCTATTTTAATTATGTAATTACTTTGTATTTATTTCTAACAAGTGCAGCGGAGCTCACGGGTACAGCTAGTACATAATAAAATTTCGACAAATCTTCAGTATTAGTTTTTTCAGAGTTCCTCTATATGTACTTACACAATGTATTCGAATTCGCGAAATTCATTTCAAACTCAAAAAGGTGTTAATTGTATAAATAATTTTGTGTGTAATAATTTTACTCGTACCTCGGTATACACAGAAGTTACGCAAAATTTTACTGATATTACAATCACGCAAAAACTAAATTATAATACCCAGAATAGGGGTTAAAATCGATTAGGCTGTTGTTATTGTGTTACCAGAATTCTATTGTCAGTTCACTGTGTTTGAATATAATCTAAAAGCACAATATTGGCTTCAGAGCCTGTTCACAACCGCAAATAAAATGATGCCACACAGTTTTGATACTGCGTTGCTAATTTACCAAAGCTATTTCTAGCTATTAACATCCAGAAATAAAACTATATATTGCGTCATTCCGAATTAGATACACAGTAGCATGCAAATTAATTGGAACTAGTTTATTCTTCCAACCGCTATTGTGGCGCGCTCAATTTATAATTTGACAGATAGATGATAGGTAGATGTGGATTTATTCAGAAATTATACAAATGCATCACATTATCAAAATGTTCCCTTAAATCTAAAGCACGGGTCTTTTGACCGTATATGCTTTGCACAACCGGTCATACTTTGTAGGTTGCGCACCCTCACCTATGTTTAACATCCAACCACTCTCCATAAAACACACAGATTAATATGCAAATAGTACATACAAAATACATTATATCATACAGGGACATCATTTTATTTTTACTAACGTTTTTAATATTAACCTGGCTATACCTTTGGATTAATGATTGAGACCCGGAAACACCGTTTGCTACCCCTTCCACGATTGGAGTTCAATGATACTGGCGTAAAATACAAACAAATCACTTTACTAGGTATAGGAGGGAAGAAAAGTAGTTCATCCATTTACGTAAAGTAGGAAATATCGCGATTTTGAGTATGATAATTTTCATTAGGTTTTGTTTAATAAAAATACAGTACAGTATTAACAATAAGAGTTTTACTCACGAACTGAGTTATCCATGCGAACGTATTCATTATGCAGTGTAGCCTATATTATACTGTCTACAGCACATTAGCGTATGATATAGAGAATGAAGTTAAAATGAAAAATAATCATAATATGGATACTTAAACACATTTTTGAAAATGGTGGCCGTTCATTTCGATACAGGCTTCAGTTCCTTTGTGCCTATTATCGCACTATAGACTATGCATCTAATTCCAATTACCAGTTTCGTCCTTCATACTTAGTAACTCATGTTGAAATAATTCTGTACCTACTCTATAAAAGAGTACCTTACGTACTGTAAATTCAGTCTTCACTTCTGCCCGACCCGCACAGATAAAATTACTCAGACATGCTATCTACTGTCCGTCTAAGTGGTTATGTCGCAGTTGCATAATATTACGTAGATGTCCAATTAATTCCTAAACAGAAATTACTAAAAAAGCCCAGCAACTAGTCTTTACAATGGAGCGAGCAGAAGCAGGTGGGGGAAATCGGGATGCGACCTAGGCAAACAGACGACAGTACCTGTGCGAAAATATGATTCAATATTGGAAGTTTTCGTCACTGGAAAACGCTACTATAATCTGAAACGTACTATAATCACTAACTCAGTACTGCGGCCTTGATTCTGTGTGGAGGACAGTTGGAACTTCATTAGTAGAAGGGGTGGGAGTGAAGTACATTCAAATCACAGGTACAATAAAAGTTGAAGTAAAAATAAAATGATGTCCCTGTTATCCTAACTTAACTTATTCACAGATATAAAAGTGTATAAATTTAATAGTTAGCATTATCCCTTCGTCAGTGTGTATCATAAACTTCAACAGCTGACGTTCTAAGCTGTCTCGCCTTGAAGAGGAACAATCCAGTCTTTTGTTCATATTCTATTCCACTTGAGTCAAGACATGCAAGCGAGATTCTCTGTTTCCGTACAATGTGCTAGAATGTGTTCCCAAGAATCATTTTCCACACATAATGGACAGATGCGGTCTCCTTCTTCGTTGAAAATTGTAGCTCCCAATCTTAGCCACGCCAAACCCGCACTATTACTAGCTTTGCTAGAAGAATTTACATACTCATCCCTCTCTCAGATAAGCATGCGGTCTGATTGTATTAGGAAAGCCGGGGTTTTCTCCGAGAACTCCAGATCTCTTATGGCATCCCAATAATTTTCTATTATTATCATCATCATTATCATCATCATTCATTAATTCATTCATTACAAAGTATTGTAGACCCACAGCTTTTGGTGCACTCTGGATAGTCTCTGACGAACTAAGTGGTTCACGCTTCTCGGCACTAGCGATATTTGGGAGCTGCTCGTAGAGTGGGGGTAATGAGTTAAAAGCCATGCCATTGGAAAAAAAAACTATGAGAATAATGGAAAATAATGGATACTCAAAAAAACATGCTTAAAATAATTTAAAAAATACGCAGCGCAACAGCCCAGTAAGAGCCAGGGCCGACCAGTCGACTGCTGGTCTCACGTCCATATACGCAGAGGTGAACGATCATCCAACCGGAACGGAGGTATCGTGTAGTTAGCACGATGATCCCCCACAGCCGTTATAGCGGATTTTCGTAACCGGATTTCGCTACCTATCGTAGTTTCCCGAATTCGTTACGATGCTGGGTGGGCACTGGTTCTAAATACTGACCGAAATTTCATGAGAAAATGTCTTCTCCCGTGAGAACTCTAACAAACGCGCATTCCTTAATGCGAGTCCTAGACGCTGGACTAAGATATTTCAAATCCTGTAGACAAATATAAAATTAAGTGTAGATAACGGACAGGAGATCAATAAAAAATCAATGGTGATGAATCAAGCAGTGGAACTGCATTGTCATTTAATATGTACAGACTCTGCCATTCAAGAAAATCAAACTATTTTAACACGAAATAAATATTCTTTTATTTGCTCATGATTAGTGATTTTAAGCACTTCAGAGGATGATTTACAAATTGCAAAAAAATAAACTAATACAATAACTAAAAACTTTAATTTTAAAATATTCATAACAAAAACTAAATCAATGAGGTTCCAGTAGAGAAGACTTTTGAGACTAATTTGTAATATATGATAAAATAATCGAACAAGGGAGTAATTTTAATTATTTGGGATGTAATACAGGGTGTTTAAAAAATACGGGGCATAATTTCAGGTATGTATTTCCCACATGTAGACAATCAAAATAGTTCATTACAACATGTGTCCGGAAATGCTTTATTTCCGAGTTATGGCCTTCACAACATTGAAATTCACCGGAACGTTTTTCTTTCGCAGGTCGTTGCCGTCAAAAGAGACATTAAGAGGGCACTCTGACAGTTCATTCCGAGGCGAAGGTTACATTCAGTGTTGTGTAGGCGTTAGACTGTGCGACATGTATTCAAATAAAGAGCTGGCAGAGATACACTTCATGTACGGTAAGGCGGACGGCAATGTTGCGCTGGCTCGTCGTTTGTGCCAGGAGAGGTACCCACAGCGACAATGTCCAGATCGGAAGACATTTGTACTTCTCCATTACCGTCTGTGCGAGTATGGAAAATTTAACTCTCCTGGTTTGGGAAGGGGACGACCAAGATCTACACCTCCAGAAGTACAGGAGGAGATTCTGGAGGCTGTGAACATGACTCCTTCTATCAGCACACGAAGGGTAGCGTTGCAAGTCAATGTTCCTCATACGACTGTCTGGAGACTGTTGGAATCCCTTCGGAATTGAATTGTGGCATGTTCTGAGGACATACGCAATACTCCTGGAGTTTGGGATCGTGTTCGCAGGTCAATGAGACATCGATGTGAGGTCTGTATTCAAGCAGGAGGTGGACATTTTGAACATCTTCTGTAATGACAAAGACCTGCGGAAAGAAAAACGTTCCGGTGAATTTCAATGTTGTGAAGGCCATAACTCGGAAATGAAGTATTTCCGGACTCATGTTGTAATGAATTATTTTGATTGTCTACATGTGGGAAATACATACCTGAAATTATGCCCCGTATTTTTGAAACACCCTGTATGTCATATTGTAAAAAAGCACTGTAAATAACAAAATAAACAATGCAAAGAATGTGTGGCACAATAAAATAAACACTAATATTATAGTCAACAAGTTCAAAATGATTATCTTTAGAAACTCGCCGGTCTTAGAACATCGCTCTGGTTATGTTCTAACTTAATCCTCTAGTTACTATGGCTCCACTTTTGTACTAGTTTAAAGAAGTGAATTATTTTTGTTAATCACCCTCTCCATGACAACCAACACATCAGCAACAATAAAATCCATACTTTCATTCATTTGTAACTTCTTCACAAACAACACATTACAAAGAAAGGTCGTGCAATTTAAAATTAAACTAGTGGCTTGTAGCAGCAATAGCTGCTTGATAGAGATTAAAAACCAGAATAAAATTCTGCTACTTATAGTAAAGATGATGACTCATTCCGTTCATTGGACTAATATCGTAATATGTAATATATTATACCGTCTTCATGCATAATTTCTTTCATTTCTTGAAACGTTGTTACAAACAACATCATTTCTAAATAGTCGTTTATGAGTTCTTGATGCAGTTACATTCCTAAAAGTTCTACGCTTTCTTGGTCGACCAGCTATACTCATAATAATGAACTAATAAAGAACTAATTCATAACGTAACAACACTATTACCTTTTAAGTAACACCAGATAAGGAAACACACGTATATTGAAACACGAAAAAAATATGTGACAGTTGAGAGATGAACAAACCATTATTATCGAGATCTCGACGTTAACTTCTAGCATTTACAGAAGGCTTCGATAAATACATTTCTGATCGTTTTAAGGAAACTATGTTTTATTGTTTGAAATTTCATTATTTCAACCATAACCTTCCCTATATACAAATCCCCACATTACTGACACCATTCATGTCCTTCAACAAATCCAACACAGCTGTATTAATAACTCAAATGAAGATGAAGTGTTGATGTTTATTGACTTTTCTGGCTTTGAGCCAGAGGCCGTTTTAGGGTCTTATACGCGCAGGATGCCCTCTCCAGCCATTGTACATAAATAACAATAAATATATATTTACATACTTATACACTATCTCTGGCTTAAGTGCCAGTAGGTGTGTGAGTGCGGTGATTGGCTTTTTATTTATTTTATTTTATTTTATTTTTTACTTTATTTTTTTTTTGTTTTAATTATTTTGGTGTAGGCCTAATTTGTTAATTTGGAATGCTTAAGGAATGGTGAACGGGACAAGAGTTCGGGGTAAAAGATATCAGTTGATAGACAGCATTAAAGTATTATATGGGGAGATTAAGAGGAAAGCAAGAAAGGGAAATGCTGGGTTTGCAGTTAAAGACCTGCTCTTGGGCAGAACACTGTGCATACATACATATATTTTGAGTTTCCCCTTCCGGTGGGAGAAGCGTCTGAATCGTTATGGAGACTTTCATGGTGTGGTGTTATTTTATTCATCTGCCTCTCTGTTGCTGTCGTGTGTTCTCTCAGACAGTATTCAAATTTCCAACACGTGTTTGTGGTTTTGTTTGTGTGTTTTAGTTTGGTGGTGGGGGCTGGTGGTAGTTGTAGAGGAGTTTCTCCAGTGTTGTTCTGTTGTTTGTGTTCGGGGGATTTGCGAAGATGTGTTGTGTATATACGCGATTTACTGCCGAATGTGTGTATTTCCTGTTTATGTTGTTTAGGTGTGTGAAGAGTGGCTTTGTTTTTGTGGTAGTGTAAACTGTGTTTTTTCTGGTGCGTCTGTGCAGGTGGAAGATTTGGCGGAGAATTCTTCTTTCGCGTGCTTCAAATTTCAATTGGGTCGTTGGAGGGGCTTGTGCGAGGAAAATGGAGGGATATATGCATAGGGATCTAACCAATGCTTTGTATAGGTGGAGGAGTGTTTCGGTTATACAACCCGGTCGATTGATGCCACTTAGGTAGCTTATTGCTCTGGTGGCTGCGTTATATTTCCTCCAGGTTTCTTTAGCTACTTCGGTCCAGGAGAGTTTGGAGGTGAGGGGTATTCCTAGATATGTGAGATTCCGCTGGAGTGGAAGTTGAGTGTTGGCTATTGTGATTGGGTTGTTCTGGAGGACCCGAGTCCGGAGTTTTGGGCGGAAGACGCATATCTGTGTTTTGTCTGTGTTGACTGTGATCCGCCACGTGTTGGTCCAATTTAGATACTGCCTGAGTGTTGCGTTTAGTAACTTCCTAGCGGAGGGGAGTCGGGGGTGTGTTGCCCAATATGCGACGTCGTCTGCATATTGTGCCAGTCCTACTAGCGGGTTATTAGGTAGGGGAATATCTGCCACATAGATGTTATACAGAGTGGGAGATATGACACTGCCTTGGGGGACCCCAGCTTCTATTCGGAAGGTCCGAGAAAGTTCGTTCCTTCCGAGTCTCACCTGTCCTGTTCGGTTCGATATGAAGCTGGAGAGCCAACGTGTGATTTCGTGTGGCAGGTTTAAGGATGTGAGTTTATATTTTAGGGCGTCTATCCAAACTGTGTCAAAGGCTCTCTTGGCGTCTAAGGCAATAAGGATGCTGTAGTGTCTGCGTGTATAAGCCTCTTCAATGGGAGTGAGCACTCGTATCAGCTGGTCGTGTAGCTGCGCTCCCGGTCGGAATCCGGCTTGAGTGGTCGGGAGTAGATTGCGGTTGCGCATATAGACGTGTAATCGTGACACGAGAACTTTCTCCATTAATTTGGCTAATGTTGATGTCAAACTGATCGGTCGGTAGTTTTGTGGGTCAGACGCGTCTTTGCCTGGTTTAGGAAAGAGAAGTATGTGAGAGTGTTTCCAGCGCTTTGGTGTGTGTCCTAGTCTGAGTGATCCTGTGTAAAGTTCTGCAAGATAATTTAGTGCTTTGGGAGGCAGTTGGCGTAGTATGTTGTAAGTGATTTGGTCTGGTCCGGGGGAAGAGTTTTTTATGTATCTTAGTTCCAATGATATGTCTAGCGGAGTGATGTTGTCAATAAGTGGATCGTCGGTCGATCGAGGAAGTGGCGCTGGAAGCGGCTCGTAGAGATCAGGATTCTGTGTGATGTGATGTGTAATGTATGCTAGATGTTGGGGGTCGAAAGATGGGTGATTTGGTGTGGTGTGTATATTTTCTAGTGTGCGGCTGAGAAGATCTAGTTTACCAGGCGTGTCGTATACTATGTGTTGTCCGTCGCGTAGTGGGTGGTTTGAGTTTGCGTGTTTTCCTCGTATCCGTTTGATCACGTCCCAGAAAAGTTTGGGATTGTGAGTTCTATTGTGGTCAAGTCTGTCTATAAATCTTTTCCATCTGTGCGCCTCAAAACGTTGTATGGTATCTCGTACATCCTGTTGAAGGGAACGGTACAGTCGTCTGTCTTCGTCTGCGTGTGTCCGTGTGAATAGTCTGTGCGCTGCTCTCTTTGTCTTTATTAGTTTGATTATGTTTGGTGGTAGTCGCCTGCATGTATCCGTGGTGCGTTTTCTTGTCGGTATGGATATATTCATTGCAGCTTCAAGCACCTGTACGAACGTTTCGTCGGCGTGGTCTATGTCTTCTGGTTTTGATATGTCGATGTCGGGTAGTGTCAGTGTAATGTGCGTCTTGAATTGGATCCAGTCTGCGTTGCGAAAATCTCTCGTAAGTATGGTCTCCTTGTCAGGAGTTGGGCGGTAGGTGGTGGTGGCCAGTTTGAAGACGATTGGTGAATGGTCTGTATTGAGTGGGGCAAGAACTTTGATGTCAGTTATACGGTGTTGTAGGCGGTGGGAAGTGAATATTTTATCAGGTGTGGTGAAGTTTTGATTGAGGTAGGGTGTTCTTGTGGGGGCTGGTAGTGGTATTTGGATGTAGGATAGGTTTGGAAGTAGGGTGGCTAATTGTGTGCCCTTGGGGTTTCTGCGGTTGTCATGGAGGAGTTCATGGTGAGCATTGATGTCTGTTGTTATAACTATGTTTGGGAGAGTGTTCAGATATTGCAGTAGGAGTATGGGGAGGCGGCTTGTTGGAGGGGAGTACAGTGAAGCCACATGCACATTGGTATTTCCGTCGTCTATTCGGATTATGACGCATTCATTGTCGTCAAGGTACGGTGGTAGTGCGATTTGTCTCACGTGTAAGTCTTGTTTAGTCATTAACATGGCTCCTCCTCGTGGTATGCGGGTGGATGGTCGATCGTATCTGTAGATTGTATAACCTTTTATGTTGAATTTGTCCGTTGGTTTCAGGCAAGTTTCGTTTAAACTTACAACGTCGGGTTCCATTTCTTGTATTAAGTCATAGAGTTCTGTGCGGTTGTTGTACAGGTGCCTGATATTGCAGTGAATAATGGTCATGTCGTGTCTTAATCGGATAGACCCCATATTGAATATTTAGGTTAGGGAGGGAGGAGGATGTTGTGAGGGATCGTCGGGGTGGGATGGGGGACATTGGATAGTATTGAAACCCTCCGCTAAGGCTGTGTTTATAGCGGTCCCAATTACAGTCTGCATTTTCTGTAGTATGGGTGTTATGATTATGTCAATGTTGTTGCCATAGGGCGTAACATTGACTTTTCTGTTGATCGTTTTCTTGGCTGTGGCGTTTATTGTTGCTGTCGTGGCGTCCAATCGTGACGGGGGCGTTGTGTTGATTGTGGTGGCAGTGATGAAAGAGGTGATACTGTTGATGGCCTGGCTTATCTTCTCTTCCACATATTTTTCCAGTCTGTCAATGTGGGCCGCTATTCTTTTGTCAATGTAGTCCCGGATTTGTTGGGGTGAAGGAATAGTTGGGGTTTCATTGGTGGGGGAAGCTACTTTCGCGTATGATGTAGTGTTGCTGGTTGTGGGAGAGGTTTGGTGCGGTGTGGGTTGTTGGTTAGTGTAAGCTGGGAAGTTGTCATGTGTTAGTTCTGGTGGCGGAGGAGGCATTTTGCTGGGTTTAGTTGGGGAGAGTGGGGCTTGTCTTTTAATGAGTGGGTGGTATGTTGGTTCATCGGGGAGGTCAACATCTCGGGGGTACAGAGGGCAGTGCATCTGTCCTGTGTAGTGTCCGTCGGTCTTGCATGTTGCGCAGCGATGAGGCCGTTGTGTGTGGGAGCAGTTGTTGCTAACTTTCCCACATTGGAAGCAGACTGTCGGGTTAGGACAGTTTTGTTTTGTATGGAGATACTGGTGACTGTTTCGGCAGGGAAGATGCCTGGCCGAAAGTTTGGGAGGTTTGCAATGGTATGTCCGGCCCCAGAGCTGCAGTCCTGTGTCCAACAGAGAGGCGATGGTTGACTCGTCAGTAGAGAAGATACGGATTAGAGGTGTGGGACCGTTGTTATTTACTATGCGAGTGATGCGGGTATGGCAGATGCCTTTCTCTTTCATGGCCTGTGATATTTCCGTTGTTTCGATTTCTGGAGCCAGGCCGCCAGCTACAACGTTTGTTTCTCTGGATATTTGAAAGTTCTGGGACGCCGAGGTTGTTGTGGGGTTATAAGTACGGATAATGAAATCTGCATTAGGGCCGAAAGTGCTGGGGGGAACATTTGAGATGAAAGTCTCCATGTGGGGGTGGGAGATGAATGTGAGAGTGGTACTGTTGTATTTGGCTGACCAAGTTTGTCTGGGTGGAGTGATGTTGAGTTGTATAGATTTGTTATAGATGAAAGTGGGGTTGTTGTTGTGGAGGACTTGATTCTGTATGCGGATGACGTTCGGGTGAGATGGCTGGAGTTCCGGGGGCTGCTGAAGGTTGCTAGTGAGTGCTGCTTGGTTGGAGGCTGTAGGTTTAGAATTAGATTCAAGTTGCTTGAGTTTCAGAGGGAAGGTAGCGGAAAGGTCGTTAATACGGAACCGCAGGTCGCGGCCGTTGGGTTGTGGTTTGTGTTGTGCCGTTGGGAGGACAATTTCTTTGGTAACTGATTGTGGAGTGTATGGTCTATTTGGGGAGAGTGAGGTCCAAGGGGCTGGATTTTTGGCTTGGGTCGGGAGTAAGTATTGTGTTTGGTTGGGTGGTCCTAGGGCGGTGGGAGGGATGTGCAGCGTGAATTTCTGAAGGTGAGTGGGGGTGTGAAAGTTGATAATATATAGGTGATCCAGTTGCTTGTGCCACCGGACTGGGATGCTTATTTCTGCCAGTACTCTTTTTAATTGTGTGGCGCTAGGGTTGTGTATAATTAGGATTGAATCGGTTTCACTTTCAGTGTATGCATCAGGTGGTGCTTGATCGGAGGCCAAACCAGGTGTGAGGGCTTTTCTTCGTGGATCTCTTTGTGAGGGTTGTCTATCCAGGGATTGTGGACGTTTCCGGGTGGAGCGAGGTGGATCTGTGGTTGGTTTGTCTGGAGGTATGTCCTGATTCATGTTGCACGGCGGTGGGGATGTCGGGGTGGAGAAGATTGGAGAAAATTTTATAATACCGTTACCACTGTGTTCACTGCCACTGTCACTGCACTCACTCACCTAGCTGGCGTTCTTCTAATATGGCTAATGTGTATAGTGTCCAAATGATTACTCTTATCTTATCTAGTACTATTAATTAGCATTGCCTAATATGGAACATTAAATAACACGTCTGATATTAAAAATAATAATGATAATAATAATAATTATAATAATAATAATAATAATAGTAATAATAATGATAATAGTAATGATAATAAAATTATGATTATATTGGTGATGTACTGTTGTCTATTGCTTATAGCACTATATTCACAGTCCACTCGAGATGGTTAGAGAGGTATGGAGTACATTCAGTTACACCAGTGCAGATACACTGACACGCATGCGTTCGATAGCAGTTCTACAATTTGTCGATCAGTACCACACGCTCATGAGGCCCTTCTCCTGCTATTCACAGTAAGACAAGTTTGTTGGACGTGCACTCAAGTGGTTTCTCACCCATCAAGCTCCTTCGCAAGTATATATACTTTCTCCGCTCGGCGCTTGTGTATCGTTTCTTTCCGGCCAGTGTCTCCTTGATCTCTAACGGGTGATAGCGGTCTTGTAGCGGTCTTCCTACCGAACAAACCCGCGACGATCGAGAAGGCAGTGACAGCGTTTCGACAAAGTCGCAGTTATATTTATGATAATTCCGAATTATTAGAGTCGAATAAGCTCCACTAACACTTCCAGCAACACTTCCACACCCACTACTCACTCTACTGCTACAGCCTCACTCGCTAACCACACAAAACATATATTTTCCGATCACAATTCTCTGCTCCAGGACCGTACCTACTCACAGATCCGCCATCTTTTTTTTTTTTTTTTTTTTTTTTTTTTTTTTTTTTTTTTTAAAGCCAGTACGTGACGTGAACCACGGCCCTCTGCAGAACACTACGAAATGAACTGCAAGATATCCTACGGTATACGCTTTGCTGCGATGGACGCACATATTTTTTTATTTTTTTTTATTTTTTTTTTTAATTTAAAGATTTTTATGAGCTTCATTACAAACCATTTAGATTTTCCCGCAATATTAATATTATTAACTTTCAATTGAGAAATCACACAACCTCACAGGATGTATAGTTTTCATAATATTTTCCGCCACAGTTGAAATTAAATATAGATTTAGCTACCGGTAACTTAATGAAATTTGATACCAGTAATGAATAGAATAATATATAGGACACGAAAATAATAGAGTTATTTATGTTAAAAGACCGTTACGTAGAACTTAACATGCGAGCATTGAATTTAACTAAACGAGTGACAGCGAGTTTAGTTATCCATGTGAGCATGTTGAGTTGTTATAACGGTAGCGTATTATACTGGGTGAACAGTATAGAGCAGAACAGGTTTCACGGCTCTTAGCCGACCGGCCGGCTTCCTATGCGTGAGGAGGCAGGTGACAGGAAGTCCGCAGTAAATATACACTACGGTTTGTCGCGTAAGTTATTTATAACAAAGAAACAAACTATAACAATAAACACTTAAAAATAAAAGTACTTACCCGGTTTAAGTTCTTGCACTACAATAACGTTTTACCTCTCAGCCTTGAAAAGAACCTGATCCAAACTTTAGTGATGCCCCATTTCGATTATTGCGATTCTCTATTCACAAATCTAAATAATGATCTTGCCTGACTACATCGTGTTCACAATATCTGCCTTCGTTTCGTTTGTAACATTAGAAAATTCGATCATGTAACACAGTCACTAGAAGTGTTGTCTTGGAGTCCACTTAAAGAAGATTCTTCAACTCTCTCTTATTACTATTTAAAATCATCCACGCTTCCACACCCTCTTACCTAGCATCTCGTTTTGTTTACCTTTCACTACCTCGAACCCGGAACATGTACCTTCTCACTATTCCTCTGCACAGAACATCCTTCTACTCATCATCTTTCAGCATATCTATTCCACGCCTCTGGAACTCTCTCCCTGACCATGTCAGAGACTGTCGGAAAATATCAAAATTCAAATTTAAATTAAAAAATCACATTCTAGTTCATGGAATTGCTTGTTGAACACTTGTCAGGTTGCGCAACTTCGGCTTAACCCATGACATATAGTAAATATTGTAACTATGCTGTTGTAAAATTGACAATTAATATGTAACGTATTTATTATTATTATTATTATTATTATTATTATTATTATTATTATTATTATTATTATTATCAGTTATCACTATCACCATTGCTATCTCTGTTTTCTTTCTTTTTTCTTGTATTAGCTCGATGAGAGCTCTATAGTGTTCTTTTGACTCTGTTGACCCTCTATAGGGCTTTAATTTAATATGTATTATTTTCATCAGTGTTTGTATTTCTTTTTTGAATTTATATGTGTATCTGGTAGGATGGAAGAGAAGGTCTTATGGACTTAATCCTGTCAGATTAAATAAATAAATAAAATAAATAAATAAATTTATTGGGCTCTTATTATTATTATTATTATTATTATTATTATTATTATTATTATTATTATTATTATTATTATTATCAGTTATCACTATCACCATTGCTATCTCTGTTTTCTTTCTTTTTTCTTGTATTAGGTCGATGAGAGCTCTATAGTGTTCTTTTGACTTTGTTGACCCCCTATAGGGCTTTAATTTAATATGTATTATTTTTATCAGTGTTTGTATTTCTTTTTTGAATTTATATGTGTATCTGGTAGGATGGAAGAGAAGGCCTTATGGCCTTAATCCTGTCAGATTAAATAAATAAATAAAATAAATAAATAAATGTATTGGGCTCTTCCTTCTGTAACTTTGTAGCAGTTCGAACAGAGCCATAGGAAATTTCCATTTTCTGAGAAAGACGTCAAAATGGTTTTCTAGGAGACCTTTCCAGTGCGTGTCCAATGTTATCTAGAGTTTCTTCTGTGAGTACTATACGTGGTTTATTATGTATCTTATCAAGCAGACTTCCCGTTTCACGTAATTCATATACTAATCTATGAATCGTAGTTCGACCTGGAACTTGAGCATCAGGAAATCTCTCTTGAAATAATCTCCTTACGGCACTCGCAGATTCTGTATGAATACCTTTTGAGGAACAGAATATCGGTACCGGAATTGAGCCATTTTACTTAATACACACTGTATTGCATCACCTAGCAAACACGTGTCACGTTTGCAAGAGTTCAACTCACAATGAAGCCTCGCGCGTCCTTGAGTCCCCCATCTTCGCGCGCACAGCCGTGAAACCTATTCTGCTCTATACTGTTCACTCAGTGCAACGTTTTATGGTATTTTGAATCGTATATCTTAAGAGTAAGTAAACTAATAATTGTATTTAACATGTTGTTGGGACAGAAATTATTGAAAACTAGCCGTACCCGTGCGCTCCGCTGCACCCGTTAGAAAAAAATATAAAGTAATTACATAATTAAAATAGGACATTTGATCCAGGGAACATTCGTGTTTGATAGAAGGATAAATCGTTTAATTTCTGTCCCAATAACATGTTAAATACAATTATTAGTTTACTTAATTTAAATTGCATCCAAATAATTAAAATGCGATCATTTTGGTCCAGAGACCACTCATTTGGTGCAATGACAATTCCTTTAACATGTTTCTTAATTTTTATTACACGCATCCATACTTTAATGAAGACTGACATATCATTTAGATTTAATGTGTATACTTTATTTTACTTGCTACATGTTTCCATTGAATTATGATAATAACTTAATTTTAACCCTTGTTTTCTACGTATTTAGTAAATGGCGCTTGGGCCACTATGGTTCTGAACTCTTCAAATAACTTACATAACTTAAATTATATTATATTATATTATATTATATTATATTATATTATATTATATTATATTATATTATATTATATTATATTATATTATATTATATAAAAATGTGTTGATAACGCATGTACACCGATAAGTAAGTTTTTAATTTGTTATGGGAGCTCTTGAATCTCAGGAGGAACAAATTTTATTTTACAACAGCGCAACATAATCTGCTTGGCTCATTACCCAATTTTTTTTTGCATTGCATTTAATGCATATGTATTTTAACACGATTCAATTGAGCATAGTTAAAATTTGGATTATAAAATAATGGAATGCTATGTTAACATATTATTACTGCATACTAAATCAATACACTCTTATGGTTCGTTAATTCTCTGAGATAAACATTATTTTAAGAAATACAGGAAACGAATACACAGAATAGCCTATCAAGTTGTTTGTGCATAAGAAGCTATTTTAATCTTACCTATCCTCGATTCACTCCGAAGTTACTGTAATAACATTATAGCATTATGTCCATATAGCGAAACTACACTTTCCAATGGTGAAATAATAATTAATTATACAAATTGGTTAATTTAGCTTCCGATATTACTTCATACAAACACAGAAACATTCTCTGTAGGCTATCTTTCATAGCTTTCGATTGTTGTTGACCAAGGCCCCTTATAGACGAATTCATTTGTTTATTTCATTACACCGCCTTAGATGGCAGTTATTTTAATTTTGAAACTCATTTATCTCATTAAATATCAGTCCCAACAAATTTTTCAAAGAATAAAACTTATCGGAAATGATTGTTAAAGAAAATTTTGTTATGTAACATTTTTCACAAAAATCAATAATAAGCGAGATATTTCGATTTATTTAATTCGGATCCCCTTATAACCCCCCTTTTAAATAATGTATTTTGAATGCCATATAGCCTAAAATCTAAGTTACAACGAATTTAATTTATATTCCAATTTTCATCGAAATCCGTTCAGCCATTATCGCGTGAAAAGGTAACAAACATACAGACAGACAGACAGACAGACATACAAACAAAAATTTCAAAAAAGCGATTTTCGGTTTCAGGGTGGTTAATTATATATGTTAGGACCAATTATTTTTGGAAAATCGAAAATTACCAGAAAAATTTCGGCTACACATTTATTATTAGTATAGATTTGTAGATAAAATAACAATTGAGAAACGTCTTAATCAGTTACTATGATAGGGAAAACGTCATAATCGGTTACTATGGTAGGAAAATAAAACAAAACTGTTTACTACAAATGGTTTTGTCTGATATTAATTTGTAGAAATGGATTGCATTGAAATTCGTAACGAAATATTGGTAGAAGCGAAATAAGCAAGCCAAAGAGCTATATCAGGAAAATCGCGAGATCGATATTATAAGGAGCTGTCACTATTTAATGAATGGCGAAAAAAGAAGGCGGTGAGTGAGATGTTAAATGAAACGGTTGTGTAGACCGTCAAGTGTAAAATAGAAGATGCTAGCCCGTTAAGTCGTAGGCCTACTTTACATATGAAGAGTCCACTGCAAGAACGATGGATGTCACTTTCTTGTCGAAAATGAACCAAGACTGTCAATGCATAGCTTAAGACATATAGATTGTACGTAGAGAGTTGTATGGCATTAACACTGATAGTCATTGTCCAGTAATGATCGGAAAATCACAGTTAAGCTTTGAGCGCTAGGCATTTCAAATTTTCAAAATGTATTCTGCAAAATGTATTCCAAATGACAGCCATCATTCTTGCAGTGGACTCTTCATATGTAGATGCACCTCTGTTACATAATCTTTACCATTCAAAATAGCATAAACAGATTTTATCCTCTGATTGAGGTTCTGGTTGATATGCACATCTATCCTGAAAAATGTATTCCAAATGACATTCATCATTCTTGCAGTGGACTCTTCATATATAGATGCACCTCTGTTACATAGTCTTTACTATTCAAAATACCATAAACAGATTTTATCCTCTGATTGAGGTTCTGGCTGATATGTAAATCTATTATCAGGCAGTATAACTCACTTGACGATATGTGTCAGAGGAAGAACAATTGTTTGTATGCATCTGAAGTCTGACTAGTGTACTAAGTAGCTAGTGGGCAATGTATGCAATGGAGGGGGGAAGGAATTGGGCACCCTACCCCATTATCTCCTGGCCTAGTTGCCTCTTAGTATCATAGTGTCTTCTTAGTATCACTTGCGAGGTTCAGACCTGTCTTCGGACAGTTGACCAAACAACAATGTTCAACAAACAGATTTTATGCGCTCGTGGAAATTAGCACCCTTGGTTTCGCCTCAGGTGTAAAACTTTCTACTTGCGGATAAAACCTAATTTTATTCTCTTGTATTATAGATTACTATCTTCTTAGAATAAATATTATGTAGTTGTCTGTAGTGGTAGTGGTATTTACATTACGTACAACTCTCTCCTTCCCGCTGGACGCCATCTGACGTCAGACCAGATATTGATGGCAACATTACAGTGATCGCGACTTGTTAGATGTGCACTGAAGTCTGACAAGGCTGGAACAGACCATCAGGCCTAAACTTTGAAGATGAAGATAAAGATGAAGATGAAGATGAAGATGAAGGTGGTGAAGGTGACGGTGGAGGCGAAGACGAAGGCGAAGAAGAAGATGGTAAAGGTGAAAGTGAAGATGAAGATGAAAATGAAGATGAAGATGAAGATGAAGATGAAGATGAAGGTGAAGGTGAAGACGGAGGCGAAGGCGAAGAGGAAGATGGTGAAGATGAAGATGAAAATTAAGATGAAGATGAAGGTGAAGATGAAGATGAAGATGAAGGTGGAGGTGAAGACGGAGGCGAAGGCGAAGAGGAAGATGGTGAAGGTGAAGATGAAGATGAAGATGAAGATGAAGATGAAGATGAAGATGAAGATGAAGATGAAGATGAAGATGAAGATGAAGATGAAGATGAAGATGAAGATGTCGACGACTTTGAGAAGAAAACCTAACCAATATTGTCGTTGTACTGTACAAATACCACTCGGAATGGGATCTCTTGCGTGAAAATTCAAGGCGCTAGCCATTCTGCTAACGGTACGCGAAATAATACGCAAATTATGAGCTACAAAATGACGATAATATCGGAGAGACTCCTCCAGATGGGGTATAACGAGCAGCCCTTGATGCGTACGAGCAAAATGGCCGCCGCGTGGCTCTCACGTCGCGTTGTGGCGCCCCTGGGGGAGGAGAAATCCCGGATTGTTTGTAATGAATGTCGCAACGTGCTGGACATTGGAAGCTGCACATTAGCCCTTAGGACTCTTCTTGCCCAGGTTATTAGCATCGCAATATGTAGATTGTGGGCCTCTAGAGGTACCTTTGCAAACGTGTGCGATACCAATTCTATTTAACGCGACTGCCCGGAAGAAATCATTTAGGTATTACTACCTCATACGACGGCAGTGGTGTACGCAGCGGTTTAAGTGCAGGTTAGAAACTGCGTGAAGCAACAGTAGCGGATTCGAATTGTGCCTAACAAAGGAATATCTCGGAATCGTAAGTTCGAAACTTCGTTCTTTCTTTAGTTCCTTTTTCGTTAACAGCTACCAGTGTTCAAAATTTAAAATTTAGCGATAATTATAGACTAATAATACATAGTGAAAATTGTTTAGATCCCAAAAGTTGTAAATGTCCACCTTTGAAAGAAGCCACGTATGTCAAATATCTGGGTATCATTATTGATCAGAATTTAAAATGGCCTCATCACATTACTTATCTTTGTAAGAGGCTTCGCAAAACAATTTATAAATTCGTTAATCTTCGATGCTACTTACCTATTACAGTTCTACGAAATGTTTATTTGGCCATTATTCAGTCTATCATTCAATATGGTAAAACTGTTTGGGGTGGAAGTACAAAAATTAATCTTAGTCCGTTAAATTTACTACAAAAACGAATAATTAAAATTTGTTTGAAGAAACGTTTCGATTATCCAACTAAATTAATTTATTCTGAATTTAATGTATTTAATATTGAACAAATTTATAAGTATACGCTGTTAAAATTTTATCATAAAAATCGTAATAAGTTTGTATTACAGACACACAATTATGACACAAGACGAAATATTAATTCAACATTAGTAGAACCTAAATGTCTCACATCTGCTGGTCTAAAGCATAGCATAAATTTTGGCCCTCGGTTGTACAATGCTTTAACTAAATTACACCCAGAATTTCTAACATGTAACCCACTAACATATAACAAGAAAATTAGAAACGTGTTAATATCTTCAATTTGATTAAATAAATTTATAGCCTATGTGTATGAATTAATCAACCTATATTATATTTGTATTCTATAATTTTGAAATATATATTAGTCCTACTTTTCACGTGCGATATTATTCTTCTCTAGTGTTAATATTATATTATATAATTCCATTGCCGCTGTAATCATATTTTAGTTACTATTTCATTTTACTTATTTATTTTTATTATTATTATTATTTTTTATTTTAATATTATAACTGAACAGCGACCGAGCACGAGCGCTGCTCATTCGGTCTCAAATTTTGTTAATACTACTGTATCTTCTTTTTATATTGCTTGTATTATTTTATTTCTATTTCTCTTCTTTGTTTTGTAATTATATTCTTTATTCTGTATATTTAAATTTAAATTTAAAATTCGTGTAACGCTAGCTACTGTAGAGAAAGGGTTAAACACAAAAAATAATAAGCCGTCAATATTGTAAAGACTGAAATATATGAATTATCTACTTTATGATCTACTCAATACTAACTTTAACAATCATTATAATTGTTAGATCACATCAAATTTCATTTATCAATCAAACATTTTTGATAGGAAATGAAATGACTTTTACTTTTTTTTATTATATATTGTCTTTAGTTTTTTTTTTATTTAAGTCCGATTTTTGTTTTATAATGCGTCTAAATATCGTCTCTGCTGGCTTGTGATTCTTCATTATTTCTCATTATTTAGGACGGCAGACGAAATTCGCGGATGTTCGTGTAAAGGGGTTTAAGTACAGTATGAATTGGCTAAAGAGGAATAGGTAAAGATTTGAACCCTCCACGATTACTTCTGTCTTATGTTAAAGGGGTTAAATCATTCTTCCATCCATGATGCAGTTACAGTGCTCCGTATTTTGTGACAAAGGAGTTTTGTTCAGTACCAAAGGAGAGAAGTTTCTATGCCTTTTAAGTTTATATACTTAATCGCCTTTACACGAGCACCCGCGAATTTAGACTTTTGTCTTGGCCTTTCTATAGCAGCGGTTCCCAATTACATTTCTTCAAAAGCTATCATGAATTTTTAGTGTTCAGATGTGGGTCAGGGAACAGAAATAATTTAATTCTTTAATACAGTAGAACTTCACTAATTCTATAAAACTGAGAAAAAATCCAATCCGAATTACAGAGAATATACTGGAACAGGATTTATTCGACAATTGAAAAAATTATGATATTGTACAGTTGTTCAATTGAAGACCTCCCCGGAATAAGGATGTAACCAACAAAACTATAATTCATGTTTCACGAGAAGGGAAAACAATTTCAGGAGCATATTTCATTCGGGCTACTTTTATCTAGCAGAAGAACCATTTGACTAATCAAGGATAGATATTTGATAGCCGTTCCAACCAGGGTTTAATAATCGGCCTCCTAATCAATTCTAAAAGAATATTTATATTTAAATCAATTTTTTCTGTAATAGAAACCCTAGTTAGGTAGGCTATCATTGAAAAATTTATTGGAAATGCAACAAACAATTTAGGCTACAGCACAAATTACATTTTATAAAAAAATATATAAATTATGGTTAAATATGCAAATCGATTACTTTAGTACAGTGGAGGATATCATCTCCAGGGTGCTGTCAGGAACTTTTAATTTTTTTTTATTATCCAATTTAATAAACCCTATTTCACCCTGAGGTATATTAGGGTTATAGTTGGCATCAAAATACATATTTTATAACCAATAAACAATAGTAAAGTGGTAATATAAAACAGTGGTCACATGAATTATATGGAAGAATGCACCTTAGTGAAAGAATGGCTCCTGTTAAAGATTAATGAGATGTTTGAGGAATAATCAATGCAAAAGATATATATGAATGTCTAACCGTTTCAGAGTAAATACACGATCTTAAAAAGATAGTCAATAGTAGATTGATAAAACAAACTTTGATTTTCACTTTCAAATTAATACTTAATTCATGAACAATAAAACAGTTAAGAGTAATAAAGGGATATTATAAGCCATGATTTACGGTTACAAGTAACATACATGATTCAGGAACAATTACAATAATTAAAATTAATTTTCGGAAGACTTCTAAGGACTCCCGTGGGATTTAGCCTCTAGCCTCAATCATTTAGCTATTAATAATTCGAGGCACGAGAGCTAATGAAGGACCATGACCGACCAGCCGGCTGCTGGCCTCACGTGCACATACCGAAGCAGAGGTGGACGATCATCCAACCAGAATGGAGGTATCGTGTGGTTAGCACGATGATCCTCCAGCTGTTATAGCTAGCTTTCGTAAGCGGATTTCGCTACCTATCGTAGCTCGCTAAGTCCATCACGATGCTGAGTTGGCACCAGTCCCATACACTGGTCGAAATTTCTTCCCCCATGAGGACTCAAACCAGTGCGCATTATGTAACGCAAGTCCTAGGCAGGATGCCTTAGAGACGGATATTGTCGGAATTTTTAATCTGAGTTTGCATTAACAAAATAATAATTATTATTATCAAGTACATTCGATTAATTTTAATCGACTCAATTATTCGATTAAATATTTTTGATCGATTAATCTTACAACAGAAATTGATTGATTAATCGATTAGATTAATCAATTAAATCCCACAATATTAATTATTAATATTCTTCGTATATTGAGGCAGCAGAATGGCGAATAGCTTAGGATGACCATGGAAAAATAGTCTGGTAAGAGAATAGGCCCATAATCTAAAATCTGAAGTGAAAAACAAGGCAATGATAGAAATAAATCACAGTTACTTGATTCGAACTTGCATCCATTCCGTCTTTTAATTACATAAAACAAATGAACATCATCATGCAGATCTGAGTATACTGGATTTTTATAATTGAGTTTAGAACACAAAGAAGCCAGAATACAAAGAAGTCAGGGAATAACTTGAGAACTCATTTATACAGCCACAAGACTAAAATGACCCTCCCCGTACAACGTAAAGCGTTACATCTGAACCTTACCAAGTGGGTAGGATAAGCACTAAATATGCACCTGACCTCGATACATATATAAATAAAACAACAAAAGCTCCGTCGTAATAGAAGAAAATAGGAAGCCAGTTAATGCAAACGACGGAAAGAGGACAGAAATAGGAAAATAGAGGAATTGAGACCGCTGAAGGTAATGAACTCAGGGGTGAGTCTCTTTCAATGGACTGGAGGGATATAATTAGGTCTTCAACGCAGTCCTTTATAGTACGAGACTTCTGGATATGTTACGAACTGAGGTTTGCTATATCCATGTGCTGCTTAAATGGAACAGAAACTAATGACACAGACACTCGGCTCTTTAATTAGCCTAGGTAAAACTCTGTAAACCGTTAAAGGGTGTTAAAACCTGACCTTTATCAATACGCAACTAAAGACCGAGGAGTGATTGTTAAAACAAATTTGAGAATGCTCCCAAACCCTTTCACAAGAAATAACAAAAGCATCCTAGGAATACAACATAGCTCTTTTTTCACAACGAAACTACGGCTGGCAAAATTATAAATCATTTAAGGGTGTTAAACCTAACCTTTATCAATACGCAACTAAAGACCGAGGACTGATTGTTAAAAAAAAATTGCAAGTGCTCCCAAACCCTTTCACAATAGCTAACAAAAGCATCCTAGGAATACAACATAGCTCTTTTTTCACAACGAAGCTACGGCTGGCAAAATTATAAATCATTTAAGGGTGTTAAACCTAACCTTTATCAATACGCAACTAAAGACCGAGGACTGATTGTTAAAACAAATTTGCAAGTGCTCCCAAACCCTTTCACAATAGCTAACAAAAGCATCCTAGGAATACAACATAGCTCTTTTTTCACAAGGAAGCTACGGCTGGCAAAATTATAAATTGTTAAATGGTGTTAAAACCTGACCTTTATCAATACGCAACTAAAGACCGAGGAGTGATTGTTAAAACAAATTTGCAAGTGCTTCCAAATCCTTTCACAAGAGCTAATAAAAACATTCTAGGAATATATCATAGCACTTTTTTCACAACGAAACTACGGCTGGCTAAATTATAAATCGTTAAATGGTGTTAAAACCTGACCTTTTTTCAATACGCAACTAATGACAGGGGAGTGATTTGTTAAAATAAATTTGCAAGTGCTCCCAAACCCTTTCACAAGAGCCAACAAAAACATCCTAGGAATACACCATAGCTCTTTTTTTCACAACGAAACTACCGCTGGAAAAATTATAAATCATAGAAGGATGGTAAAACCTGACCTTTATCAATACGCAACTAAAGACCGAGGAGTAGTTGTTAAAAAAATTTGCAAGTGCTTCCAAACCCTTTCACAAGACCTAACAAAAACATCCCAGGAATACATCATATACATCATAGTTCTTTTTTCACAACGAAACTACGGCTGGAAAAATTATAAATCATTAAAGGGTGTTAAAACCTGACCTTTATCAATACGCAACTAAAGACCGAGGTGTGATTGTTAAAACAAATTTGCGAGTGCTCCCAAACCCTTTCACAAGAGCTAACACAAACATCCTTGGAATACATCATAGCTCTTTTTTCACAACGAAGCTACGGCTGGCAAAATTATAAATCGTTAAATGGTGTTAAAACCTGATCTCTATCAATACGCAACTAAAGACCGAGGAGTGATTGTTAAAACAAATTTGCAAGTGCCTCTCCAAACCCTTTCACAATAGCTAACAAAAACATCCTCGGAATACATCATAACTCTTTTTTTACAACGAAGCTACGGCTGGAAAAATTATAAATCATTAAGGGTGTTAAAACCTGATCTTTTTCAATACGCAACTAAAGACCGAGGACTTATTGTTGTTATAAATTTGCAAGTGCTCCCAAACCCTTTCACAAGAGCTAACAAAAACATCCTAGGAATACATCATAGCTCTTTTTTCACAATGAAACTAAGGCTGAAAAAATTATAAATCATTTAAGGGTGTTAAAACCTGACTTTTATCAATAGTGGAAGTAAAGACCGAGGAATGACTGTTAAAACATGTTTGCAAGTGCTCCCAAACCCTTTCACAAGAGCTAACAAAAATATCCTAGCACTTTTTTCACAACGAAACTACGGCTGGCAAAATTAGAACTCATTAAAGGGTGTTAAAACCTGATCTTTTTCAATACGCAACTAAAGACCGAGAAGTTATTGTTAAAACAAATTTGCAAGTGCTCCCAAACCCTTTCACAATAGCTAACAAAAATATCCCAGGAATACATCATTGCTCTTTTTTCACAACAAAGCTACGGCTGGCAAAATTATAAAGCAGGTGTTACCAATTGAAGAGTCCACTGCAAGAATGATGGATGTCACTTTCTTTTCGAAAATGAACCAAGATTGTCAATGCGTAGCTTAAGACATATAGAATGTACGTAGAGAGTTATATGGCATTAACACTGACAGTCATTGTCCAATAATGATCGGAAAATCGCAGTTAAGCTTTGAGCGCTAAGCATTTCAAACTTTCAATTGCTTCTCCTGCAAAATGTATTCCAAATGACAGCCATCATTCTTGCAGTGGACTTTTCAATTACAATTAGCTATGGTCAACTTTAAAACATTATTCAGTGCCTTGAGGTCGGGGAATATAAATATACTTATTTACTTACTTACAACTGACTTTTAGAGAACGCGGAGGTTCATTGTCGTCCTCATATAGGCCCGCCATCGATCCCTATCCTGAGCAAGATTAATCCAGTCTATGCCATCATAACTCACCTTCCTCAAATCCATTTTAATAGTATACTCACATCTACGTCTCGATCTCCCAAAAAGCTAAAGCTAACATTTGAAAATGAAGATTCACAAGTACATTTTGTACCGAAAAGAGTTCATAACATTGACACTAATAGACCTATCTGAAGTTCAGGTATGTTGGCCTATCTGCAAATATATAGAGCTAACCTTAAGCCTCCTGCGCTAATGATTTTCTCAAGCAGGTTTCATTCACATGGATGTAGCTTACATTAGATCACATTTTACATTCTTGGTTGCTGTGATTGCGCCTTTGTAAATTGCAGAGAAACGAATTTATTAGCAACTTCACATTTTAGCTCATCATCGGGAGAAACTTAGCTCAGGATCCGATCAGTTGGAGAAAAAGTACCTACGCGAAAACTAGAAAATGTCCTGCAGCACAACCTTGGACTTGCCGATCTCAATGCAGTAAGGAATTCATATTCATATTCATATTCATATTCATATTCATATTCTTTATTTGCCTGAAGGTACAAGAATACAAGAGGCCTCGTCAATGTGATAATATAAAAAACAATGTGTTAATATTTAAAATATTAAAAGAGTAAAAAATAATAAAATTCAACTAAAATACTACATCATTTTGAAAAAATTCATTCATATTATAAAAGGGATTATTTTGTAGCCATCTCTTAATCTGAAATTTAAATTGTGTTTCATTAAGTGCTTTTATATTTGTAGTATCTTATTATATACTTTTATTGCAGTAATTACATAGCTTGATAGTGTTTTTTTGCAACCTGACATGTGGTACATTTAATTGATCATTATTTCTTGTTTCATAGCGATGCAGATCTACTATACTTGTATAATTAGTAATATTCTTGTTTACATACATTAAAAGTTCAAAAATATATTGATTGTAAACTGTCATAATCTTTTCACTTTTGAAAAGAGATCTACATGATAGTCTGGGTGGTGACATTGTTATAATACGAACAGCCTTTTTCTGCAGTAACAAAATGTTTGGAAGGTCAGAACTATTTCCATATAAAAGTAATCCATATCTAATAACACTTTCAAATAGTGCATAGTAAACTTGTTTTAAATAATGTTTAGTCGGGAAACTGTAACAAAATGAAAAAATGTGACTTTCCAGTATAAACAATTCTTAGTTTGAAGTATGTTCCCGTGACGTCAGTAGACGTTAATAGTTCGTTTTCTATTTAGGCCTACAGTATTGTATTAACAGATAAAAAGTGTAAATCGTATCCCGAAGTCCACTAATTACATATAAATACGTGCTCTAGTCATAATATCGAAAATTGAACTAAATTGTGTTACTTCAATACATGAAATTCTTTAACCTTATTAACTGCTACTAGCTTGGTAACATAGTCTGCACACTGCAAAGCAGGCAGGCTGCTCCCGCGAATCTGGGAGACATTTGAACACGCGTTTCCTGGTGACCCAGCACAACTCATTCATCATTCCTGACATCGTCAAGTAATCAGCGTTAGCAAGTGTACCGCACCTTGCAGGTGAGAAGAGACTCACTTTATCTTCGTTACTTATGGCTTCCTGTTTATATGTCATCTTCACAGATACAGCGCGAACAAGCCGCTAAATCACGTCACACAGAGTGTACATTGACAACCTCTAAATCCTATTTTACATATTATCTTCTCTCACTCAAAGCGTTTAAAAGTAATTTTGAATATTAAATAATCTGTGCAAATTGCAAAAAGGAACTCATGTCACACCGAGTGTTCATTGACAATGTCTAAATCCTATTTTACATATTATCTTCTCTCACTCAAAGCGTTTAAAAGTAATTTTGAATATTAAATATTCTGTGCAAATTGCAAAAAGTAACTCATGTCACACCGAGTGTTCATTGACAATGTATACATTCTATTTTACATATTATCTTCTCTCACTCAAAACGTTTAAAAGTAATTTTGAATATTAAATATTCTGTGCAAATTGCAAAAAGTAAATCATGTCACACCGAGTGTTCATTGACAATGTATACATTCTATTTTACATATTATCTTCTCTCATTCAAAACGTTTAAAAGTAAATCATGTCACACCGAGTGTTCATTGACAATGTATACATTCTATTTTACATATTATCTTCTCTCACTCAAAACGTTTAAAAGTAATTTTGAATATTAAATATTCTGTGCAAATTGCAAAAAGTAAATCATGTCACACCGAGTGTTCATTGACAATGTATACATTCTAGTTTACATATTTTCTTCTCTCACTCAAAACGTTTAAAAGTAATTTTGAATATTAAATATTCTGTGCAAATTGCAAAAAGTAAATCATGTCATACCGAGTGTTCATTGCCAATGTATACATTCTATTTTACATATTATCTTCTCTCACTCAAAGTGTTTAAAGTAATTTTGAATATTAAATATTCTGTGCAAATTGCAAAAAGTAAATCATGTCACACCGAGTGTTCATTGACAATGTATACATTCTATTTTACATATTATCTTCTCTCACTTAAAGCGTTTAAAAGTAATTTTGAATATTAAATAATCTGTGCAAATTGCAAAAAGGAACTCATGTCACACCGAGTGTTCATTGACAATGTCTAAATCCTATTTTACATATTATCTTCTCTCACTCAAAGGGTTTAAAAGTAATTTTGAATATTAAATATTCTGTGCAAATTGCAAAAAGTAAATCATGTCATACCGAGTGTTCATTGCCAATGTATACATTCTATTTTACATATTATCTTCTCTCACTCAAAGTGTTTAAAGTAATTTTGAATATTAAATATTCTGTGCAAATTGCAAAAAGTAAATCATGTCACACCGAGTGTTCATTGACAATGTATACATTCTATTTTACATATTATCTTCTCTCACTTAAAGTGTTTAAAGTAATTTTGAATATTAAATATTCTGTGCAAATTGCAAAAAGTAAATCATGTCACACCGAGTGTTCATTGCCAATGTATACATTCTATTTTACATATTATCTTCTCTCACTCAAAACGTTTAAAAGTAATTTTGAATATTAAATATTCTGTGCATAATGCAAAAAGTAACTCATGTCACACCGAGTGTTCATTGACAATGTCTAAATCCTATTTCACATATTATCTTCTCTCACTCATAGTGTTTAAAAGTAATTTTCAATATTAAATATTCTGTGTAAATTGCAAAAAGTAACTCATGTCACACCGGGTGTTCGTTGACATTGTCTAAATCCTATTTCATATATTACTTTTTTTTTTTATTTCGTTTAATTACCACCATGCCCCATAAAGTATAGTCATATTACATGGTTTATTGAAACTTGTTTATGACGTGTTCATTGGTGTCCCATTATCTTTTGCATCACTGTTTCGTGATTTATTTTATATTCATTTTGTTATTATATTATTTTATGTTATTCACTATTGAATGTTCACTATCACTATCTTTGAGTTAATGATACTAGTTCTATTTACGCTATTTACATATATACACTTGTGGTAATTGTATTTTCACTATCAGCAGCTTTCAGTTAATGAAACTAATTCTATTTACACTATTTACATATATACACTTTTAGTAAATATTACTATAGTGTAACATATTACCTTTTATCACTCAAAGCTTTTAAAGTAATTTTCAATACTAAATATTCTGTGCAAATTGCAAAAAGTAACTCATGTCACACCGAGTGTTCATTGACAATGTCTAAATCCTATTATACATATTATCTTCTCTCACTTAAAGCGTTTAAAAGTAATTTTGAATATTAAATATTCTGTCCAAGTTGCAAAATGTAACTCATGTCACACCGAGTGTTCATTGACAATGTATAAATCCTATTTTACATATTATCTTCTCTCACTCAAAGGGTTTAAAAGTAATTTTGAATATTAAATATTCTGTGCAAATTGCAAAAGTAACTCATGTCACACCGGGTGTTCATTGACAATGTCTAAATCCTATTTTACATATTATCTTATCTCACTTAAAGTGTTTAAAAGTAATTTTGAATAATAAATATTCTGTGCAAATTGCAAACAGTAACTCATGTCACACCGAGAGTTCATTGACAATGTATAAATCTTATTTTACATATTATCTTATCTCACTTAAAGCGTTTAAAAGTAATTTTGAATATTAAATATTCTGTGCAAGGCTTTCCTATATCAGCATCGAAAAACCGTATTACGCCCAAGACTTTACCAAAAGGCTGTTTTTAACCATTGCAGATGACAGATGAATTGAGAGGAATGTGGAATGTGTTGATGGAATAAAGTAGAGAAACGGGAGTACACTGAGAAAACCCCTCTCAAACGCTTGCTTTGTCCACCATCAATTTTACCATGATCCATCCGGGGATTCAACACCCGCTGCCTGGAAATTCATGTTACACGAGAGAAGTATCGCCCTTTCCTAATTTAAAAATTACATAAATACGGGATGCAAACCTACAGTATTTCGGGCACGAACCCCTCTCGATAACTCCTATACAAATCCTGTATCCGATAAAGGTTTGGAGAACATGGTAAATGAAATGAAGCGTATGTGAATCTGGCTTTCAGGTAGTAGCTCCCTCAGGAGCTCAGTCAGGAGAGCATTCGTGCGCTAAGCGAAGGGTCTCGGGATCGATACCCGGCCAAGGAACAATTTTTCCTTGAAATATTTCGAAATGAAGAGTGTCAGTTTATTGACATTTTTGCAAGTTGTGTGCAACAGTAGAAATTCTAGACAATCCTTCATCCTCTGAACTTGTCTACTACAGGTAATATTCCAGTCAACGCTGTGAGTTGAATCCAAGTCTGCGTTGTCGCATGTCCTCGGACCTTGAGGTTAAAGACGCATTTAGTTCGCCGGAAACACTAAAGTCTCTGGTTGTATAAAACCAAAGTTGAAATTTATTTACAAAAGAAAACTGAATTTGAATACACGTGAAGATTCAAGGGATTGACGAAGTGATGCTATGGACAGACAGAGACATCTGTGGAAGTGAGCTGATGCATCGCGGTGATGAATCTGAATCCGCGAGCGATGAAACCAAAGTAAGCCCAAATCATAGTATTACAATTGCATTTATGCCCTTCTTACGTGGGTAGGTCTAAACTGAAGTGGGTTCTCATTCGTAAGGGTAAAAAATGTCCCTTCTCAGTCTGAAACTGTCCTCGAGTTTTCACGACGCCCACTTGGCTTTCTAACATACTGTATGCCTTCAAAGGGATACTTGTTCTACCTGTTTCGTGGGTCCGCGTGACACTCAAGAGGAGACTCGAATTTCACCTAACATCACTTATGAACTGTAAAGAAATTCCAAACACAATGATCCTTGAATTGGGGTGCAGATAGACGAAACATCACCTTTCGTGTGGTACCCTCGTATAAGTTATACAGAGTGTACGAAGAATGCAGTCCAATAATAGCACTGTAGAATAGAGTACATTATATGGATTAATTTAAGTATAGGAAGCAACATTCCACGATCCATATTTTCGAAGGTATCGCAAAGAATCTGTCGGTAAATTGGGAACGTTGCCAAAACTATTGAAATCAATCAATGAAAGAGCGATGTTTATTTCCATGATACTTACGGTAATACAGTATGGACAACTAGGCATCAAAAGATGCTCAAAATAACCAAATCTATCTCAAGGCATCTCCTGTCTCGACGCACAACACCCTGGTTGTCCTGCGCATCTCATCTCCTTTGATGGTAGTAACGACGCATGCAGGCAAGCGATGTGATCTTCCTCGTTCTCCGAGATCATCCTGTGCACGAGCTCCTTGAGGTGACCCTAAAGGAATAGTCTAGTAGGTTCAGGTATGGCGACCTCGGGGGCCAAGATACAGGCCCTCCGCGACCTATCCATCGTCTTAGATATCTCCTATTCAACTCCCTGATGGTACTCATTAGAGTAGTGGGGAGATGGACCATCATGATGTAACCATATGTTACATCATATCGCGTAAGGAATGTTTTCCAGGAAGACGGGCAGATTTTTCCTCAGAAGAAGGGCAGAGCTTCTATCATTCAGATGCATTAAGTTCATTACTGCATTTGACCTGGGATGAAAATTCAGAGTTAGAGGGTTGGTTCCTATCCTTATTTTAATTGTCTTGATCCCCTTTATCACGGCCTGTGATTATTGGACGGCATTTTTCGTACACCCTGTATAAAAGTCAGAGTCAAGGTTCCGACTTCTAAGGAGAAGAATTCTCGTATTTAAGACTCTAAGATATCTCGGAAAAGGGACACCTGACTGATTTTGGTCAGGGGTTCAAACATACCTGTGAAACTACGAAATAATATAACGAATATGTCGGGATACACTACAGCGTAATGATCAGAGGTAGGTACCAAAAGATCTGCATCAAGTTTTGAATCTATGTCTGCGGCATAAGAAGCCTTGTGTTTTCCATACACCTACAAACACTATGTACTACTCGACTGGAGCCCAGCACGAAATAACGTCTTTGTTTCCCCTGCCTATATTGAGAACGGCCTCCTCAAGCAGGAAAAGTTTTACCCTCAAGAACCGAAACGAAGAGGGGGGAAGAGGTGCAACACAGAAGAGCGATCTTCTAATTCACGACGTCTTCGTTCATTAATATTCCCTGGGCGATCACAGGGGGCTCAGTTTCCGGTAATCACATTGACGTCGCCGCAATAGGAGGAGAAGTCTGGCTTGATTGATGAGTGGCCGACAATCCCTCTCCTAAGTGGGGATCTTAATGTCTTAATGGGAGATGCAGCAACTTTCGCACTGATGCCGAGATGAACTGAGATTGTATCTGAATGGACCGTGTTCAAAAACACACAGTGATGAATGTTGTGTCGGTGGAATATGGAGAAGAATTGCAACTTCCGATAGTGAAGGGATCTGCTCTTGTTTTTGTTTTTACAATGAAGTCCACAGATTAAACGAGAAAATATGTTATGTTACTTCCTCAGAATATGAAGAAAAATTATTGCATCTACTGATAAAACATCTAGCTAACCTTCACAGAGTAAAGTTCTTAACCAGTGGGAAGTGACTCCATGACTCAAGTGTTACAGGGTTAGTGGGGTTATAAGTAGAGTTCTGCGTTTGGTTATTTTGAGTGCAAGTTAAGTGTAAATCGATCATACTAGCTTCACGCTTCCGTGAACCAAGCAGACTTTTCACACGCTCCAGTTCTGTGTCTCTACATCTGTTTATTCCTGTACCTGTGTGTGTAATTCGGTGAACAACAGGAATGTCACTTGGATTTAATAACACCAACAACGAAGTATATATGCAATAAAAGATATTAGAAAACATTCCAGCGAAGATATAGATACATTTACTGAAATATATTAAACAATATTAAATATCTGTGCCATGCAAATACATGCTCTCAGAGAGTCTCTCAAGCAATGTAGGACAATATCTTGAGATGCGTAACAAATGTAACGATATCAATTTAAAAAGCACGTTCAAATTTCTTCCTACAATCGATTTGTTAATAGTATGTATTAGTCCTAATGACATAAAAGAAATTGAAGTCTTAAAGAATGTTGAACTCAGTAAACAATTCAGGCGCCACATACAATTTTTAGTCGCCATAGCTACCTACAGCCCGGGATTTGTCTACCCCTAATTTTTCCAATAAGTAAATCGCATCTAGATACTTTCGATCTAATTATAGGTTGGAATTAACAAATGAAAAAACATAAATTTCAGCACAAATTTAAAACAAAACACTATGAGTGCGTGCTTCACGAATCTCTACAAATTATAATCAATGAATTTAAAAATGTTAAATATTTCAAATGAAAACATTTTCCTTCTTTCTGATAAAATCCATTTCCTCCTTTTTTAATGACGTGCTCGCTACCAATTTTTTCTATTGTAGCCCTCATTTCCAACCGCCTAGCTTTGTTTTGTTTCCGTATGTTCATTGAACAGCAGACGTGAACTAAGTAGCGTTGGATGCTGCCGAGCTATACTCCAAACGTACTTACACTGTTGCGGGTTGCTTGGAGGCTTTAGGTAACCAAACGCAGGACTGTAGTTATGAGATGTCTTGTACAAAATAATCTCAGACGCCTCAACTGAGTCGAAAGTTATAAGCAAAAACAGTTGTGTGGAAATGGAATTGTAATTTGGCACCACGTGCCCTCCTTCCCTTAACCTCTGGAACAATCGTCGAAAGATGGTATGGGTCGGATGTCTCCTACGTGGGTACTTGCACCAATAAAATCTGTGAGCTTGTCTACTGTTCCTATAGGCTAATCCGTATTCGAAAATCATGTCTGCATATTCCGCTCTCGTGAACTCCATTTCACTAGGACTGATCGACTGGACACTACAACTTGTACACATACACTGCTGTCTACAGACGTGCATATCAGGACCGACCATGTCCGTTACACATTACGCTATCTGCATTGATTTAGTGTAGTTTCCTGTCCCCACCCCTCAGACAGCGCACTGAATGGAATACTGTAAGTAGACAACGTAAACAATACAGATGAATACAGTATATGTAAGATGTACAGATAAATACACATAAATAATGTGTACAGAGGGATAAAATTATTTCATTTCCACACAAATATTTTTGCTTGTAACTTTCGTCTCAGTCATTTCCGGACCACGGTTCCTTATCTCAAATTGATACATGTGCCCTTCCCCATCATCCCTGAAAGTCTGTAACACTAGCCCAGAAACACCTGTATACAAAGATTTTTCACCTATCCGAATTGAAGACAGGAAAAGTAAACACGAATAATCGAAATCACATTTTAAGACAAAATAATTTTTAATAATAATAATAATAATAATAATAATAATAATAATAATAATAATAAAAGCCAATAACTGTAAATGTAATAGAGTTAAGCTCCACGTCTAAACGAAGCCAATTGCAGAGGTTATTCAGCGTCGAAATTGACTGTGGGAAGGAAATGGCCACCAAATTTTGTCTCGAGCCCCCTATATGGGACAAGAATTCTTTTGTATCAAGAATATATAAAATGAGACTCATAGCTTCACTTCCCTCGCGAAAGACGACGTGCTAAGGACTTTATTGCTCTTTAAAATTCTTCGTCCTCGGCAGGGTTTAAACAGGCAAATCACGGATCCAGCATTGTAACCACTAAACCACCGAGGACGTCTCATATTATTGAAGACAAAAGAAGGCAGCACTTGAGTTCTGCCATAAAAGTGAACAACGCTGTAAAATAAGCTGTATTCAAAATTATTTAGAGACAGAGAGAAGGTACGATTAATCAGCAGTCCGGATAATCGAGAACGGACTATATATATACAGTATATAATTGGCTTACAATTATGTACACTTCCCGCCTGGGATATGCAAGCATGAGTGGCGTCACGTGGTGGATAGAAGCAGTACTATAGTAGATGCTCGCGCATGCACACTTTCTGTTTTACAGCCACAACTAACGGCAGCTATGTTTTCAGATTCCAGATTTCGTACATTATTGATATTTCCAAATGAAATGTAACAATGATTTTATCTTTTATTAAAATTCATAATAGGCCTATGTTTTGTTTGGGAGAAGTGACTAATTTTTTTTATCGCTCCTAAACTTTTGAATCAGCTGAGTGAAATGTTTCGAAACTCAGTAAATCTTCAAGCAATCGGTGCCAACTCCAACACTGCATCAAACTATTGACGTTTCTTTTGAAATGGAAGGTAACAGTGACTTTATCTGTTATTCAAATTAAAAATATATTTAGCGATTATATATTCTAAATAATTAATTAATAAAAGTGCATCGTACCTATCTTTAAGAAGGGGGACAAGACTAACTGTAGTAACTTTCGAGGAATATCACTTTTGTTGACGTCGTACAAAATTTTGTCCAATATTCTTTTCAGAAGATTAACTCCATATGTAGATGAAATTATTGGGGATCATCAGTGTGGTTTTAGGCATAATAGATCAACTATTGACCAGATATTTTGTATTCGACAGGTAATGGATAAAAATGGGAGTATAAGGGTAAAGTGCATCAGTTATTCATAGATTTCAGAAAGGCATATGACTCGGTTATGAGAGAAGTTTTATATGATATTCTTATTGAATTTGGTATTCCCAAGAAACTAGTTCGATTAATTAAAATGTGTCTCAGTGAAACGTACAGCAGAGTTCGGTTAGGTCAGTTTCTGTCAGATGCGTTTCCAATTCACTGTGGGCTAAAGCAAGGAGATGTACTATCACCTTTACTTTTTAACTTTGCTCTAGAGTATGCCATTAGGAAAGTCCAGGCTAACAGAGAGGGTTTGGAATTGAACGGGTTACATCAGCTGTTTGTCTATGCGGATAACGTGAATATGTTAGGAGAAAATCCACAAACGATTAGGGGAAACACGGGAATTTTACTTGAAGCAAGTAAAGAGATAGGTTTGGAAGTAAATCCCGAAAAGACAAAGCATATGATTATGTCTCGTGACGGGAATATTGTACGAAATGGAAATACAAAAATTGGAAATTTATCTTTTGAAGAGGTGGAGAAGTTCAAATATCTGGGAGCAACAGTAACAAATATAAATGATACTCGGGAGGAAATTAAACACAGAATAAATATTGGGAATGCCTGTTATTATTCGGTTGAGAAACTTTTATCATCCAGTCTGCTGTCGAAAAATCTGAAAGTTAGAATTTATAAAACTGTTATATTACCGGTTGTTCTGTATGGTTGTGAAACTTGGACTCTCACTTTGAGAGAGGAACAGAGATTAAGGGTGTTTGAGAATAAGGTTCTTAGGAAAATATTTGGGGCTAAGAGGGATGAAGTTACAGGAGAATGGAGAAAGTTACACAACACAGAACTGCACGCATTGTATTTTTCACCTGACATAATTATGAACATTAAATCCAGACGTTTGAGATGGGCAGGACATGTAGCACGTATGGGCGAATCCAGAAATGCATATAGAGTGTTAGTTGGGAGGCCGGAGGGAAAAAGATCTTTAGGGAGGCAGAGACGTAGATGGGAAGATAATATTAAAATGGATTTGAGGGAAGTGGGATATGATGATAGAGAATGGATTAATCTTGCTCAGGATAGGAACCAATGGCGGGCTTATGTGAGGGCGGCAATGAACCTCCGGGTTCCTTAAAAGCCAGTAAGTTAGTTAGTTAGTTAGTTAGTTAGTTAGTTAGTTAGTTAGTTAGTTAGTTAGTTAGTTAGTTAGTTAGTTAGTTAGTTAGTTAGTTAGTTAGTTAGTTAGTTAGTTAGCATTAATTCTTAACACTCCTACTTTAGTTCATGTTTGGTTTTGGTTTGGGAGAAGTAACTTATTTCACCGTTTCTAAATATTTTAATCAGCTGAATGAAAGGTTTCGAAATCCAGTATATCCCCACTCTATAGGTTCCAATTATAGCACTGCACCAAACTATTTGTGTTTATTTTGCTCTCCTCACAACTGTTTCACTATTGGCAAGCTTTGCACATGACACTTCTAAGCCTTGTATTAGGTATGAAAGAAGACACATGACAGCTGTCAAACTGGCCGGTCACAAACGCAAGAGAGACAGTAATTGCTATGCAAATGTAAACAAACATTGTTACATTTCACTTAATCAGTGCTGTCTACCAGTTTATGATTAATTATCACACTACAAATACAAAATTATAGTTTCAACGAAATACTGTTGTAAAGAAAAAGTGACAGGGGCTTTGAGGAAATACTTATGATTGCGTATAATGTCTATAAAGGAATTAGGGTAACGGAATTAGGATAAATATAATTTACTGTAAGATTTAACTGTGTCTAATGAACGGAATAAAATAAGCTATGAATAATAGTTATCCGCCAAAAATAACAATGCATTAAAACGGAAAAGACTACTATCTATTAGAGCAAGTAAAGAACTGTTTCTTGAGCCAATTAAGAATTAGCTGGTGGACCTATACTGCATATAAGCACATGAGAATATCATGTAAATACAGGATGTAAGCGATATAAAATGCCAAACAAAATACCGGTGATAGAGCATGAATTACTGAACAAAAACGTCTGACAATTTTTTTTCTGAAAGCCCTGTGGTTTCCCTAGAAAAAAATGTAATCTGTGAGTCTAACGTTTTTGGAAATGGTAGTAGCCCATCATTACTTACCCCGGTCCGCCACGTATAGTAGTGGCAAAAAACCGGACCGACCCTTGTAGCTGATTTTAGATCCATGTTCACTCCAGAGCACGATAGACTGGTAACTAAGACTTTCGTGATTCGAATCCTGCCTGGGGAGGAAACTTTTTTTTTTTTGTTCCTTATTGAAATTTATTCCAATATTTTTCGATTGCTAGTAAAATTCATGTTCTGGGAATAATAAGTTAATTAAGTAGTAAAATATCGCTGCAAACGAATTCCTTTTTCTCTACCTGAACAATTAATAGCATCATTCTTTCTTCACCCTCTCTTTCCAACACAACTTCGTTTCTTCTTCTGTCGTCCATTTCAAACGCTCCATTCTTCTCCACATCCGCATTTCAAATGCTTCTAGTCGTTTCTCTTCACTTTGTCGTAATGCCCATGTTTATACCCCATACAATGCCACACTCCACACAAAGCGCTTCACTAGTCTCTTCCTTAGTTCTTTTTCCAGAGGTCTGCAGAAGATGCTCCTTTTTCTATTAAAAGCTACCTGGGCCATTGCTATCCTCCTTTTGACTTCCTGGCAGAAGCTCATGTTACTGCTTATAATACACCCCAAGTATTTGAAGCTGTCCACTTGCTCTACTGCCTCATTTAGAATTCGCAAGTTTATCTTCTTTATTTTCCTTTCTATGACCATGGTCTTCTTGTTTGCATTTATCTTCATCCCATACTGCTCACAGCTGTGTGTACCAATTTACCGACAGATCTTTGCCAGGGTGCGCCATGGAAAGTTGTTCTTCCATCCGACGTTTTTTTATTTCTTGCAAATCTTTGGTGGTCTCTCTCTCTTCACCCATTCTCTCAATATACGCATTCCGGTCTCTCTATATCTTCTTAGCCCTCTTGGCTTCCTCTTTCTTTTATTTCGCATTTTAGCCTGGATTATTAGTCTGTTTGTCAAGAGGTATTATGCTGAGTATCGATCTTAATGTTTTCATTTCAGTTGCTCTCATTGCTTGTTTTGCTTTCTCATTTTCTGCACATGTCTCAAAAGCACAAGTTATAATGGGTCTGACAATGCTTTTATATATTCTTATTTTATTTTCTGTGTGCATCAATTTGTTCATCTCTGAGACATTTTGATATTTTTTTATGCCTTAAGGGCTCACGTAAGTTCTTCAACTCCTGCTGCTTGATACATCTCGATTTCCAATTATGTAAATTGCACAACCTCTTCAATCATTTTTTTTTTCCTATTGCGAGTTTACATCTGGTAAGTCTTATTTATTAATAAGGTTTTTCGTTTTATCGGGTGTTATACACGTTTCGTACATTTGAGCTGTTATATCATACACATCAGTCTTTATAAGTTATCTTCATTATGGAGTGCACACTATGTCATCAGTGTAATCGTATAATACGTTATGTGTTTTTTTGCTCGACCATGCCGAAATGTAGTAATTATACACCTGGTAGTAGCCCTTTAATGCACCTCATTAAAGTACACCTATTCATTATAATTCAGTTGTTCAGCCAATGAGAAATCTCCATTGTACTGATTGTACCATTATAAAACCGCAAGTATCGATTATTCTCGGATATGCAATCGAAAAACAATTAGCGAAAAGTCACGGAGGCTGGAAATCCAATTCTGTCGCAGAAGGTTATGTTCTGTTATTATAATAATTAGCGTTAATTGTAAATAATATTCAAATAAATTCAATTTGTCATCTCATTTTTCAATGTCTAATTTAATTTCAATGTTATATCAATATTAATATTTAGTTTATTCTCTAGATTATATCAAGGTCAATGTGGACATCTGTTCCTCGGAAAAAATCAATACTTTCGCGTCTGCGCACATCTCACAATTTACGAGCTATGCACAAGGTCACTTCCGCTCTTCAGTCACACAAGAATAAAATGAATACTTCTGAATAATTTCAAGTTAGAAACATGGTCAAGCATAAAAAGTCGTATGAAACTTGACTATAATGGTAATTAAGACGCTCGTATGAAAATTATGAATCTCGCTTGCGCTCGTTTCATAAACATACTCGCGACTTAATTACTACCATTATAGGCTCGTTGCATAATGTACTATTATAATAACCGTACTCATGCATTTATCTTCATAACTTTATCCATTATTTTTCTATTATTTTTTAACGCAATTAACCACGTCAGTGGCACAAAATCTAGCACGCTGATCTTCCACCCAGGAAACCCAGGTTCGATACCCAGCTAGTCAGTGTGAATAACGGCAAAGAAATCGTTTTAAACACATGCCCTTAGTGATAAAGTCAGTATAAAAATCATCACTTCTATCACGTGACACCTTTCATCTCTATGGGAAATATATACACATCTATTCTCTTGTCTGCAATCTGTAAGTCGAACTACCACCATTTGTGATACAAAAGAAAAGATCCGGGTAAGCCTTGATATAATATTTCATCTCTGTGAATGAAATGCATCTGAATCTATTTATCTGGCTGAACTGACCGCGCGGGAGCGGAATTACGACTCTTGGACTGAATATATCACTGGCAGATCTTGTACACTGCCAACACACAGACCGAGTTTATCTTGGCATTTCTACTTGGAGACAGGCCTGAAAAATGAATCCAGTCAAAATGATGGAAAGCGGAAGAACAGTAATTTAATCATTGTTGAGTTCCCCTAACGAAACGCAACCCTTCAGCAATCTGCGCAGACTACACTGCGCATATCAGACAATTTAAGAGTGAAACTGTTTCGTAAGTGGATAAATCTAACTCTGCAATCTCATCCCTTTCTTTTAATGATCCGAACTTAAATTATGACTGCGTACGGTTATTATGTAGAGCAGGGGTATCTCAAAATGAGAGGGATTAGTCTTGCGACCAGCAAGGCAGAAAAATACACGTATCAAGAAAATCAGACTTAACAAGGAAGGGAGCAAGTTGAGACTTTATTAGGACCTACAATTTGGTAAAGGAATCTGACTACACGCCTTGAACATATAGGAGAGCAAGAAGGGAGAACTTTCATTCTTTTGTAATATAAAGCCGTACGAAGTATTTTTATCAACATTACTCTCACTAGAGGTTTTGATTTATCTCGAGAAAATCAAAATTCGAATGGGATTTAATTGACTATTACACGATTAAAATAAAATATATAAGTTACAAGAAATAAAGTACTCTAATACAATAAAATATTAATTGATTTACGAAAATACTAAACTGTCTTGAAATGAATTTTTGTACCATCTCATCATTACAAATATTACGCTAGATGGCAGTAGTATGTTATGATAGTCAAGAAGGCTTTGTTGATTTTAAGTTTCATTTTTTATTAAAACAGTTGCATTCCACTTCAATTATCAACAGTAATCTCACTAGAGGTTTTGATTTATCTACAGAAAATCAAAACTCGAGTGGGATTTAATTGACTATTACATGACTAGAAGAAAGTATATAAAGATTAGAAGAAATAAAGTACTCGAATGCAATAAAATATTAATTCGCTTATTAACAGTATATTTCACTAATATTAGCTTCACCAAAACGTTTGAACGGAGCGCCATTTTCAGGTGACTATTTATGCGTTATACAAATGACAATCGCAAAACATGTTTTATAGTACCGTAAAGAATTTTCAGTTTGAAATGATGGCAAACAAAGAAAAAATGGTAGAGAGGTGATAAAAACAGAAGAAAGTGTATATAGATTATAAGATATAAAGTATTCTAATACAATAAAATAGATATTAATTGACTTACAACGATTCTATTTTACTAATGTTATCTTCACCAAAACGTTGGGACGAAGCCGCCATTTTCAGTTGACTATCTATGCGGGAAACAAATGACGATCGCAAAGCTTGTTTTATAGTGTCGTAAATAATTTTCAGTTTGAAATGTTGACAAACAAAGAAACAAATGCTAGGGAAGTGATAAAATTGTTGCGATAAACAGTCATGATTGGTTAAAACACGTCCTTTCGTCGAAAGCAGTATGACGTAGTAAAGTGTAATAGTCAATATAATATTAAACAATCTCTGATACGTAACTATCCATCATCTCATACGGCAGAAGCTATAACATAACCAAAATAATATAAACAAGATAAATGATAGAAATATTTTAATTAAGGATGATAAAGTAAACATGAATCATTTTAAAAGATACAATAAAATTGCAATGTTGGAAAACAAAAAAAACAAATGCTAGTGAGGTGATAAAAACAAACATGCTATGGAGGTAATAAAAATTGCAGGATAAGCATGCATGATAGGTTGAAATACGTCGTTCCGTAATGGTCATCCTTAAAAAATCAATCGATAGTTGATAAATAACTGCCATATTTCCGATCTAGGCCTATAAGTAAGACTATTGGATATAATAGTTTTATAAATGTATAATTTCCTATTATGGCTCATGTTTTCACTTCAACAAGTAGCATTTAAGACATTTATAGAACTATTAATTTGGGTAATCATATTTTTAATTTATTCTTCTTCTTTCATTTGCAGTTCTGGATAACACAAATGACTGTTCTGCGATTGCAAAAATTGATCTGTCCATCGGCGAAATGGTCTTTCTATGTTTCGGGTTTTTTTTCGCTTTATAGTTTAATAATTTCCTAGGTAAGCGTTTAACGAGCATCCACTGAATACGATCACTCCATTTGAACTGGTATTTTTTATTTCTGTTATCATTTCTTCCACATGCCACTTTTCTCTAATTTCCTCACTTCTAATTCTATCTCTTAAAGGCACTCCACTTAACGAGCGTAGACATTTCATCTGTGAACAGTTAACTCTGTTTTTATCATGTTGCCGGAAAATCCAACTTCACTTATATACAGAGTGTATGAAATGGACAGGCAGAATAAGAAATGGAGTGTATTAGAAAGAGTGGGTGAAGAAATAACAAGAAGAGAAAAAGGAAGAAATTGTGAACGAGAGAAAGAAGGTATCAGATGATACAAAACATTGAGATGTATTATGCAGAGACAAGAGGAAGGTAGAAAATAGGGAAAATTAGAGAATGCTGTGTTTGCAGTGAAAGACCTGCCCTTGGGCAGAAAACTATGAATTAATGAAGTTTCACTTCAATCTTTTCAAATGTCTTTTAAAATATTTAGGACCATATTCATAGAAATTCTTAGCGCTGGTTTCCGGTGGATGATCAGCGAAGTAACGTTTTTCGTATTCATAAACCAGTGTTAGCGATATGATATGATTATGATATGATTATGATGCGATGCGATGCGTTGCGATGCGATATATGATACGATACGATACGATATATGATAAGATGCGATACGATACGATACGATACGATATATGATATGATATGATATGATATGATATGATATGATATGATATGATATGATATGATATGATATGATATGATATGATATGATATGATATGATATGATATGATATGATATGATATGATATGATATGATATGATATGATATGATATGATATGATATGATATGATATGATATGATATGATATGATATGATATGATATGATATGATATGATATGATATATGATATGATATAATATGATATGATATGATATGATATGATATGATATGATATGATATGATATGATATGATATGATATGATATGATATGATATGATATGATATATGATATGATATGATATGATATGATATGATATGATATGATATGATATGATATGATATGATATGATATGATATGATATGATATGATATGATATATGATATGATATGATATGATATGAATCCTGTACAAGTAATCACTCGATAGCCTGGGTTAGTTTAGCATGCTCGTAGCGCGGGCTAGCGAAATGTGAATGCATAGCACCCATAATGTTTTATGGTTTCATTATTATTGTGCTAATAATGATTAGTAGATAAAATAATGTTAAATTAATAATTTTATACCTGGTGTTTATTCAATTACTATATCCAATTTCAAAGATAAAAAACATTCAGCTCAAGACCTAGTTCAGTTACAACCCCTAGGAAGACCAGAGCAACCCCTAGTGATGTCTGCTGGTTGCATGATTGGTTATCAAATTTGAGCATCAAAATCTTTTATACAGATGTTTTAATTCTTATTTAACGATTACATAGCGTTCAAAAGTTGTTTGGGGACTTTTTTTTCCTTCAGTGTCTCTCATAATGTTTCTCTCCTTAAATTATCATAAGCTTTTATGTAGTCAATAAAGAAAATGTATGTTGGTAAGTTATATTCTCTCCTCTTATCTATTATATTTTGTAACGAAAAAATTGCATCAGTTGTGCAGGGATTTATATATACTTTTACGGTCTTACTAATAAAAACTCTATATACAGACGTTTAACCGTCTTATACTTATACAATGAGTAGCTCGTTTATAAGTCGTGTGTAAATTCCTTACTAATAATCACTACCTACATACGTCGTGTATAACAGTATAACTGTTACACCGCTACGTCATAGTTTCGTCATTACTTCGTTACGAAAGATAATAGAATATCTGAGGTTCTCTATTGCATCCGGTAGAGCGCTCTAGTGTGGCGTGTTAAGTATCGATAGTACAACGGGGTCTAATCGATTACCATACTATATTTTGGTCAAAGAGTACAAGTTACAGTAATATTATTCTAATTCTTCTGTGCTCTTTGTTCTTCTTTGGTTATTAGGCAACCATCATCATAAAATGACAGTCGATACGAACAGCTGTTAGAGGGGCGGCCATTTTTTCTCTATATACAACGCTTAAACAAGGGGTTTCGTGTATGTAACTACTGCAAAGCAATTCCCATTGTATAGTTACAGGCTGTTTATACGTCCATCGCTTCTGCATGGTTTATTAGTAATGTTTTCTGTCTCAACTCTGCATAAGTCTAGTATAAAAACTATACACGGTTTATTAGTAAGACTGTAAAGGTAGTCTATAAAATTTATTATGATAAATTATATGTAGCAATATTATTATGAATAAGTATTTAGAGATGCAACTGATGCCTCAGGCAGTATTTGATTGTTCATGAGGTTTTAGACAGCGGAGTTCATTATAGCACAGGTAGTTGCTGAAATATATACATCTGCTTTCATAGCTAATCTGCTCTGACGATTAGTTTGGGGGCTTATGAATGTACACGCTCAACGTAATCTTTCAGCTCTCCCTCCAAAATCGCCCACTACATTTCAAAGAGTTGTCGATTCTCTGCTTCGACTGATTAACAGGATTAAGTCAATGTGTGGAACAATTCATCAATAGCGGATGTTTCAACACAGATCTATTAGGAAAAACTTTCGCTGATAAATCTCTATATTGTTTCTGGTTCTATTCATAAGCTGTTTGACGTATTGTGTCTGAATCTGACACAAATTTCAACGGGACCATATTAATTCCATTGATACGCGGATTACAACTGTGTTTCCATAACAACGTACAAATGCCGATATGCGGCGATTTCCATTCTTCATGCAATAGAAATTAAATTGAGTCTCCAGTTATTAGCATCGGCAAGAATTGACAATTATATCCGCAGCATTTTATTCTTGCAACGCGATTTTGTAAGTGAAGAGAGAAAAATGCATGAAAACAATCTGGACAAGAGGAATCTCGTCTTGTAGTTTTATTTTCGAAATAAAATAATTTGGTATAAGTAGGGTAAGGTTGCCTAATTCCGTGACATATTTAATAAAGTCTATATTTATGCCAAAATTGTAATAAAATTTTTCAAATAACACCTAAATGACGTTATTTGGACCTTTAACTACAGTTTTTAAGACATTCAGTATCAACAGTTTAACAAGTTTGGTATGTAATATATGAGCCGTTGAGAGCAGAAGTGGTGTAAGTCAAAAATGGGTAATGAGGGTTAAAGTAAACATTCTATAAAATACAGCGCAAAGTAGCAATTAATATTGATTTTATTTAAACTAGCAGTAGTCAGTGGATAGCACGAAGAACATATTAATTGCTACTTTGCGCTGTATTTTACAGAATTTTTACTTTAAACCTCATTACCCAATTTTGACTTACACCACTTCTGCTCTGAACGGCTCATATGATTCTTCATTGTTATACAGTGGCTCCTAAATCCATGACAGGGATCCAAATTCCATCATAGTGGTTTCCTAATTCCGTGAGTGATATCCTAATTCCGTGATACTAAAATAATCTACATTAACTGCTCAGAAAACAAACGTGTATTTGGAAAAACACATTAAAGTCATGGTATAATGTTTTAATATGGATTAAGCAAGAAATTACAACATAGAAAAAGAGCCTAAGTGACAAATGTCATAGAAAATACTTGTGTAACTACAGGAATGCATATTACATATAAATATATTATAAACAAAATAAACTGAAAGTTAAATTCAATACAAAATTAAATTTGAATAAATTGAACTATAACACAATTATTTCTCATTATTTATATTCCTAACAACAACAGTAATTAAGATAAATATATGCCCTATTATTTTATTATAATTATAATTGATGTTTTCTATAACTTATTTCTATTATTATTTCCACGACTATTTTCTTTCATAGACATTAATTTTCACAATTTAGCGTTGGCAACACTAGTCGAGTGAGCCAGGAAGGAGAAATATGAAAATACTGTAAATCCGAAAGTGAGAAAGCTCCTGTAGCATTGTTATTGTCTCATAATGTTTAAATAATCATACGCATCGATTCAGCTGACTATAATCTACAGTAATATATAATTTTTATTATGCTATATTAATTCTTACCTCAAATATAAAATGTTTCTTCAGGAGCGGTCACAAGAGAAGGAAAAACTTACTGGTCAACCACCTTTCACTGAACAAAAGCTAATTATTGTATTGTATTTATTAACATTCCATGGTATTCATATATTGCTTTCAGCTAGAATATCGAACAAGTCAAAAAACTTAATACTATTATAAAGTCTTAATTTATAGTCACAGTCTAGATGAAATATATACACACGAGATTTACAATATAGTCTACTAGTACAACACAAAGTTTTAGTATCAATTTCATGAAGTGTTATTGAATGTCATGAATTCACCTACAAAATAGAAGGCGTGAGAAATTATGTACTTCTTTAATTTGGCCCTAAGTAATTTTATGTTTTGAGTTTCATTTTTTATATCGATAGGGAGCCTATTAAAAATTTGTAATGCCATGTAACGCACTCCTTTTTGATAGCACGATAGACTTGCCGGTGGACTATGAAAGTCATTTTTTGTCGTGTATTTATGCTATGAACTATTGAATTAGTTACAAAGTTTTCACGATTATATGCGAGGAAGATTATTAATGAGAAGATATACTGACAAGCCATGGGCATTATTTGTAGTTTTTTGAAAATAGTCCTACACGATTCCCTAGATTTGGCACCTATTATTATTCTAATTACTCTTGTTTTATTTACTATCTTTTGCATAGATCTAATAGCAAAACAAGCTGGATTTAGTTCTTCTGCTTCTGCAGTCGACTGCTTCTATTCAAAAGGCGGGTAGTCAACAGAATTGAAAACAAGACATCTCCTAGCACCTGTTAGGTATTTCAAAAATTTAAAAGTCAGAGACCACAACTCCATGGCAGCGGGATTAGGGGTATCACGGAATTAGGCACCTTTACCATATATTCGCACAATGTAAAAATCACAGAATTCTGAAACCCTCGCTAACAAATAAATATCCCACAATTTAGGTACAGTGACATCAAAAAATTTTTCCTTGCATTTTTAACTATGTCCTTATTGTACCTATGCAGTGTCACCCCTTAGCATAGCGAATACTGTCCATCTGCATGCGCTACACACGATTCGTGGGAGCTACTGTACAGATAGAGCATGCGGCCGTGCATCTGATGAACGTATAGGAAGAGAAAAAGGTAGGTCTATGTCGCTGATATTGGAATAAAAATGCAGTGATACAGTGAGTCATTAAGAAATCAACAAAACACATTTTATTTTATGTTAGCAAAATCCACAAACACATAAGTCTGGAGAAACTGAAAACGCTATGTGCCTCAAACCGACACGTGGATATGAAATAAAAATTTAAAAGTTTACATAACAAACAAAATGAATCTCTCGAGATTATAAATTTAAGAATTAAGAATTAATTTAAAAATTCCGTAAGAAATGCCCGTTTCTGCAGCCAATCTCTTTAAGGACTTACGAGGACTCTTCTGCATTTTTTATTTACATTTGAAACTAAATCTTCTGTTAGTTTTGTAGCCTTTCCAATATCCCTTTTCCGTTCTGTGCATCCGGTTTTTCTAAATTTACTAAACAAATTATCAAGACTTCTGCGGAAGTTTTCAGTGATTACATAATCAGGAAAACGAGAAACAAACTGTTCTTCACAGTCTTCAAAATTATACTTCCAGTTTCCATCTCCATCCTTGAAGTATGCATCAATATGAAAATCTCTCTGTTACACAGAAAAAGCAACCTTGTCTTCGAAACACACTATACCACTCTATGTTACGTAGGCAACAGACACACAGCAACTGAATGTTGTGTCCCTTCAGAGCGTTCCGACGGTTACCTCGGTTTATAAGCACGTGCCTGCATGGTATAGTCAAAAAACAAGGAACAATAAAAATGTAAGGAAAAAGTTTTTGATGTCACTGTAGAAATCCATCTTGAAATTTTGTATACGGAAAATACAAAAATCGGAAAATGAACTGCACAGTCGTATCACTTAATGTGAACAATAAGACACAAAAATGAGTTTTAAATAAAAGCGTAACTTATTCCATATCAGCAAATTGAAATAAATCGTGACGCGATAGTCCATGAAGGAAAAGGCCGACCAGCCATCTGCCAAAGCACTTTTAAATTAAACATAAAATAGTGACGGGCAGTTAGTGGACAAGTGGCTGCCAAAGCAACTGGATTGAGTGGATACGTTTTTGTTTTAGTGTAGTCGAAATTGCGATAGAATATCTGAAAAAGTACAAGTCTCCAAGTATTGATCAAATTCCAGCAGAATTAATATAAGAGGGTGGAAGCGCATTATCTACCGAAATTTATAAACTTGTACTTGCTATTTGGGAAAAGGAAATTGTACTAGAACAATGGAAGAAATCCATAATTGTACCTATTTTTAAGAAGGGGGACAAGACTAACTGTGGTAACTTTCTTGGAATATCACTTTTGTTGACGTCATACAAAATGTTGTCCAATATTCTTTCGAGAAGATTAACTCCATAGGTAGATGAAATTATTGGGGATCATCAGTGCGCTTTTAGGCGTAATAGATCGACTAGTGATCAGATTTTTTGTATTCGACAAATATTGGAGAAAAAATGGGAGTAGAAGGGTACAGTACATCAGTTATTCATAGATTTCAAGAAGGCATATGACTTGGTTAAGAAAGAAGTTTTATATAATATTCTTATTAAATTTGGTATTCCCAAGAAACTAGTTCGATTGATTAAAATGTGTCTGAGTTCGTATAGGCCAATTTCTGTCTGTTGCTTTTCCAATTCACTGTGTACTAAGGCATGGAGATGCACTATCACCATTACTTTTTAACTTCGCTCTAAAATATGCCATTAGGAAAGTTCAGGATAAGAGAGGATTTGGAATTGAACGGGTTACATCAGCTTCTTGTCTATGCGGATGACGTGAATATGTTAGGAGAAAATTCACAAACGATTAAGGAAAACACAGGAATTTTACTTGAAGCAAGTAAAGCGATAGGTTTGGAAGTAAATCCCGAAAAGACAAAGTATATGATTATGTCTCGTGACCAGAATATTGTACGAAACGGAAACATAAAAATTGGAGATTTATCCTTCGAAGAGGTTGAAAAATTCAAATATCTTGGAGCAACAGTAACAAAATATAAATGACACTCGGGAGGAAATTAAACACAGAATAAATATGGGAAATGCCTGTTATTATTCGGTTGAGAAGCTTTTGTCATCTAGTCTGCTGTCAAAAAATCTGAAAGTTAGAATTTATAAAACTGTTATATTACCGGTTGTTCTGTATGGTTGTGAAACTTGGATTCTCGCTTTGAGAGAGGAACAGAGATTAAGGATGTTTGATTATGAGGTGCTTAGGAAAATATTTGGGGCTAAGCGGGATGAAGTTACAGGAGAATGGAGAAAGTTACACATCGCAGAACTGCACGCATTGTATTCTTCATCTGACATAATTAGAAACATTAAATCCAGACGTTTGAGATGGGCAAGGCATGTAGCACGTATGGGTGAGTCCAGAAATGCATATAGAGTGTTAGTTGGGAGACCGGAGGGAAAAAGACCTTTGGGGAGGCTGAGACGGAGATGGGAGGATAATATTAAAATGGATTTGAGGGAGATAGGTTATGACGATAGAGACTGGATGAATCTTGCTCAGGATAGGGACCAATGGCGGGCTTATGTGAGGGCGGCAATGAACCTGTGGGTTCCTTAAAAGCCATTTGTAAGTAAGTAATTAATTAAGTTTTGTATCTTGTTGTTATTCCATATCACCAGGAATAGGCTAAGTTTTATTTTTTATTGTTCAATATCTCCCTTCGTAAATAATAAACTCTTCCATTTTCAATCGACTGCCCTCCAGTACATGCTCCCATCCAGTGACGTCATAACTTTCTTGACAGTATCCGGTTATATGCAGATAACGTCAGTTGCTTATTATATGACTCTCGTCGCTTATTCACAAGTAATACTTGACAAATTGCAGTACGCGTACGTTTTGGAATGTGAAACATATAAAGAGACTCCTCGAACTTTGTGTTACTCTGAAGATTAAATTTTCTCATCAATATACTTCGGACAATGGCGTATTCACAACTGATGAATAAAGTAAAACAGGGGCTGCGGAAATAAAAAGTCGACTCATTTCTTGGGAATCGTCAATATTAATCTGGTATTTTAAGTATAAGTTACGTATATGAAAGAAACAAAGGTTAAAACTACTGTGGCCATTTTTGACATAATCCGAACTCAGTTTTGTGGCTTCATGCCTTATAGTTTCCATATATATATATATATATATATATATATATATATATATATATATATTAAGGTCCATGATCCTTTGCAATGAAGAGAAAAACGCGTGTCTGTGTAGAGTCCCCTTCTCCTTTTCTCCCCATCTGATCACTTTATTCGATTGATGTACATGTTATTGAGTTTTCAAATACTTCGTCTCGTGCCAAGACTTTTAGCGTCGTTCCAGGCTTTTCTTTCACTCCGGTACACATTTCTTATTACTTTAGTTCGGTAGCGGACAGATTCGCTCGTTAATAAATTATCATTGGTGGACAAGTGCGTGTGGCTGTTGGAAGCAACTCCGCCATTTCATCTGCGGGCGAGATAGTTTGAACTAGAGCCAAACTTGTTAACTCTTCCCTTCGCTACGTTATTCTTTACATCACCCTCAATATGAAAGCTGTTTCATGTAACGATTCTTATCATTTTAGGATGTAACCAAAGGAAACGTTTATAAAAATATCTTCATTTATTGTCATGTTTCACTTCCTCCTTTCCTATCGATTTACAATCCAATGAAGTGTATGGGCAGGTGTATTCTTTTCGCTAACAGTCTTACTAATAAAAACTCTATATACAGACGTTTAACTGTCTTATACAGGGACATCATTTTATTTTTACTTCAATTTTTATTGTACCTGACTGTTTGAATGTACTTCACTCCCACTCCTTCTACTAGTAAACTTCCAACCGTTCTTCACACAGAACCAAGCTTATACAATCAAAGTCGCCTTACGGTCATAGTAAACACAAACAGTACTGAGTTAATGAGTATAGTAGGCCTACGTTCCAGAAATATGTTCGCTTTCAATATTGAATCATATTCTCGCACAAGGTACTATCGTCCGTTTGCCTATGTCGCATCCCAGTTTCTCCCACCCACTTCTGCCCGTCCCTTTGTGGCTGGGCTGTCTTAGCTCTTTTCTGAAAACATTAATTTCTGTTAGGAATTGGACGTCTAAGTAATATTATACAACTGTTTAAAATAACTTAAATAAAAGGACCTCGTTAAGTAATTAACTGTCACGTAATTTCTCCCCTTTCTAAGACCCTGCGACAAAACCACTTGGACGGACAGTAAATAGCATGTCTGAATAATTGTATCTTTTCGGTTCGGGCAGAAGTGAAGATTGAATTTACAGTACGTAAGGTACTCTTTTACAGATTAGGTACACAATTATTTCAACATGAGTTACTAGTACGAAAGACGAAACTGGTAATTCGAATTAGGTATAATAGTCTATGTGCGATAATATGCAAAAAAAGTACTGAAACCTGTATAGAAATGAACGGCCATCATTTTTAAATATGTGTGTAAATATCCACATTACGATTATTTTTCAATTTAACTTCATTCTCTATATTGTACGCTAATGTGCTGTAGACAGTATAATATGAACTGCATAATGAATACGTCCGAATGGACAGCTCAGTTCGAGAGTAAAAACACTTATTGTTAATACTTTACTGTATTTTGATTAAATAAAAACCTAATGAAAATTATCAAACTCAAAATCGCGATATTTCCTACTTTTCATCCCTCCTATACCTAGTAAAGTGATTTGTTTGTATCTTACGCCAGTATCATCGAACTCCAGTCGTGGAAGATGGTAGCAAACGGTGTTTCCGGTTCACAACCTTTAAGCCAAAGGTATAGCCAGGTTAATATTACAAATGTTAGTAAAAATAAAATGATGTCCCTGTACTTATACGATGAGTAGCTCGTTTATAAGTCGTGTGTAAATTCCTTACTAATAATCACCACATACGTCGTGTATAACAGTATAACTGTTACACAGCTACGTCATAGTTTCGTCATTACTTCCTTACGAAAGGTAATAGAATATCTGAGGTTCTCTATTGCATGCGGTAGAGCGCTCTAGTGTGGCGTGTTAAATATCGATAGTACAACTGGCTCTAATCGATTACCACACTACATTTTGGTCAAAGAGTACAAGCTACAGCAATATTATTCTAATAATTCTATGATCTTGGTTTGTTCTTCTGTGGTTACAAGGTAACCATCATCATAAAATGACAGTCGATACGAACAGCTGTTAGAGGGGCGGCCATTTTTTCGCTATATACAACGCTTAAACAAGGAGTTTCGTGTATATAACTACTGCAAAGCAATTCCCATTGTATAATTGTAGCCTGTTTATACGTCCATATCGTATTCACGGTTTCTTAGTAACGTTTTCTGTCTCAACTCTGCATAAGTCTCGTATAAAAACTATACACGGTTTATTAGTAAGACTGTAATACTATAAAGGCACTCATCGCGCCACTCCCTAGTGGTATGGACAGTACGGCACAAAGCCACCTCTAAGAAAATGCAGGATAGCATATGACAAGGGGCAAAAACAAGGAGAACAAGGGAAAAAGGGAAATAAAAGACAACGAGGAGAACAAGAGAAATACGATGAGAATAAACGGAATACAAGAGAATAAGGTAAATACAAGGATAACAAGGGGAATTCAGGGAGAAAATGGGAATATAATCAGAAAAAACGACAAGGAGAACAAGGGGAATGCAAAGAGAAGAAGAGGTATGCAAGGATAACAAGGAGAATTCAATGAGAACAGGGACTGCAAGTAGAACAGGGGGAATACAATGAGAATAAGGTGAATGTCAGGAGATCAAGAGAAATGCAAGGAGAACAAGGGAAATTCAAGGAGAACGAAGATAATACTAGGACAACAAGGGGAATGCAACGAGAACAAGAGAAATGAGAGAACTAGAGGAATACAAGTAGAACGAAAGTAATACAAGGATAACAAGGGGTATACAAGCAGGATAATAAGGGTAATAAAATGAAAAAAAGCAAATACAAGGAACAATAAAGGGGATACAATGAGAGCAAGGGATATGCAAGGATAATAAGGGGAATACAAAGAGATTAAAGGGAATGAAAGGCGAAAAAGGAGAATGCAAGGATAACGAGGGTAATAGGAAGCGCAAAAGGGAAATAGAAGATGAACAAGTGGAATGCAAGGAGAATAAGACGAATACAAGAAAAACTAGGGGAATGGAAAGAGAACAAGGGAATACAAGAAGATAAAGGGAAATACAAGGAGAACGAGGGGAATACAATGAGAAGAAGGGAATACAAAGAGAAGAAGATAAATACAAGAATAAGCGGAATACAAGAACAAGAGAAATGCAAGGAAACAAGGGGAATACAAGGATAACAGGGAAAATTACTAGAACGAGTGAAATTCAAGGAGAACAAGACGAATACAAGGATAATAAGAGGAATAGAAAGAAAACAATGTAATACAAGGAAAGCAAGTGGAATACAAAGAGAAGAAGGCAAATGTAAAGAGGACAATGGAAATGCCCAAGAAAGCTTTTAATAGAAAAAGGAGCATCTTCTACGGACCTCTGGAAAAAGAACTAAGGAAGAAACTAGTAAAGTGCTTTGTGTGGAGTGTGGCATTGTATGGGGCAGAAACATGGACATTACGATGAAGTGAAGAGATGTGAATAGAATAATTTGAAATGTGGATATGGAGAAGAATGGAACGTGTGAAGTGGACAGACAAAGAATGAAGCTGTGTTGGAAAGAGTGAGTGAAGAAAGAATGATCAGGAAGAGGAAAAGGAATGGGTTAGGTCACTGGCTGAGAAGAAATTGCGTACTGAAGGATGCACTGGAAGAAATGGTGAACGGGAGAATAGTTCGGGGAGAAGAAGATATCAGATGATAGACGACATTAAGATATACGGATCATATGCAGAGACTAAGAGGACGGCATAAAATAGGAAAGATTGAAGAAAGCTGGGTTTGCAGTGAAAGACCTGCCTTTAGTTATAACACTGTGAATGAATGAATGAATGAATGAATGAATGAATGAATGAATGAATGAATGAATGAACAAGGCTAGGAGAATAAGAGAATACAAGGAGAACAAGGTTAATAAAAGGGGAACAAGGTAATACAAGGAGAACAAGAGGAATACACAGAAAATAAGAAGAGAGGTGGCATTTTTATGTGAAGTTCAGTTCCCAAGTTACACTCCCAACTTTGCATCACTCTATATAATACATTCACTTTTTTTACAGAAAGATATTCTTAAATTGTTTAATAATTATTTTTCTCAACTCCAAGTTGCTAATTTCCCAATATCAGATAACTCTTGCTATAACTCTTACTAATATTCTAAAAAAAAAAATATATATATATATCACTTTTACTAAAATTTCCAATCATTCTCTCCAGAACCTAGATCTCTCTTTCTTTCCAGAACTACAATTCCCTCCGTCTCCCATGAGTGTTTTCCGGCCCTCATCCGTCCATCGCATCGCTCTCGTAGGATGAGACGTCCCCCATCACTAACACGAGTCCAGCCTTCAATCGACCCGTGCTCACAGCACTAAGACATGGAGGGAAGTAAACAGGTCAAGGGGATTGGAGGCTCGAGGGTCGAGTCACTCCTAATCTGTCTTGGGCTCAATCACACAGGTGTGGTCTCGCTCCGTGTATTAGCTGCGATCAAATCTGCTGCTTCCCCTTGAGCACCATGGCCAAAGAAAGGGTTTCTCACAACACTGTTTGTAGCTTCACTGACTTGTAATTCTTAGAGGTTTCTTTATATTCAAACAAATCATTGAAAAAAAGACGAGAATTTAACTCAGAAACGCATATGGCTTTATTAAATTACAAATAACGGTCAATATATCAGAAAATATTAACGATTACAAACTTTAAATCATTCAAAACTTTATTAAACTCATTCATGGATTCATTAAACCACAAATAACGGTCAATATTTCAGAAAATATTAGCAATTCCAAAGTATGAATCATCCTTGGGTTTATTAAACTCATTCATGGATTCGTTAAACCACAAATAACGGTCAATATTTCAGATAATACTAACAATTCCAAGTTATGAATCAATCTTGAGGTTATTAAACTCATTCATGGCTTCATTACACCATAAAATATAACAGTCAATATTTCAGAAAATACTAACAATTCCAAAGTATGAATTATTCTTGAGTTTATTAAACTCATTCATGGATTCATTAAACCACAAATAACGGACAATATTTCAGTAAATACTAACAATTCCAAAGTATGAATCATTCTTGAGTTTATTAAACTCATTCATGGCTTCATTAAACCACAAATAACAGTCAATATTTCAGAAAATGCTAACAATTCCAAAGTACGAATCATTCTTGAGTTTATTAAACTCATTCATGGATTCATTAAACCACAAATAACGGCCAACATTTCAAAAAAATACTAATAATTCCAAAGTATGAATCATTCTTGAGTTTATTAAATTCAGTCATAGCTTCATTAAACCACAAATAATGGTCAATATTTCAGATAATACTAACAATTCCAAGGTATGAATCATTCTTGAGTTTATTAAACTCATTCATGGCTTCATTAAACCACAAATAACGGTCAATATTTCAAAAAATACTAACAATTCCTAGGTATGAATCATTCTTGAGTTTATTAAACTCATTCATGGATTCATTAAACCACAAATAACGGTCAATATTTCAGAAAATACTAACAATTGCAAACTATAAATCATTATTAAGTTTATTTAGCTCATTCATGGATTCATTAAACCACAAATAACGGTCAATATTTCAGATAATACTAACAATTCCAAGTTATGAATCATTCTTGAGGTTATTAAATTCATTCATGGCTTCATTAAACCATAAAATATAACGGTCAATATTTCAAAAAATACTAACAATTCCAAAGTATGAAAGTATTAAACTCATTCATGGATTCATGGATTCATTAAACCACAAATAACGGACAATATTTCAGTAAATACTAACAATTTCAAAGTATGAATCATTCTTGAGTTTATTAAACTCATTCATGGATTCATTAAACCTCAAATAACGGCCAAAATTTCAGAAAATACGAACAATTCCATAGTATGAATCATTCTTGAGTTTGTTAAATTCATTCATGGCTTCATTAAACCACAAATAACAGTTAATTTCAGAATATACAAAAAATTCCAAGGTATGAATCAGTCTTGAGTTTATTAAACCCATTCACGGCTTCATTAAACCACAAATAACGGTCAATATTTCAGAAAATATTATCGATTCCAAAGTATGAATCATTCTTCAGATTATTAAACTCATTCATGGCTTTATTAAACCACAATTTCATCAAATATCAACGATTTCAAAATATGGATCATTCCAGAATTTATTAAACTCATTCATGACTTCATTAAACTACAAATAACGGTCAATATTTAATAATATATCAACGATTCCAAAGTATGAAACATTCTTGAGTTTATTAAACTCATTCATGACTTCATTAAACCACAAATAACAGTCAATATTTCAGAAAATATTAACGATTCCAAATTATGAATCATTCTTGAGTTTATTAAACTCATTCATGGGTTCATTACATCACAAATAACAGTAGGGGAGAAGGAGGCACATTTGAACAGAGGACACATTAGAACAGATTGAATTCCCCATCTCAGCACATAATTTTCATTAAGTTGCCGGTATCCACTACAGCAGAAGACAGACCTTCTGATGTACTGGCTGCTATTTTCTTTTCTTTCCATTTAATTTATTGATTTGAACTCAGTGGATGCACTTGTGTTGAAGTGCTTAGAAAGTATTCGTTTTTCGAATTTCGTAACAATAATCTGAAAACATGAACTTTTCAAGAGTGAGTTCCATTTTGTAATATTACAATCTAATGAATTTATTTTTTGAAATTTACTGTTTGTAGATCTATAAGATTTAGTTATTTCTTGTAATGAAATAAATAATGAATTAATGATGGCAAAATGAGTCATAGGTCAAACATCGAAAATTACTTTCTACTTCAATTGGTTGAGGAAAAACCCCGGAAAATCTCCAACCAAGTAACTTGTCCAAACCACTAGTTTCATGGTCAGACGTGCTAACCATTACTCCACAGCGGTGGACCAATTTTACATTAACTCACTCACTCACTTACTTACTTACTTACTTACTTACTTACTTACTTACTTACTTACTTACTTACTTACTTACTTACTTACTTACTTACTTACTTACTTACTTACTTACTAGCTTTTAAGGAACCCGGAGATTCATTGCCGCCCTCACATAAGCCCACCATTGGTCCCTATCCTGAGCTAGATTAATCCAGTCTCTATCATCATATCCCACCTTCCTCAAATCCATTTTAATATTATCTTCCCATCTACGTCTCGGCCTCCCCAAAGGTCTTTTTCCCTCCGGCCTCCCAACTAACACTCTATATGCATTTCTGGATTCGCCCATACGTGCTACATGCCCTGCCCATCTCAAACGTCTGGATTTAATGTTCCTAATTATGTCAGGTGAAGAATGCAATGCGTGCAGTTCTGTGTTGTGTAACTTCTCCATTCTCCTGTAACTTCATCCCTTTTAGCCCCAGATATTTTCCTAAGCACCTTATTCTCAAACACCCTTAACCTATGTTCCTCTCTCAAAGTGAGAGTCCAAGTTTCACAACCATAAAGAACAACCGGTAATATAACTGTTTTATTACATTTACTTTATCTGTTTATTTAAAAGAGCAAGATATCATATGAAATGTGAATTCTAATTATTTTATTTTATTTTATCTCATCTTTAAGTTTACACATTGTACCAGCATCATTTTTTTCTGCATTGTTGTGCAGTATGTTATTCATATTTCTCCTAGTGGCTGCCAGAACACCTGCAGAGTTCTAAAACTTGATAAACGCTGTTACAATAAAACATTACAGTGCTTCCATTCCTCAAATGAGGTACAGAAAGTGCTATACATTCAGAAATTTAAAATAAATATTATAGTCCAGACTCATGGTCTGAAGAGCACATAAACTTAATCATAAACAAAAGCAAGAATAATCTTTTAATTCAATATTTTCTAACGTCAATAGAAAAAAAAGAGTTCGGCCAAGTTTTGGGGGGCAGTGCCCCCCATACCCCCTCATAACTCCGCCTACGTTTCCTATGTGCATTGTACTGCTAAATTCTCTTTCAATCTAGTAGAGACTGATGTGGAATTAAAGGTAACAAATGTGACAGTGTTGAACGGATGAAAACAATGAGTCAGCTAATGCTCTCCGCAAGCTGGAAGCATCAAAGAGTCTTTCTCTCCAAGAATAGGATAATAAAACTTTCGCCTTAAGGAAATTGGGTTCCAGGAGACACGTGACTGACCACTGGACGTGACTCCAGTTACAACAAGCAGGTCACCTCGCCGCCATTGTAAACTTGATGTGTTTTTTCAGCTCAATGGGGAAAACCTTAGTGACAAAAGGCGAGAAGTTAATCACATCTTTACTAGAATTCAATTTCCTTAAACCCAAGTTCTTCTATTCTATTCTCGAGAAAATAAACTTCTGATAACTCCGGCTCTTAAGGAGGACTCACATTTTAAGCCCTTACAACACACTGTTATTTCTTTTTTATATATATACAGGGTGAACCGTAAGTAATGTCATTAATTTCAAGTGATTATTCTTTGAGACATTTCAAACAAAAAAGTTTAATACAATTTCGATCGTTTTTGCTTTCTTTTCGAGAAAAAAATTGTTTTATATGAAACATTTCATAGCGTGTTTTGGGAAAGCCATTGACTGAATTCCCAACATGCCCAGTCAATTTAAGAGAGTATGTATTGTGATATTAATAAATGATTCAAGGAATTTTAGTTTTGTACTTCAAATATGCAGAAATTTGATCCGAACAAATGTAACTCTTCGTTCCTCAAAGGATTATCACAATGTTATATTTGTTCGGATCAAATTTCTATATATTTAAAGGACAAAACTAAAATTATTTAAAACATTTATTACCGTAATACACTGCTCTCTTAAATTGGCTGAGTATATTGAGAATTCAATTAATGGCTTTCCCTAAACACGCTATGGTCCCGCACCGTGGCGTCGTGGTCTAAGGCATCCTGCCTAGGGCTCGCGTTACGGAATGTGCGCTGGTTCGAGTCCTATGGGGGAAGAAATTTTCTCATGAAATTTCGGCCAATGTATGGGACCGGTGCCCACCCAGCATCATGATGCACTTGGGGAGCTACGATAGGTAGCGAAATCCGTTGCGAATGCCAGTTATAATGGCTGGGAGGATCATCGTGCTAACCACACGATACCTCCATTCTGGTTGGATGATCGTCCATCTCTGCTTCCGCATATGGGCGTGAGGCCAGCAGCCGGCTGGTCGGTCTAGGCCCGTCATGGGCTGTAGCGCCACGTATTATTATTAAACAGGCTATGAAAATGTTTAATATAGAACAATTTTTATCTCGAAAATGAAGCAAAAATGAGCAAAATTGTATTAATTTTTTTCTTTTGAAATAACTCAAAGAATAACCCCCTGAAATTAATGACATTGGAATGGAATGGAATTGAATTTAAGTGAGGGGAGGCACGGATGGCCAAGCACTGCGACCTGTAGAGATCTATTGCGCTAACCCTCGACATGGAATGAGTTACGTGCCATAGATCCCCTACGCACACCAACCCAACCACATGACTCCCTAACGACCGGTCCCTACAGCCGACAGAAATCCATATACCATTCCTGCTTCGGCAACTTCCCCCAAAGCTCCCCCTGTCGGTCCGAGGCGAAACTCCTCCTCCGAGTAGGTCCGCCTAGGATGCTCGTTGCAGAAGCCAACCAACGTCGCTTAGCTACATTCCACGGAGGCCGGTCGAGAGAGCCAGTAGCTTCGGGAGGCCGCCTGTAGAGTGATCTGAAAAACCAGAAACGGGATGATGAGGAAAGGATGATGGGGGAGGAAAGGAAGTGGCGAAGATGAGTGGGGTTCCAATCGTCTGATAAAGTTACCGGATATTCATCCATAGGAGTGAGGGAAAAACCTCGAAAAAACCTCACCCAGGCAATTCGTCTTGACCGGGAATCGAACCCGAGACCGCTGGATTCGGAGTTAGAATCGCTAACCCCTCAGGCACAACGGTGGGCAATTAATGACATTATTCACGATTCATCCTATAGATTTCCCCACAACACAAAGTAGGATATAAATGAAAAAAAATAATAATAAAATGGGGAAAAAATTGATTACGAGACTGCCGTTTATGTTTCTGTAAAACAATTTATATTAAATAATTGTATAAATTATGTTTACACTATATATTTAATGCCTATGATGCACAGTGAGCGATGCATATGAAATGCAATATAATTATATTGATTAAAAACAGTCTATTAGCTCAGTTGGCAAACCACTGGCTTAAGATGACCACGGATCAGAGTTAAAATCTAGGCGATGATGAGAGAGTTTATTTTAAGGACAATGCCAAAATTACACCAACACTCTCCACAGTTCCTCTTCCATTACCATCTCCAACTCTAAAAGCACTATAGGGCACCTCTAATGTTTTCGTGAAGGCGAATCGATAGTCCGTCGTGTTGGGTGGTTGAGATTAGGTTACGTTATAACTTACCTTCTGCTGTATGAGATTATGGATGGTCACGTATCAGAGATAGTTTCATATATATTGACAATTGAAGTGGACTACAACGTTTTAATAAAAATGAAACTGAATCAACAAAGCCTTCTTGACTACTAATCGTCCATAGAGTTCAATGAAGATTGTATAGTTGGCACGACTGGTAACAAGAGAACAGCTGATCATAGCACACTAACGCCACCTAGCGGAATATTTGTTATGATTAGATGGTACAATAACACATTTTCAAGACACTTTTGTATTTTCGTAAGTTAATTAATAGTTTAATGTATTAGAGTACGAGTACCGTACTTGATTTCTTCCGATCTTTATACACTTTCTTCTAATCGTGTTAATATCCAATTAAATCCCACTCTAGCTTTGATTTTCTTAGTTACATCTTAAAACTTCTAGTGAGATTACTGTTGATAAAAATTGCATGTTTTATTAATTCTAAGTGAAAATATTCAAATTCTAAATCTAATAAAGTTCCTAAAGCAATTTAATAAAATGGTTACAACTCCAAAGGTTGTCTTATAAAAGAAAGCTTGTTAACAGAACTACAAAAACTTTAACAAGGAAATATTTTGTGAATTTGAAAACGAATAGAAAAATGGAAAACCAGCAGTACAACGAAGGCACTAATTATAAGATCATATTATCTCCATATTTTATCCAAAAAAGTTATTTAGGTTATAGGTACCGGTACGTAATTACAGTATTTTATGTGTCACATATAAAAAGTACCAACTTATTTTTCATATCTGTATATTCACATGGGCTCTTAATTATCAAGGTAATGAACTTCAGCTAAGTTAATTAATCAATATAATTAACACGTAACGAAGTCCCAAACATTTTTAATTTAAAAACTCAAATTGTTTCTCTTTAAACGCGTTTTAGTGTTTTACATGTTTCTCAAATACAATTTAGGATTGTAACATCTCTAGAAAGAAATCAAACCTTTCAGCATACCATTACATATTTAGGATGTGTTAGTATATAATAATATATTTAAACCAACCATTCCATGCTTTTTTGTAGAGAAAGAAAACACTTGGATGTTTCATTCACCACTCAAAATTATCACATCAGTCTTTTTTCCCCGGATCGAAAATACTTTCATTCTATGGTATTCACTGAATACTTCTTTAATGACACTGAAAGCAGTTCACTGTGAACTGAGTGAAACATTGAATCCAATTATTTATAATACTTTAATGACTATGCACAACAAAATAACTTGCAGAAATTTCCAGGTGTAAGCCCTCCTTGTTCATTTAAAATTCACTTGATTAAAAAACTTGATTATCTCTTTGTTGGAAATCAATAGCTCTTCTCTTAGGCCTAATTGCATTTATTATCAAGTAAATAATCGAATGAATAATTAAATATAGAATTCATAGAATGAGTTTTTAGGCTTTCGTGGTGATTGTGTTCAGAAGTAGACTTTTGGATATTCGACCTAGTTATAACATTAAGAAAGAAATTTCACTCATGTTAAAGATAACATATCTCAACTGAAGAACTTCTAATAAGACAAAAGCAATAAAACTGTCATAATAAATTATCCTTTCAAAATCATTTAAATCTTTGCTAAATCTAAATCACAGTTTATTTGTTCTAGGAAGAAGAATTCGTAATTTGGAGACGAACGGAATCTCGACAGCGATAGAAGAATTTACAAACGGTAAGAAACATGTTAATATATAAATCTATGTCACTAAAATGTCAGCCTTGTTAGAGGTTTATACAGGATGGAAGTGAAGTAGTCTATTCTTCAAATTTTCCGTTTCAGGCGGTTTTGGTCTCCCATTTGGACAGAAACTAATCATAGTGAGAGTCTGATTACTCCAAAATGTTGCAGAAAATACATTTTGGCACATAATTGAAAATCACAAATTATTTATTATTATTATTATTATTATTATTATTATTATTATTATCTACTTACCTGCTTGTTTAATTACAAAGGGCTTTTAAGGAACCCGGAGGCTCATTGCCGCCCTCACATAAGCCCGCCATCGGTCCCTATCCTAAGCAAGATTAATCCATTCCCTACCATCATATACCACTTCTCTCAAATCTATTTTAATATTACCCTCCCACAGGTATTTTCCTCTCAGGTCTTCCAATTAACACTATATGCATTCCTAGAATCACCCATATGTGCTACAGTCCGCGTCTTCGTTTTTGGCGTGTGAAATAAGTAATGGGAACGTTAAGTGCTAGTGTCTTACCTTTACTGTAGTCAGTCTGACAATTGTGTTTGGCAAATGGCTGATGTGACTTGTGTAGGAAGTGGTACCATTCTCAGCTGCACTATCAACATGCTCACAAACTGAGCACTATACTCTAGGACACACGCCAAAAACACTGGCGCCAGCTGTACATGTCCATCTCAAACATCTGGATTTAATGTTCCTAATTATGTTAGGTAGAGAATACAATGCGTGCAGTTCTGAGATGTGTAACTTTCTCCATTCTCTTGTAACTTCGTCCCTCTTAGCCCCAAATATTTTCCTAATTACCTTATTCTCGAACGCCCTTAACCCCTGTTCATTATTATTATTATTATTATTATTATTATTATTATTATTATTACTTATGATCGTAATACCACATTCTAGTATATACAGTCACGAAGCTTGAGTTGTGAGGGTGCTAGGAACAATCGACTGTCCCGGTACTATTTCGCATTGTCTGTAATGAGGCGATAGTAGCGATCCTAGTGGTTAGCAAGTATCTATGGATGCATTTTTACTACGTATTGAGTTTCGTGATTGTATATAAAAGACTGTGGTAATACTATTAATGACTGCTGAATCTAAAACGTTTGAAAAATTAAATCTCAACATATCGTTGAAAAATACTCATCACAATTAATTTTTTATGAAAGCAAACTGTAATTTATTGTGTTCCCAAATGAAATAAATATGTTTTATTTAACGACGCTCGCAACTGCAGAGGTTATATCAGCGTCGCCGGGTGTGCCGGAATTTTGTCCCGCACACTTAAATGCCATCGATCTGGCCCGGGATCGAACCTGCAACCTTGGGCATAGAAGACCAGCGCTATACCAACTCGCCAACCAGGCCGACTTCCCAAATGATATTCTCCTAAAAAAGAATAATAAACGTAATTTGTGAGAAGTAATCTCAAACTACATTTTGAAAGGAAAAAGAAAACGTCAAAACGAATCAATACGTAAACTCTGAAAGGTTTCTATTTCACAAAATACTTAAAACACTTAAACCGCATTACAATCTATCAATAGTCAAACTTCCAGAACCTGTAAATTCTTCTCCCATGGTACTTCATCCCGACTGTTAGAAGACTGCCAATTGTCTTCAACTATTATATCGATTCGACGGCTTCAGCATCCTTCACATTTAGGCTATATAAAAACGATTGTCTTCATTCTGGTGCACCTAAAAAAATTATTTTAGGAGGGGAGTTCACAGTCTTCACTCACGTAGATTCCTCATCCAGAGGGAGTCTTTATCCCGCTTTATTCTCGCCATCATTATTTCATTTTCATCCACTCTGGAGTGACTAAACGACTGGTGCATTAAATCTTCATATTCCGCATTTATTCCCATTTCTCTTCCAGCCTTCAACAAGTGACTGAATAATTTTTCCTTCTTGGTTTCGATATAAGCCGTTAAAATAGCTCAACTATTATTATTCCTGTCCTTGCAGATTTTACGTTGTGTAAAGACAATGGTAGCGGATAGTAAACAACACATTTAAACCAAAGGCAGTATTAAAGAAAAACAGAATCAAATTATACAACACCTTGGCTCTTCGTAGTCTTCTATAGGCCTACGTCAGTGAATCTTGGATCATCAATGCAACAGACGTATCAAGAATTAGAGCAGCATTAATGAGATTCATGAAAAAAAACAGCCGGTTATTCTTGATCAGACTATAAAACTAACGCAGAAATAGCAGAATAATAATTGAAAATAAGCACAGTCTTATGTTTATAAAAATTCTAACATTGAATGTTTTTTAATATCTCATTCTAAAGTTTGAAAAAATGAAATGCGTCACATGTTCATTTACAATAATCGTCATCTTTAAAATGATCAGAGCATACTCTGTTTGTATGTAGATTGAATTTATCCTGTCTTTTGCAAGCAATTACCCATTTTTTTCTAATTCCTAAATCTCCAGGAATGGTAAAGAAAGACGACTCTATTTTTATCGTTAGAATTGTTGCATACCGCAACAGCACACCTTTGACCTGGCATAATGTATTCAAAGCAACATAAACAAGAAAAAACACAAGATATTACTTTGAAGCATTTGAGCTTTGGCGCGCTCAGCTATCTTGTGACGTCAGAATCGCTCTCCTTTCCCCGTCGATCCCTCGCCAACAAGCTCGATAGTAATGCAACCTATGAGAAATTTAGAAGCCTTGGTACCTCCACATGTTATCCACTGAATGTGGTACCTTCATGATGACGGTCCAGCTCACTTTAGTATCAGAGTTTGTCGTCATTTGAATCGCCGTTTTCCGCAAATAAGGATTGGTAGAGGAGCAGTGGCGGTTCGTGATAAAATATTATGTGTGTTCACAATTTTGTGTTCCAAAATCGAAGAGAATTTGAAATCGTACGTTTTTAGCCTAATATGAAATGTCATGATTCCAATGTTTCACTGTCGAAAAAACCGTATATAAATTCAAAACAACTAATAATAATAATAATAATAATAATAATAATAATAATAATAATAATAATAATAATAATAATAATAATAATAATAATGAAACCTAGTCTTTTTATTTCCAATGTTTCCTGGAAACCCAGTTTACCCAGTTCTTTACTCTTCAAAATTACTTGAACATAGTTCATTGTTTACGTTTGTTAAAAATTAATACATAACACAATTTACAAAAGCGTGTGTTCAGTAATATATTTTGATTCACAACACACTGATATACTATACGTACTGTAATCCCATTCGCATAGATTGATTACTATAAATACATGCCAGTAAGTATTATTCTTAAATAATGTACACTACCATACAGATATTTAAATTCATACCACCATCACATTCAGCCAGCACGTCTTTAAAAGGCAAACTATGCTATATGCCGACACTGAAGTATAGTAATTCACAAACTACACTCTCGTAGCAGCACTGTACACACATCCACATAAAATAAACATTCCGACAGTGAGATGCTGACACCTGCAGGCTAAAATACAGACTAATTAAATTTCCTCCTCGAGATATAGCACGTAAACGATAGGCATCGATGCACCTGATATCTGTAGGATAGATTCACTGTTCACTTAATGCTTTGTGCTCTTGACGAGTCATAAGCGGCCAGCGAAAGACAATTTTCTCCCGCGCATGCGTGAAATTTCTGTAACCTTCTTGAAAAGAGCACGGCCTGTACGTGAACGGATGTTGCCAAGTTTACATAAGAAGTTTATGCAAAATTCGGGAAGTTTAAAATACTCGATACTGATATTATACATCCTCACTACATCAATACGGTATTAAATAATAAAACTAGCCGTGCATTAATGGAAACAAAGTGTTCACGTGCTCTTGTGCTCTTATTGACGCACCGCCAATGTAGAGGAGGATCCATTGATGGTCTGCCCGATCGCCGGATTTAAATCCAGTAGATTCTTATCACTGGGAACATTTGAAGTCTATAGTTTATGTGACTCCTGTACCTAATGCTGACGCTCTGAGTGGGCGTATTCTAAATGGATTTAAAGAAACACGAAACACTCCAGGCGTTTTCAACGTAGTACGCTAAAGCATGGAACTCACGCTCAGGGGATGCATCGACACAGGAGGAGGCCACTAAGAGCAATTTTTGTAAAAAGTTTTTTTTTGTACTTAATGAGTTCCTTAATATCAGTTGTACTATGAGCTTGTTTGTTAGTAATTAAGTAACATAAACTCTGAAATTAAGCATTTTCAGGAGCATGTTTATATGAAATTTTGTTCTATGTTTTCATGTTAGGAATACGTCCCCAATGTACTTGACATCAATTTGTAGATATCCTGCATAAAGTAAGACTGAATAAAAGTGCAGTAATCAGTCAGGATTTCGAAATATTTGCAATAAAAGATCGAATATACGCATGCCAACAAAATTGGATGTTTCATCTAAAACAGAAGTCAGGACAGGTCGCAATGCAGCAATAAATCAGCGATATCAACCGCAACACAGAACCAAGAAAAACTAAATAAGACGTGGGGGTAAGAATGTACACCCACAGCCAGAGTCCAGTGAAGAACCGTAATAATACACGACTGTAAAAAAGAATAATATAGTTATTCACTCACCAGGGGCTCTACAGCACGGTACTTCTGAGCTTTCTTCTGAAGAAGTTTCCAACCTAATTATTAGACAAAGACTCAAGCGCCGGAATCCCCAGAATGTGATGTATGCACAATACTGTACCTCCGTCTAAAACGACACAGGATATAACATGACCAAAGGACAAACTTCCATGTCCTAGACGGAATTCGAATCAACAATCAAAGAGCTCCTGAATCGATATAGTGGTTATTATTATAAAGTAACAGGAAGAAAGTAAAACTGCCTCTCTTGTGTCGTAGATTTACGGAAACAAAAAGAACCCTGTCCCTGAAAGAGGATTCTAGAAAACAAATTGCAGGTAATTTATTGCCCACCTTTAATTCTAAAGCTACAGTGCGTTCGTAGCTCGGCCGGACCGTTCCGCGGCCTTGGACTGGGTGAAGATTGGCGCGCCTGCCGCCAGAGGATTCTGTAGCTAGTGCGTCTTCTTTAATAATTTGAATACATTACATTTTAAAATACTTCTCTTCGTAAGGTCTTGTTTGTTATTTAGAGATATTACATTTCTCCGTTGGAAAGACTTCAGTTTTGTTAGAATACAGTGAAACAATTTGATAACCAAAATACGTAATGAATTCTGCGTTGTAATGGGCCATTATGCGAGAGTTTGGAAAGCGATTTGAGAGCTGGATGCAAATGCGTAAACATCTGAAACTCGCGCACTCCCCAGGGCCCCGTTATATCTTGATCCAGAGCGCAAGTGATCCCTCACAGGCTTGAGGTAGGGTATCATTTAGATTTTCTCCACTCTCCCCCCTTCCGAAATAACCGCCTACGGAAGCAATGAATAAAAGATACGCTATGCACTAAAACAAAGTATGGGAGACCCCTGATGTCTTCATCTGTGAACCCGAATTTTGATCAACTCAACAGTTTCCTCCCCTTCTTGAAAACGGGGACATACTGAAGGGAATAGCAAGAAGAAGAAGAACCTTCTTTTCCAATTCAAATATCCCATCCGCCTGCCTCATCTTGTTCAGCATATTTCGCTCGTATTCCTTCGCGGCGTATTGAAACTAGGATGCAAACTACAAGAATTTTTGTATACATATGTAATAATAAGATTTCCAAGAGATATTCCCGGGCACAACAACTCCTCTCTTCGTGTATATGGAAACAATTTATACTCATATTTAAACTTTCCAGACAGCCAAAGCCTGTATAATTGAGTCGCTTATATCCTTCTAAAATTTCAAAGTACAAAAACGTTACGAATTCATATAAATTTGACTTAATATATCATTAGCAGTTCATCAATTCATTGTTTCAAATAATTTACTATTTATACAGGGTGTATCTAAATTGGTGTCAAATATTTCGGGGACATGTTCCTAACACCAAAACATTACAAAAAGTTCATATGAACACTGGTCTCAAAATAATTTACTTCAGAGTTACAAGACAAAATTTAATGTTACAAAAATCGCTCGAAGTGGCTTCTTCCTGCTTCGATGTGTCCCCTAAACCTGCGTTACATGCTCTGGCGTACTCTGTTGAACATTCCTGGAGTGTTTCGTATTTCGTGAAATCCAGTTTGGATACGCTCTCAGAATATCAACGTTAAGTACTGGAGTCGCATAAACCAGGGACTTTAATGTCCCCAGACGAAGAAATCCTTGGATTCAAATCAGGCGATCGAGCAGGCCATGCAATGAATCCCCTTCGACCAATACATCTTTGGGGAAATCGATCATTAAAAAATTACGAACTATCAGACTGAAATGAGCTGGAGCAGCATCGTGTTAAAACACATTCGTTGGATGACGTCCAGATGCACATCACCAATTAAATGAAGCAAATCATTTCGTTCTGTTCACTCACAGAATACATTTTCTTCAGATTTCTTTGCTCTACAAAATACAAACAAACAAAAAACCACCAAACAATCAGCAGTCAATGAAGGGACAAATCCTTTAATAACACCCTAACGAATGGTTTTCAGACCCATGTTCTTATTAACTTTTTTAATTGTTTTGATGTTAAGAACAAGTCCCCGAAATATTTGACACCAATTTAGATACACCCTGTATTGTTGCCTTCATACTGGATTAAAAGAAAACAACAGTCAATAAATTACTCATCATACAGGCCTTTCTAGCTCCGAGTGGAGAGATGCGCTAAAGATGACCGGCAATTTTGCTCCTGTATGCGCTGTTCCAGGCAGAACTCAAGACAATAACCACTGTAGGCGATGCCACAGTGAGGTTGAAACTTTGGCTCATGTCTTGGGTTCATGCCCATTTGGCGAAACTCTTCGTAATAGCAGGCATCACAAGATCAGGTCTGTAATCGCAACATGCCTTAAGTCCAATGGCTTCACTACCTATGAAGAAGTCAATGGAATAGCAGATACCGGAAGTCATCGGCGTATTGATATTATAACATTTAAATCTGGAGAGACAAAAGGTTATATTCTGGATCCGACCATCAGATTCGAGAAGCATCAGAATCAACCTGAGGAGATTAATCTAGAGAAAAGGAGAATTTATGAACCAACTATCCCTTATTACAAAACATCATATAAACTCAGGGATATACAAGTCATGGGATTATTGGTGGGCGCTAGAGGGACCATAATAAAACAATTCGTGTCATTCTGTCATAAATTTGGAGTCCCAACAACAACAATTAAGGAAATTTCTATGATAGCTTTGAAGCGTTCTCTGCAGATTTTACGGCGACACTTGTATTTCAATTCTAATTACAGTTGAATTTTCTCATTCTATTTTTTATCTGTATTTTTTATTTTACTGCAAATTGTCATTATGTGAAATATTATCTACTGTAAATTTTAGTTTATTATAAACAAATTTCTTGTAAGGCATTTTTAATGTCATCTTAAATGTTACTGTTTAACATTCTTTGTCTTTGGCAACCTCACCAAGTTGAGGAAGATTAAATGTCGTTGTTAAGTAACGAATCTTTAAGTTACGGGTCACTAAATTACAAATCGATGCTTAAGTGACATTTAACGAACTATTGGTTATCCTTCCATTTGCCACTTAACTTTCTATTTCGAGCGAGTCAAAGTCGTCGGCTGTCATCACATATGTAACTTCCACGAAAGATGGAACCACCATAAATGTCCTAATGTAAGGGAAATGTTCATAACCGTATACTTCAGCAGCGTAAACTGACTTAACAAATCAATTCTGTCTTACGTTTCTGTCAGATAATTTCACACGAATTTAGACTACTATGCTACCTACAGATTTTGACATGGACAAGAAATGACTGGCAAATTTCACTTAATGTCAATTATTACTCAGAGACGGGCTCCCTTACACAACATTTATCTAAGACATGGACTACAGTTTCATTTCTTTATGAAGGAATCCATTCAAAAAATAGTATCATCCTTAAAAATCCATCATCGTCGGCCGACTTTCGATCCTAAATCTCTAATCAATTCGTAAGTCTGGTAATTGTTATTACGAGGACACAATTGGTATTACTAGCATTTCAAAATGTTGGAGCAGATTGTTTCAAACATTTATTTCCAACAAATCATACACGACACAAACACATTCCGCACATCACTGGATAGAGGAAAGATCAAAGTTTAGTTCTGTGGTCATTGAGGTAGTATGCACTCAACATGAGCACCATGTATAGCGCCACAAACATCAAAGGAGAATGCCATTTATTGCCACACACAAATCAACTAGTCGTTAGTCGTTGAATACACATCTTCCACAATTCGATGTCGCAATTCTTGGGAACAACACTTTGCATTTAATGTACTCTCATACAAGTCGCAGGGAGTAAGGTCTGGAGACCTATGAGGCCACAAGTTGCTTCTCAAATACTTTCCTGTTATAAGTTTTCATGAAAGCTGTAGCTAATACAAGGATTTTGCAGTTTTTAAGAAGCATCAGTAGGCACTAACATGCAAAGATTTTGACCAAATCCCTGACCCGACTGCTTGGAACTGATAATGTTAAGAGCATATCTTTTCCTTTTTTCATTCTCAACAATGTAATCTGTTCGTTGTGCTTTCTAGCATTGCGGTGCTGTTATATGGAGTAAAGCGTCGTTTGCTTTTCCTAACCTCTAGTAACATAAAGTATAGTACAACTCTGAAATGGTGACATTCACTCAGCAACATATTTTGTTTTCCTTAGTGACTATCCTCTTTGTGGGATAGAATGGGAATATATGGGTTAGTTTTTTAGTTGGTTATTTAACAACACTGCATCAACTACTAGGTATCTAGCCTAAAAATGACAACAAATTTAGCAGCTGTTCGTTCCGTTCCCGGTAGAACTCTTGACGGTAGCCGGTGCAGGCATGGCTGCCTGGAGATTGAAACTTTAGCACACGTCTTGGGATTCTGTGAACAGGGATTGCTCTTGAGGAACTCTAGACATCATCTTATAAGATCCAAAATTGCTGCCGCATAAAGAAATAAGGATTGGGTAGTAGAAGAATAAATCTCCTGTCTAGCTGAAAATGGGTCAACAAGACGAGTATCTTTAGCGTACAATGCTGACACTACACAGGGCATCATTGTGAATCCCACGATACGTTTTGAAGTAGGGTTCATCAGTCAGCAGAGATCCACCATGAGAAGAAGTCGATCTATGAGCCTACAGTCAACTATTTCAAGCTGAAATATGCCTTAATTTACTTTGAGATATTCGGCTTGCTCATAGATGCTCGAGGGACTATACCAGCTTTTTTCGAAGAATTACGACGGAATTTGCTCTGCCAACATCTCTGAGGGATGACATTGTGAGAACTGTGTTTAAAAAAATCCTATCAAATCCTAATTAATCATATGGTGGCACATTAATAGCAATTGTAATTTTTCATGCCCTTTTCTTTGTTTCTTTTTTTAAATTTAATTATCTATGTTTACATATAATTCTACAAGGTTATGGCTCTTCCTACCGTATTATATGGATCCGAAAATTGGGTACCAATAAAAAAGAATGTGAGTAGAATTCAAGCTAATGAAATGAAATTTCTTAGATACGTGGAAGGATGTACACGACAAGACAGAATTAGAAATGAAGATATAAGGAATGAACTACAGATTACATCACTAAATGACAAAATATAACAATACAGAAACAAATGGTTAAGTCATATAGAAAGAATGCCTGAGGAAGAAGAAATATTATTAGCCCAAGGAAAAGATGGCTCCACCTTGTTGACCGTAACAGGTGAAATCACCTAAACCTTGATGGAAGAAGAAGAAGAAGAAGAAGAAGAAGTTTACATATGTATATTTATTTTTTGAGGATATACTGAGTCCGTAAGGGCTACCCTCAATGGGGAGGGCAGTTTGTAATTAATTTAATTTTAGCGTCGAAAGTATTGGTAATAGCGAAATAGTATTTGGCGAGAGATGAGGCCGAAATTCTATTCTTCTCTTTTAAGATTATTTTTTAATATTGCTTGTCAAATAGCCTACTATGTATATTAATTAAATTAACTTTAATTTAATTTAATAATTAATTAAATAAAATCCATTAAACTTACATACAAATTGGTTTCTAATATTATATTATTATTATTATTATTATTATTATTATTATTATTATTATTATTATTACTTACTTACTTACTTACTTACTTACTGGCTTTTAAGGAATCCGGAGGTTCATTGCCGCCCTCACATAAGCCCGCCATTGGTCCCTATCCTGAGCAAGATTAATCCATTCTCTATCATCATATCCCACCCCCCTCAAATCCATTTTAATATTATCTTCCCATCTACGTCTCGGCTTCCCTAAAGGTCTTTTTCCCTCCGGCCTCCCAACTAACACTCTATATGCATTTCTGGATTCGTCCATACGTGCTACATGTCCTGCCCATCTCAAACGTCTGGATTTAATGTTCCTAATTATGTCAGGTAAAGAATACAATGCGTGCAGTTCTGTGTTGTGTAACTTTCTCCATTCTCCTGTAACTTCATCCCTCTTAGCCCCAAATATTTTCCTAAGCACCTTTTTCTCAAACACCCTTAACCTATGTTCCTCTCTCAAAGTGAGAGTCCAAGTTTCACAACCATAAAGAACAACCGGTAATATAACTGTTTTATAAATTCGAACTTTCAGATTTTTTGACAGCAGACTGGATGATAAAAGCTTCTCAGCCGAATAATAACAGGCATTTCCCATATTTATTCTGTGTTTAATTTTCTCCCTAGTGTCATTTATATTTGTTACTGTTGCTCCAAGATATTTGAACTTCTCCACCCCTTCAAAAGATAAATTTCCAATTTTTATATTTCCATTTCGTACAATATTCTAGTCACGAGACATAATCATATACTTTGTCTTTTCGGGATTTACTTCCAAACCTATCTCTTTACTTGCTTCCAGTAAAATGCTTGTATTATTATTTAAAAAATATTTATTATTATTATTATTATCATTATTATTATTATTATTATTATTATTATTATTATTATTATTATTATTATTATTATTATTATACTGTTAGAATAAGGAAGACGTGTAATGCACTCTCTTTATGTACCGTACGACACGACACGATTTCATTGCGGTGGACAGCAGTAGGCTACTGTAATTGCAGGGCAATCAATGGGCACGGATAAAGCCGGACTCGTGATGCTGCTGGTCCAGCTGTATGTTATGACACCATCAAACCGCATACCGGTAATTATCGTAGTGCCCGGAGTGGCTAATGACGTGCTAATGTTACCATCAGTTGGTGCGCAGCCCCTCCTTTCTCTTCTTCTCGAATACCGCAATATCTAGTGCGTCGCCACTGCAGTGTTTCTACCAGTTAACTATCACGCATTTATCTGCGAGGTCCACCGAGCCGTGTAATGCGTACAGAGTACACTCGGACTTGGCCTTTCAACGTACGAAACGACTCGGCTCTCTAAACCAGACCTCTGATTTCAGGGGAAGAGTAATTTAAGCAAATAGGCTCGAGATATTGATTTGTTTAGCGGCCAGACGTCTATTTTCCACGTCGGAAGTCCATGCTTAAATTCCATGACATCAAATGAAATTTGTTTATTACAGAAAATTACGATAGTAAGGTAAGTTTCTCAGAGAACCTTTGGTTCCCCTGCTGCTTTTCTCTCAGTTTCGTATAATCTCTTGAATAAGAAGTTTTGGCCTTACGAACCAGTAACATAAAATAGGGCGATCCATATAAACCTATACTATTTTAATGAGTTAGTGTTAATTTCGTATAAACTTGAAATTGAATGTTATGATCTCTGTGGTTCTGGGAAAATTTATATTGGTACCTCTGGCACGATTGTCGTCTGAATATTTCCTGTTATTTCTTTGTTTCTGCCATTCAAATGTAATAGGGATATCCTGAACTAGCACCAACAGATAGAGCACGTGTACTTTGAGGGATACGCTTTGCGTGTGCATTTGTTTTTCCGGTATATAAACATTGAGGATTTACGTCGTGTGTTAGTACATTAAATATCACTGCGGTTTTCGGCGCAATAGATCGACTATTGATCAGATTTTTTGTATTCGACAGATAATGGAGAAAAAATGGGAGTATAAGGGTACAGTACATCAGTTATTCATAGATTTCAAAAAGGCATATGACTCGGTTAAGAGGGAAGTATTATATGATATTCTTATTGAATTTGGTATTCCCAAGAAACTAGTTCGATTAATTAAAATGTGTCTCAGTGAAACATACAGCAGAGGCCGTATAGGTCAGTTTCTATCTGATGCTTTTCCAATTCACTGCGGGCTAAAGCAGGGAGATGCACTATCACCTTTACTTTTTAACTTCGCGCTAGAATATGCCATTAGGAAAGTTCAGGATAACAGGCAGGGTTTGGAATTGAACGGGTTACATCAGCTTCTTGTCTATGCGGATGACGTGAATATGTTAGGAGAAAATACACAAACAATTAGGGAAAACACGGAAATTTTACTTGAAGCAAGTAGAGCGATCGGTTTGGAAGTAAATCCCGAAAAGACAAAGTATATAATTATGTCTCGTGACCAGAATATTGTACGAAATGGAAATATAAAAATTGGAGATTTATCCTTCGAAGAGGTGGAAAAATTCAAATATCTTGGAGCAACAGTAACAAATATAAATGACACTCGGGAGGAAATTAAACGCAGAATAAATATGGGAAACGCGTGTTATTATTCGGTTGAGAAGCTCTTATCATCCAGTCTGCTGTCCAAAAATCTGAAAGTTAGAATTTATAAAACAGTTATATTACCGGTTGTTCTGTATGGTTGTGAAACTTGGACTCTCACTCTGAGAGAGGAACATAGGTTCAGGGTGTTTGAGAATAAGGTGCTTAGGAAAATATTTGGGGCTAAGCGGGATGAAGTTACAGGAGAATGGAGAAAGTTACACAACACAGAACTGCACGCATTGTATTCTTCACCTGACATAATTAGGAACATTAAATCCAGACGTTTGAGATGGGCAGGGCATGTAGCACGTATGGGCGAATCCAGAAATGCATATAGAGTGTTAGTTGGGAGACCGGAGGGAAAAAGACCTTTAGGGAGGCCGAGACGTAGATGGGAGGATAATATTAAAATGGATTTGAGGGAGGTGGGGTATGATGATAGAGACTGGATTAATCTTGCATAGGATAGGGACCGCTGGCGGGCTTATGTGAGGGCGGCGATGAGCCTTCGGGTTCCTTAAAAGCCATTTGTAAGTAAGTTTGTAAATTAGTACATTAAATACTCTTAAAAACAACTCAAAATGCCAAATTGTTATTGTATTTCTTTTTGTGAAAACCAGGGAAAGCCCTTTGTCTTCATTCAGATCCCAAAATATTCTGAATACATGCTTTAAACCTTAGAAAAATTTAACTAATTAAATTGCGCCTCGAAAGTGCTAGCTATTAAACAAAAATAACTGCTTCAAGTAAAGAACTGCTAGCTACAGTTTAATTTTGGAAGAGAGAAAAGAAAAATTAATACAATCATATGCAAACTCGACAGCAAGCTGTGTTAGCAAGCTGTATTATATTCAATACTTCTAAGAGTCTCCGAAGCTTAAGCCAGCATATTACGCCTGCAGTAAACTCTCGATTAACGGGGATGTTTATTATCCAGGACGATCCATAGTGAAATCCATTTCGTGAATAATGTTTTTAATGTGCTATAGATTATTTATTAAAACCATGTTTTTACTTCAAATTTTCGAAACCATCCTACATAGTATTCAAAACTGCATGTCCTTAACCTACAAAACACAGGAATAATCGTGATACTACTGCGATCATATTATATCTTATCAAACATTGCATTTGATCTTTCTGCAACTAGAGAAAAAATACCAGGAATTCAATCTCGATAGTCCCTTCCCCATAAAAAAACACATTGGTGGCTGCATATCCTGTTTTAGCGCATGGTACTTACAATACTAATTATTAAAGAGATAATATTCACCTTCGACAAAATTCCTATTTTTATTTATTTTTTTATTCGTACACTTCGTTCTCAAAGTTCTCGTTTAGGTTCATTAACATTCAATTTACTCGTATCTATATTCTGCATACTGCAGATTTCCCCATCCATCTCTTAAGGCGAATCTGACAGAATTATAAAAAATTTACACTATTATTTACGGTAAATTAAATTAAATTATGAGGTTAGAAAATACTGAATTATATTAAAATATACTAGGTTATACAAAATAATTACACATATAATTTTGACACGGACAAAAAACCAACAAGCGGGAGAACGCAATCAACTGTAGCAGATGACGTAATACAACAAGTTGTGCCGCATGGAACGCTCCTGCCATCTAACGGTAAAACTTCGCGTAAGATATCCCTATTAGAATAGTTAACACTAGATGGCTTTAAGTAATTTGTAAATAATGTGTTCATTCTTACTTTATACAGTTTGTTACAATGAAATATGATACGATGCAAGTAAATTAAACATCTTACAGTTCGACTAAAAGTTCAGCAGTTTCGGCGAAATACTCAACTAAACGTCTTACGTCATCCTTGACAATCACGTGGAGCATGTAACATCAGACCTGCCAACCTACGAGAGATGAAATACGAAAAGTGGGAATTTAGTCGAGGAAATCGGAATATCCTTTTTAATAATGGCAATAATAATAATAATAATAATAATAATAATAATAATAATAATAATAATAATAATAAACAATGAGACGTAAACAAAATTAAACACGAAAATTGTGCGATCGCCTCCATATTCCGGAGATTATTGTGTCAATGCAGGAGAGCGAAAGTCGTGAGCTAATTGCGGGTGACTCACAAATTATGCATGAATGTTCATACGTCTGCAATTTAACCACAAATTGATGACAAGAAACCTACAGCAAAGATCTGCTTCCGATAAAGCTCGTCTCTTTATTTTCTAAATTATTTATTTACTATTCTATTCGCAAACTAGGCTGATGAAATATCACGAGAGGTTTCTATTTCCTTTGAATAAAGTCACTCGCGATTCGAACTCGTAAATTTAGAGACAAGATGGCTGCTTCTTGTAAGATTGCCTGTGAATATTTTATATGCTCTCTTCGTCAAAACCATTTCGCAATAATTTTAATATTTTGATTGGTCTTCTCTTCAGTGGCGAAGCATTTACGAGGCTTTTGAGCCTTACCCTACCCAAAAATTTTGAGTCATTATATCTAGTCACAGTAAGCCTATAAGTTCGTAATAACGACGTATCGTAACACTTGGTTTAACTCCGATCCTTCCACATATTATGTGCCTCGTTTTACCGTGACAACGCCTTTTAGTTCTTTTAGCACTCTGATTATTATATTATTTATGTCTTTGTTATATTAAGAATTTTAGATAAGGGCGCAAATAGCCATAGTAGCTGACGCGCCCTTTTTAAACCCTACTACTACTACTACTACTACTACTCCACATATTACGTTCACCGTTGGCAGTCATTCCAGCATCCGAAAATTCAGTGCTCTAAAGGCATGGCTACGACCTTGACTCGTAAGCTTGAGGGGCTATACGTCGCGTTATATTGTTGCTCTATGAATGGGCTGTGTTGTTGAGCGTTAGTTTAATCAAAGTGCATGCGTGTGTGTGTGTGTTACATAGGCCTATTAATTTTGTGTAAAATATTTCATACTGAGTGAACACTGAGGTGATTATTATTTTATTTTTATAATTGAAAGAGAAACCGTTTTAGTTGTACGTATCAAACAAAATGTGCTTACAAAGATATGAGATCTACACTACATTTACATATTAAAATAGCGGATGGAGGAATACAACATATAAATTTTCAATTTTCGTGGTAACAGGGTGATCTCAGACAAATAATTTATATTGTTATATATGTACTCTGTTTGGTGGTGAAAATGAATGGACATCGTCTTCTTGGAGGTCTGTGTCACAAAAAAAAATGATGAAAACGCCAAGAAATGTCTGCTGTATATAAAGATATAAGGTAAGCAGATTTGTTCAGCTTACCCAGTATTTACACCTTATCTTCTTCACTGTTTCTCTTTAAGAATTAATGATAATTTTACCAATAATAATAATAATAATAATAATAATAATAATAATAATAATAATAATAATAATAATAGTGACATAACAGAGCCAGCCACGAATACATAGCTAGGCCTTAGCTTCACTCAGACATCTGGCCATCCCTTTTAGATCTCGCAAAACCCATTCCGAGCCCTTACGTCCAAAATTGTTCCTTCTGTCCGCAGCATTCATTTCTTTTTACCTCTCCTTCAATCTCTTCAGATAGACATTCATCTTGTCCTACTGACAAGGGAAAAATCTGCTTTGAAAGTTACACAAAGAGACCATTGAGGCGGAAAGAACAATAGTTTTCTTTTGTAGCGAGAGTATCCGTTTCAATGAAGAAAAGCAGCTGGGTGCATGCTGTGAGATTGAATTATCGACCTGCTATCATCTCGGAGCATTACATAAATTAATCAAACCCGGCGCATGCTTTACGAAGCTGCCGAGATAATGGACCGCATTAAGATAAGTGTGTGATACAAACACAGCCTCTTCTAGTTATCGGGCCGCCATTTTATGATCTGCGTAAACATCTTATTCTGAGGTACTTTTATGTAGTCTACCATAGTTACAATGCGTCGTTTCACTAAAAACACAATATACGTATATTGTAGGACTACATTTTTCATAAGCATAGATAAACTTTCATGGATATAAATACAAGCTTCATATGGATGATTCTAGAATTACATATAAAATATTAAATTAACAACGGAAAGTACTTGCTAGAACAGGGCTGGACATCGGGAGCAGAACTAGACTCTAAACGTGGACGCTTAATATTCATCCGTCACTGAATCAACGCTGCGCGGTGTTCTTCGAGGAAGAAAGGGGCTGAAGAGAAATCATATGGCTCCCCGTGAGAGAGTAGAATCCACTCTTGCTGCCCAGCTCTGTGCTAGAAAGATACGTTGAATTATGAGGAATTATTATCCTGGTAATATCCATTGCAATTCTATTAATATTCTCGAATATTTATCTAAAATATCAATTATTGTTTTATAAACATGAAATATAACTTGCTCCCTGATTGACGTTTGAAGGGAAAACAAAAACTCAACAAACACAAAAACACATAAAACACAACACAAACACAAGAATACAAGAAATATATCACACTAACATACGAAAACAAAAACACACACAAGATCGCATCCTCATTCAAAAAACAGAAATACAACATAGCATACAGAACAGAAAACACACTACAAAGACATCTCAACACACAAACAACACAAACAAATAAATACAACCACACAGGCGTATACAAACTCACATGCAATAGTTGCGACAGTTTCTACATTGGACAGACAGGCAGATCATTCCAAACTCGATACAAAGAACACATTAAAGCAATAACCAGAGGACACAATACATTTACATATGCCGAACACATAACTAATGCTAACCACACATACAATAACATAAATACAGACATGGAAATCCTACACATACAACCCAAAAACCAAAACCTCAACACACTAGAACAATATCAGATATACAGACACACTAAAACACACTCTGATCAAATTCTCAACACACAGATCAATTTCAGAACACACACTATTTGACACCACATTTCAACACTTTTCAACAATCGAACGCACCCACACAACAGGCAGCGAAGTTCGAGATGACGCCGAGATCTAGTAGGCTCTGAGGATGGTATGAAGAAGCACCGAAACAGCTGTAAGCCGCACATGCTTACACAATTAACACGAGTAAGATCGCCATTTAATCAATTATTTATGTTGAAACACGTTAGGAAAGAAAAAACGTTGCTATAATTCTTTGCATATTTACCTATTTCTTTATTATTCCATTACCAAATTCACTTCTTGCAATAAAATTAACCAATTACTGTACGTATATATGTGTTTATTTATTCACATGAAGCGGGTGAAGGAATTAAGATCTAAATCGAGGTTGGCGAGAAGTAGAGTAATGCGAGTAGGAGATAGTTCAAAAAGCAGTGATGAAGGAAGAGGAGAAAACAAGGTGAAAAAGCAGTATGACTGAACGAAACGATGTGGAGGGGAAATAAATCGTGAGAAAATAAAACTAAGACCTAAAATAAAGTATCAATGTGAAAAGCTTAGCAGTGAAAAGTGCAAATAGTTAGAGATGTGAAGTGAGGGGAAATGTGCCATACAGGAGGGGGCCAAGAATTAGAAGTACACTAGAACCTTTATTATCCGTGGTAATGAAGGGGGTGAACTGAACGGTTAATCGAAAAATCAGATAATCCGTACCATAAAATATTTTCGTAAATTAAGTGATTCGTAATTTCCTCCGTGGTCTTGTGTTTAACACGCGTGATAGTGAATCAGAAGTTCACTAATTTAAGTTCGGTTGTCAAAGACGTGTTTTTAAGGGGCAAAGAAACTTCTTGTAATGGCTGTCAGGGGAAAGGTAGGAATAGTAGAGGTCTCATGTCGTGATTTACATACTCTATACACTCTATTCTTGATTTTTATTAACTCTTTCTTACCTATAGATACCATATGGCAATAATTAACTTTATAGCATTTATATACTTGTGTGTTACATATGAAGGTAAATTTTGCTGGATAACTACTATTTCAATACATTTTAATCAATACAGTTTTGTTTCAAATGTTGCCACTCCCGTAACTTGGTCACTGAATTGGTCCTAATACAGCTATTTGTTTCAACATGGATTGCTTGTAAATTTAATTTGGGTTAGAAAGGGTTAAATCGCAAATAGTTGTAATATCAGTTTCATATTCTGATGCGAGATGGGCCACAGTTTCTCTTTCCCCAAACCACTCAATTATTTGCACTTTTTTTCGATACTTAGCAGAACACATTTTCTTTTGACACTTATGGATACATTTTATATAGAAGTTGTACAGTGCGGCAACTCGAGCAACAGGCCAAACTGTGTAAGTGTAAAGGCTTGTAAAACACTCCCTAGAAAAAAAAATACGTACAGTACTAATATAACATACAGTAGTACTTCATATGTTTCTGTAGCAAAAAAGAAAAAAGAGCAAGAGAAAGACAGTCGGATAATCCGCCAATCACTTAATAGGGTGACGGATAATCAGGGTTCTACTGTATAGAATTTTTGGTATAATAATGGATGAGGAGTAAAATAGTGGAAGAATTGATGACGGACAAGAAAAGATTAGTGAAAGCACTGCAATACTTACAATTTACTTACTTACAAATGGCTTTTAAGGAACTCGTAGGTTCATTGCCACCCTCACATAAGCCCGCCATCGGTCATTATCCTGTGCAAGATTAATCCAATCTCTATCATTGTATCCCACCTCCCTCAAATTCATTTTAATAGTATCCTTCCAACTACGTCTCTGCCTTCCCAAAGGTCTTTTTCCCTCCGGCCGCCCAACTAACACTCTATATGCATTTCTAGATTCGCCCATACGTGCTACATGCCTTGCTTATCTCAAACGTCTGGATTTAATGTTCCTAATTATGTCAGGTGAAGAATACAATGCGTGTAGTTCTGCGTTGTGTAACCTTCTCCATTCTCCTGTAACTTCATCCTTCTTAGCCCAAAGGAAGAATTGCAATAATAAAAAAAAAGTAATGATCTAAATGACTTGTACTAGAGGCGTTGTAAAACGGGGAGACGGCACTGTATACTATTAATGTGAAGTGCCACTTCACCAAAAGGTATATTGCTTAAAGACAAATATATTCATTCATTCATTTATTCAAATAAGAGTATTAATTTAATACTTCATACACTCATGTCTGTCTGACTCAGTCAGCAAGCCTGCTTATTCATCCATCCATTCATCCATCAATCCATCCATCCATCCATACTACATACATACATTATGATTAATTATAGAGTATATCGTCGTTGTTCCTGCAATAACTTCTATGTGACATATTTATCGATTTTCATATTTTTGCTCTATTAAATAACTTAAATAGTGATACAGCAAATATTAAAATCTCCTATATGTAATTATATATCACTGTTTCGAAAATGTAAGAATTCTCAGTTTCCTATGTACGGCTGTCATAGGATGAATAAATGCGTTTTTTCTTCCTCCTGAAAGATTTTATATTTTGCACGTAACATCATTGTATAGAGCACATCTAAGTCAGAAAGCATGGGTAGACATAACAGCTCGGTTAGAAAAGCCAACGTACTATGGCAGGAACGATCATGATTTTAAAATCAAATGTAGGAAACAGAAAACGGATGTAGGTAAATTCTCATTTTTAAATAGAACTATAAATGATTGGAATGACCTACCTGCAGCGGTCTTTGAGGGCTGTCCTTCCTTAAGGAGATTCAAGAATAACTTAAAAAGTTGTGTATCAAGTGCAAATTAAAATTAAGGTGACATTTAAGATTTAATTTTTTAAGGTGACATGTATTTATTTAGCCTGACGAGTTACTTCCTTGGTTTGAATTGTAAATTATTTAAAAATAGCAATGTAAGAGGGCCTTAGACTAGAAATGTTTAACTTAAATGTAGTTCTGTTTATAAGTATGCATAAGGGTGTAATTATTTGACTTATTTGAACTGTTGTATCAGTGAAGCGAGGTGAGTCAGTGAAGTTATGGTTTTACAGTGCAGTGAATAGTTCCGATCAGTGATAATTTATAGCGTCAATGAAATGTGTTCTATAGTGTCAGTAAAATGTGTTATAGAGTGTCAGTGAAATGTGTCCTATAGTGTCAATGAAATGCGTCATAGTGCCACTAGAGTAAGTGAGATGAGAGTAAAGTGAAAGACTATTGAAACTTATGTAGGGCCTATACATATGTAGGTTGTATTGTAAAATTAGGTATTTTATTAAATACTTAAAAGGTCAAAATACAACAGTGTTCATAAATATTTCTGATTGTACTTATAGTGTAAGAACATAAGTTCTATTTTTGAAACTTTTTTTAAAATTCTTAACATCAGTTTTTAACTTCACTGATGGTTAATCTTTAATTCCAAATATTTAGGAATGAATAACATTCACATCTTGTCATTGACATTCTATAATAATATAACATTTTAACATTATTCTTGGGTCACCATTAGTATTACTTAAGATTTATATATTGTATCATCAGAATTGTATTATACATATTTCTTCTATAAGATATCATTTAACAATATTTAATAACTATTCTCAAGTTTATTTTTTTATTAAGTTTATAATGAAATTTCAATTCAATACATTAAATCATTTTACTTTTTAACGATATTGTCTCAGACTTAGTATTTTATAAATTTTATAATTTTGTAGCATATTCAAGATCTTTATACATTCCATTCTCTTGTTGCAGTCGTGGTACAACCACTGAAGATGGGGGAGCATAGCCCCCGAAACATGTATGGTTTCTAACCAGTTTTATTATTTTATTTATTTTATCAATAAATAGTGTTCAGACAACTGTAATAATTATCTCCATTATTTTTAGGTATTTTATGTTTTATTATTAATTGTAATTATTGTGTTAAATTGTATTGTGTATTCTTATTGTATTGTGTATATAGGCTAATTGTATTGTGTATTGTAAATTTTATTGTGTATTGTTTATGATTTTATTGTTTATTGTTTATCATTTTATTGTGTATTGTTTATATTGTGTATACCACTGCCACCGGGTGCTTGCCCACTTGCATTGTAAATAAATACATACACATAGGAGTTACTGCAGGAACAACAACGATATACACATGTTCTAAGTATATATACATACATATAGGCCTATTCCATCAGGCATTTCAATGTAATTTGCCACTTCTGCGTTATCATTACTCCGATTTCTCAAACATATTTACTTTGGAAGCATTTTGCCTTCACAGACGGAAAACAGATTAAGAATGGCTAGTGAGGATACGGAAAGTCGCACTCCTACATCGTTCCAGACCCCTCCTGACCCTCAATTTCCCTTATATCCGTTCGCAGTTCCCACTGCCCCCTGCCACGATTCTTCAGCCACCAGCTCCCTTATGCACATGCCCCAGCCTCCCCTGACACCCATTAACCTTGTACGGTACCTCTCAACCACGTAACCTGAGACACGGGCAACTTCAACGATTCTTGATCCCTTATTCGCAAAACACTCTGCTCCCCAGGTCTCCTCCTTCGTGGTCACTTTATCCCTGACCCTTCATCAACTTCTGATCCCTTACAACGTAAACCAAATCCATCAATTCATCAATGTACAACAGTTTTTCCTAACTCTGCTTAAGAGTGCAAAATTTGGCTAAATTACTTCAATCTTCGAGTTGGCGCGGCGTACGTAAATTTGATATCAGTCATAGTTTTTAAGCATTATTCTTTAAAATATTAGCCTATATAGTTTAGTAAGTCGCCTTTCATCGGAGAAGAACAAAATTTTATATACACCATTTCTAACCTTTCTGCGTAACTCTATATATTTTCATAATTTTCCGTTAGGTGGTAGTGGTGCAGTTAGTGTTCAAAATGACGACTGCACATGAAGAACGTGCAAAGTAGAGAGTTGTGATTTAATTTCTTTTTGCGTTGAAGAATACGATTGCAAATGTTCACAGGCGCTTAATATTGTCTACTGAGATAAGGTCTTGTCATGGCTTCGGTGTTCTGAGACTCTGAAGGGGTAATTGTGATTGACACATTGTCTGCTGGAACTCAGAACTTTAGGTGAAGAGTCTAAAGAAACTAACAGACGATTTATGCGTGTTCGTCCTCATAAATATGTTAAAATAATTATTTTTCAACATGACAATGCGAAAGCATACATAAGCTCGCACATCCGTCAAGAGATCACAAAATTTTGACTGTCCTTCCTCATCCACCCTACAGTCCGATCTTGCACCACCTGATTTCCATCTGTATGGTAGTCTGAAAGTTGCAATCCGCTGGATACGACAATGACGAGAAGGTTGTAGCCGAAGTAAAGACGTGGCTGCGAGGAAGACCGTCAGAGTGGTACACTGAAGTCATACAGGCTCTACCATCTGGGGCGAGGGTCCATAGATTTGAATGGAGACTATGTAAAAAAAAATAGTTATTTGTAGGCAAAGAATTGGGGAATGACATTGTACGATTACAATTGCAAGCCTTTAATGAGAAAAAAAAATGTGGTGCGTTATTTATCGATCGACATCAGTATCATGTCCTATTAGCATTATTCTGGGCCAGAAAGACGTCATTGGTATTCTAGTTATTTTTATTTAGGTTTACCATCCAATTATAGTAATTTTAAATTGTCTTAGTAAAAAATATACACAATAGAAAAATCATTTTTATTCTGTATCCATTATACAGCATTATTCTTTTCACTACAACAATTACAAATTTACTTACAAACATCTTTATCAATATTATTATTATTATTATTATTATTATTATTATTACACATTTCCTGGTACATTAATCAATAATAATTGCATTTTCTTGTTCGTTGGTTGAACAGATCTATCAGTTTTACACAACACAAGAACCTTAACTTCCTTCCTCATGCATTATCCACACATAATACAGTATATAATTTTTCAAGCCCCGACAAACAGACTTTTGGCAGATGTTGAATTTCGTTTGTTTACTTGTTCTTGCTACTGCTGCAAGGGACACGTCTACTTTTTCATTGTACATCTGATCTCTGAGAATAGGGAAACATTGATCGACCTCTGGATAAACAAGGTTTTCATAATTTGAAGATCTAAATACTTAAAAAATTATCTCTGACTAACTGGCTTGTTTTCCAAATTAGCTTTAAAAATATCATAAACATTGATACCTGCCGCATTTAGTAAAGCACAGAAAAGAGCTATTGGCCACTTTCTCGTTACATGTGAAACAGAGTATATAGGGCCTAGCACATAACTAGGCCACGTACCCACACCGTCCTTTGTCGTGTCGTAATTAGAATTACTGAGTTGTTTAGTTATATTATATATCGATCTTTAGAGCTGTATTTTTACTTTTTTTCTATTATGGTATTATTTTAATATTGTTTAGTGTCGATTTATTTATTTATTTATTTATTTATTTATTTATTTATTTATTTATTTATTTATTTATTTATTTATTTATTTAGTTATTTATTTATTTATTTATTTATTTATTTATTTATTTATTTATTTATTTATTTATTTATTTATTTATTTATTTATTTATTTGTTTGTTTGTTTATTTATTTATTTATGTCCATAACAGGGCAAAGCCCCAATTACAATAGACAGTACAGATAAAAAAAACATAGAATGCATATAGCACGAAAAAAGAGGTAAAACAGATACAAGTGTAATTACAAATTAAAAGTGGCAAAGAGAAGAAAAAAAAACAAATAGATACCACCTAAATAAAAGACACAGATAGAGATATCAATGAAAAACACCAAATAAAAAGAAATAAAAAAGGGCCAAGTTCAGACATCATAGCCAAAAATGCAAAATGTAGGCGTAGCTATAATTGACAAATTGCAGAGCAAATACAACACCATGTTAATAAATTCAATAAATTAATAAAGTTAATTAAGTTAATAAATTTGTAATATGTTAGTATTATGTTCACTGCTTGTGTACTTTGTGACCTGGTAGAGTGTAAGAGAAAGCGCTATGGCCGTTACTCTGTCAGTCTAAATAAATAAATAAATAAGTAAATAAATAAATAAGTAAATAAATAAATAAATATGACCTGGTAGAGTGTAGGAGAAAGCGCTATGGCATAAACTCTTGCCAGTATAAATAAATAAATAAATAAATAAGTAAATAAATTAATAAATGAATGAATGAATAAATAATGAATGAATAAATGGATAAATGAATAAAATAATAAATCAATTAATGAATGAATGAACGAATGAATAAATAAATAAATAAATAAATATGTGAATGAATGAATGAACGAATGAATAAATAAATAAATATGTGAATGAATGAATGAATGAATGAATGAATGAATGAATGAATGAATGAATGAATGAATAAGTAAATAAGTGAGTAAATAAATAAGTAAATACATAAATAAATATTATTATTATCATTATTATTATTAAAACATTAAAACCTGATTTTATATGCAGTTTATGTAACATAAAGCATGTTAATAAATGTAACCCAGAAATTAATAATTCAAATAAAACCTTCTCCTGTAAAATTTAGTTTTCTAAACTTGGGCTGTTGTTTTATTGAGTCTTCAATTGCTTCACTAAAACATAAGAATTGGTGGAAAAATAAAAGATAACTAAAACAAGAAATAATTGCAATTGTCTTAAAACAGAAAAAACCTCTGTCGCATTACTAGATATTTTAGGTAGATAAAATCTTAAAATAATCTCACTATCTGGCAACACTACTGCCGAGGATGACCAAGAAAGAAAAGTCCACTTAAACAGCGCTCAAGCATCTTGTACGACAGAACTACAACCTTATGCACACCAAGGCGTTCGCAATATTATCGGGCCCGCAAACAGTCTCTTATCTGCTGGACTCGATGGTTTTCGAGGGGGCGACGCCACGTGATTGATTGTGTGGCAATACCGCAACAGCCCCCGCCGACTCCATTAGCCCCTCCTCATCTGTTGTGATGAGATAATAGGAGGTAGCGCCCTCTCCTACTCCATCTCTTTCTCTCTCTCTCTCTCTCTCTCTCTCTCTCTCTCTCTCTCTCTCTCTCTCTCTCTCGTCGGGAGTCGAGTTTTAATGTAGACCCAGACTCTTCCCGTCTCTCTCCGCACACTATTCTCTCTTTTGGTCTCATTAACATGTTTCAGTGGCGTTAACTAGTAATTTGCATCCGAGCGGATGAGGTCTTACTTAGCTACGCTCAAGTAGTCTTAATATTGTTATTTAATTACGTCTCTAAAGGTGGGAACTAACTAGTAGATCTCTCTTCTAACCTCATAAAATTTTAATCAAGAGTATGTCGCTCACGAAAATGAAAACCGTCGCGTCTGTAACGCAACAGTACCAAGCGTTCTGATACGAATCGAAGCGAGCAGTTAAGACTAATTGAATTACTAAAATTTCTGGTACTTTTATACTGTAGTACGTAAAATCATCATTATCTACATCATCATGGTCAGTATCCGGCTCCATTTTCAAACTGCTGTCTTCAACTTATATAGGGTTACCATGAGAAGAAATTCTACAGGAGGACATGGAATCTAAAATAAGAGGACATTGCTGAAAAAAGGACGACTTTTTAAAAATTGGTATGGACAAAATTGAAGATAAAAACAATGGTTTATCTTACAAGGAGAGGACATGCTCTGTATATCACCGAATAGAATAAGATTGTGTGAGATGAAAGTACAAGACTTACTGTTTAAAGTCATACCTGGTATGGGTGGCCAATGACCCCTCGTTTTGGAAATATTGGCTATTGTTTGTGACATACTTCCGTTAGGTGCTCAATAGGGAATCATTAGCCTGCGTAACAGAGTAGCCCATATGGTTGGATGCTGAGTTGTTACCCAGGCAACCTAAGTTCGAATCTTGACTGGTTCTATATTTGTTTCTTTTAATAATGATTAATATTGTGATCACAGTTATCTATTTACATACCTATATCATATTTCTCAATGTATTGAATGCTTCATCATGTTTTAAACAAATTACTAATTAACTAACATTGTATTGTAAAGGATAAACAATGAAATACTGCTCACGTAGGAAGGTAAGATGTGTCACTGGCGTCTGTTCTATTTCTGTAGCAGCTATTCCATTTCATTTTGTACCCGATTCATTATGATGTCATAAAAACACACAAAACATACATATTTCCTGCACCATGCACAGCAAATGAAAGAAGGTTGTCCACAGTCACACACATTTTTCCGCACTTCTGCTGCGAAACAGATATCCTTCACATTCACAAACACTTCTCGTTCGTTTATCAATTTTGATGCGTACCACGCATATTTCAACATGGCTTTGAATATAGGAACTGACAACTGAAAGTGAATTAATAATAATAATAATAATAATAATAATAATAATAATAATAATAATAATAATAATAATAATAATAATATCAAGCTTTAAAAAATGAGAAGGCATTAGGACTCGAACTCGGGTTGCCTGGATGACAATTCAGCATCCAACCACATGAGCTACGCCCTTACACAGTATAATGCTTCCCTATTAGGCACCTAACAGAAGTATGTCATAAACAATAGCCAATATTTCCAAAACGCGGGGTCATTTGCCACCCATACCAGGTATGACTTTAAACAGTGCGTCTTGTACTTTCATGTGACAAAATCTGATTTAATTCAGCGATATACAGAGCGTGTCCTCTCCTTGTTAGTTTCCTACTAGTTGCTGGATCAGTATTACATCTGTACCCTACTTGTCGGTGGAGCTCACTTTGTGCACAAGAGCCTGAATACAAACTTCTATCTTGTAACAAATAACTATGGAATCGTTCACAGGACATGTCCTTGAAATTATATTTCACCATGATGATACCTCTGACTGTCTCCGTTAGCATGCGATTTCGTTCTTTTGTCCGTTGAGCAGATATTAGGGAAAATACTCTCACAACACTTCCATTGTGACTTGGGATAAATAAATAGAATTGAAATTTTTAAAAGTTCTGAGAAAGTTTCAGTGCTCGCAGAACTATTGGAATTGAAGAATTAGCACCATTGTTTATCTAAAGTTAAATCTTTGTCCAAATTAACTTGACTGCCATATCTTTGTATATTGCAGAATAAAATTGATAAAATAGGTTAGAATCATGAATAGTGACGTTTTAGAGTGTAAGAATTCAATGCATGTCAATAGGTCATCATATTTTATGTTTTTTTACGTGCTCCAGCTTCAACCAATGAAAGCAGTTAACTTCTTTCATAGGTTTTCACCATTTGTTTAGATATTCTGTGCATAATATCGCACATTATTCAATATTCATATTAATTCTAGTTGAAATGCCAAATGCCGAACATTTCAATTTTTTTAATGCCTGCCGGACAGGATAAAATTATTAAAAAAGAGGACATGTCCTCCTTTTGCCGGACGGATGATAACCCTAATATTAAAGTAGATCGTTCTTTTTTTCCCATGTGGATTATAATTTGCTAGGGATCTTTTTCGGTACCATACAGAGTTTTAAAAACCATTCAATAATTTATGAGGTGATACTATCCATGAAAAAAAAGAAAAGTTCATAAAAGTGGATCCTAAATTAATATATTTCGAGATATGACTGTTTGTTCACCAATATCATGGAAGATGCTCAGTGTGGTTTCCACTAAAAAGAAAGCATTCAGTATCCCGAGAGGTGGTAGTATTTATAAACAGAAAAAAGTCTAATAAACATGGGCCATAAAATTAAATTTTGTACCAAACAAGGGCTTTGAAATTGGTATTGTAAGAACAGCATATCTTCTAATATGAGCTCTTTGCTTGTTTCTTATTGGGCATACGGTATCATATCGGAAATGATGTAAACAAAAGGGTAATGAGGCGTGCAGTCATTTGCTCTCTGCAATAAACATACACCTAATAAGAAATAAACAAAGAGCACATATTAGAAAATAAGTGTTAGCAGGTGTTCCTTCAATTCCAGGAGCTGTTAATTTTACTTCAACAACAATTAATATAAAACCAGAACAAACTTCATCATTTGCACGACCTGTAGCTATTACAGCATTATTGATGAAGTTACAGGAGAATAGAGAAAATTACACAACGCAGAGCTGCACGCATTGTATTCTTCACCTGACATAATTAAGAACATTAAATCCAGACGCTTGAGATGGGCAGGGCATGTAGCACGTATGGGCGAATCCAGAAATGCATATAGAGTGTTGGTTGGGAGGCCGGCGGGAAAAAGACCTTTGGGGAGGCCGAGACGTAGATGGGAAGATAATATTAAAATGGATGAGGGAGGTGGGATATGATGGTAGAGACTGGATTAATCTTGCTCAGGATAGGGATCAATGGCGGGCTTATGTGAGGGCGGCAATGAACCTCCTGGTTCCTTAAATGCCAATAAGTAAGTAAATAAGTATTATTATTATTATTATTATTATTATTATTATTATTATTATTATTATTATTATTATTATGTGTTGTTAGAGCACTTGGTACATAGAACCAAGGACCCAAGTTCGATCCCCGGCGCCGGAGAGAGTTTTTCTCTTCTAATAATCATTGTTACCATAACAGATATATTTTGTAGGACCAAAAATTAATCTTTACGTAAATATCTTATTTATTAGGTGGATTGTATCTTTGTACTATATAAGAGGGCCATTTCATAAGACATAGCAACTATGTTAAGTTATATCTTCCGAATAACCGAAAATGTGGTTAGTTCAGTAAATACGTTTGAAAATCTATCGTACATTGTACGGGATGCCACCGCCAGATTGCGTCTGTGTGCATTAGTGGCTAGTTGACAGCACACGCAAAAGTTAGTACGCTAGAGGCTGGCTCAAGATGAATGTAAGTAAAGTTGAACAGCGGTCATACGTGAAAATTGCAGTTCTTCGTGGCAGAAATGCTCATCAGTGTCATTCTGAGCTACGAGAAGCATTGGGTGATAGTGCGTTGGAATAGCCTCCCTACTCGCCTGATTTCAGTACCAGAGGTGGTATACATGGACGAATCGCACAAAGGCGACGGTATTCAATGCGTGCATCAACGTTGGCAAAGATGTGTGGAAGTCTTGGGGAATTATTTTGAAGGGTGTTAGCTATGAGTAATGTACTTTGTTTCCTTTTGTGCATAATAAAATAATTATTTCTATTTACGCATCTTTCAATTTCCCTTACCCATTGCCTCCTGTACCCGGACCCAATTTGGTACTAGCATTGCGAAGCACATTCCAGTGACCTTCAATCGCATATAACTTTATTGGCTGATATAATATAGTTGTCATGACTTATGAAATGACTCTCGTAATACTACTATTTTGGATTTTTCTATGTTATAATATTTTCCTCTTCTATTCTTGTTCCAGAGGCGCTGTTGCCACGATTTGCTGAGCCTATTCCTAACGTGACTGTCACCATCGGCAGAGACGCTCTCCTAGCCTGTGTTGTGGACAACTTACGAGGATATAAGGTAGGCTACTTAAAGATATTTCGATTAATGTCCTGAGAGAAATCCGACTTAAAAAAGTAATCTACACTCTTCACACTTCCGAAGAAGCCAAACAGAAATATGAAATCGTACTCACAGTCATTCCATATAAATTTCTCTCATAGATGTATGAATAATGAACAATAAATTCTTCTTTATCAGTAGTAATAAATTTTTGGTTTTGTCAGGCCGAATATTAAAAATTCCTCTCGGATAATTGCAGGAGTTTCCATTAGCTCCTACATTCGTGAGTTCAATTACAGCAAGGATAATGTATTTTTAAGAACAATAAAAGTTCTAATAAAAGTTATAATGAAAATTCTTAACGTGACTACTTTCGGAATAAAAGTAAAGGTGGAAAATCCGCATAGTTTTTCCACGCCTGAAAAAAACTTATCCTTGATTGAGAAGGCTCCAAGTAAACCTTATCAAACACCGTTGTCAATGAAAAATTTAGCCTTTCAATCATCATGTGGGATAAGAATTAAAACTCACACTTTATTCCGCCTCAGAAGTGAATTCCTCCACACAATTATCTTCGTCGATCACATTTGAAAATGTTAGCAACCAACAAGTATTTCAAATTACATTTTTGACACTCGCAATTTTCTATAAAGAAATAATATTCCCCGTAGTGTTTCGTCTCATAAATTTTAGACATTAAGTGTAAAGAAATGTATTCACCATAATGTGATTCAAAATTTGGCTCCTATTTTAGTTCAGAAAGTTCATATTTGACCCGGAATTTGTATTTATTTTTGGACATCGTATAAAACAAATATTCAATCACTGATTATTTTTCAAAATGGTCCTCCAGTTGTCGACACTTCGACCGGCGACCTCGTAACTTTTTCATTTCTTCTCGAAAGAATACCTCAGATTTGATGTGCAGCCATTTCCGCACTTCTTTCGTCACCAAGTCATTCACTGCAAATGTTTTACCTCCTAAGCTTTTCTTCAGCAGTCTAAACATTTTACGTAGCACAGGGATAAGTCCGGATCGTATGGCGCATATGACAGCACTTCCCAGCCAAGTTCAGTAAGAGTATTTTGTGTGATTTTTGCGCAATCAAGACGGGCGTTGTCATGAAGCAGGATGATACATTTGTACAGTTTTTCACATCCTATGAACATTATAGTTTCTTTGTAAATTTGCCTTTCAAAAGACTATTATACCATGCTGCATTCACTGTTTGTTGATCTAAGAGAAAATCGAAAAATATAGGGAGTTTCACATCCTCGCCCGGGAAACCTGTAATCATTACTTTTCTCCCAGACTTTTTTCGTGGTGGTGAATCTGTATATTTCCATTCTTTGCTAGCAATCTTTGTTTCAGAATTGTATTAACGTACTAAATCTTACTGATTGTCACAATTCTATGCAAGAACTCGTGATCTTTTTAGTTGTGACGCTGAAGATGTTGGAAACAAAGTTCAACTTACTTTGTTTTGTTTTCCTGTCAGATTTTTGGGCACCTATCTTGCACACAGTTTAAAAAACTTTAGAAATGGTGAATAATTTAATTGATGCCACTTGCTTTCTTCACCAATTCAGACAATTACTCGTCGGTTTTCCCAAATAAGTTTCTCCAACGTATTTAATCGTTTTTTGTTCACAGAAGAAAGCCGCTGAACATGTAGCAGGCAGATGTGACTCTAAGATCGTAGAAAGAAACAATCTATTTTCCTGGAACTGTACTAAAAGTCTTCTAAAAATTTCAGCACCATTCGTTTCTACCGCACTAAGAATTTGATAACTCGCTGTGCAACAACATTCCAGGCAGAGATATTTTCCTAATTCGTTTTTGCTGCTAATTATTGCCAGAACCAAAAGATAAGTAATGAAAAAATGAAAGTTATCTAGAAATGTTATGATTACTTAATCGAAGGAAAAAAATAAAGTCCCGCTCAAATTCAAACCATCCACATATCGTGAGCTTATAGGAAAAAACTGGTATCAGTGATTTCCTATGTAGTTACCAACGTTTTCCAGTAACCCTACGATATCTGTACGATTACATTCTGCTATGAAGATCGTCATGATGTTATGAAGCATTGCGTCTTATATGACTTTCAAAAGAAACATATAATTTTTTTGTTACACATTTGAACACATTTCTGTAAGAAATTTGTAATATTTAAAATAAAATTTCTATTTGTATTAGATTACAAAATGTGAAGTTCTTAAAATTCATATTTATTATTTTATTTTCCATATCTGAACTGCTAAGTTATTTGAGCGTGACGTCCTTATGAATTACATGCTGTAGCTAACTAAATGTTTGTATTTTGAGTAGTCACGTAAAACTGTTATTACGAAAACTCACAAGAACATGCGTTATTTAAATAGAGTCAATATAATTTTAGTGTTTATATAGCCTTCTATTATATCTAAAGGAAGAGTAGAAAAGTGTTATTTTTATCTGAAACCCTTTAAATGACTCAAAACTCAAAGATAAAGTTTTTGTAACTTAAGTGAATAGTGACATTTAAGTGACTCGATTTTAAAATACCATACCTTTATCCAAAACTTTTTCAATTACTCAAAACTCAAAGATAAAGTTATTTCAACTAAGTGAAATAGTGAAAGTTTTACAAACTCAAATACAGCGTTATAGTAGCTGGAGCAAATTTTGAAATTTCTACAAATGCAACGACATCAACTAAAGAAGAACCTTGAAATTATCACACTTACCAAGAGATTATTATATCTATAATATCAATTTCTTTAAACTTCCACGAATTATAAAACTGTGTTAATGAATAAAATTCCTTCAATTTGCACAAAAATAAAATTCTATATCAACTGAAGCATAGCCTTTAAAATTCCACAAATTCTATACAGTATCTGCAATAATATTATCTTTATGTAAAACCCTTTAAATTAAGGTACTTAAAACTCAAGGATAAAGTTATTTCAATTAAGTGAATTAGTGAAGTTTTCGTACACTAAGATACAGCGTTATAGTAGCTGAAGCAATTGTTGAAATTTCTAGAAATTCAGAGATATCAAAAAAGAATTTTCTTTAAATTTTCACTGAATTGGAGAGATTAAAAATTGCGTTACAATGACTGAATCACATTCCTACAATTTCCATAAAAATAATAAAATTCTATATCAATTGAAATATATTATGTATTTTTTTTAATTTCATACATTCTATACAGAGTGCAGAAAAATATTATCTTTGTCCAAAATTCTTAAAATTGCTCAAACTGAAAGTTGAAGTTCTGTCATCTAAGTTGAATTCATTAATTTTTTAAAACTCAAATACAACGTTATGATGGCTGAAACGAATGTTGCATTTTTCACAAATTCTGAGATATGAACTGCAGACGTTTCCTTAAACTTTCACACATTCAAAGAGATTATTTCGTCTACAAAATCAGTTTCTTTAAACTTCCACGAACTAAAAAATTCAATTAACCTACATTGATTGAATCAAATTCCTACAATTTACACAACAATCAGAAAATTCTATATAGACTGAAACACACTTTTTGAAATTCCCCAAATTCTGTATAGTGTGTAGAAAAATATTTCCTTTATCCAAAACTTTTTAAATTACTCAAAATTCAAAGATAATGTTATTCCAACTAAAGTTAATTAGCGAAATTTTCAAAAATTGAAATACAGCGTTATAGAAATTGAGATAAATGTTTAAATTTCCACAACTTCAAAAGATATCAACTAAAAAATTTTATTTCATATTTACATATTCAAAGAGAGTATTATGTCTGTAAAAGCAATTTCTTTAAGTCTTTATAAATTCAAAAACTAGGTACGTTACATTGAACCACATTCCTGTAATTTCCACAAAAGTAACAAAATTCTATATCGAGTGAAGCATATTCTATAAAATTATACAAATTCTATACAGAGCGTAGAAAAATGCTTTCTTTGTCCAAAATCCTTTAAATTACTGAGAATTCAAAAGTAATATTATTCCACGTAAAATAAATTAGTGAACCTTTCATAAACTCAAACACAGCGTTATACTCGAAGAAGTAAATTCTTGAAATGTTCGCAAAATAAAAGATGTCAACTAAAGAAAAATCTTTAAATTTTGATATATCCAAGGAGATTATTAGTTCTATAAAAGCAATTTCTTTAAAATTTTAAGAATTAAAAAACTGCGGTAGATTGACTGAATCAAATTTCTACAATTTCCACAAAAAAAAAAATAAATTCTATATCAACTGAAGCATTTTCTTTAATTTCGCATATTGTACAGAGAAAGTAGAAAAAATTACTCGTATATTTATCCAAAACCCTTTAAATTATTCAAAACTAAAAGACAACGTTACTGCAAGTAACGCGAATAAGTGAAATTTTCGCAAACTGAAATATAGCGTTATAGTGAATGAAGGAAATTCTTGAATTTCCAAAAATTAAAAGAAAACAATTAATGCAAATTATTTAAATGTCCACATATTCAAAGATATTTTTACAACAATAAAAGCCAGTTATTTAAACTTCTACAAATTCGAAGACTACGTTGCATTGACTGAATCAAATATATTTTTTAAAATTCGACAAATTTCAATACAGTATTACATCTAAAACAGAAAATTATTGAAATTTTCACAAAATCAACAAAACTGTTACGTCGGCTGAGGAAAATTCGAAGATAGTGCCATATAATTTTTTTTTATATTAACATTTCTCTAAATTAAATCACGACTATATTTTTTGCATATTTCTTTTCATGGTTAATTTATAGTATCGATATCAAACAAGGCAAAGTGCTAAAAAGTTCCTGCAATTAGAATATATTAATTGGAATGGAAAGAAAACTATATTCGCTTTCCTAAATACACACTATTCTATCATCTAAAGTAAAGTTTCCAAAATTCAAAGATTATACTGCATCATACTAACTAAAACATCTTATTAAATCGATGATGATTAAATAAATACAAAGGTTATTAGATAATGTACATTATTTCCGCAAAAATTATTGTGGAACAACTTATTACTCAGTGTATCAAAATGAGAATCATTCCTACCTGTTGGCAGGTGGCCTGGGTTCGTGTCGACACGCAGACTATTCTGTCGATACACCACAATGTGATCACACAGAATCCCCGTATTTCCCTGTCGTATAACGACCACCGCTCGTGGTATCTGCACATCAAGAACGTGCACGAGGCTGACAGAGGCTGGTACATGTGTCAGGTCAACACCGACCCGATGCGTAGCCGACAGGGATACCTGCAAGTCGTAGGTAAGATGCCTATTTTAATACTATACTTTATTGTTAAATTAGTTAGAGAAGAAATTCTTTACTTCTAAAGCTAAATTTTAAACCCTTTGACAATTTTCTTCTCATATAACTGTACAAAAATATGTAAAAAAAAAAAACGTTAACTTATAAGGAAGCCTACTTGATTCACAAATTTATTCACTAATTTACTTATTTGTCTATTTATTTATGCACCGATTAATTATTATTATTATTATTATTATTATTATTATTATTATTATTATTACTTCGTTTTGATTGTTAGTATTTACTGTTTTATGTTCTCAATTTTATTTATGTATGTTTTTCTTGATTTAAGATATTATTTATTTATTTTTGCACCATTTTATTATTAGTAGGTATTATTTTCGTTTTGAAGATTCAAACTGTGCATAGTTATAGCACGAATGGCCTACGGGCTCTTGCGAAGGATCTTGTGTACATGAGTTTGTATAATTTATTATGCACCAATAAATGCACTTATCTATCTATCTATCTATCTATCTATCTATCTATCTATCTATCTATCTATCTATCTATCTATCTATCTATCTATCTATCTATCTATCTATCTATCTATCTATCTATCTATCTATCTATCTATCTATCTATCTATCTATCTATCTATCTATCTATCTATCTATCTATCTATCTATCTATCTATCTATCTATCTATCTATCTATCTACCTATCTACCTACCTACCTACCTACCTACCTACCTACCTACCTACCTACCTACCTATCTATCTATCTATCTATCTATCTATCTATCTATCTATCTATCTATCTATCTATCTATCTATCCATCCATCTACCTACCTACCTATCTATTTTTGCACCTTTGTATCTTCTGTTTGTGTATTGTGCTGAATTATAATTGGCCTCTGGCTGTTGTTCAGCACACAAATATTAATAATAAATAAATAAATTATTATTATTATTATTATTATTATTATTATTATTATTATTTATACATTGTCATTCATTTATCGACCCATTTCAGCCTGCATTGCAACTTATTGCATGGTTGAGAAAATATTATTTACTATAAAAATAGTTGTGTAACTATTTGTGTATTTAAAGTATACAGTGGACTCTCCTAAGTTCGACAAAACAGAATTGAAACTTCAGTCCAATAAGGATAGTGGGTGTGGCAGGTGAAATGAATACAAATTCTTATTGGTTATCCATCAACGAATAGAGTACTGTAGGGGAGACTGTTGCACCTTTAGCATAGTGTACCTTCGAACATTTTTTGTTTTTTAATTTTTCCTGCTACCTAGAGGACGCAAACTGAAGTAGATTGTGAAGAAAGCCGCTAAATAGCTCTGGTCGTAGTTTCGTTTTGATTTATTGCAAAGTGTGAGCTCTGTGGACAAAACAATTTTTTTAGTACCAGAAGCAAATATTTCGTTCATTGATACATGTTTTCTAACACAAAAGCAGATTGTATTTATTACTGTTTATCAAGTACAGTGTGTTCTCTATCATCTGGTGAGTAACAACATATTTTGATTTCCAAGAATTATTTGAATCCCTAGTTTTGGGAGCCATATTTGTTTAAACGTGCACCCTCTTGTATCTTTGAACACAAAACATCTTGTACCATAGAACATGTTCCAAGATACACGATACTATCGGTTTCTGTATTTCTTTTATTTTAAAATCATGTCACGAAGTAAGTCTGGAGTTAAGAGGCTCCCAATTGATCCGGATGCCTTGAAGAAAGCTGTTGAAGCAGTTATTGCTCCTCCAGGAAATAAAATGTCATCAGAAAGGCCTGCTCTGGTTTATGGTTGCAAATATATTTTAATATGATTGTCAGTTTTTACAGCTATATTCCCACCTATACTCTATGTGTTCCAACTTACAAGAGGTTATGTTCCAAGGTACATGAACCTGTTGCACCTTTGAACACATTACATATCCCTTCATTTTATTTTTTCCATCCATCATAGATCTGTAAAACAGGAAAATACATACAGGAAGTTGTAAAGGAATCTTCAATAATTATTTCAAGCATTTCTTCATTTAAAAAAATCATTTCCCAAAATTAAAAAAATTAAATGTGAAAAGTGTTTAAAGGTACAACAGTCTCCCCTACTTGCATTTCCTGCCCGCCCCGAGACTTGTGTATGCGCTTCTAGTACCACAGTGGGTTTCGACAGTTTCGTCTCACAAACGGCTCAGTTCTCAAAGAGAAAAAGAAGAGTTGATTAATTTAAAATCAGTGATCAATATGGATGTCCTAATCAATAAAATATTCTGTTTTCCTTTAACAAAAGTATCACTACAAGACACAGAACCAATTCCCATTCAAATGTCAAACCCATTTCTTAGTGCCCGTATAGGGGCATGTCTAATTCTCGTACGTAAGCAGTCGAACTATAGGATGTTGAACTTGATTTCTGTCGAACTTACGAGCTTCCACTGTATTTATAAATGCAACGGCTGATGTTCTAAGCTGTCTCGCCTTGAAGAGGAATAATCCAATCTTTTGTTCGTATTCTCTATTCCCCATGAGGTCAAGACATACAAGTGAACCTCTAATCCGACCTAACATCGAGGGTGGTAGATATTTTCTTCGAAGACGCTTTGTTACTAAATTACACGGAATCCAGTCAACCATCTTGAATGTTTGCTTACTGAGGTTCCTATCTCATAGCGAAGCATTACCAGCAGATCTGTAATAAATGTTCAAACATCCGAAAAATTATACTGCCCACAAAGTAACATCTAGAGCTGGGATATCGCCAGAGTCAGCTTGTGAATTTTGAAAAAAAAAATATTACCAATGTGCTGGTGAAATGGTTTATATGAGAAGTTGCTTGTCATCCTAGTATTAAAGTGACAACTACATTTATATTGGGTTGTAACTGAACCGACGCGTTTCTGAGCGTGAGATTGTATTTCAAATTGTTTCTTACAGCCCAAAAATTTGTAACATGGCCACAGAAACACTGTGTATATTGAGGATCGCGTAAGAGCAGTTCCTAAAAGACTAATTTGGCAGTCTCTTCAGTGTTGCCAACTAATACTAGATATCACCAAAAGAGGATAAAATCACACAATGTCATATACTATAATAATGATAATAATAATAATAATAATAATAATAATAATAGTAATAACAATAATAATATAGTATATATAATATAGTATTAACAATAACGATGTCTTGCTTATTTACCACATCTCACCTTTATGTTGGGGAGGTGTTTTCTAAAAGATTCAATAATTTGTGAACGAGTATATTTTTCTTCTGAACCTCTCGCACATTATGTTAGTAGTTAGTAGATTGGTGCATGATCTAATATTAAAATGTATTTTGTCTGACAACATGAAATTCACTGCTTTGTTTAAACAGTTGACGATTAACGAGACCTAACCTAAAAACGTATTTTGTTTGATCACGTGAAATGATCAGTATGAATTCCGAAAACGAATGTCATTTTGAAATGTATGCTTTAGAATATTTACTCCATTATTGTAATAAAAGTCTAAATTAATTAAAATGTGAAATGGTATTTCTATCGATTACTTAAGGGCATGTATCACACGAAATATGTTATATTTTTTTTACACTTAGCCTACCTGATTCTAATCTTGAAATTGTAACCACAACACAAAGCAACACATACAATAACAATTATGTATTAATATTAATACTGCTACTAATTAACGATTAGTATGTTCAAATTTCACAAGCTTCCAGTAATGGGCTCAGAAATCTAGAACAATGTGAATTTTCAGAATTTAAACTACTGACAACTTGTGTCACTGCTGCCAATATAACAGTTATAAAATCACTGCCAGTTGTAGTATTTCTCAGTACCGAAATTCGAAACGAAGTTGGCAAAAGAAAATTCAACCTGTACACTAGAAAATCACTATAATCCACTAGCTTATTTAGTAATGGGGAAAAAATGGTTAGGTTTCACCCTTAGGGTATTAAGTAAGCTGACCCGGACTATATATGAGTTTATCATTTAAAGAATACTGTCCCATGAACAAGCAACGATGGAGCATGAGAGCAGGGAGAGAGAGTACACTTAATGCTTAATGGCGGCACTAAAAGTACCTGAATGATAGGGACATGCGCCAGCCATTAGAGATAATGAGTGAATAATGAAATATTGATCAAATAATGGCTGGGGAAACGATAGCCCCTCGAAATATTCTGATCCAACATAAATTTTACCTTATTTGAAATCGGAACTTCGGTTTAAAAGCAGAATGCACCTGACAGTCTGATAATGGTGAGCAGTTCACAAGCTTTCGCATTTAGGCCTATGTAGTGAACTATGGTTACTTTAAAATCTCTTCCACCTAACAGCAACAGATCTGAATGGCATTTACACATTTCAAACGATACAAAGTTTAATACAAAAATGCTTAACGGTCACTATGCAAAATGTTAAATTGTTTCGTCCACAGTTTTAGTATGTCAGTGTTTCTAAAACTTCTTACAAGGCGGAATTCCTTTCAAACTACAGATAGTCAAAATACAGAACGATTTTAATCCAGTTTCATTGTTTTCCTATTACCATTACCATTATCATTATCATTATTATTAGACTAGTAGTAGTAGTAGTAGTAGTAGTAGTAGTAGTAGTAGTAGTAGTAGTAGTAGTTTTTTTATTTTTTATTTTACTTGATTATTTAACGACGCTGTATCAACTACGAGGTTATTTAGCGTCGATGAGATTGGTGATAGCGAGAAGAGGCCGAGGATTCGCCATAGACTACCTGACATTTCCTTATGGTTGGGGAAAACCTCGGAAAAAACCCAACCAGGTAATCAGCCCAAGCGGGAATCGAACCAGCGCCCGAACGCAATTCCGAGTCGGCAGGCAAGAGTAGTAATAGTAGTAGTACTAGTAGTAGTAGTTGTTGTTATTGTTATTATTATTATTACTATTAACATTACCATTATTATTATTATTATTATTATTATTATTATTATTATTATTATTATTATTATTATACATTTGCTGAGTGGGTGCAACTGCAAAAAAATTGAAACTGTGTTTAATAATACACATACATTCTCAAAATATTACTTTTTAATTTAATTGAAATCACAGTACTATGAAATTATATTAATAATAAATTTCTAAATTATAGACATCAGTTCAAAGAATTTAAGTGACCACAAGGGTCCTGAATACAATAAACATGTACAATATAATGTGATGTGATACATTAAAGAAAAAAGAAAGTTAATTGTTGAAGGCAAATATAAGTTGATTAATTGAAATAGAGATGATGATGTAATATTTGAAAAGAATCTTTGATAATATTTATAAGAATAGACATTACATAATCATAAGGAATGTGAAGTTCCTTAAGATAATTCCATGTGAATTTTGTAATTGAACCTCTACTGCCAAACAGCAAACCAATGACAGACCATTGTTTAAGAGGGACGTTGTACTTTTGAGAAAGATACGGCAGACAAGGTTCATATAAACATATATAGACTTCTTCTCAATATGAACTTCGGTGGCCTGATTTAGGTTTCTTTCGAAACGGATAGTAGGGTCAAGAACAAGAGCCCGTTTTAAGCGTCCGTTGATAGCAATAATGTCTGCCCGTCTAAAAGAACCATCTGATGATACACAATGTACTTCCTCATGAATCTCCCAATTTAAAGTTTTTAACGATATCGCCAAAGCATGTCGTACAGGATGATGTCTAGCATTGATCAGCAGCTCGCCTTTGGAGCATTGTCCAAGCACGTGTCCAAGTGTTTCAAGCTCGCTACAGTCTGGATGATGGCAGCGGGTTGTGCTTAGAGTTCTGCCCGGTATTGCGCGAACCGCCGAAATATTGCTTGACATTTATAAAGCATTGGTCCATTCTGAGGAAGATAGGCCCTTTCGATTGCTTACCCATGAGTTAGCCTTGGGGAGATAACTATAAACAATAACCTCTTTACCACGCAAGGTATGGTTTGTCCAAGTTTGGAATGCGTCATTTCTTAAGTGTTTACGAATTTTACGACCTGACCAGTTGATAGCATCAATAGCTGTGATATTCAAGTTTGACAGAGCAGAAACTTTTTCACTTACAAGGTCCCTAACATTGTGGAGATGGGAGTCATCAACACGAAGAAGAGTATTACAGATATTTATGTGTTGTACAGAAGCTTCCCAAGATGCTTTCATTAACGAAAGACCACGATATTTTTTAGGGGAGTAAAGCATTCCGTCTGGGCAGTCATGAGGAAGACCAATAAGCTCTTTGCATGCTCCTCTGGTAACTTTATCTAAATCATTAAGAAATTTGGCTTTGATTTGGTAGAGTGGAGCACACTGTAAGGGATAAGTAAGAGTGGGCCAGAGATATTGATTCATAATCGTTACCTTCTGATCAGGTTTTAATAAAGGGGAGAGACAGAGTTTAGAAATAGTTTTACTGAATGTGGTAAAAACTGCACATTTATCAAAAACGATTTCATCATTAAAATTAATACCAAGGTATTTAATGCGGTAATTAGGATTAGAAATGGATTGAATGAGCGAACCATTAGCGGACATGACATTAAACTGGGATATGACACCACTTTTAATCGCTATTAAATTGCACTTGTTAGGGTTAATAGCCAAACCAAGGGTAGAAAGGTTACTTTCTGCTAGACTAATCAGAGATGTAATTCCATTTTCACTACTTGAAATATACACAGTGAACCTTAAGTAATGTCATTAATTCCTGGAGGTATTCTTTGAGATATTTCAAATAAAAAAATTAATACAATTTGGCTCGTTTTTGCTTCCTTTTGGAGATAATAAAAATTTATATGAAACATTTTATATCGTGTTTTGGGAAAGCCATTGATTGAATTCCCAATATACTGATTCAATTTAAGAGAGCAATGTACTATGTAATTAGGACCAGGAAGTTCATGCATTTGCATATATTTTTCCATCGGCTGTAATTAACTGCTGATTAATTATCTTTATGAATCATCAACATTTAAGCTTATCAAACCAAATTTTACGTTGCATATGTTTGCATATTTGGCTTATTTTTTATAAATTCGTAATATTCATGATATTTATAGTATTATTATTGTGGCATATTTTCACGTTTAAAAGCAAATTAAAGCTGATAATATGTTGCATAAAATGCATAGTTTTGATTTTTAAAATCAAAGCATCACATTCTACTTTTGAAAACTGGTACTGAGTGAAATTATTATAATTATTTTTGAAAGGAAAGTATTGAAAGTTTCGGGGCACACCGGATGAGAACCACTGACTGTAGAGCATGGGAATTTTTATTATGTTATCGCTCGGTTGGGGAAGATTTGGACAGAGATTCCCATGCTTCAACTTCTCAACAATAAATACCATTTTAATCTCATCTACTCGTAGTTTGACCTATAATATTATTATATTTATTGAGTTATTATTATTATTATTACATATTTATTAGAGATATATCAAGAAATGAAGAATTTTATTAGTGCGTATTTATTGGCATATTTTAAGGTTTTTAAAGGCATACTTTGCATGCATATTTAATAAGTTTTTAGAACTTCCTGGTCTTAATGATAAATGACAAAGAATTTTAGTTTTGTCCTTTAAATGTGCATAGGGTTTTCAGGGGAAAGGCTGGTTAATTATGGTGGAAAACCAGTAAATAAGAAAAATGATTTAAATTAATCTTTGACATGTGAAAAATATATTACATAAAATTTTATGCGTCTTTATGGTCTTTTAGCTCCTGTGACGCCATTTTTTAATCAGTGGTGCACAAAGTTTTTAAATAACACTAAAATTTCATTGCAATTTTCTGAAACTTTAATTTTTTCTTTATTCTCATACAAAAAGTTATATAATGTCTTCGTGATTATTAATGCTATATGCATTATGTTTGGAACACACATTCTTCAGGCTATTAGGAATTTTTTCCTGTAATGTAAATATTTGTTATTTTGTTTTACTTAAAAAATATGTCTCCATATTTCTGTAAAAGTACAATACCTCTAAAATTCATTCTTAAAATGTAATTGTTTATCTTACAATTATATAAGCCAATATCAAAATTGTGCTCCAGACATTTTAAAGGGCTTGCTTTAAGAAATGAAATGTCATAGAGATTTTGCATGTATCGTCAAAAGTGGCTGAGATATAGGCTTATTCAGTTTAGTAAATTATTTCATTCTGGTATTCTTTTCAAAATTTGCCCCCCAAAACTAATTTGGACCTTAAGTTGCTGCGGCGATGATATTTCTACGTACAAAAAATTTAAAATGCACATCAATTAAAAAAAAACATTTAAAAAAATACCATCCTCTCCCCTTAACTTTGAGACTGTCCCTTTGGCTTGATGTTGGACTTCATGAGCAATTTTTGGGTTTTTTTTTAAATATCAACGAAAACTACAGAACGGATTATTCAATGGTAATATTCTACTGTTATTTTATTGTGTCCAAAATGAGGGCACTGAAGGTTACTCAGTAAACAAAGTCACAGATCGGAATATTTCAGTTTATATTTATTTTATAAACAATGAGTTAATTACTTTTCAATATACATCTTTACCCTCTACATGTATGAATTTTTCTCCATCATACAGGCTTTCCAATTTCTGCGGGCAAGAAATCTTTATTCTCATATCGTAGCCAGCATTGTACTTTTGTTTTCAATTAATCATATAATTTAATTTGATTCCTCCGAAGCTACCGGTGTTTTTCAGGCATTAGCGCGTTTGTTTGCTGACCCAGAGCTGCACTCGAGCGTGGGTTCGATCCCCGCCTGGACTGGTTACCTGGTTGTGTTTTTCCGAGTATTCCTCAACAGCTATCCGGATACCAGGTAACCTATGGCGAATCCTCGGTCTCATCTCGCCAAATATGATCTTGTTATGACCAATTTGATCGACGCTAAATAATATAATAGGTAGTTGATACAGTGTCATTCAATAACCAACTAAAAATTCTCCGAGGGCATCTTTAATAGGACCGAACAAGTGACATTCTGATAGTTTCTCTTTTATGCTTATCAACGTCACTGTTATGAATACAAACGAAAACATTGAACTATAGTTATAAACGCTGTATGCTATCTCACATTAGCAAACGGGGTTGTTTATAGAACTACAGCAAGATCAACACGTAGATTATTACATACAGCTCTGCTAGCAGTATTGGAACAAACATAGGTAATTATGCATAGGGCGTACAGACAGCTTAAAATAGCCCTAATCACAATACTGAACGGAAACGATGTTATTAGAAGACTCTAAAATGCAGTTAAAGAACCACTTGTTGAACATTTTTAATAACTAGATAATGTCACCAATCTTTAGAATATGTTCGAATGATGAAAAGTTAATTATTATCAGTGCAAAGCACTAGACAGCTAAGAGTAACCGGTTCTTCTTGTCTGATCTGGACTTAATTGAAATTCTTTTCCAATTTGTAACAACTTACACACGTATATCGGATTATATCATTATTAGCGTATGTCTCCACAATCGCCACAACACGAAAAACCAAATCGCCGAACAATTCAATTTAACCACAAACTCCATGAAACACCTAAACCAAGAAAAACAATATCTTCAAACAACATGATTAGAAAACAGAAACTTACGAAACAAGCAAATCACAAGAAAATTAAATCATCACATAACGTAATTAAATCACCAAGAACTCTAAGAAACAAACCATAAACAAACTAAGTATAAAAACCTAGTTAAACACCTAAATACCACAAAACAACCAAACTACCAAAAATCAAATCATAAAACAGACTAACTAATTGGTCATAATTTCAATATTAATGTGTTTTAATTGAAAGATAAGCATAGTATGGAGCTAGTGTCCAAAGGAACTTACAAACGTAATACTGCAATAGTATGAAAAACGTACTGAAAGTGGAAATTTAATGAAAGGCACTAAGTTCCATAGTTCAGAATCAGCAAAAAGATAGTGAAGAGGACAAACGAATGAAACAAAAATGGTTTTCTGTTCATAAAGTAAAAGTTTATTCTGTAATGCTTCTGGAAAACTGTTTGTGGTCATCATTTTTGTCAGGTACTGTATCATTTCAGTCAAATTCTTCTTCTTTTCGGTTAATACCTGGATTTTCTTCTAAGTTAACGAAAATATTTCAGAAAATGTTCCTCTGCAAACTTGCACTAAGTTACCTTGCCCATCTGGAACAGAGTAATGAATAGTTGCTTGTCTCCTGCTCTATGAAGGGTCATCGTAGGTACCATAACGTCTTCTTTTAACATGTGATACTTGCATCAGTCCCATCAAGTAACTCCCTCGCTTTTCAATATCTTCCAGGTCATAAAAATCTTCAAACAGCCCGACCTTGTGTTCATAGCTGAGGTTAAAATAGTCTGTCCAGGTATGGTGTAGGTTAGCGATCAGTAATGAGACTAGCATCCTGTGCTGGACGAGGTTTTGCAGGAACATGTTTATTATTTGAACTTATGTATTCATTTCCTCCATTTTTCAGCTTTCTTTTCATTGCAGCCTCAGTACCTTCTCCTTTAATTCGTCGTTTCTTTCCATTCAAACTCTTACAAATATCTGCCGCATCCGCCATTTAATCTAACTATGAGGAGGAAGCGCGCGGGACATAGAGCCTTTCATATGTTAACAGCAGCGGCAGTTAAACCGCATGCTATCTGTCGATTGCATTTGGTACTACATTTTCATTCGTGGCAGTTCCAGCTTTTAATACATTATAGGGCTTGGCATATAGATCCCATTTTGCACACAATTTCAAAATTCCTTATTATGGCACTTAGAGCCTTTTTTATTTCAAGTCTTCAATTAAAGTTTTTCTGGTGGTTTGGTTGCTTCGTACAGTTTAGGTGGCTTAGTTAGGTTGTCTGATGTCAATGGTTTCATGTAGGCCTACTGTAGTTTACTTGGTTCAATTAGGATGTTCGATGATTTTTTAATGATTTAGTTGTTTCGTGGAGTTTAGTTGGTTTAGTTAGGTTGTCTGATTATTTAATTTTTAATGGTTTGGTTATTTCTTTGGAATTAGGTAGGTTAATTAGGTTTGTTGGGGCCTTGGTAGCTCGATTGATGAATAAAACACACGTGGACTGTAGAAAATGTTTTTTTATTGTCCGGCAGCCTCTAGCTGCAACAGTACACTTCCATGATACTTACAGACGCCCCGATATTGCAGAGTTACCAACCTTGAAGTCCCAAACTACGGCAGAGTGCCACCCTTGAAGTCCCAAACAAGGTTCTTTGGTGATTTTATTATTATTATTATTATTATTATTATTATTATTATTATTATTTTCGATGCTTTCATTGTTTCGTGGAGTTTACATGTTTAGTTTTGTAGTTTGATTTTTTTTGGGGGGGGGGTTGAGTTGTTGCACGAGGTGTTACTTACAAATGGTTTTTAAGAACCCGGAGATTCATTGCTGTCCTCACATAAGCCTGCCATCGGTCCCATTCCGAGGCTTATGTTATGGTGTCGTAACAAGCTGTTTTTATGGTGATGGGTTGTTAACCCTTCGCCCAACCCCCAAGTGGAAGGATCACTCCTTATCGGTTGTCCGCGACTGCTTAGTCAATATATTCGCAGCTACTCTCCATATCTTGAGACCGTCTCCTCTATTCGCAACCTCAGGATACGCCATGCTGTGGTGATAGGGACCCACCATAGGTGGATTAATTATGGACATTATTATTTGGAAGAATTTTAGTTAAATTGTCCTTTAAATGTGCAAAAATTTGATCAAGAAATGTAACATTTCGCTCTTCAAAGGAATTTTACAATTTACATTTCTTCGGATCAAATTTCTACACATTTAAAGCACAAAACTAAATTTTTTTCAATCATTTGTTATCATAATACACTGCTCTCTTAAACTGGCTGTGCATATTGGGGATTAAATCAATGGCTTTTCTAAAATACGCTATGAAATGTTTCATATAAAATATTTTTTATCTCGAGAAGGAAGCAAGAACGAGCAAAATTGTTTGAAATGTGTCAAAGAATAACCCACTGAAATTAATGACATTACTTACGGTTCATGCTGTATACTATGCCAATATCGATATCGCAAAAATTTCATATAGTTCTAGTTCTTCATATCTGACGTAGCATGTCTTCGATATCCATTAATTCCTCAAATGAAACGATATATACAACGTTTTACACAATTTAGGAATTCTTGTTATGATATGTTAATGTCCTAATTTAATCTCTTATTGTTTCTTGTTACTGGCAATGTCTATCTGTACTATGTATGACTAAGACAAATAAATTTCATAGATAAAATATTAGACGATATGCGTAAAGTATTGTAAGTATTTGGCCTACGAATTAAGAATTTAAGATACTGAGTGACACAGAAGTCAGTCGACAAAAGGGAAACAATACTCTAATTGAAAATAATATTGAGGACCGTTTTTGCAAAACTTGCTAACTAAAAAAACTAAATTTTACAGGAGACACAAAAAAACTGAATGGAGACAAATAGATTATAGGTGCAACCATTACACTTTGACACACTACTATGAAGAAAAATAATTCAATTTTACTAAGAAAACTTTAACATTGTGTAGAGGCCTGCTTTATGTTAACGAATCCACCAAAATCTCAATTTTGCAAATTTTGCAGTTAGAAGGTTTTGCAAAAACGGTCCTCAATTGTATACAGTATGTTCACTACGCAAATATTTAAAATATGCTCCATTTACTTGAAGACAGTGCCTCACTCGATCTTGAAATTCTTCTGTCGCGCTTAAAAGTGTTGCAGGTGGGATATGGTGGATAACATGGGTAATCCTTTGTTTAAAGTCATCTAGAATAGATCTAGGCTGTGTATGAAAAACGTGCTATTCACAAATCCCCAAAGAAAAACATCAAGAAGTGTGAGGCAGTGTTGCCACGACCTACTCACGAAAATCAGGGGAAAACAATCGAAAAAAACAGGAGATTACAGTAGATTAATTAAACATGATTTTCTCTTCGCATTATAATATTAATTACAAAACAGTATATACTGTAAGAAAGATGATACTGTTGTATTACTATATAGCACATCCCTAACCAATGAAATATTACTATTGTCATCTTTACTCAGCGTATGTAAATAAGTCATGCAATTTTGTTTTTACACAGTAATGTCTCATTGACACTCTTTCGCATTAAAATGTATTAATCAGGAGTTTTTCGTATATTGACAAACGATTTTCGATAGAACGAGATTTATTTTAAAGATGATATTAAAGGCAGTACTGCATTAGCTGCGATTATAACAGGCGAAAATTATTCCTTTTCCTGTTTTTGCATAACTACCATTTAAACTGTTCATAATTTTCCCACTCTGATTTATAAATAATTCTGGGAAGGAGTATTTACTTTTCTTTCTTGCTGGAACATTTTCACTCATTTTAAAAGATCACTGTGCACGATATGTAACACAAAAATACCATTACCTACACTTTATTCTCTCACTGTTTCACGTGTTCTTGCTCTTTAAGCATCATTGCGGCGACGCGTTATGAGCGGGGAGACACAACGAGCTAGAAGAATATTCTTACTTCTAGCTCGTTGGGGAGACGAATGAAAACATTGTTTGACTTGTGTATAAGATGCAAAAGTAAGACATGGTGACATAATATAATATGTAATAAATTTAAAATCCGGGCATAGAACCAGATGACTCCAGCATGCCAAAAACGAAGGAGAAATTCGGACTTTTGACAAAAAAAGAAGTAGAGCAGTGGATTCAATGGAAAAGCAGGAAATCTCCTGCTTAATCAGTAGATATGGTAACACTGGTGTGAGGTCTGGTAACCGTGGGGACCATGACTGAGGTCCACTTCGTCCATCCCAGTGCACACCGAACATCTCATTAATCTGGCGAACTCAGAGCATAATGTGCCGTGGCTCCAGCTTGTTGAATCCACATTCTTAGCCGTTTGTTCAGTGGCAAAGGAGACGGAAACTCCATTACAGTGCTATCCAGCAATTCTCCATATGTGTGTTCGTTTACATTTCCCACAACCGTAACACCTAGTATTCACAACACACTATAACTTTTGGAGCACCATGGTTGTTAGCTTCACGCATATATCTTGGGTTTTTATTTGGACCAGTATCGTGGATTTTGTGTTCGAGTGTGCCAATCCAGACAGAATAAGCATTCGTCTTTGAACAGAACATGCTGAAGGAAGGATCGATCAGTACGCAAACGCTGTGTGATCCAGTTGCAATATGTTCGCCTCTTGAGTGGATCCTCTTCTCGCATTGTGTGTAAATACTGTAATTTGTAGGGGTGAAAACGTGCAGATTTCAATATTCTGCGAACAGAGTCTCTACTGAAAGCACTTTCTCGAGCCATATAGCGAATTTGCCTTTTAGGGCTGGCCATTATCTTCGCAATCACGTCTGTTGAATACTGTCTGTCAGTAGCAGATTTGGGACCAGAGGTGCAGACTGCTAGCTGTACAAATTTGGAAAATGTACTGTCAATCTAACAGTACAAATGAAAAAGGTCTCTCAGATTATGGACATCTTGGAGGGAACACGTCATTGTGTCACTTTGTACAATAATTATTTCAGTTTTACAGTTAGGAATGTTTCCCATTTGTCAACTGACTTTTGTGTCACTCGGTATGTAATGGAAGAAACTTATTCAGTGGAATACTATTCAAAATTGGTTTAAGTCGAACTGACATTTTCCCCAACAAATATCTATCATCATCATCGTCATCATCATCATCATCATCATCATCCATTACGAATGTAATGTGGACCTACCGCCTGTGACTACACAGTCTTTGAGAACTAAGTGGTCTCTCGTTTCTCTGTGTATGATCTGTACTCGGCACAAGGCGATATCTGTGATACATATTCATAGAGTCAGAGCGAATAACGGCAAGTTAAGGATCCGACATTACAAAAAACTTCTTTGTACGTGACTTTTACAAATAGTCCAGAAATATTTTGGGCATCGAGGGACGAATTTTCTCTCCTTTTGCGATTCGTCAGCCAGTGGATCTAAGGAGAGGTTATTATCGACAGAGGACCAGTTCCATCTTTTTCTCCCTTCTCAGTGATAGTCTGATAGAGAATGCGTCATTGGTCTTCCCTTCTTTACCTCACGTAGACCTTTAATTGCCTTCTTTCTCCTCTCTCTTGGCGTTCGAGGTTATTCGACGTCAGCGACACCCAGCGGAATTCCTACACCTGCTTTTCTTCCGTTCTTTATGAAAAAATTAAGACATTTGAAATTATTTATATAAATAGTCACATTAACGGTGGTCCGCCTATGTGACTTAAAAAGTAGCGCGTGAGCTTTCCTATTAATTGATTCATGATTCGATTCTCGGTATGGGCGAAGATTTATCTCTTTTCCATTGGACTGGGTGTTTGTCTCTTTGTACTTGTCCTGTAATGTCTTCACGATAGCCTTGCATCGTGATGATCACATATTCTGGGACGTCACTTTGTTAGGCAGTCTAGTGTTAGTCGGAATATATCTTCCCCTACACAGTATTGGATTGTAAGTCGGTATAATGGAGGTCAAATAATAAGACAAAAGTGAATAAGGTATAAATTTATGTATGTAATTAATTTTGTAAAAATGAATATAAAATGTAATATATGTGTATATTATAATCACTGTTAATACTTTTGCTATTTACAGAATAATATCAGTATTTTAGGGACTTTTTACAATTTTAATCCAATGTATTTCAATTTTTAACTGTTTGTTAGATGCATTAAGAATAAGGTGTGTGCAAATTTTGAGCTCAATCGGAGTTCTAGTTTCGAAGTTAATTTTATTTTAATTATCCAAATGAGTTAAATAAACAAAACGTTCCATTTGCATTACATTTAAATACAGCAAGTTATTTTTCTTCATACAAACACTAATACACGGGAAATATTTTAACGTTGAGAAATCCATGATATGTAGAGTAGTTTAGGCACAATACATTTTTTTAATATTAGACATTTACGACATCGCGTTGCTGGACAATTTTCAGCAGGACGCCAAAATGTGCATGACGAGGAGCGCAGTGGGAGGCCAACCATCATCACAGACGACCTTGTGGAGCAACGCACCATCTGCTTGCTCATGACGTTAGGCCATAGACCTGGCACAGCTGACGATCATTTTCAATCGGCGCTATGCCCTTTGCATTTAAAAACTTTATCACTGACCGCACTTCACACGCGGCGGGAGCTGGAATAGGAGCGTCCAACTTCAACCATTGCAACGAAGCTACTGAGAGCACTCGGAAAGTTCCGCTAGCGCATGAGCCATGCCAGGACATTACTCTAACACGTACACGCAGTCGCTTCGCGCAACATATGGTTTGCTAGCTGTGGCACGAGTGGGAAAGTTACTTTATGGACGCGCCTCGTATTTTTATTTACATAATTATTTTTAGCTTCTAATTTTCAATGTTATATCTCAGATAATATATTCATGAACGTGTACGAATATTTTCATTGAATTTGGTTAAAACTGCATGCGCATGGAACATTTTGAACATCAAAATGTAGTTTCGAGAAAAAGGCAAATTTGTGAAAAGAGATACAATACCGACATATGGAGCAGGCCTATATAAAAACGCTCCTGGAGCTCAAAGAAGACGTAGAAACACAACAAAAAAACCTCTTACTATCCAAGGAATATTTTCGTCCAAAAAAACGAAAATTGATTTTTCACCATTTTTTCGCAAAAAGAACTCAGTCCTAGTGCCCCTTAAAAGTTACATATCGACGCTATACAACTGCGAAGTTGATGATAAAATTATTTCAACTGAAATAATTTTATCATATTCGTGAAATTGGATATTTAATTTTGGTTCATTATATAAAATTATGAAGCTTGCATAACACAGTCTACTGTAAATAGCAATACGGAATCGTTAATTGAACGTTAGAAGGCAGTGACAGTTATTGACATAGTACATTATCGGTTTATAATGAGATTCTAAACATTTTTATTTATTTTCATGTTCAATAATACTGTCACTCAGAACTTCGTAACACTAATGGCTTCTGTGGAAATTCACCCCTCATAACAAGGACTTTATAAGTAGTAATCCGTGTTCCTTATACACAAAGATACCCTTCCTTCTCTCTGCTGTTATTGAGATACGTTTTCCGAAAAGATTACAATAATACGAGACAAAATCATTAACCTTACTATTCACAATGAAATTAAAATAGATTAAGGGATTTTTAGACTACGTGAACCAGTGTAAAATTCATTACAAATTTAATAATATTTAAAATGTAAAAGCATTCACATTCATCCCACTGAACAGAACTATTGATATACCAGATTTTACATGTTTATTAATTTTATTAAATATTAATAACCATAATAAATGTTGCATCAGAAAGATTGTTGTTTATTTATACAGAATGAACCGTAAGTAATGTCATTAATTTCAGGGGGTTATTCTTTGAGATATTTCATACAAAAAGTTGAATACAATTTTTGCTCGTTTTTGCTTCCTTTTCAAGATAAAATTGTTTTATATTAAACATTTCGCAGCGTATTTTGGGAAAGCCATTGATTTAATTGCCAGTATGCTGAGTCAGTTTAAGAGAGCAGTGCATTGTGATAATAAATCATTGAAATAATTTTAGTTTTGTCCATTAAATGTGCACAGATTTGATCCGAGCAAATCTAACTCTTCGTTCTGAAAATAAATTTTGAAATGTTACATTTGTTTGGATCAATTTTCTGCACCAAAGCTTTGAAAATAGTCTCGGAACAGCTGACAAGGGCATAAATGCGCATTAAATTATATGTTATATAAATGTCACATATAAGAATGTATTTTAAAGCAATTTTTTTATTTCACTGTTATCCACCATATAAAAACATCCTCTCCCCTTAAAGTCATTATGGCAATGTCTCGGGGAAAACTGTATAGGTTTTGATCACATAGTGGCAGAAGTCATGTGTGATAAAGCGCACATTTTTAATGTCACAGCTTATTTATGAATAAAACAATATGTAATGTTTTCACATGATGTGATGTATTATCTTACAAAAAATCTTCTTCGGTGTTGCTTTAGGCGCTAAAGTTTATAGAATTTTATTTATTTTAGTTGGTTATTTAACGACGCTATATCAACTACTAGGTTATTTAGCATCGATGAGCGAGACGATATTTGGCGAGATGAGGCGAGATGCATTCACATTACGGTTGGGGAAAACCTCAGAAAAAACCAACGTGGTAATCAGTCCAAGCGGGGATCGAACCCGCGCCCGAACACAACTTCAGACCGGCACGCAAGCGCCTTAACCGACTGAGCCAAATTTTATAGAAGACTTCCAAGAACATCTAATCTGACGCTCAAGATTTCTTTTTCTGGGGTTAAATAAAGGTCAACGCTTACGTCCCTTCCGCCTTCAATAACACTTTAGAAGGTAGAGAGAGAGGTCAGAAATACATGTATTAGATTTCCTTACAAAATACTCAGCATCATTATGACAAGAGATTTAATATTGTTAAGATGTGTTTACAATGACATTGTTACTGAACTAGAACAATTATTTTGTTTAAGCGAATAATTTGTGTTGTTTTGTAGGTTTATATATTCGCCGATGTTCGCTCTGCAGAAGAAGACCTGTCGTATTTGTTCCACCTTGTTATAAAAGTATTCGCTGTCCTCCACTCCCACTCCTTCATGTTTTAACCGCGTAAGGATTTTAGCATTGACCTTTCCATTAGTTTTTCATCTATACTAATAATAAATCTGTAGCCAAAATTGTTCTAGTAATTTTCGATTTTCCAAAAATAATTGATGTTAACATGTATAATTATAACCATCCTGAAACCGAAAATTGCTTTTTTGAAATTTTTGTCTGTCTGTCTGTCAGTCTGTCTGTCTGTTTGTTACCTTTTCACGCGATAATGGCTGTACCGATTTATATGAAAATTGGAATATAAATTAAGTTCGTTGTAACTTAGATTTTAGGCTATATGGCATTCAAACTACTTTATTTAAAGGGGCCTGAGTTAAATAAATCGAAATATCTAGCTTATTATTGCTTTTTGTGAAAAATGTTACATAACAAAAGTTTCTTTGAAAATGATTTCCGATAAGTTTTATTCTATGCAAAATTTTGATAGAACTTATATTTAAGGATATACAAGACTTTTAAAATAACAAAACAATACATTTTCACCGCCGCCCGCCTCAGATTATAGCTTTGTTGTTCCTGCAGTAACTCCTATGTGCAAAATATAAAATTTTTGAGTAAGAAGAAAAAACAGATTTATTCATTCCATGGCAATGGTACATAGGAGATCGTGAATTCTTACATTTTCGAAAGAAAGAAATATAATTACATATCACTATATATGCTGTATCACTATTTAAGTTATTTGAAGTGTTCAGAACCATAGTGGGCCAAGCGCCATTTAGTGAAGACGTAGAAAAAAGTGTTAAAATTAAGTTATTACCATAATTCAATTGAAACATATAGCAAGTAATATAATGTATACACATTAAAACTAAATGATAAATCTATCTTCATTAAACTATGATTGCATGTAATAACAAATAAGAAACATGTTAAAGGAATTGTCATTGCACCAAATGAGTGGTCTCTGGACCAAAATGATCGCATTTTAATTTTTAAATACAATTTAAATTAAGTAACATATGAAACTATATATCCTTCTATCAAACACGAATGTTCCCTGGATCAAACGTCCTATTTTAATTATGTAATTAGTTTATATTTATTTCTAACAGGTGCAGCGAAGCGCACGGGTACGGCTAGTATGAAATAAGATGGCGTCTTTAATGTCTTGGTTGCCTCTCTCGTGTTCGAAACTTGCAGGACACTATTCTGTACTATAATCATTACAATTTCTGCCAGGAACTGTACATTATGGGAGTTTATTCTGAGACACGTGTAGAATACAGCAGTGTGTAATTACTATTGCAGTTCCTCCCAGCATTGTGGACAGGGAGACAAGCACAGATATGGTTGTGCGGGAATCTGCCAACGTTACCCTCACCTGCAAGGCAACGGGTTACCCCGAGCCCTACGTCATGTGGAGGAGGGAGGACGGCGACGACATCAACTACAACGGGGAAAATGGTGAGTATCCATACTATATGCAATATACGAATACTTACTTACAAATGGCTTTTAAGGACCCGGAAGTTCATTGCCGCATGAGTCACAGTTGAACTACGACAAAAGACAATTTAGTATGATATTCTCATAAATGGATATTCCTCCCTTAGATTGAATAAAATGAAATTTGACAAATCGGCACTTAGCACATTTAGAATGTTAGGCCTAGGCCTTCAATTGTTGCTGTACGAGTCGGGTAAGTTAGTTTCGTATTTGTTGAATCGGACTATATTTTGTTGTAACAGTAACATGGGTCCTAAAAACTAATATTTTCTGAGAAGTGAGCAAAATGTTTACCCTCACTGTCAGAGAAGCATATCTTATACAGCAGGCATGTCAGAAATCAGACTCTAAATGTGCAGTTTTGTGCGCGGATCGCCGGTCTGTGCGGACTGCATCAATCTAGCGTTGCTCTTACCCGTTCTTAGCTGGAGGGGTGTACAATAATCAATTCTGCGCTTCTAGGGTTGGATTAAATAGACATTTGGACATTATAAACACAGTTAGTAGAAGGAAAAAAATACGGTTATTATCAGTGTCTATACTTAACAATTGTAATACAAGAAACTTTAGGCTTACTCAGTTATACTTCATAAAGTAGTGGTTTGTAAAGCATAATTTATTAATATGATTTTATATAGTATTTGAAGAAAAAAACATTGCAATAATTTCGAAACAACAACAAAAAAACAAGTATTTCATTTTACGTAGTAGGTACTAATTATTTTAAAGTAATAGACCCTACTCTTTCATTGTTCGTCGAGCATTATTATTTATTGGGAGCATTGGTACACAAATGTTGAAGAAAATATTATACTTCCAGTTAATTACATGCAGTAGGACATTGTGAAGTTTTTACACTGAAATGATTTCCTTGCTGTATGTCAATATAAATTAACATTAATATTAATAAATGATATAAATTAAGCTTAGAATTTAAATTCACATATAGTTTATTTGGAAAACGTTGAGAGCAAGTATCGACAAGTTGGAAGCGTTACTGAAAGAAATTAAAAGTGTAGTTCACAAGCTGTGAAGCGACGATATTCTATTTATGTCACGTTTAAAGGTTTATTAATGTAAGTATATTAGCATAATATAGTGACGTGAGATGGAAAATTTGCCATTATCTATTTTTCCAGAAAATTTTTCCGCCTTGCAAATAGTTGCTTTCTTCGCTCCTTACAACCTCAAGAGCCTCATATGTATTCCTCACTATATTCTCATCACTTACCAGCTTATGAAATGAAAGTCGTAAGTCGTCTAATCTTTGATGGCTGTCTTAGTACAGACTCCAAAACAACCTCATTGTCAAGTTCGTTTTTCCGTGAGAGTACTGATTAAGAAATAAGCGCTGACAATATCATATTTTGAGAACTTTACTAATCTGATCTAAACTGTCACAAGACTATTACCTCGACATGGACTGATGAAAGCCTTTCATTTTAAAATAATTATTGTTGGCTGAGGAAAACATTATAACAATTGTGTTATATGATTCGTAATTTCTCTTCTTCGTTATCTGTAACACTTCACTTTATTTATCATAACCCATTCACATACACAGCCAAATCAGCACCCGTACTGAAACTGCGTTAGTGAAAGGAAAGCTGATACGCTGCTGTTGCAGGTCTGTATAGCCCTGTCGCGTTCCCCTCCAAGGCGATTCACTCCCTCCAGGTAGGGGAATAGAAAGTGCACATCGCACAGAGATACTGCACAATGTGCAGGGTTTTGGCATGCCTGTTATACAGGGGATCATTTTCTTTTTACTTCAGTTTTTATTGTACCTGAGTTTTTTAATGTACTATCTCCTCTACTAGTTATAGTAAATTTCCAACGTCCTCCACACAGAACCAAGGCCGCGTAGGCAGTCAAAGTCGCCTTACACTCATAGTAAACAGTACTGAGTTAGTGAGTATAGTACGTTCCAGAAATATGTTCGCGTTTTCCAGTGACGAAAGAGCTTTAAATATTGAATCGTATTTTCACACAGGTACTGTCGTCCATTTGTCTACGTCGTATCCCGGTTTCCCCCACCCACTTCTGCTCGCCCCTCTGTGAAGGCTAGTGGCTGGGCTGTCTTAGCTCTTTTCTGAAAACATTAATTTCTGTTAGGAATTGGACGTCTACGTAATATTATACAACTGTTTAAAATAACTTAAATAAAAGGGCCTCGTTAAGTAATTAACTGTCACGTGATTTCCCCCTTTCTACGATCCAGCGACAAAACCACTTGGACGGACAGTAGATGGCATGTCTGAGTAATTTTATCTTTTCGGATCGGGCAGAAGTGAAGATTTAATTTACAGTAAGTAAGGTATTCTTTTATAAAGTAGGTACAGAATTATTTCAACATGAGTTACTAGTACGAAGGACGAAACTTGTAATTGGAATTAGGTACAATAGTCTATAGTGCGATAATATGCACAAACGAACTGAAGCCTGTACCGAAATGAACGGCCACCATTTTCAAAAATGTGTTTAAAGATCCATATTATGATTATTTTTCAATTTAACTTAATTCTCTATATTGTAGCCTACGCTAATGTGCTGTAGACAGTATAATATAAAATCCACAATGAATACGTTCGAATGGATAGCTCAGTTCGTGAGTAAAAACGCTTATTGTTAATACAGTACTGTATTTTGATTAAACGAAAATGTAATTATAATTATCAAACTCAAAATCGCGATATTTTCTAGTTTACGTAAATGGATGAACTACTTTTCTTCCCTCCTATACCTAGTAAAGTGATTTGTTTGTATTTTACGCCAGTATCATCGAACTCCAGTCATGGAAGGGGGTAGCAAACGGTGTTTCCGGTTCTCAACCGTTAATCCAAAGGTATAGCCAGGTTAATATTACAAACGTTATTAAAATAAAATGATGTTCCTGTACTATTAACTCTTGGAAAGAAATGAAACACATAGTGACAAATGGTTGCATATTGTTTCCTAATTTGCTTCTTGCCAAAGAGCTCACAGTGGAAGATATGCTGCTCTTACAGTGATGGTGAACATTTGCTCATTTCTCAGAAGATATTAATTCTTGGAACTATGTTTATAGGACTTTTATTTCTCGATTTAATGCATACTACCTCCTCTATAAATATTGGAACTTTTTCAGAACATCCCGTATAGCCTATAATCCAGCAACAATAACACGTAAAAATCCTCTTAAAACGTTCATCACAGAATGACGTTTCATAGCGTTCGTCTCATACCTTACTTCAGTTGCACTTAAAAAAATTATGCACATGTTCCTATGGTCTGTCCTTCACATTCTTTGTATTGTAACTTTACCCTGCCATTCCCGAGAAATAAAAAAAAATCGTCTGTCACTTCAGGAGGTCATTAATCCTATTAAATTTATTAGAAACTATTTTTGGTGAAAGCTATCCACTGACAAAGTTTGTAAAATTTTCTTCATCAACCTGAACATACTTTGTGTAATTTTTATGTAGAAAATTTCATTTTTCTCAATCTGCATTGCATTTTATCTGGACGCATTGGTGTTTTTCACATGCACATGAGGTTTTTCATTGCCATGAACGACCATTTATATGCGTTCAGGCCTGCTGGTCTCGTCTCAACTTCAAGATAGTTCATTCTCTCTTTGTTGTAGTTCGACATTTCCCAGAAAGTTATCAGCAGTCAAAGTTTTCCTCAGTCGCGTTACAAGTGCCGCGCTCAGTAATTTGATATTGAATGCTTTTTTCGACACACAAAATTCATTGTAATCAAACTCTTAAAGATTCTTATTCATTTCAAATGTAAATTCTGACACTGATTCTTTTGTTGATCTATGAAAACACGGGTATGAAATAGCAGTTTATAATTCTTTTTGCAGTTTGTGGACCGGGAGAAAGATAGGGGGACGGTTGTACAAGAATCAGCCCAACCTAACACTCACTACCCACTAGCAGGGGGTCGGCGCACACACCCGTTTGTTACGTGCCCAGGGAGTGACAGCTAATTAGGTGAGTAATGTTGCAATTGTATACGCGTAACTCTTCCCGGTCCACAATGCTGGGAATATTAATAAAACTGCTATTTCATACACTTTATATCTAGATGTTTATTTGTGATCGAATTCTTGTGGCTATTATCGTAGCGCTATGTAACCCGTTTCCTATTTCTCACAACTCCGCTTTGATTTTTCCTTCAGGAAAATACAGGGCGTTAGAAAAGTTTCTGTGCAGTTGGTTTAACTAATGAGGCAGGTAAATGAATCGTAAAACAGCGAACGCTAAGCTCCGCCCACGACCCCTTTCCACTTTTCCCCCTACAAGCTCACCATACACTCTAGCGAGAAAGAGTATAAATAGAGGTTTAGTAGGGTGGGGTGGTGACATCTATTGGAGGAAAGTGGAACAAAAAGAGTGAATGCGGCATCTACGAAGCAAAAGAGGAACTTCGTCCTGCCTCCCTCTGTCTCTCCTCTCTCTCTCCAGTCTCTCCTTCTCTCTTTTTTTTTTCTTATGGCTTTGCAGAGGGTAGTATTCGATCCGTGTATCTTCCTAACGAAACGCACGCACGCATTTTGGTCCTGCTTTAGACCTCTCGGCTACCGAGGCGGGTTGGTGGTATAAGGGAAAATGAATCTATTTATATTCAAGGGAACTGCCATAACGTATTGCAGAAATGCAATGTGTGTCGTTAATACGATATACTTCGAGGACAGTGCAAAGTTAACAAGTGAGTGTTGTTTTATTCAAAGTATGCGTTAGTTTGTGGTTGTTGTCTAATGCACAACAATTTGGTTGTACTGTGTTGTGTTGTGTTGTGTTAGTTCGAGAAAAAAAAAGTAAATTCGGTTGTATTGTGTTGTAAAATATGAAATACGTGCGAGGCGGTAGGCAGTGATCCACCGAAGCGGGACAGAGAGAGAGAGAGATAGCAGGCGAGCGAGGTGCCGAGCAGCGAGGATGGGGATAACTTCCCCTACTGGCGTTCGCTGTTTTACGATTTTACCAATACGAAGTTCTTGGAAACACTGTCTAACTGGAAGTCAGTCCCATCCGCCAAAGTTTGCCTTTTGACTTAGAGGTTTCGTAAATTGAGTCCAATTTACATATTTCGCGGTAAATTGAGTCCTCCTCCATTTGGGTAACGAGTACGTTGAGTCCCATCTTAATTCTGTTGATGGATAAGTTAAATCCCTGTAAGTAATGTTAGGCAAAATTTTCCATCCCACTGCGCAACCATTTTGCAGGTTGGTGTGGTTAAAAATTTTGTCTTGATAGGCTTGATAGTCGTTTGTCTAAAAAATTGGTTAAAATTTCTTTTGTCGTGTTTCATCATACAGGTTTAAATGAAACAGTTTTCACAAAATTTTATCATACAGATAAACATTGAAATGAAACAGTTTTCACAAATTCAAATCTCGTTATATCATGGTTACTCAATTTAATCTGTTCCCACAAAAATGCTTCTTTTTCCATTATTTTATTTTTCTTTCTTCCTATGCATCGTAAATTAACATACACATCTGACTGAATGTCGTTCAGAACGTCAACAAAGTTGTATATGTTTGGATGAGAGCCATTCAGTTTTCCATGGAAATATTCACAGCTATTTGTTGTTCGGTTTGTGGTAGCTGTGAAATCAACCCAAATAGCACAGGGAAACACTGAATCTGTTGCAATGTACTGTATGTCTTCAGGATGTAATCAGTGAATTGTATTTTTGTGTCTTCTGATTGTACAGTCACAAAATCTTCGACGAAGCAGTCGTCTACGTCATCTGGGCTTAAAAAGGGAAGATCGAATTTTGTTCATATCGATAAAAATAAATCTAATAAAGAATCATTTATCCCTTTGGCATATTTCAACAGTGTGGACGGTTTTCGTGTAAATTTAATTTTAAAAATACTAATTTCAAGCCACTGAACGATGCAACGAGATTGCAACGTTGTAGCCAGAGACGGAGGCGACTGTGTTAGTAGCGATATTGCCAGACTGCTGAAACTTCCAACTTAATTTTATAATTAACCGTGCATTTAATCACAAAACGTAATATAGGTTTTCTATTCATATCAGTGTACCCTACCGCCCCTTTCCATCTGTAGGATTATTTCCCTTCCACTCTGTATACATAAAGAACAGCAGCGCCAACAGGCACAGACATTTATCTCTTTCTTTATATCATAGTCTGAAAATGCAAAGCTAGTACTTCCTATGCCAAACTCATTCTCTTTCAATTAATGTTTTGTGTTCCATATATTAAATTTGTAAAATCTAGTTACCGTGTGTACATCCTGTGTAGCAATTGACTTGGACTAAAGAATGCCAAACATTCTTTTTTAATTAATGTTTTTATCCATATGTTTGTAAAATTAGTATTATTAAACACTAAATTCGTAATTAAAAAACTATAAAATATCTTTTTTTTTTCAATGTTTTCGAAATAACTTAATCCTGTTCCAGTAAATTTTCTATAATATGGACTTTCACTAATTCGGACTGGATTTTCCTCAACTAGTCCCAATTTGTGAGGTTCTACTGTAACAAAAACAACATGTACTGGAGCTCCGAAAAACCCAACCCCTTTCCTGAAAACTCCCTCGATAATAAATGGAAATAGGAATATGGTGCTCTATGAATGACGAAAAAGTAATAGGCCCATTTTTAACAAACTATTATTGTCCAAACGTATGTGGAAATGTCGTTGCGTCACTTTCGATGAATCAGAGATAACACATTTCGTCTGTAACCCGTGCGTGAGAACGTATCGGCCAGAGAGTCAAGTTCATGTTTATTTTTTATAACAAAATCTTTGTTACATCCGATATTTGCTTTAAATCTTCCATTTTTCTCGATTTTAAATATGTATTTTTGCAGTGATATTTATTTGTATAGTTTATGCGCAAATATTCTGAAGTTTTATGTCTCTTGAGTAATAATTTAACCTTCTGTAAATATTAATTGATATATCGGTTTCCATTTTCTCACCAAGCGACACTGAAATATCGATTAAGATAATGTGATCGTGGAAGTTGTGAAACGTTCTGAGAGAGTACGTAAATGAATTTTATTATAGACGAGACGAATAAATGAATCTAGTTGCTCAGTAGATCTGCGTAATAGCTCTATGAGGCAGTTTGATTAGAAACATTGCTGCCATTAAGGCAAGATAACCTGTCTGGAAGTTTGCTTACACAACACGCCAGCATTTAAAGTTAAGCTGTTTGCTGTTTAGGTTAAGTATGGCAGACTAGAGCCTGCGGTGTGCCGATGACAACTCCGCGGACTGTAATCCTACGCCCTTAGTTGAAGGCAAGTTTAATCCCAGCCCACAATCCCCTGCGCTTTTCACTTCCATTATACTCCTCTAAGTCCTTTACCCAGTGTTAGGACTTCCTCGGCATCCCTATATGGGCACCTAAAACACATAAATTTATCCCATTCTAAAGCCCAACGTAATCCATACAACACTGCAGAAGTATCTACACCCATCAAACTTTACTGAACTTCATCACATGCTTTTCGTGATCGCCAGAGTTGTCCAGCAATCGAAGCTTAGCCACGACTTCTGCGTCAAGTCTTAAGAAACTATCTTCGATACATTTTAACATACTGTGCGTCAACTCCGCAAACTTTTCCACTGCAGAACCTTTTCGAGTCCACTGGGACTCTCAAAAAATATACAGGATTTACAACTGGTGGTGAACGAACTACTGTCGGACCTCTGCTCATTTCAAGATCATTTTTATATGCTTCTTAACTTTTTATAAAAAATACAACGACATCGAATAAAATGTCAGGTATTCTGTTCTTCAATAACTTTCAAAATAATTGATTAAATAATTTGTTTTTCTTTTAAAAATATGAAGAGACTTGCCAAGTTTTCTTTCTTACATTGGTACTAGGTGCTGCAGTGTGTCGGGCGATTATGACAACATTACAAGTATTGAAATATTAGGTTTATGCGTAAGTTCGGGGCGTTTCTGTTCATTGCAACACTGCACAGTGGGCCAGAATCTCAATATAGCTGTAAAAATTATGTTTTTTTCAAAATCACTGAAGTTGGTGTTTCTAAACTGTAAACACTAACCAGATGTCTGCACTTCAGAAATCAGCAGCACGAAAGAGATTCGGAAAGATTAACAAGAGTAAATACATTGCGGAAGTTGATGACTGATAAACATCCGGGACGTGAGTTGAAGCGTTGCAAGGGAAGATTGTTCTGTGTTGCGCTTCAGGGGTTAGGTATAGTTTACAGCAGTAAAATTTTTGGAAATATTTAACATTTTTTTCCTCCATTACTGTATCTTATACAATAATGAAAATTGGTATGTGTAAAACACTGTCCTTCTGCTATACGAAAAAAATATTTTTACGATTTTAAAAAACTATTTACATTTTTTTTTTTTTTTTCAAAATTCAAAATGATGCCAGTTTACTGTGCAGTGACGAAGCGTTTCCCTCATAACTCATAAACTTGTTAACTTTTTCACGTTCTCTCTCTTTTATTTTATTGCTGAAACTCATGTTTACAATATCATGCTTTCTCAACTACATTCCTCAATAAATAATATTCTTTTTTTAATTTGTGCTAGAAGAAAATACTGATATTTAACCATTTTTAAATGAATTTATTTTTTATCAGACAATCTATCAAAGGTAGAGTAGTGATCTTGTATCATATTATAGATATGACATGCATAAATACACACAAAATATTTCATCACAGAATGTTGGATAGTTTTTGAGTTAAGTGGGAAAACCTTCATCACTGCACAGTGAACTGAATTTTGAAAAAAAAATGTAAATAATTTTTTCAATCGTAAAAATATTTTTTTCCTGTAGCAGAAAGACAGTGTTTTACATATACTGATTTTCATTATTGTACAACATACAGTAATGGACAAAAAAATTTTGAATATTTCCAAAATTTTACTGCTGTAAGCTGTACCTAACTCCTTAAGCAAAACAATTTTTTTTTTTAATTTCACGTGGAAAGTCTACCCAAAGTTATGTATGTTTGGTTTATATAAAGTTTACTTAATTTATTTCAAGTTAATATTGTAATAAAAATTGTCGAAATTACTGAATTGAAAATTACATTTTCGGTCTTGAAATTTATTTTTAAACTTAGATTTTAAAAAAATCGGCACTTACTCGCACGGAATTTTTATGACCAAAATACAGAACAACATTTAGATTTTAAATCTTGGACTTTAAATCCGATATTGCGATTTAACTGCAACCGTGCGCCTTTCTTTTTAGGGTGGCTGCCTTCGTTGACTCGTAAAGAGTTATAGGAATTAATGCTCGAGAAGAAAAGCTCTTCAGAAACATTATAGAGTATGTATTGACTAGATTATAAACAGGATAGTGTTCACAGAGTGTTTTAAGTGAATTAAGAAATCTATTTGTTATTTTATGAATGGTTTTAAGAAGAGATGGAAATTGTGCGGGACAATAAAGACAGGTTTCTGGTGAAATATTCAGAATGGTTGAAGGCTGAAGTGAAATTAGCCAATGGTATAGCTAAAAAATTCCACATTTCGCTTACCGGAGGGACGGACAAACATTTCAGTCGCGAGTTTAAGTTCTTTTCTGAAAATTCCTTTGTAGGCAAAGGAACAATAATTTGTTTCGTTTTGAGTCCTTCCTCATAAAAGGAATTTTTGGGCCGCCCAACATCCGAAACTAATAGCAATGGATCTGATAATGTTACACCACTAGGTTCCTACTGAAGATGATATTTTAAGGTGAGGTCTGCAAGACGGAGATAGTTGCATTGTCCGTCAGACTACAAAAACTGGCTATGTTGAGTGTTGCAAAATCGCCCGGTTCACTGCCGCACCTAGTATATCTCAATGTGGACACAGTTATGCTCTACAGCAGCGTTTCTCAAATTATGGTCCGCGGACCACTTGTGGTCCTTGAGGTCTGCCCTTGTGGTCCTTCAAAAAAGACAGAAGAAAAAATAAAATTCAAACGAATTGCGTATTACATTATATCTGAAAATCTCAGAGATTGGAAATTACACATGGCAATCGCTTTCACTTTTTCTCCCAGTACTGACATTTTATGAAATTTATTACCCTGCCCGTCTATCGACTTCCCACTCTACTCTCAGCAACAAAAGAGGTATTTAAAGCACTATGAACGTGGTATTTCTCGCCATCTTTTCCCTGCACTTCTGGTGCTGCCCAACCAGGGACCACCCGAATTCATTACAGAGATCCAAAGTACCGAACCTTTTCATGTATTTATGACTTTAAATCTTTCTTATGTGGTACGCTAATAGTTGTCTATGTCTCTGTTAAATAGTGCCCATTATACATAATGAAAAACTGGCTTCGATCCGGATCTTTGAAAAGAAAGGAACGTGATGATATGCTTCATTTAGGCACTGCTAATAGTTCAGAAGCTGTGTGTGAAAATATTAATATCAATGATTCTAGTGTTATTAAAGAAATGTCTAGTCATACAAATATAGGCCTAGAACAAGTGTGTAAGAATCGACTGGCTCATTTATCTCATTAATGAGAGAACCAGCAATTTTAGTTAATAAGTTAAAGATTATCCAAACTCTAATAGCATTGAATTATTAAAAAACGAAAATGAATTTTCTTTTATTAACATTATCTTAATTAGCTAATACTAATGTAAAATTAATTGAATTAATGAATGGCATTAAAATATGCTACAAAAATTACAAATTTACTTTCGAAGGGAACAAGAGTAGCCTAAGGTGATCCGCGGAACTGTTCTGACTTAAAAAAGTGATCCCCACTTCAAAAAAGTTTTAGAAACGCTGCTCTACAGACATTAAATGATATTCGATTTGCCTCTACCAATGTAAAAGAGAATACTTGAAGTGTTTTCCACTTTTTCAAAGAAAAGTAAATTATTTCGTCCATTATTTTGCAAGTTATCACTTATCACACATGAAATTCTGAACATCCTTTTGGATAACTCTGAATAGTGAGTATTGTAACGCTTAAAAATCAATTTCCAGGTTTGCGTGCAATTTAACAATAAATAATTTCAAAATTAAGAGAGGAGCCATGAACGGCGACTTCCTTTCTGGTCTCTGACATGAAGCACAAATATGATCTCTAAGAGAGAAACAGAGAGAGAAAGTTGAGCTTTTGGTCTTTATAATACAGTATTATGTAGTGGAAGTTTAAAATCTCATTGCATTAGTCTCCTTGGGAGGAAACACATCGCAATATTCGTAAATTAAAATAACTAGGATTAGGCTATGCTCAATGACTTCTTACAAGGTGTCGGCACACCAACCCTAATCCATGGTTCTTGCAACTACACCAAACTATAAAGTCGATTACTTAGAGCAGAATTTACCAACGTGCAAGTTTGGCTTTAATTAGAGGGAGATCACAGTTTACATGTAGGAGTTTATATTCAATTTCCAGTCATTCTACAGAATACATCTCACTGAAGTGTTCGTTAATGTAAGATTTGTCTGCAATTAATAGGATAACATGAAAACTGTTTAATATTTACCAAAGTACACAAAGATAGTATTAAAAATACCATAAAAACATGCATAAAACTAACAACACTAACAGTCGAAATATAATTTCATGAAGAAAACAGATGTGAATTTGAGTGTTTTTTCCTTCGGGTATTACTCGATCAAGGCGAGAGGAGCCGCGGGCGTAATGTGAACTATCACGATGCGGTATTACGAACGCAGAAACAGTAGCGCCACGGCTCCGGGCTGCAGGACTCCACTGGCCTTGGTCGAGTAATAACTAGGGAAAGGGATTTGGAGTATTATAAAGAATGGTGAAACGTAGTATAGATATTCGTAGATCAGTGACTGTCAAGCGAGCTGCGTCACAGAGCATGGACGAGTACAGTTCACTTCATACAAACTTACACGCAACGTGCTGTAAACGTATTTCAGAATAAACATATGGAATAGTTTAATGACATATAGTGGCCTACATACATAATCTGTATTTCACTTTGAACTACATGTGTTTTTCTTGGCAACGCACAAAACATCAATAAACAACATTACAAATATACATAATTAAATATCAATCTCTGCGTCCTCGCGTGTCAGGGGAAATATTGATGGCTGATAGTTGTCTTCTGTATGGAACTCGACTCTGAATATGTGTGTTTTTCTGTCAGGAGCGTGCTAAATTAAAACCTTTATTTACAATATCATGAAATATGATAATATGTACACAACGTACACTACAGTATTTAGAATATATATATATATATATATATATATATATATATATATATATATATATATATATTACTACAATATTTACAACATAGCCTAATAGAGTATCATTAAATGATGAACAAAATGTAGAGCCAAACGAAATGACATTTTCAATTAATGCTATGTTTTGGTGATGAAACAATTATTCCTGCTGTGCCTTGTTATAATAAATTGTAAATATCATTTTCAAATTTTCTAAACACAACTTTGCTCTTTTGCAAGGAAGGAAATTTTTTAACATAGAAAAACTCCGCTCTACATCTGCAGAGACAATTGGAGAGTACTTGAAACAAAATACGTCAATTAAATTCACATGTTGAATGACGTCATTGGGACACGTGTTTGTTAGTGCATCTGAAATCCGACTGAGAATACTGTACCTATCATTTTTAATCAAAACTCTGTTCATTTTTACACCAACACGTTTTCCTACTTCACCTTCTACTGCACTCAGTTTATTTACAATAGTACTCATAATATTTATTTGCTTAACTAGTTCTACTCCTGACTGTACTAATCGAATAATGGCATCCGATAAATATAAAAAATTTGACTTAATATCCATGATTTCTTTTTTGATTATTCTATCATTTAGCAGTTCCTGGCATATTTGAATCGCAGTCGAAAGACTGGACCACTTTCTTCACAGATTGGAGGTGATGTGCGTAATAATATTTATTGCAAGCTTCTAACCATGACCCCCATCTCTCAAGAACTGGATATGGGGGAAGCGATAATTTAGGGAATTGTTTCCTGAATTTTGATACTCGATCTTAGCTTTTACAAATATAGTCTTTCAATTTTGTATTGTTAGTTGGTTTCACTTTCGGCATTGTACATGCACTTCACTACGCTGAACTGCAAACCTGCATGTTGAAGTTCTTATGCGGAAACTGTCCCGTTCACCTGTTGTTGACGTGCAGAGATCTGCGAGTATGTCATGGAGGGGAGGACTTGGTATAAAGGGTTGTAAACAAATGACTGTGTAGATGCCAATACTAGCTTTTACTACTCCAAATTCCGTCCCCTAGTAATAACAGATCACTACCTCAAACTAAAATGACTTAATTTTACTGTAGTTTTCACGACATAGCCAATGGAAGATATTCCCACTGATGTTGAAAAATCTATTAGAGAACTACAAAAAGAAATACCCGTAAAACTTGGCAATATATTAGAATTTATTAAAACAAAAAATAAATCGTGTATTTTCCAATTCAGTAAAATCTTCTCTAGCGATAACAGTAGTAAGCTTACAGTATCACGATCTTCTCGGCAGATAAAGGGAATGCCAAGGAGAAACTCAAAACAGATTGAAAATTCCAAATTAATTTTCTCAAGAACGGGATATAGACCTTGAAGATAATTTTTGTCAACTTGAAGCGGGGGTAAATAATTTGAATACAACATTAAGACAAAGCTTACGAAATCAGAAGCTTGTAAATATAGAGTTATCATTAAAGACGAGAATTCCATGCAAATGCATGTTTTTATAGGAACATAGGACATAGCTCAAACTTAGTATTTATCTATTTCATTACTTTCCGATTCCAAATATGTGTTCTTTTTCCGTGCATATTTGCATGTTTTGGTTTTTTGTGGATAAAAACATGCATAATGCATATTTAAGCAATTTTTAGCTAAATCATGCATATAATACACATTATATTCAGTTTAAATTCATGTTTTAATAGTTTTGACACATCACTTTCTCGATTTTTATGTCCCTTATTTTAGCTTCAGAAATCAGAATTGAAGAAGGGAAAGATAAAACTAAATAACAGAGAAAGGTTGGTTCAAGTTTGCACCTGTAACTTCTTGCGATGTAGAAGGGTCATTCTCTGTCTACAAAAACATATTGACTGACAAGCGCAGGAACCTCACAGAAACCAATTTAGAAATGATGTTAGTTGTTAACTGTACAAAAAAAAGTGAAGTGAAATAAGAAATTTGGAACAAAAATGAAAGTGCATGTTTTAATGTATTTTTCGCTTGATCGTGCATGTTTCATAGTTTGATACTGCATGAATGCATGCATATTTTGGAATTTTATAGTGCATGAAATTCTCGTCTCTAGTTATCGTAAAGTAACTAACATCGTTTAAATTAATATAACTGCCAAAAAATAAAGCAATCAAGATGAACTAAGAGGCCATGGAATGCTTCAAAATTCCAGCCAAAAGCTAGCTTGGATTTGGGTAGAGAGAGCCCTGTCTAACGGGATATACAAAACCGTGAGGTAGCAATCTCTCATGAGAGTGGATACTAAATGCACTTCTTTGTCGGTGAATGTAGACTATGCGGTCTGCTAGGAAAGAAAATGTGACATGGAAAATAATAGACCTAATTATTCTATTCCTCAACGAGTGTTCAATTATGATTCATATTTCGTAATGAATCCGCTCGTGCTCTCAGGTGATTATTTCAAGTGAAATTCTCAGGTGTTCGAGTTCCAGATCTTATTAACTTGGTTAATAAATTTCGTGAAACGGAAAGTGTTCAAGATAAGAAAGGAAAAAGAAGACGTATGGATCACAAAAGAAACTCTGAATGAAATTGGACATCGGCTGAAAAATCTGCCTAAAATATCTACAATTTCGGGGGAAAAATTGTTCCGGAGCCGGATATGAAACCCCGGATCTTAGGTTAAACGTATCAAATTTTTCTCTCGAAATTATTCAAATCAACTTTACAGGGAGTTACACCTGAAAGCTCAATTTGCATAATACACGTCACTGTTCGTTAACAGAAAACCACAATTTAAGTCACACAGAGTTTGTGTGCACTCAATATTGGTTGCTTGACGGTTGTCAGGCCACTTTGAGGTCTGTGGATATAGAGTAAAAAATTGGATCGGTATCTGGTAGAGTTCCTGGGTAGCTCAGTTGGTAGAGCGTTGGTACGTTTAACCAAAGGTTCCAGATTATATACCCGGCTCCGGAACAATTTTTCCCTCGAAATTATTCAAATCAACTTTACAGAGAGTTATACCTGAAAGCTCGATTTGCCTAAAATATCTTCGGCGCCTTTCTCAGCATACGGGAATTCACTATACTTTCTTACGGGAGGTACGAGGTTACTTAAGGTGAAACCGTACAAAATTACTGAGTTACAAAAACTTAAACAGGGTGATCCAGTACTTAGAAGTAGATTTTATGAATGGATTTTAGTAAGGTATACAACGGAGAAATTGATCCTAACCTCGCTTTGTTTTCGAACGTAGCTTTTTTCCACCTAATGGCTATGTTAATACGCAACACGTGTGGGAAAAAAAGGTAAATAGTTCCAGCATCTCTTTGGATTACATGAGTGAGCACATAACTTTTTAAAAATGAAAATAAGAACAACACAGCATTCCTATGCATACCGGCCTCATGTAGTCCTATTCCGTTGGCTTATATGACGGCAGTGTGCAGCGTCCGTCCCGAAGAAGCTAAGCGGTAGAGGGACCTGTCTGCGTAGGGAAGCGTTTTTGGACTGATCGAACTCCGGCGTATGACCACCGGCAACAGATTTTGTTAGAGTGTTTAGAGTCGGACCAATCTGCATAGGAATGCTCTGTATTCTTTTAGCCGTTTCAGTGTAACGAGTTCAACCGCGAAATCTTCTTGCCGGCCGGAAGCATAAGTTCCGCAACCCGTTTCATAGATAATCCGCTCATTCAATATTACTAATCATAATAAAGTTCTACCAAATGTTTAAGGACATCCCTCCATAAGTGATGTTTCACTCTTGTCCTTGTACTTAGGTGAAAGCGCCTGATGTTTGTACAAAGTCCAAATGCTTGTGAAAAGTGAAATTTTTGCTGCAAGCCCAATCTGTCTATCTTCCAAACTGTTGATTATGTAACAATTTGTCTGTTATGAAACTTATTGAAAAATTAGATATTTTGCAGAAAAAATTGAATTACTCCAGAATGGGTTGGCTTAGATCAATGAATTTTAGAATCCAGTTAGATATTCGTATTATCTCCAGTCATTCTTTCACATCCCAATAATCTGTGAATTTAACATCCATACTCACTGAATTTCGACCTATTTTCATTTTTTCAAGGAAGAAATCCAACCTTTCCACACTTGTAGCAAAGTTCACATCCTACTACTAAAAATGGAGGAAATAAGCTGATTGATCAACGTTACCAACTCCGAGTGTTATGGTGTAAATGACTCAGGTCCATTTGCCGTGAATTTCAAGCTGAAAAGAATTTTAGAAAATGGCAATTTTTCCTAAAGGGAAGAAAGGTAATCTGGATTACAATGCCTGCACGAGCTGTCACACGTTTTTTAAACAAAAAGCAATAATTGCACTAGAAGTCTTTCAAATATATTTAACTCTAACCCAAAATTCAATGGTTTAAGGCAACTCATTCTGGAGTAATTAATTTTTTTTCTTCAAAATATGTAATTGTTAAATAAGTTTCAGAAAAATTGTTTTACAGTGTGTAAAGGGTATAAGTGCCGTCCTTTTCACAGTCGTCGGGGACGGTCTACAGGATCAAAAATGTCCATACAACATAGGGTCAAAACTTGATAGTTTTCCCAGAAAAATATTTATTTTCTTATTTTATTTGCGTTATACTGCTTATATCGTTAGTAAAACTGCGACACCAATTAGCTACGTCAGTAGGTATATCTAGCAAAGAGTTAATATTAGTTACGTTTTCGTGAAATTAAATAAAATTGCATGCTTAAATTTGTTAATACTCTGGCGTGAGAGACGTGGCAACGTGTTCAGCAGGCTGTACTCTGCACAGACGTAAGTACGAGTCAGCTGAGTTCAAGTTTCCTGTCCATAAGTCTACTGCAGAGCGGATGACAGTTCAGTGCAGGGTATTCGATAAAGAATTTACAATGTCATTTACAGTTTAAGAATATCATATGTTAGTAATTTATGGAGAAAATCGTCGTAATTCAAGTGAAGCAAGAAGGATGTACCGTCAACGTTTTCCTTAAAGAAGGTCACCTAATCGACGAACTTTTGTAGCAATTTCTCAACGATTATTAGAAACTAGAATTCTCTTACCCCGTTTCGAAAATCACACAACCAGAAATTTGTTTAAAAATGATACTGCTTTACGGAAGCGAAAGAGATTAAAATGTTGCATTAGGAAAAAAAGATCGTGTGATTTTGTGCAGAAAACCATTATTGCTAATTTTTTAGAGCTACAATAAAAATGGAGCAATAATATTACATAAAATGTAAATTTACCATAATGTTCTATTAATGAGATTGAAAGTTTGTACAGAGACATCATTTTATTTTTACTAACATTTTTAATATTAACCTGGCTATATCTTTGGATCAACGCCGTTTGCTACCCCCTTCCACGACTGGAGTTTGATGATACTGGCGTAATGTGCAAACAAATCACTTTAATAGGAATAGGAGGGAAGAAAAGTAGTTTATCCATTTACGTAAAGTAAGAAATATCGCGATTTTGAGTTTGATCATTTTCATTAGGTTTTTGTTTAATCAAAATACAGTACAGTAGTAACAATGAGTCTTTTTACTCACGAATTGAGCTGTCCATGTGGACGTATTCATTATGCAGTGTATTATTATACTGTCTACAGCACATTAGCATACAATATAGAGAATGAAGTTAAATTGAAAAATAATCATAATATGGATATTTAAACACATTTTTGAAAATGGTGGCCGTTCATTTCGATACAGGTTTCAGTTCTAATGTGCATATCATCGCACTATAGACTATTGTACCTAATCCCAATTACCAGTTTCGTCCTTCGTACTAGTAACTCATGTTGAAATAATTCTGTACCTACTCTATAAAAGAGTACCTTACGTACTGTAAATTCAATCTTCACTTCTGCCCGATCCGAAAAGATAAAATTACTCAGACATACTATCTACTGTCCGTCCAAGTGGTTATGTCGTAGAAAGGGAGAAATCACGTGACAGTTAATTACTTAACGAGGCCCTTTTATTTAAGTTATTTTAAATAGTAGTATAATAAGTAGACGTCCAATTCGTAACAGAAATTAATGTTCTCAGAAAATAGCTAAGACAGCCCAGCCACTAGCTGGCGAATAAAAGCTGGTGGGGGAAACCGGGATACGAAGTAGGCAATGGATGACAGTATCTGTGCGAAAAGATTCAATATTGAAAGCTCTTTCGTCTCTGGAAAACGTGAACATATTTTTGGAACGTACTGTTCACTAATGACCGTAATGCTACTATGACTGTATATGCGGTCTTGGATCCGTGTGGAGGACGGTTGAACTTCATCAGTAGAAGGGGTGGGAGTGAAGTACATTCAAAAACTCAGGTACAATAAAAATTGAAGTAAAAATAAAATGATGTCCCTGTATTTACTGCTCGTTTTATGTAACCAACAGTATTATCGTGATCCCCTCTTGCATTAGAACAGAGCATCTGTTTTGTACCGGTATGTCTGTACCCGCTTGAGCTGTACTGTGTACTTGTAAACTCCCTCCACCCCATCCAGCAACATTGCAAAACGTCTAATATTATAAACTCTAATAATTAGTTAAATATTTCAATTAGAAAAAACGTAAGGACATATTTTCTTCCTTATGACATGAATGATCATCAGTTAAAATAATGGCACTATACACCTTACAACCTGTACAATCTTGATTTGTGTATAATCTACAGTTTGGAATGTAGACAGATTGGGTTTGCAATAAAAGCTTCACTTTTCACAGACATTTGGTCCCTGTATAAACATCAGGGGGTTTCACATAAGTGTAAGGGCAGGAATGAAACATCACTCATGGAGGGATCTCCTTAAACTTTTGGTAGGAACTGTAATTTTATAATTGTACACCATATAAAGTAGATTACGACAATTTCTCAGACAGGAAAGCGATTTACATCCTAAACGCATGATTCTAGCGATTTACAAATGGATCAATGGCGTTCATATCAAAGTGTCTATTAGGAGAAAACCTGTTTCGTCATCTGGTACGAATAAAAGCGTAGAAGTTAAGAACTTGTAGACAGCTTGTTGTTGTAGTAACAGTGCTTTAGCTCAGGTGTCCAACTTTTCTTTTGGTTGCAGTGAACGTTGTAGATGGAGAGCTCCTGCACATTACCAAAGTCAGCCGGTTACATATGGGCGCGTACCTGTGCATTGCGTCCAATGGAGTCCCGCCATCCATTAGCAAGCGTGTGGCTCTCCGAGTGCAGTGTAAGTAACCGCACATTTGCATACATTGTGCCGACTGATTTACTTACAAATTAGCCCCATTTGCATTCTCACGGGCTCAGATGCTCGACACAACTTTATTAATTTTATTTCGAGACACTTCTAGCATTTTGCACTGTCGTCTTAGTTTTCCGATGTGGCTTGATCAGCGAATCCTGCTAGAAAAATGTAGATTCACTTCCACTCTGTCTTTCATGTGATCCGTCTTGCACCTGTTCTGCACACCGAATTTTGACAAATAAATTAAAGTTTGCTTATTATCGTTTTTCGGTAGTTTAATATGTTTAAAATGACTATTACACTTTTACTACGTCATACTACTTTTGACCAATAAAATGGTACGAAACGACGTCTTTCAACCAATCACGGCTGCTTGTTGCACAATTTTATCGCGTCCCTAGCATTTGTTTAATTTTATCGCTTCCCTAGCATTTGTTTATTTTTATCACTACCCTAGCATTTGTTTCTTTATTTGTCAACATTTCAAACTGCACTGGTCTGGACGTCAAAAAAAAAAAAAAAAAAAAAAAAAAAAAACAGAAAATTACAAACCACTCCAGTCGATGCACAGCAGTTTCAAATATGACTCGCATCGGTATTCAAGAACAAGAATTAATAAAGATCACTGGTCATAGCTATGCATCTTCCCTGAAATCCTATTTACAAATAAATGAAGAGCACCATTCGGAAATCTTGAATAAGTTGAGGTATACACCATGTATATCAACTTCTTTTACGCACACGTCCAATATAACATCAACTGAACCACCAACCACTAAAAAATTCAAATTTAAAAATTGTACTTCCAATAAATGTTCCTTTTAAAATTATTCATGTTTATTTTTTATTGCATCATCGTTGATTAAAACTTTTCTTGTTTATTTCATCATCCCTAATTAAAACTTTTCTAACACTTGTTTATATTATTTAGGTTAGGTTATAGCTTCCGCTATATGATATTATGAATAGTCACGTATCAGAGATTGTTTAATACTAAGATTTATTGAAAATCATCTGTCAAGTGACGTTGATTACTGGGATCCGGATAATTGAAGTGGAATGCAACTGTTTTAATAAAAATGAAACAATCAACAAAGCCTTCTTGACTATAACCGTCCACAGAGTTCAATAAAGATTCCATAGTTGGTACAACTGATAACAAGAAAACAGCTAATCATAACACATTACTGCCATCTAGCGTAATATTTGTAATGTTGAGATGGTACAATAATATAATTATTTGAATACAGTTGTATTTTCGTAAGTCAATATTTTATTGTATTGGAGTATTTTGTTACTTCTAATCTTTATATACTCTCTTCTAATCACGTAATAGTCAATTAAATCTCACTCGAGTTTTGATTTTCTCTAGATAAATCAAAACCTCTAGTGAGATTACTGTTGATAATATGACTTTATCTTTCTTCTTTCAGCCCTTTCTTCAGGAAAAATAAAAACATAATTTGTAGTAATTCTTAATGCAAAAAATATGAACGATTTTTTTGGCAAACGCTCAGTGAAATTTTAAATTTATTTATCCGGTTGTACACATGAAGGTATGTTATACATACCCTATTTTTTCTAAATTTGTATCTTTCTGAGAAAAGTGCATCCAAAATTGAGGAATTTAACATTGTAAGATATGGAAACTTTGACACATTTTTTCTGTACTTTCTTATTTTTGTGACATTGGTACACTTTTCTCAAAAAGTACTGTACCCAGAAGGCTGAAATTAATATACAATATCAATGTGATGGCATTCTACACAGCGGGCTAAAAAAAACTAACTGTATTCAATTTCGTTTATCTGCATACAAAATAATCCGGGACACTTTAGCAACCAATGTACGCACAACTTGACTATAGAATTCCTTGAACATTGTAGACAGACATACTGTGAATGTAAACAACGACGTCAATGTGCTGCGTTATATTCTACTGTTAATAGTACAATCTAGTGACGGTGGAAACCTCACAAGTTTTCATGTCCCTCGGTGACATTGAAGTCGTTATCATTACAATGAACAACCATGTAGTACATACTTGCAACTAGTTCGAAAAAATTGTTCACTATGAATTGAAAATGCACAGATGGCCTGAGTTCGTTTCATAGGGAGAGACGGAAGAATGCTGTACCTCTTATCACGAACTGGTTGTACACTAACGCACAGGTAAACAAAACTCGATGCAGAGTCCGTGGATATCCAGAGTACCGCAATCGTTTGAGCCGGCAAATGCCGACAAATCCGCCATTGTTAGTCCAGCGCGCGCTATGCAGTACACAGTTGCATAGGGAAAGAATGTAATTTAAGTGCGAAAAAATGCAAAACTGCTGTGTTCAGAACTGTTCACAGAGAACTGAAAAAAGCGCACATTTGTTTTCTCTGTGATAAGGTAAAATAAATCAGGAAAAAGGAAAGAAGTGACTATAAATATAAAAAGGAACGATCCGCTACCTAAGCGAGCATACATTGTAAGATTAATGAATGACTGTATTTTGATATTTATTTTTTCAAAAATTGGGCCCCAAAATATTTTTATAAAACTAATCTAGAATTTAAGTTGTTTCAGCAATGATATTTCTACATAAAACAAATGAAAATCACGTACCAATTAGGATCAGTGTCAAATTTTTACCGTCTTCTCCCTTCCAAATCAAGCATTTCTGAATTTTATCCTATTTGCTATTTGCAAGAATGACATAATATATTTGTGAAATTCTGAATTCATTCTTGAGACAAGATTGTATTGTTTGGCTCGATTGGAAAATGCAGAGACCGTAGAAACTAGAAACGCTATTAAAGTTAGACTGATGTGAAATTTCAGTTTTCTAAATTATTCTAGGTAGATCTCTGAAATTTTGTACTTTTAATTTGTAATTTTAAATTGTGTAAATTTAGGTTTTCAAAAATTGCTACTATTATGGCCAAATTTTTTCTACATACTCGTCAGATCTTCAGAAACAAAACTTACTATACAATTTTCCTTTTAATTTACTAAAAAATAATTAAAAATATTTAATGCACTAAAAGTATAAAAACGGAAAAAAATTCAACTCGAGCGTAAAAAAATAGTATTAAAATACCTTTTATTGATATTCTGGCTGATATGCATAATCAGGCAGTACCTACATCTCACTTGACGATATGTGTCAGAAGAAGAACAATTGTTTGTATGCATATGAAGTCTAATTAGTAGAATATGTAGCTAATCGGCGAAGTATGCATTGGAGGGAGAAAGGAACTGGCCACCCTACCCCATTATCTCCTGGCCTAGTTGTCTCATGAATGATGCCTTGTTGGTGGTACTTATGAGATTCATACATGTCTTCGGACATTTGACTAAGCAACAGCAAATATGAGTGTTAGGTATAATCCTGATAGTAAGTTTTGTTAAGAACATATTCAAAAACTCCTCTAATGATTATTGTAATACAGTAAACTCTATGTAAACTGTAAGAATTGTTTATGTATGTTTGCGATATGACTCCCTAAGCTAAAACGACATCAAATAAATAAATTTAAAAAAAACTCTACAAAAAATCATGCACGTAGTACAAAATCCGTAGAAAGAGTAGAATTTTTAGCAATGCAAAATTTACAGTAAATTAAAGTGGAAACAATTCACTTCAAAGTTTTGGATGATAATAATGAACCAGGTCTCTGTCTTTTTTATTTTCTAGGCATTTTGAAACATACAGACCTAGCATATTATATACAGAACTTACCCTTATATACACTACCACGCTGTGCACACCTAGCCTATACTAGTAAATAAAGGTGACTAAAAAAACTATGTAAACTTATGAAAACACTATAATAGATAAATATTATTTACAAATCACTATAGACTGTAGACACTATTATAACACTAAAAATAAAACTGTTAGAAACTTGCAAATATTTCTTGTATCACAAACAAAAACCAAGCATGGAAAACACGTTGCTATGGCTACTAGCAACAAGTGGAATTTTCCTTTAGACAAGAGTTGTGCTCTCCTTTGCAACTGAATATCTTTTAAAGGAAAGCAGCCTTTGAAGTAGGCCTAACACCTGTTGGATTCTATGAAGAAATATTTCGAGAAGTCGAGAAGCTAGACTGACTCAATCGGAAATCTAATATAATAAATAATGTATGAAATAGAGCGTAATTTCCAAAATGGTCACAGAATTCAGAGTGGAGGTCGTGGACGGAGTATTTAAATTAACAGTCAGTGCCCGCAGCCTTTTAAAAACGTGACCCTAAATAGCTGATAGACCGGTCGTATGGTCATGAAAATTGGCAGAGGGCATCTTTAGACCAAAAATGAATTGTTAAAGGTAAAAACAAAGAAACGATTTTTTGACCAAAAATGATAAAACCTCACGTCAGTGTATCCTTGGGGACATTATACTGAAATTACTAATTTCCATATTTTTAAAGCTGAATTCACAAAATGTTTATCACTAGTATACCTGGTTAATAATAACACATGTACAAACTTTCGTCTCCCTCTTTATTAATAACTTAATTATATAGTGTATTGCTTTACACAAAAAGTCCCTTGCGTCACAATTTACATTATTTTTAATTAATATTCACTTATACGATTCTTTATATACATTGGAACAAACATTACTATTGGAATTTTCTGTACAGCGAATGGGTAAATTATTAGGAAATTTTATGGCTATTAATTTTTTATTTTTTTTTATAATAAAACAATTCTAGTAATTCACTGATTAATTTTACAGCCAAACCTTATAGTAAGCTTTGATTCCATGTATGTAAGGATCCATATAAATGAAAATCACTTAATAATAATGTCAATTGTAGTGCAAGCGACTTTTTATATAAAGCGGTTCAATATTTTAATAAAATAATTAATAAAATGCAAACCACGTATCGTAGGCGGATGCAATTTTGTACACTTGTCACTATTAAGCAGATATATCAGTGATACAAGTTTGATGAATCTAGCTTCGTAAGTATGGTAGTTATGGATTTCACTGTTGTGAACTCTTAATACTAATAAATTTCGCGAAGTTTCAGTATAGTGTTCCCTTATATGCGGAAGCCGGAGAGTTTGCACGAGGAATGCAGTTGGAAATGTTTACATTTATTGTTATTTTATTTGAAACATTGTTGTTTTAATTTGTTACTTGTAATTTATTAAGTTCTTGTTGCTGTAATACCTATAACTGTGACGTTTATGAAGGAGTGTATTGAACACTTAAATGTATATTTATACTATTATAATTATCAAATGAATTTTTTTTACATTAGTATGTTGACTGACAATAATGTTCTATAATGTGAGAAGATCCTTTAGACGTTTTTGCCCTTCAAATTAAAAATATCTGAGTTTCACTTCAAATATTCCTATCCCACGCGTGTTGAAAAGGACTAACAATGGCGGCCGACTCGGTGATTGCGCTACTATGTATATCCACGGACTCTGACTCAATGCACCACCTCACTCCATCTATACTCCGTTGCACTGGTAACTTCACTTCATTCTTAAGGGGAGAGGATGGTATCTTTTTTTACTTTTTTCCTATTTGGTGTAAAATATTAATTTTTTTGTATGTAGAGAGCTCATAGCTGTGGCAACTCAACCAAATAAAAATATTTAGAAAAAAAATTATTTGGGGACCCAAATTTGAAAAAAATATACCCAATGCAGGATTGTACTAAAACCGATATATCTAAACCGTTTTTAAAGATAGATTCAAACAGTTTTTTGCAATGTATTTGCAAAAGCATGTTCTACAAATTGTCTGTAACAGAATTTTGATATTAAAAATAAAAAAATAAAATTTAATAACAATTTTTCTGATTTCCTTTCCTGCATACAAACGGACATACTTTTTAAATTAAATCAATTAACAAAATTCTGTTACAGAGAAAAGTTTCCTAATAGTGTAAAGAATGTGTGTTCCAAATTTCATACATGTATCTTTAATGGTTCAGAAATTATATCCATTTTTGTCTGGCAATGTAGCAAAAAAAAATGAAGTTACTGGAAACCGATAAAAGCGGGCGTGTGATTTAAAAATCCATAGCGCAGGAAGTTTAAAAATGACGTCTCAACATCCGATAAGGGCAGAAATACCCACAAAATGTTATGCTATGCATTCCACACATATCACAGGGTATTTTAAAGAATTTTTTTTTTTTTTTTGCAAATTTACTCATTTTTTCAAAAAAAAAAAAAACCATCCTCTCCCCATAAGTTGTCTCGGATCCTACAGTAAGTCTGATGATGACATATTCTCTGTCTTCAGTCCCGCCGATGCTGTCCATTCCCAACCAGCTAGAGGGGGCCTATGTTGGCCAAGACGTCTCTCTGGAATGCCACACGGAGGCGTATCCTACGTCAATCAATTACTGGACCACAGAAAGAGGCGACATGATTGTCTCCGGTAAGAATTCCTAGCATTGTTCTGAAGAATCAACATTACATCATAATTAATATTTAGTTCAACCTCAGCCTGTACGGGAACAGTGCCACACTGAAGACATAAAGATCCTGTTTTCATTTTAGGGGATAAGTACGAAGCCGTGTCCATGGACAACGGGTACAACAAGTACATGATGCTGAAGATACGCAGCGTGAGCAAGACTGACTTCGGATCGTACAAGTGCGTGGCCAAGAACTCCTTGGGAGAAACAGACGGGGTTATAAAACTGGACGGTGAGTGACAAGTGTTGTCTATCCCACGCTAACATTGTTCTCTGGGTGTAATAGTAACAGTTCGAATTTTAAATCACGTATAGCGCAGTCTTCTTTTAGAATCGTTCACGTGCATATGTCTTTGAAGGCTTATTGCATTTAATTTTATTTTCTCATAACAAGAAATATAAATAAAGTATTATGATGCAGTATAATATTTATGCAACAAGTGGATAATGTTGATGATTATGGCATCAGTGAATGTTTGTCGCACTCACAATTTTCACGAGTGTCATAATAAAATTATCCACGAGTTCGATACAACACTTTATGGCATCTTAGCATTATAAATAGTAGGAAATAAATTATGAGATATTTCGGCATCCATAGCTGACATAAGTGTTGATATGTTCGTTTCATATGTTCATAAATGATGCAGTAACTAAAATTAATGACGATCTGGACTCAATCTGGACATGGACACGGAAATTCCGACTTAAACTAAATCCAGAAAAATCACAGTCAATCATTGTGGGCCATTCACGTTTGTTAAGCACTATTACCATACCAAATTTGTCCCCGATTAAAATACACGGCACCGAAATTCCGTTCAGTGAATCAGTAAAGATCAGTATTTATATGGATAAAAGTTTAAATTGGAACATTCAAGTTGCAGAAACCTGCAAAAAGGTATTTTCATTAATCCACTCGTTTAGACGATTGAAGAATTTTCTACCCTTTTCCATGAAAAAAATGTTAGTGCAAACACTCGTGATGCCCCACTTCGATTACTGTGATATTCTGCTTACTGACCTAAGCGTTACTTCGGCGCAGAGACTACAACGTGTTCATAATATGTGCGTCCGTTTCGTCTGCAATATTCGCCGGGCTGATCACGTAACACCATCCCTCGAAATGTTGTCCTGGCTCCGTCTAGAAGATCGTAGGAAAATCCACTGTCTTTCCCTTCTCTTTCACATATTGCATTTCTCCACTCCTGTCTATCTTGCGTCTCGTTTTCAAAATTTATCCACCCATCATAACCTAGACACACGATCACAACACTCCTCAATATTATCCATTCCCTCCCACCGAACATCCTCATATTCATCTTCTTTCACTGTGGCTGTTCCTCGACTTTGGAATTCCCTACCGAGTAATGTCAGGGACTGTCAGACATCAAATCAATTTAAGAATAGGCTAACGAGATATTTTTCTAACAATTATTGTCAACAATAATAGCTGTTTCAGGTTTCTCAATGTTTAATGCTTATATATATCACAGATAAATATCTAAATTATCTCATTATTATTACTATTATTATTATTATTACCATTATTATTATTATTATCATTATTATCATTATTATTATAACTATTTCTTACCAGTGTTTATTATTGTCACACTAACATTAGTTATCCAATTTTCATTATTTACTTTCATGTTGTTTTATGATCTAGATATTAATGTAATAACTATGTAAGCAAATGTATTTAATTAGAATTAGAGTCTGGCTGGGCGGAAGAGAAGGCCTACTGGCCTTAGCTCTGCCAGATTAAATAAATAAATTATATATATACATATGTATATATGTATGTATGTATTTTTTGTTGGGTTATTTTACGACGCTGTATCAACATCTAGGTTATTTAGCGTCTGAATGAAATGAAGGTGATAATGCCGGTGAAATGAGTCCGGGGTCCAGCACCGAAAGTTACCCAGCATTTGCTCGTATTGGGTTGAGGGAAAACCCCGGAAAAAACCTAAACCAGGTAACTTGTCCCGACCGGGATTCGAACCCGGACCACCTGGTTTCACGGCCAGACGCGCTGACCGTTACTCCACAGGTGTGGACTTGTATGTATGTATGTATGTATGTATGTATGTATGTATGTATGTATGTATGTATTTAATTATTTATTTACACTGCAAGTGGGCAAGCATCCGGTGGCAATGGTATACACAATATAAACAATACACAATAAAATTGCAATACACAATACAATTATGTACACAATACAATAAGAATACACAATACAATTTAACACAATAATTACAATTAATAATAAAACATAAAATACCTAATTTTACACAACAACCTACATATGTATAGGCCCTACATAAGTTTCAATAGTCTTTCACTTTACTCTCATCTCATTCCCTGTAGTGGCACTATGACGTATTTCATTGACACTTTAGGACACATTTCACTGACACTATAGAACACATTTCATTGACGCTATAAATTATCACTGATCGGAACTATTCACTGCAATGTAAAACCATAACGTCACTGACTCACCTCGCTTCACTGATACAACAGTTCAAATAAGTCAAATAATTACACCCTTATGCATAATTATAAACAAAACTACATTTAAGCTAAACATTTCTAGTCTAAGGCCCTCTTACACGCTATTTTTAAATAATTTACAATTCAAACCAAGGAAGTAACTCGTCAGGCTAAATAAATACATGTCACCTTAAAAAATTAAATGTTAAATGTCACCTTAATTTTAATTTGCACTTTATACACAACTTTGTAAGTTATTCTTAAATTTCCTTAAGGAAGGACAGCCTCAAAGACCGCTGCAGGTAGGTCATTCCAATCATTTATAGTTCTATTTAAAAATGAGATTAGTTGCGCCTGTCATTGGCATTGAATAAAGAGAAATGGATAGCCTTGCATGTATTACAAACTCTAGTTATACCTTAGGTATCAAATTTTATGTTACAAATGTTCCTTTATTTTGTTAATATAGTTTCTCTGAACCACAGAACTGTTTTATATGATATTACAAATGTGAGACAAAATTGTTAAAGATTGGAAATAAATGATACGTTATCTTCTGTTCTGCATTTCATTTCTCGATACGTGGCGTGTAGACGTCATAGCGATACGTCATTGTTAATATTGGCACGCGTGCCATAATAATAAGCCGATTACGCACGATATTGGATGCAGTAACAACCTGTTTATAATGCTAGGATGACATCAAATAAATTTCTAGATTTTCATGGAAATAACCTCCACTTTTCAGCAACTCCAGTAGGCTGCGGAGACATTTATGATACGTGTTAAAAGTGTCATTTTATTTTGAGGATAAGGATATTTGCGAAACTAGACTGAGTGTAGCAAACATACGAACAAAATAAGATCACTTTTGACACCTATGTCGTAAATAATTTTAGACAGCCATTATTAAAAGTAGGCCACCCATCGTTCGTTAACTTCTTTAATAAACTAAAGTTGTTTGTTTTTATTATTATTATTATTATTATTATTATTATTATTATTATCTTTCGCTGCTGAATTGACAGTAAACTGTCATTGTACTCTATTGTATATAGGCCTGCATACCATCTTCCAGTAACAAATTTTTTTATATTTTCATGTTTTCTTTAAGTTACTAAATATCCCAGTGACCTACCTTCATGTGGTAGTTCTTCCAAAACTTTCTTAACTTTGTCTCCTCCTTAGCCTTTTAGCCTTGATTTTTGCAAGTATGTTGGGTTTCCTATACAGACTGTAAACTGGTCCTTCAGGTTGGGATATGCACGTAGGGACAACGACCCTACTTCAAGATACGGGCGCTCTTCCGAACAGGGGCAGCGGCATTTCCCCTAAGGTTAGAGCTCAGTTTAGGTGTGTGTCTATTAATCGAAAAAAATGTCATATAAACATGCGTCCTATTTTCAATATTTTCTAGTCCCTAATTTTCGATTTATACACACACACCTAAACTGAGCTCTAACCTTAGGGGAAATGCCGCTGCCCCTGTTCGGAAGAGCGCCCCAAGATACTTCATAAATCTAAGCTATTATGAAAATGAATTGCAATTTAACTACATAGTTGACAAACATGATGAAAAATGAAGTGTTTATTAGTGATATGAAACTGGAAACGTTTTGTGTAGGGGAGACTCGGCTAATTCCGCAATATTAAGAAGTAAATCTACCATATTTTTATCAAAATGTTTACTGAAAAATATTATCAAGGTATGTAGACATGGACGAAACCTTTCATTACCAAATGAGATAAAGAGACCTATTAAAATGCAAATATATTTAGTTGTACATACATTTCAGTTGAAAAAGAACTCGGGTAATTCCGCAACAGTGCGGATAAATCCGCAATAGGACTTGGCTAATTCCGCAGTAGTAAATAATCATGAAATACATTATGAAAGTAACATAAAAGGAACCATTTATATGTAACAATGTTCACTGTCTTCACAGCTGAGTAGCAAAACACGAAAACCAGCCAACTTTCGATGTTTCACCGTATTGACGACAGAGGTGTCGACCAATAGCCTTGATTTTTTTCTATAGCACTGCAGAGTACATGCCTCCTGTTGACAGCCTCTCAAAACTTACGTTCACGCTATTGCAAAGCAGTAGTAAAATCATATATGCACTACTGCGGAATTATCCGTACTGCGGAATTAGCCGAGTTTTTCCCTTAATATTTAAAAATGAATAATGCTTCAAAGGGAGAAAAAGGAGTCCTAAAGAAATTAAAATGTTTAAATTGTGTACTTTTAACAATAGTGTTATTGTTAAAAGTAGTTACTTTTAGCATGCTTCCCTATAATACCTACGTAGTCTATTTTAACATAATCATATATTGTTAATAGTACTACTTTTAACAATGGCTGTTTAAAAAATGGTTTTCGACATGCACTCTATGTACAGTGATTTCTTTTACATTACTGGACGGATTAGTCATTTTATTTAGGAATGTCGTGTACAGAGATTTCTTCTAAATTACTGGACGAATTTTGTATCAACATATTCAGTAACTACATTTCAATTCATGTGGCCCGGGATGTGCGTAAGTTACATAAAATAATATAATCATTTTTACCCAGACTTGAATTCCTCATTTTAAATTCTTAAAATGTTTAGTTATTCATTGTAATGTGTGGAGACTCATACAGCAAGAACTCATAATTTGTTTTATTTAAAGTTTGTGCTGACATTTATGTTTTTCATATGTTAATTCTAACCTTTAATTGGATCTAAAGTAGGTCTATCTAGAAGTGTTTTACTTATTGTAAAAATTAGGAGTAGGGAAATTCCGGGCGTCAGTAGCCATGACGACTAAAACTTTTATGTGGCGCCTGAGTTTTTTATTGGGTTCAAAAAATTTTAAGGCTTAGATTTCTTTGTCGCTACGACTAATATACAGGGTAGAAGTGAAATAACCTTGCAGATTGAAAGAGACGATAGGCTACACGTAAGTGAAAAGAAAACCTATACTATATTTTGCACGATTAGTTAGAAAATTAAGTTTGAAGTTTCACCAGTCTGACAACATCGTCGCTAGTACTCTCTACTCGTGATACAGATGCAAGGGTCAACGAACTCTGTGAATCTCGGTACATAAGCTGCTTTCTGCCGAGACGTTTGCACAACGCGCGCTTCATGCAATGGCTTGAATTTAGCGGGTTTTTAAATTAAATTTACACGAAAACCGTACATGCTATTGAAATACGCCAGAGGGATAAATTATTCTTTATTATATTTCCTAACGATATGGACAAAAATCACGATCTTACTCGCAATAGTTACCGAATAAAAGATTGTAAACATTTGGGAAAAAAATACTTTTTTTTTCTGAAAAAACTATTAACTTTCCACCAATATGATACCATAGTTTTTATGTTACATACAACATGAGCTATTCACTCTGAAAATCTACGAGGTTATTTCACTTTCACCTTGTATAATGTTAAAAAAATCGGTTGTAGGAAGAAATTTGAATGTGATTTTTATGTTAATATTGTTACATTTGTTGCGCATCTCAAAACATTGTCCCTACTTAGCTTCAGTGAAGAGCAAAGAGCGTCTCTGAGGAGTGTGTTTACATTGAATAGATATTTAATATTGTTTAATATATTTCAGTAACTGTATCTTTATTTTAGCTCGAATGGTTTTCTCATTGTACGTGTGAGCAAAATGTGATGTCCTGAAAATAAAGGGGTTGACTCCTGAAAATGTTTGTTTTGTGTATCCCTGATTAAAAGTATATTTTACTGCATATAAGCTGCCTTTAAATAAATACTTTCTTATTATTGTTATTAAATCCAAGTAGTATTTTGTACATTAGTATTATTCCTGTTGTTCACCGACTTATATACACATGTACACACACAGTACCGGTGCAGTGTGAACTGTTGACTCGCAACTTGCTCTCCGTAACAAGCGAAGCTAGTATGATCGACGCACACCTAATTTGTGTTCAAAATAACTAAACGCAGGGCTCTAGTCATAACATGTTAGTAACAAAAGGAAATTAAACTGTTTATGCTATTCCTAGGACCTTAAAATATTAACTGTTATTTTTAATTTATGAAAATTCATGATTGTTACATATTTCTGTTTTAGAGATTCCAGCTCCATCCACTACCTCAACCTCCACATCGTCGTTTGTGACACCGCCAGTGGTAGTCAAGAAAAAAGGTAACTCTAGTAGAATTTTATGTTTAGCTTCATAGAATATCTTTCGTCAGAACTCAAAAGGAAACAGGCGCCAAAGCATGGATTTTCAGGTTATGGTTAATTCATATACAGAATGAACTGTAAGTAATGTCATTAATTTCAGGGGATTATTCTTTGAGATATTTCAAACAAAAAAATTTAATACAATTTTGCTCCTTCTTCTCTTTTTTCCACATAAAAACTGTTTTATAAGAAACATTTCATATCGTGTTTTGTAAAAACCATTGATTTATTCTCAATATGCACAGTCAATTTAAGATAACAGTGTATTATGATAATAAATTATGGAAAGAATTTCAGTTTTGTCCTTTACATGAGTAGAAATATCAACTGAACAAATGTAACATTTTAAACTTCCTTTTCAGAACGAAAAGTTACATTTTTGTTTGTATCAAATTTGTGCACATTTATGGGATCCGGAAAGATTTTATCTTACCAATGGTAAAAATGCATACATATAATTTTCTTTTTCTCAGAGACTGACAGGATTACAATCTTGAAAAAAGTATGGGTTGTGTAATGTACCTTTCTAATTGCTTTAACACGGGCATTTTTAAAATATTAATTATATGGGTTGGATAAAAAGTAATGGCAACAGTTCGATATTTCTGGCATAGCTTTATTTACAGGGGTACAACATTTACGTACCTTCTATATAGTCGCCCCCTTATTTATTACCTTTTGCCAAATGTTTGGAAGGCGTCGTACACCATCAGAGCGTCCATCTTTGTTGATGTTCCGTATTGACCGCCCTAAAGCATGGATAAGTTCATCTCTGGTATTGTACCGGGTCCCTCGCAGTGGTTCTTTCACTTTGGTGAAAAGATCGTAATCGCATGGATCATATCGGGTGAGTACGGTGGATGTTCCAGTAGTCCGCGTTTTCCGTCTGCCTTGGAGGTACAGCGTGGTGCAGTATTACCCCATCAATGTCATACGCCACAATGAACATCTCCTTCACAGCACTTTGTGTAGGGCGCACTTTCTTTGGACGAGGAGAACCGGGATGCTTTCATTCAATTTGATTGGCGTTTCAAGTTTGGTTCATACGAGCGAGTCCAGGTTTCGTCCATAGCGACGATTCGTCCAAGAAAGTCGTCACCTTCCCTTTGGTACCGGTGCAACAAGGCCTTCCCGGAACGCTTTAATCCATCGTGCAACTGTGCGATATGGCAACGCTGCATCGCCACATGCTTCACGCAGTCCCTGAAAACATTCTTGTGCACTATGACCTCGTGCCATTTCAATTTTGATCCAGGAACGTTGCTCTAGTTTTGTAAGGATGGTCTTAGGGCGCTCGCACTATCCCTATGGAAGTCAACGTTCTACACACTGCAGTAGATTGACAGAGTACTGTCGCCGCTGGCTACACTAACTCATCTAACAGTCCTTGTTCATGTCCACACAGCTGGCAGCTCTCGAATGCACCATCGTCACGTGACAGCAGTGTTGCCATTACTTTTTATCCAACCTATGTATTTCCAAAATTAATTTTTTCTTTCAAAAAGTGGAAATTTGTACAATATTTTTCAATGGTTGTAAGTCCCTAACTTCTTTGAAATGCAAAAAATAAAATAATTCCCATGTTAAAATATTCTCAAGGCATCAATAATTCCATCCTGTAAGTTTGAACCAATTCAGACAAATAGATCCTGAGAAAAAGAAAACGTTATATGAAAAAAATATATATTACTTACGGAAAACGGGATTCGAAGTTTGTCAATGTACAGTATTCTAGCACCATATGATTGGTTGTCAGCATTCTTCTCATCTTCGTCTTGAGCACAGTAATTGTGTATCATATATCATTGGAAAGGGAAATTCTGTATAGTGTGATTAAAAAAAAATTGAAGATTTTCACCTTTCCCAACAAAACTAAAATTCTTTCAATCATACATTATCTTAATACACTGCTCTCTTAAACTGACTGAGCATATTGGGGAATAAATCAATGGCATTCCCAAAATACGCTATGAAATATTTCGTATAAAAAAATCATCTCGAAAAGGAAGCAAAAACGAGCAAATTATATTAACTTAGATGTTTTTTGTTTGAAACATCTCAAAGAATAATCCCTTGAAATTAATGGCATTACTTACGGTTTACTCTGTATAGTATTTTGTGCTTATTTTGATGCTGGTACTCCCGAATTGCAGGGATGGATATTTGCTTATATATTTCGATATTCAAAGGAAATAAGTCATAAAGCTGTGTGCAAAGTGGAACATTCAACCCACCATATTTCAAAATGGAGAAGACATATTTTAATTATTTTCTTCTGTAATAAATTAAATATACAGAGAAATATTAATTCTAAATACTATATTAATCATAAAATAAATACACCTCAGTTTGGAAGCAGATTTTCAAAAATCCCTACTTCCACCTCAGTGCACTTAACCGCATGGATGTGAATGGCGCGCGTAGCATTCCGTACCTCGGCACGACTATCCCTGAAGAGCGCAGCTGATAATCACCAGACTTATTTTCCCCTCTACCCCGTACTTCACGCCATAACTCAACTCTCCGTTTAATTTACGTTCCAATGTTTGTATTACGATGCAAGTAACTCCAAAGCCTGATTCATAATATGACGTTTGGATTTTTAGGAATAACTCAAATTAATAATAATCGGACACATGTTTATATGACATTTTATGCTCAAAATGGCCTATAGAACTGATTCCTAAAGAGCGGATCATTAGCCGTGAATCACTCTATACTCTGAAAGTTTCGTTTGCATGACACGGATCACAACTCACATGATGAATTCAGCACCGCACATAATGAAAATGTTGAGTTAGGTGCCTCGATTAAAACTTTGCTCGTGCCTTTGCAGGTCGCGATCGGCAATGGAAACAGCGGCATTCAGATAACCAACTAGACTACGAGGTGGAAGGGTGGAGGGCTCCAGGTAAATTATATCCCTTTTCGTAAACACACTACAAGCACTGATTTCTTAACGGTCGATTGTTTCACATCATACAATCTCACTGTATCTACCCCTACTTCTAGATATTTTGAATACTATTATACGTAAATAGTAAAGTAATAACTAGACTTCGAAGTTCAGATCCCGGCAGAGGAGAAACTGACAGCGGAATATTGGGAGGAGATGGGGAAACAGGCTAGGGGAGTGTTTCTCAAACTATGGTCCGCGGACCACCTGTGGTCCTCGAGGTCTGCCCTTGTGGTCCTTCAAAAAAGACAAAAGAAAAAATAAAATTAAAACGAATTGCGTATTACATTATAGCTGAAAATCTCAGAGATTGGAAATTACACATCGCAATCGCTTTCACTTTTTCTCCCAGAACTGACATTTTATGAAATTTATTACTCCACCCGTCTATCAACTTCCCACTTTACTCTCAGCAACAAAAGAGCGATTTAAAGCACTATGAACGTGGTGTTTCTCGCCATCTTTTCCCTGCCCTTTTGGTGCTGCACCTGTAACCCAGCCAGGGACCACCCGAATTCATTACAGAGGACCAAAGTACCGAACCTTTTCATGTATTTATGACTTTAAATCTTTCTTATGCGGTACACGCTAGTAGTTGTCTATGTCTCTGTTAAATAGTGTCCATTATACATAATGAAAAACTGGATTATATCCGGATCTTTGAAAAGAAAGGAACGTGATGATACGCTTCATTTAGGCACTGCTAACAGTTCAGAAGCTGTGTGTGAAGATAATAATATCAGTGATTCTAGTGCCATTAAAGAAATATTTAGTCATTCAAATATAGGCCTAGAACAACTGTGTAAGAATCGACAGGCTCATTCATATCACTAATGTAGTACCAACATTTATTTATTTTTTTTTTTTTGTTAAGTTAAAGATTATCCAAACTCTAATAGCCTTGAATTATTTAAAAAAAACACTAAAATAAGTTTCCTTCTATTAACATTAACTTAATTAGCTAATACTAATATAACGTTTAATTGAATTAAATTAATTTTAATTAATTAATTCTAATTTAAAATATAAGTATACTGGTATTAAAAATGCTACAAAAATTATAAATTTACTTTCGTAGGGAACAAGAGTAAAGTGGTCCGCGGAACTGTTCTGACTTAAAAAAGTGGTCCCCACTTCAAAGAAGTTTGAGAAACGCTGGGTTAGGGTTTGTTCACTTCTTCCATCTGATTCTATCGGATCCATCCATTGCGCTGTCTTTCTAGATCTTATTGGAAGTTTGGACGTACAGTACCACCACTGCGACAGTTGAGACAACATGTAGTCATGGCGATATCGAAAACGAAATTCAATGGGGAAAAAAATTTAAATATAGGCTACATTATTAAATTCCTTCCATAAAAAACCTCAAAATTAGAGATAAGTATATTTTATTTGAAAAGACAAAAGGCATCACAACTGTTAGCAACTACTCGTACTAATTCCACAATTTGGGACATCTGACCGACATCTACGGCTGACCATTAGGATCCAGAATACAAAGAAGAGATTAACTTAAAAATTTTACAATATGATTTGCGGAGAGAATACAAAACAATGATAAATTTAAAAACAAAGAACAATTTGATTTCGGAGAAACATGAGGTGAAAGTACAATGAAGAATAATGAAATGAAATAAATAATACAGTGCGATTGAAAAGTCCCTCCGCAGTTCTATTAGTTGTAGTAACGCTACAATATAACCCTGTCGAAAGTTGGCACTTCCCCATTCATTCCGGTTTGACAACCTCACACCCCAGTCCATCATATGCTTAGCAGCCAATGCTGCCACTTGAAGTTTCTACCAAATACTCTTGAAATCTCTTCCTAGTGCATTCTCGGCTACACAAGCAGTGCGGAGAAACTTCTCGGTCGCATTGTATTACGTAGTGTTAGGCCTATACAAGTGATTCTGTGAAATGGGTACTGAATCTCTCAATATCATTAGACAAATTTTGTTAATGTCCTGATTAGAAAATTTAAGAGAAAGGAGAATGGTATTGGTTAACTTAAATGAAGTTCCCCTAGCGCCAAAAAGTAAGTCCTTTCACTTACCATGTATTAATATTCATTTTGTATCTCTCACTGAAGTGAGGAATACATGGACTGTAAATAGACTTCTTTTCATCGTTAACGTTATTTGCTTATTCATTATCCTTCTCAAAACGGACAGTGGGGTCAAGAATGAGGCTTCTTTGATTCTGGCGATACAGCCTTATTTATGGACAAAAAAATGTATAATGACATGATTTTGAAGTACCAGTATCTATATTAAAATTATAACATATAAATCCAAATTAGAAATAGGAGATATTTAGAATACGTAATTTAAATGAGTGTTAAAATATAATATCTAACATACTGTATAATTTAAATAAGTATCTTCTTACTTTGTGATACCGGTACTTCATTTTAATTCATTTGATTCTCAGTTTACTCTATTTTGTTGTCAAGTTAACTTACAAAACTTTCATTCTGGCTTCTTATCGACATTAAATAATTAAATGCAATACTTTAATTATATTCATTTTGAGTAGAATATTATCTTCATTTCTTGGTAATGATTTATTACGCTAATCTCTGCCTTAGGCTGCAGTGCAAGCCTTCGGGTCCCTTCTCCGTACAAGGTAAAAAAAAGCACAAAAAATCGGGTGAGGTCGTTTCGGCTCCCAATAGCCTATTTTGACTTTTAGCTGTTGATTGGGACTGGTCGTTTTGGCTCCCGCAGTAACATCTAAGGACGGTCTTTTCGGCTCCCGCTTCAACACTGAAGACTGGATGTTTCGGTTCGTGCTTCGCATTTAACAGTCTTAGGACTAAAATATTGGCATAGTTAAAATTTTTGTTAATGTAAGAACGTTTCGTTTAAGTTATAAACATAATGTTAACATAAAACATGTTATAAATATTGGCTTGAAAATTTGTAGCTTACTTTTTTCATGTACTGCAGTCTAGTGATCTTCCCTTGTTACTGCCTCAATAATTGTATCAACTGTGTTCCGCTTTTTTTTTATTTTCTTCTGTCGTTATTGCTTCGAAGCTTATGTATGTGTGTTCTTGAATTTCCTTCAATACTTCCATGAAATTATATATATTAACATGGGCAGTATTTCTGGTTGAATTTCGCAAGAAAAGATTCGCAGCAGTTTGTAGTCCGGTCTCCTGTATTACCAAAATTAGCCCACATCAGGAGGGAAGTCAGATTCACAACACATAGCACAAGAGCCGTTCAGGGAAGAATACCGCTCCACACCCGGGAGCCGATACGATTGTTCAGGAAGAATACCGTCTACATCCGGGAGCCAATACGACCGTTCAGATAAAAACGTTTCATACCAGGGAGCCAATCCGACCATGAAGTGTAGCCACGGGAGCCGATACGACCACCCCGAAGAAAACACACGTAAAAAAACACACATTAAAAGAAAAAAAACTACTCTATGCACATTTGTTCTCCCGAACACGAATTTTACTTGTTCGGTCAAAGAATTAAAGAAAAAAAAAGGTTTAGTAAAAGTTGTTTCTATTAATTGAAAGTCCTATCCAAAGATATTTTACAAGATCTATGTTCTCATCTGACAATACAATGTTGACCCCCGGTTATCCCTATTTTCGGAAAAATGGAAGTACAACCAATCGATTCTTTCTATAGGTTTTGATGACGAAATTTCTTTCGCGAACACCGAGTGTTATATACCTAGTTTTCGAGAAAAAGGGATGCTTTGAAGAACTCTGCATAATACCGTGTCTCGTTTATTTTATTTTCGGTTTTTATTTATTAATCTATTTATATTTATTTATATGCTCATACAGTTTTACTAATCTGCGTGTTTAATTTTCTTTGCTATTTATTTATTTATTTCATGTCTATCTTCTTTCATTCACTTGTACTATTTATGTCTATTTATATATTTACTTATCATTTATCATGTATTGTTTATTTATGTGTAATTAATTTCACAGTACTTATTTTTCACTTAGGTATGTATTTACTTGTGTATTGTTTTTTTATTTTTTATTTTACTTCACTTTATTTATTCATTTCATTTATTTCACTTTATTTTATTTTATTTTATTTTATTTATTTCACTTTATTTTATTTTACTTTACTTTACTGTACTCTATCCTACCCTGTTCGTTCGTTCGCTCGTTCGTTCTTTCGTTCATTCGCTCGCTCATTTATTTATTTATTTTTCTATTTTAGTTTTCAGTGTTATTCATTTGCTTATTTAGCTATCGTTTACTTTTTATTAACTTAAGTTGCAGCTTTTCTTCTTGTTTACAATTTTACTTGTGTATGTACAGTATGATTAATGTCATAAATGTACGTTTTATTTAACCAATAATTTACTTACAAATTATTTCATTTATGTATTGTATATTTGTCAGTCACCTATTTGTTCCTACTCTTAACCTTCGTATATATCATTTTTGTTTATATGTATCGAATATGAATGAGGTCTCGCCCACCTCATTACATATTACACGACTAGTATGACTAGTCAGTTTGTTTTTAATACCATTAAGTACGAGAAAAATTCGTACCGGCACCGGGAATCGAACCCAGGACCTCTCAGCTGTGCGCGCTGAGTGCTCTCTAACCAACTGAGCTATGCCGGGACCCGATTCACGACGCCGGCCGAACTCCTCTCGTAGTGTCATGTTACGGCCTTACTGCCTGCATTTAAGACGATACACGTCATATATATACAGGAGCGCATATGGCCATAAAGTCATTTAATATGCGCTCCTGTATATATATATGACGTGTATCGTCTTAAATGCAGGCAGTAAGGCCGTAACATGACACTACGAGAGGAGTTCGGCCGGCGTCGTGAATCGGGTCCCGGCATAGCTCAGTTGGTTAGAGAGCACTCAGCGCGCACAGCTGAGAGGTCCTGGGTTCGATTCCCGGTGCCGGTACGAATTTTTCTCGTACTTAATGATATTTTTGTTTATGTTCACCCATTTTTATTCAATTTATCTAATTCCATATATTTTATTCATTCTCATGTTAATTGCTTGTGATTCATATATTAGTTTATTTTATAATTCATTTTTATTTGCGACTTCTCCTTTCTCTTATTATTTAGGCATAATTTATTACTTATTTGCTCTGTATTATTTATCTTTATTCATTTTATTTATTATCTTATTTATTTACTACATTATTTATATATCGAGGACATCATACCAGAAGGACGTATCAACAAATGCAGTGTCATTTAATTATTTTAATAGAAGCTATTTTTGTTTGAAAACAAACGTTTGAGAATTACAATAGGCATGAGAAAGTATGAAACAACGCACAGACCCAGAAACAACATTTCGGCCGCCTGAATTTTGTTTCTGGGTCTTTACCTTGTCATGTAGACAAGGATACGAAAATGTATTCTATATTTAAATGGATCTAATGTAAAGTTGCAGTTTTGTTGGCATGATGTCCTCGATTTGTATAATAGTTGTTAGTCACTGAAAACTGTTTTAGACTCTACACTTCACTTAGATAACGATTGCACAACATTTTGTGTTTCAGATTACGACGACGATTACACACTTCCGTCTATGGGGTCCCCCCCAGCTCGCCGTCCTCAGGGGGCCCGAAGTACAGCGGGTGCACCTTCTGACGGCGTCACTTGGTTCCTTAGTTCGTTGCTCTGTTGGTCTGTTCTGTACAGCAGCTACAGCTGATCAAACTAGTGAGGAAGCGTCGTGTGTCTGTGTGGACGTGAGAGAGCTTAAATATACCCACGTTAGCTACTCCAGAGCTATGGTAACGCCGCATTATGTGAAGAAGGCTGATGAATAAATACAATATTTAGGCAACTGCTACTAGAAGAAGAGGATATGGAACTTTCTGCATGTGTGCGTGTGTGTATGTGTGTTTGTGTGGCACTCTGGAACCCGTTACTTCCTTTCCCGTCAGTTGATTGACTGCTGAATAAAACCAATTAGCAATGAAAAGCGAACGCACTATGTGCAACGATGGAAACAGAATCCAGCGTTACTCACAAATAACTGCCATAAAATAAGAAACCAGAGCTACATAACGAGTGAATGTCTGTTGTGAAAGCTCATGTAATATTGAAAAATAGTGATATAACGTAAAGGAATGAAAGAAATGAGTGAAAATTTGACAGAAGGGATGATTACAAATATTTTTCCCACAGAAAGAGTCTGTATAGTGTAGATTTAATTTGAAGTGAGGTTTCCTTGAGGTATTTAGTGACCAAATGTGAAGACAAAGGAACAAAATAGCTTGTACATGGGACAACCCTCTCCCTTATTCACCTGATATTTATAAATTTAATCAAACCAAACAATTTATACTCCATTATAATTTAATGCCTCCAGCACTTACATGTGTATACCAATGGCAAGCTAGTAATACGATAAAATGTATTTGTAAAGAGTAATAAATTCGATTTACAAAAAAAAAATACTGAAATGTAAAATATTTGTTTCAGTGGCGGCTCGTGAAATTCTGGTCAATAACAGATTCAAGTTATAAAACAGTTCAATATGTTAATTAAAATCGCTGAAATTTTAAAATAGCTTATCATACAGAGTTTACACTAATCATAATTATTTGAGTTGAAGTAAACTAATGAAAATAATAGAAATAATGTACCATCAACATTGTTTCCACAAGTCGACCTGAGTAGCGCAGTCGGTATAGCGCTGGCCTTCTGTGTTCGAGGTTGTGCGAGGTATAGACGATTTAGTGAATGTTCCTACATCGCGATCCCGGCCCAGGTCGATGGTATTCAAGTGTGCTTCAATGCGATAGGCTCATGTCAGTAGATTTACTGGCATGTAAGCCGCCACTGACTTGCTTCTATCTACTTGTCCAGTAATGTGTAGTTACCCACAATTCCCCTCCAGCAGCCGCCACTGACTTTATCTATTCGTGCTGTAATGTGTAATTACTCACAGTTCCCCCTCCAACAGCTGCCACTGACTTTCTTCTATCTACTTGTGCAGTAATGTGTAGTTATCCACAGTTCCCCTCCAGCAGCCGCCACTGACTTCTATCTACTTGTGTTGTAATGTGTAGTTACCCACAGTTCCTCTCCAGCAGCCGCCACTGACTTGCTTCTATCTACTTGTGCTGTAATGTGTAGTTACCCACAGTTTCCCTCCAGCAGCCGCCACTGACTTGCTTCTATCTACTTGTGCAGTAATGTGTAGTTCCCTTCCAGCAACAAACACTGATTTGCTTCTACCTAATCGTACAGTAATGAACAGTTCCCCAGATTTCTCTTTCAGAGTCGCCACAGATTTGATACCTACTTGTACAGTCAGCGCAATGGATAATTGGATAATGTTAACAGCCACTCAAGGTCACATGCTCTTTACCTTCTCGTGTGGTTGGCCCGTAATGGGAGGGAACAGGCTACGGCGTGATTACATTCTCTAATTATTCATAGCGCTGACTGTAGAGTTCAATTTCAGCAGCAGCTATTGAAAATTTAGGTAATCAGAAACACAACGATAATAGTTTTCCTTCGTATAGGCCAGCCAAGTTCCGATTATCGGCGACAGAGTCCGAACTACTGAGTTCGTTGCATGTTTCCTGTTTGTAGCGATAGCAGCGGCCTCATTTCCAATCGGTAATAAGAAGTTGGGGGCCTATACCTACAGAAATGTGTTGCCTAATTCGTAATTTGCGCTTGATATTTAACTAACATTCCTTTTACACAACAAAGTTAATTCGTACACATTGATTATATACTGCATATTTGTTCATGGCGGTTTATGACCTGGTTCCATATCTGTGCGACCACCACATTTATTATATTCATTTAACAAAATCCAGATTGAGTAGTTACTTATTCCAATAGCATTCCAATCATTAGTTCTTTCTGAGCGGCTCGTTTAACAGCAATACAACATTCGTTTCCAATGACAATACAGGGAAAGGAAAAAGGAATTTCCTAACCTCTCTTTTAATAAGAATAGGAAATGCGCACAAGTGTGCAGTGGCATTCTTTTTGCAGTTCAGAACATGGTATTTGCCACATTTTTCACCACACAGTTTGCATATGCATTTTTCAGACACTCTATGGAAGCTATCTATGCCGCACACTTTATGGTGGAACCCGTGTACCACCAGTCTGGTAACAAAGTTCCTCATTTGTTGATTAGCTCCTTCCCAGCTTCTGTCGGTCATGGCACTGGTGGTGTAAAATTCTTCTTCTACTTCCTTTCTCTTCTGCAGGATCTCGATTAGTAGATTCTCGTGGGCCTCCGTAGTTGGCAGCAGCAGCAGCGAGTGTCGTAGGTCTTCAATCAGGTAGGATTCTCTGGTGAGCAGATATGTGAGTCTGGATGGTGTGTATTTCGACACACCGAGCACCTTCTTTAAGTAGGTTGCCTTGAGGTTTTCCCAGATTTTGAGGTCTCTCTTTTTCAGGCGCTTCCATATATGTATTCCATACGTCAGTATGGGGACTATTTTTGCCTTAAATATTTTCATCGCCGTGTCAAGGGTGAGTGACTATATGTGGATTACGTCATTCATTGCTCTAATTGCCGAGATCGCCTTTTGTTTCACGTGCATGTTGAATGTTGTTCCAGAAGTTTGGAAAGTCACCCCAAGGTACTTGTACGAGTTAACGTACGTCTCCAATCTGCATTATGTCTTTCTCTGATACTCGGCCACCTTTTCTGAATATCATCTGCGCGCATTTTTCTTGGTTGATGAGGAGTCCATTTGTCTCGGCCCACTTTTGCAGATTATGTAGGCATTCCTGTACGTCTTCTGGCTTGCCGGAGGCTAATACCATATCATCTGCACATACGAGGGGGATCCAGGAAATAACAACCGTTTTGTTGTGATAATTAAAAAATATATATTTATTTGAAAAAACAAAGTCTGTTACATAACTGAAGCTTCCTTTACTTCTCTACATAATCACCACCTGCATTTAAACATTTGTCGTATCTGTTCACTAGCTTTAGAATTCCCGTGTTATGCTCCTCTGCCGCCAGTTCATTAAGGCAGTTGGTCACTGTCTTCTTCAACTCTTCATCACTTCCAAAACGCGTACCACCCAGAAAGTCTTTCAGCAATTCGTCGAGTGATGTGCTCCTGTCTTGCAAGATTCTGTCGTTCACTTTAGTCTTCAGGTCTTCTGTGATGAGTGATGGGCGTCCGGGTCGAGTTTCATCGTGGAGTATCACCATACACTTCTTTCAATTGCCGGTAAATTTCTCCAGGTTTCAAATGTCGGGCATTCAAAAATCGAATCACACTCCTCACCTCACAGTCGGCGGGATTATCAATCACATCGTTCATTTTGAAGTAACACAAAATGCACAATGGCGACTTGTTGCAACCAGTACTCACAACATTATGAGAACACATGTTAAGGAAGCCAGTTGACCTTCAAACAAGGAAGGGGAGTCAGCTGCGTGGCGGGTATGCGCGAAAGGTCGTTATTTCCTGGATCCCCCTCGTATATAAATTCTGATAGAATTGTTGTGGCTTATGGTGTTTCTTATTACATCCGCGGTTGCAAGGTTGAATAGCAGGGGGCTTAGAGGGTCTCCTTGGAGGAAACCGTTCGTCTGTGCGATAGGGGCTGATATTTCTATTGTAGTACAGTTACAAAGTGTCAACGATTTAGTGAATGTTCCTACATCGCGATCGGCAACAATCAACGAGTGCAATGCCTGATTCAACTGGTGTCAGTGATTTAGAACAAAATTAAATCCTCGTCCACTATATAAAGACTTTTAATCAAATAAAAGTGTTCATCAAATATATCTTCCTCTAATATGGCTCTTTCCGAGTCTAACGGAGTCTTTCCATCTAGTTCTGAGCCTGTCCAAATCTCTTCGTCCTCCCCTCCCCTTCGCCTGAGGCTTATTGTGCTTACTATTCCTGTTGTGTGAATGATATTTGTCGCCGAACGGTCGCTCTCTTGTACTTAACCACAGCTATAGTAATGATGATAATGACATTTGAATTAATGAAGGCGAAGTGAGTCTGAGATCCAACGCCGAAAGTTACAGAGCAATTCTGCTTCAGCTGGTTGAAGGAAAGCCATGGAAAAAAAATTCAAGTAGGTAACTTGTCCCAACCAGGATTTGAACCCGGGCCGCTCGTTTCACAATCAAACATGCTAACCGTCCTCCTAGAATGATAATGAAAAGCTTATTGATAACGTTGTGGAGGCATCCTCTACATGTTGTTGCCAATGTCACGAACAAGATGACGTAATGTTATCCATTAACATATAGTAAGGTGCCCATTTATCGCCCCCCGTTTGATTTTTGCTTACCATTCACAGTGAATAAAGTTGAAGACTCGAAAATTATGTAGTTAAGACCCTTCCACATTTAGCTACAATGTCAAAAATTCGAAATTTATAAACTCAGAAACAAATGGAATATAAAACATGGAGAACAATACATATATATACATATATGTATATATATATATATGTATATATATATATATATATATACAGTTTATTTCAGTGGCGGCTCCTGCGTATTTCTTAAGAGGAGGAAAGAAGGTAACAGGACGAAATGACACCTTCTTGAATGAAACATGCTGCAAATTAGCCAACATGCATACATGTAAGACCAGGTAGTGTTGGGGTTGGCCTTCCCTTCTGTATAGCAATAATCTATTCTTGTAAACTGAGTTTCCTAAATTTTCCAAAATATGTAATGTTTTCACTTCCATTCATTGTTGAATAATAGCACAAATTAACAATTATAAGTAAATTCACCTCGCAGCATTTTTCGAGCACACTGCAGCATCATACGTGTTGGAAGAGACTATAGCTACTAACACGTAATCGGAACCGCGGAAATGGGAATGGAAAATAATCTGAGGAAAGCAAGAACACTGCACCCACCCACGTGGTCTGTGTTGCCACACGTACATTTTACAAGTTCAGTATCACATGCTTTTAAAGAATATCAGTTCCTGTAAAGTCATACTACCATTATTGTTCAAAGTTGCCGGCGGCCAATTAATTTTTTATGTTAAAAATAATGTAGTTTGGAGTACCTACTTTCAATTTCAAATATATTTGTACAAAACTGACAACTTGGCTGTTGCCCTGTCTAGTACACAATGAATGGAAGTGAATTTCAGGGGCCAAAAAGATCTGAGATACTAACATAGAACTACTACCTCTTTGTTTTATATAAACCCGACTTTAACTTTCAAATATCATTGAAAGTTTCAAACCAGGGATAGTAGCTTATATAAAGTGCAATGGATAATATTTTTTTATTTATAATTTAAAAAAAAAAAAGTTTATATGGTGTTCTTTCATAGCGTTGCGTTAAAACTATTTTTATTGTGCCTCCTCCTAGATGTGTTATAGTCTGGTTGAATGCAAGATCGTTAGATGGCAGCGGTAGCGAGCTTGTTGCACGACCAGTCGGTTTCTATTTCCCGCCCATGCGCTGATTCAGAGGATGATCTCCTCCCTCTCCGTTCATTTACTCGCTTTAAAACTCTGCTTCTTTCTCTGGCCGCTAGTGCGCTGTTGTCTATGTGTACTAACTGCAATAAAGGAGGAATGGATTGACTTTCCTCCACACAAACAATTCGCATCTTCCTCACAGTTTTCTAGCAGCACATGAGCGTGCATCGTTTAAAAATCGATCAACCGAGGTTTTCTTATAGCTGTGAACTTAAAAATTATCGAATCTTCCTTGAATTTCAAGGCACATATTTCATTTGGTTATTTACTTTCAAAAGAAGAAAATGTGAGGAGGACGTTCCTCCCTTCCCTCCCCCGAGGAACCGCCTCTGGTTTATTTATTTATTTATTTATTTATTTATTTATTTATTGATTTATTTATTTATTTATTTATTTATTTATTTATTTATTTATTTATTTATTTATTTATTTAGTATGTCACGTACTAGAAGAAAAAAGTGTGCAGGTTCTCCGTCTAGTTGCATCCACATCTGACGACGCACGATAAGTGGTACCAAACGTGGTGGCAGAGGAACGTCTTTATCGTTTAACAGTGTATCGAACCAAGTGCCTAATTGCAATGTAGTCCCTGACATGTATATTTTTCATAGTTTGTCATTTTTTAGCAATCTTGTGCTTAAAGCAAGATTTAGAGCGCGGAAAATCTAAAAAAAAAAAATGGAATACAGAAGAAATGCTGTCATTGAAACACATTACTATAGTTATATGTTATTTATTGCAATCTGACAACATGTAGACAGTGCAATGTTGTCGGCGAATCAATGTGAAGAATTCCGCGGCAATCAACAAAGTACTTTATAATTAATACATTGCTGACATTGCGGCAATGTATACTAGGCTATTGGTATGTTATGATGGACGGAAGTTGAGATTAAAAGAACACACAATCAAAACAAGAAGTCGCCTTATCGTCTACTTCACAGGTTATAAGATTTTGACAGTTTACATGCATATTTTGCCGTTTTCAGTGCATCTGAACCCGCCCTCCACTTACAACATTAATTACCGACGACTCCTTCATTTGTTTCCATTGCAAACAACGTTGCGTGACATGCAGAGCACGCACTTTAACTTGTATACGGCAGTTCCTATGCCAACGTAGAAAGAGAAAGACGACGTGGGGGGGGGGGGGTGCGCAGCTGGCGTTGCTATGGCAACAAAATAACTCGTTAAGTCTCATAGTTCCTTAATTTGTGTAAGGAAACTTCAGGAGCACAATCTGCAAGAGAAGGCAAAATATATTTCAGGAATTCTTATCTGCTTTAAAGCTTAACGAAAACAACTCCTTCTTTTCCACCTCTGAGAGTGTGAATGCCATCTTTGAGATCGAATTAAGGTAAGATGACATAGCAAACTAAACAGCGATGCTTCATATTCAATCGTTAACGATGCAAGTTACACTCTTGTAGTGAAATCTCTAATATACTGTGTTCTGGTTTTATTAATCTTTAAGACGATTGTTTGTCGTATTTATTTTGTACGCATGGTTCGGAAAAAGAAACTCTTTTAGGCCTAAATATGTCGAGGAGAAGGAATTTAAAAACCACTTATTTTGTGTCACGCTTGACAAATTTTAAAAACTAAGTAACTTTCCATTAGTTACTGTGTACCGTCATTAATTTGTTATGCTCACGAAGAACTCATGTGTGATTTATAACAGTGTTTGCAAATATCTGGTATCTCAAACAGATGCGTACGAACCATGTCCAAGTTTCAAATACTCCTGAAATTATCCTTAATATGACTTTTAATATAATCTCTATTCCTCTTCTTCTTCTCCTCCTTTTTCTTCTTCTTCTTCTTCTTCTTCTTCTTCTTCTCCATCATCAGCTGTACAACTCAGTGCGGGCTTCAGCTTCCTTCAGGACTTCTCTCTAAGACTCTCTATTTCTGGCTATTATCCACCAATTCTTAACTCCAACCCTCTTAAGACCGTCCATTATGCCATGCATTGAGTCATCCAGTAGTCTTTCTTTCTTTCTTTCTTTCTTTCTTTCTTTCTTTCTTTCTTTCTTTCTTTCAGTCTGTATATGATCTTTATTAATTACACATAAATAAGCTTCTTTATGGTTTTCTGACTGCCCACTGTCCCCCGCCCTCGTCCATCTATGTATTTATTTATTATTGTTTATTTAATTTATTTGCTTATTTATTTTATGTTTAATTATATTACCCGTTTATTTCATTTGTTTACATACTTATTCATTTATTCATTCATTCATTCATCCACTTATTCATTTTATTCATTCACTTATTCATTCATTTATTTATTTACTCATTCGTTTATTTATTCATTTACTCATTCATTCACTTACGTATTTATTTGCTTATTCATTCATCATTAATTTATTTATTCATTTATGTATTTATTTATGCATTCATTTATTCATTCATTCATTCACTTATGTATTTATGTATTTATTCATTAATTCATTTATGTATTCATTCATTAATTTACTTATTTATTCATTTATCTATTTACTTATTTATTCATTTATTTATTTATTCGTTTATTCATTCATTTATTCATGTATGTATTCATTCTTTCACTTATTTATTTATTTATTTATTTATTTATATTACTCATTTACTAAGGCCCCGAGGTTCATTCAGCCTCCTATAAAATTGAGTACCGGGTCTTTCCTGCCGACCACACCACCTCATTCTACTGCCGAGATCATGGAAAGCATTGGGGCTCTACCTCCATGCCCCCCAAATGCCTTCATGGCATGTGACGGGGATACCTTTTACCTTTTATTACTCATTTACTTTGGCTACTTCTTTGTTTCCTTATTGGGTAATTATTTATTTTTTACATTTATTTAATTGCTAGCATATTTATCTCTCTTTTTTATTTCATTTAGGCATACAATTAATTATACATTATTTATTTTCGCTTGTTTTGTATAAAAGATATATATATATATATATATATATATATATATATATATATATATGTTTATTTACTCTTTAATCATTTTCGTGTATCTTATTTGCTTACACTCATATTATTATTATTATTATTATTATTATTATTATTATTATTATTATTATTATTATTATTATTATTATTATTATTATTATTCGGTTGAGAAGCTCTTATCATCCAGTCTGCTGTCCAAAAATCTCGAAGTTAGAATTTATAAAACAGTTATATTACCGGTTCTTCTGTATGGTTGTGAAACTTGGACTCTCATTTTGAGAGAGGAACATAGGTTAAGGGTGTTTGAGAATAAGGTGCTTAGGAAAATATTTGGGGCTAAGCGGGATGAAGTTACAGGAGAATGGAGAAAGTTACCAACGCAGAACTGCACGCATTGTATTCTTCACCTGACATAATTAGGAACATAAAATCCAGACGTTTGAGATGGGCAGGGCATGTAGCACGTATGGGCGAATCCAGAAATGCATATAGAGTGTTAGTTGGGAGACCGGAGGGAAAAAGACCTATAGGGAGGCCGAGACGTAGATGGGAAGATAATATTGAAATGGATTTGAGGGAGGTGGGGTGTGATGATAGAGACTGGATTAATCTTGCACAGGATAGGGACCGATGGCGGGCTTATGTGAGGGCGGCAATGAACCTTCGGGTTCCTTAAAAGCCATTTGTAAGTAAGTAAGTATTTACATACTACATTCATTCATTCATCCATAGTTTTCTGCCCAAGGGCAGGTCTTTTCTGCAAATCTATCTTCTCCATTTTTCCTATTTTCCGCCTTTTTAGTTTTCACATACGATCCATATATCATAGTTGTCTATCACCTGATAACTTCTTCTGGCCCCGACGTTTCTTCCGTTCAATTTACTATATTTGGATAGATTATTTATTTCGACATATTTACAGTCTCAGGTATTTACTTGTCTTTCATTTATTTTACAGTCAATCATTTATCTAATCTACAGGTACAGTTATTTGTTTATTTTGTGTTTGTGGTTTTTCTTGTTTGTTTGTTTACTTATATACAATTCAATTACGATTTCCTGAAAAATCATTATTTCTAATAAAATTCAGTTTAAAAGTTCCAAATTCTAGCACTTGTATCGCAATAAATTGGAGAACGAAGAGAACTGATACTGCAATAAAATGCTATATTTTAGCAGTTTCGTAAGGAGCTAGCTGTTGTTAATGTTCTGAAGGATATGTCAAGTAATACGTGTAAACCGTGACCAAGCACGATATTTTATTTCTCAGAAACTTACATCTTTGTGAACAATGGCGCCAAAAAAGAAAGGGAAAGGGAGCAAGCTTTCCCGTATGACAGAGGAAGAACGGGCAAGATATCTACAACATCGAGCAGCAATAGAAGAGGAGGCAAGGCGCAGGAAGCAACAACTTATCGCCACTTTTATGAAGGTAACGTGGTTAAATGCTTTAACTGCTGCACAGTCCAACAAGTAAAGAAAGAGATATGGCAAATATGTTAATGTAGGCCTACTATGTAAAAAAAATGAAATAAATTACCAAAGTAAAAATATTTCTTTCAAAATATCTACTTTATATGGAAGCACTCGTGTTTGAACTGAAAAGTCCACATCTGTGGAGTAACGGTCAGCGCGTCTGGCCGCGAAACCAGGTGGCCCGGGTTCGATTCCCGGTCGGGGCAAGTTACCTGGTTGAGGTTTTTCCGGGGTTTTCCCTCAACCCAATATGAGCAAATGCTGGGTAACATTCGGTGCCGGACCCTGGACTCATTTCACCGGCATTATCACCTTCATCACATTCAGACGCTAAGTAACCTTAGATGTTGATAAAGCGTCGTAAAATAACCCACTAAAAAAAATGAACCAAAAACCTCCCGGGCTGCAGTCATGCTCTACCACTGAACTACACTACCGCCTACTATTAGAATGATTAAGTTTCGTTATTAAAATGGAGGAATACAGCAGTGGAAATGTCGGGGAAATTGTTTCTATACTAGCATGGATAAATAGTTCTCTAAAAATTAGTGTACGACACACAGGTTAAACATGATTTATTTTGCTTTTAGAGTTGCTTTATTGGGCGGTCTCGTTTGGAAAACATCTCTACTCACAGACTAAAATGTCATTTTTAACGCTTGTATCGTAAATAATTATTATGTTTCACAGAAGTAAATATGTACGTTTTATTTCATATTTGATTAACTTACATAAAATTGCCTACAGTAGTGTGATATGTTGTACTCCTTTCCCCCATCCTCTCATCCAGTCTTAGTCACTATAAAAGTCACCCTCCGATATAACGCAGATAAGCTACAACGCTCGAGTTTTTGCCGTGTTTATAATTATCTTGCAAGGAAACTGTTAATGAGCTCATGTCTGAACCTCCCCACAAACTGCGTACACAGCTTTCCATAGCAGATAGACAGGTACGAGAATTTTGCTGCCAATATTTCGGAAGTGTTTACCTCACATGAATATGACTTCTCTTCCGCATAGAGATATATTAAACTAATGAGGTATATCATTACATCAAACGTTTCAAATCAAGTCAAAAACGTAATATAAGCATTCATATAGTCACTATGGCTTAGCACTCATAAATAATCAATTATAAGCTCTAGATCGCCTATACTGTTTGGTCAGGAAGAGTCTGTCTATATTAGGATGTATAATAGGTACTATTACTAAAATGAACTACATGAACATGAAATACGAGACGTGTACGCGTAATATTTTTCATCATGTTCATTTGAGAAAAAAATCTTCGCAGACATAAGTGGATTCAAAGATTGTCCGCATCTTAATTCTGCAGTGCTTGGGAAAAGTGACATAAGTCAGTTTCCACAAACCTTTTTTGATAATTTATTGACAACTTACACTGGTTTATGTTGATTTGATTTTTTTCTGTATGAATTATTGTATTGGGAGAAATACTTATTTTTTTCCAAGAGAGCAAATGTTCCGTAAGTTGTCAATAAATTACCAAAAAAGATTTGTGGAAACTGACTTGTGTCACTTTTCCCGAGCACTGCAGAATTATGAAATTACATAAGTTAGAAGACTTTTCATTAGGTAATAACTCATACAATTCCTTGCTGGTTTTACCCGACATTTGAAAGAGGATATGTGTTTGAAATATGATAAATTGATCGGACTGCATTTTCAATTAGTAGTGATTGTGGGTTGGCTTTTCCATTAGCAAATCTTCATACATCTTGATTATACAACTTCGAGGATGACCCATAATAGGTCGAAACATGTAAACCAGGTACGATAGAATTTAACACAAGAAAGTCATATAATACGTCATATTTCGAAATTATTCTTGTAGATTCTTGAGAACTTTCTCACTATTTCAACCTGCACAACAAATTACATTAAAATAACACATTGCTTTACCACATGTAACAACTATTTTATTAATATAAACCATTTTTAACATTTCTATTTTAAATTCTTACCTATAAGTTTATGTTCGCCAAAATCCTTGTTATGTTCAAGATCGAAGTGCGTCTGATATTATAATATTTTATATAAATATCAATCGAACAGTCGAAGCATTGAGCTTTACCTTTATTCATAACTAGCCGTACCCGTGAGCTCCGCTGCACCCGTTAGAAATAAATATAAAGTAATTACATAATTAAAATAGAACGTTTGATCCAGGGAATATTCGTGTTTGATAGAAGGATAAATCGTTTAATATGTTACTTAATTTAAATTATATTTAAATAATTAAAATGGAATCATTTTGGTCCACAGAGCACTCATTTGGTGCAATGACAATTCCTTTAACATGTTTCTTAATTTTTATTACATGCAACCATAGTTCAATGAACATTGACATCATTTACATTTAATGTGTATACTTTATTTTACGTGTTATATGTTTCCATTGAATTATGGTAATAACTTAATTTTAACTCTTGTTTTCTACGTATTCAGTAAATGGCGCTTGGCCCACTATGGTTCTGAATCCTTCAAATAACAAATAACTTAAATTATATTATATTATATTATATTATATTATATTATATTATATTATATTATATTATATTATATTATATTATATTATATTATATTATATTATATTATATTATATTATATTATATTATATTATATTATATTATATTATATTATATTATATTATATTATATTACATATTATATAAAAAGTGTGTTGATAACGGATGTACCCCGATAAGTAAGTTTTCAATTTGTTATGGGGGCTCTTGAATCTCAGGAGGAACAAATTTTATTTTACAACAGGGCAACATAATCTGCTTGGCTCATTACCCAAATTTTTTGCATTGCATTTAATGCATATGTATTTTATATATTTTAACTCGATTCAATTGAGCATAGTTAAAATTTGGATTATAAAATAATGAAATGCTAAGCTAACATATTATTACTGCATACTAAATCAATACACTTTCGTTGTTCGTTAATTCTCTGAGATAAACATTATTTTAAGAAATACAGGAAACGAATACACAGAATAGCCTATCAAATTTTCTGTGCATAAGAAGCTATTTTAATCTTACCTGTCCTCAATTCACTCAGAAGTTACTGTAATAACATTATAGCATTATGTCCATACAGAGAAACTACACTTTCCAATGGTGAAATAATAATTAATTATACAAATCGGTTAATTTAGCTTCCGATATTGCTTCATAGAAACACAGAAACATTTTCTGTAGGCTATGATTCATAGCTTTCGATTGTTGTTGACCAAGGCCCCTTATAGACGAAGTCATTTGTTTATTTCATTACACGGCCTTAGATGGCAGTTATTTTAATTTTAAAACTCATTTATCTCATTAAATATCAGTCCTATCAAAATTTTTCAAGGAATAAAACTTATCGGAAATGATTTTTAAAGAAATTTTTGTTATGTAACATTTTTCATAAAAATCAATAATAAGCGATATATTTCGATTTATTTAATTCAGGCCCCCTTATAACCCCCCTTTTAAATAATGTATTTTGAATGCCATATAGCCTATAATCTAAGTTACAAAGAACTTAATTTATATTCCAATTTTCATCGAAATCCGTTCAGCCATTATCGCGTGAAAAGGTAACAAACATACAGACAGACATACAAACAAAAATTTCAAAAAAGCGATTTTCGGTTTCAGGGTGGTTAATTATATATGTTAGGACCAATTATTTTTGGAAAATCGAAAATTACCAGAAAAATTTCGGCTACAGATTTAGTATTAGTATAGATAACAAAAGAGTCTTAAGGCTGATCCACAATAAGCCGGGAACGGAAACGACAACGAGAACGAGAATGGCAATTAACTATAGTGAATGCTCTTATTTAAATACATTTAGTTAAACATTATTTCCGTTCTCGTTCTCGTTGTAGTTTCCGTTCCCGGATTATTGAGAACTAGCCTTTATTCCCATGTTTCTTGGAAATTAAAACGACAATTTATTCGCTATATTCCACCACTTTACACCAGGGGCGTATTTTGCGGGCTACCGGGGCTACCGGCGGTAGCCCAAGGAAATTACAAAAGAAAAAGTTTATAATATAACATAATGTAATAATTTTGTATTATTAGTTTTACCATAGTAATTAAAATTAAAGAAATTGTTAGATATATTTTGTGTAATAATAGGGTCAGCGGTAGCCCAAACCCTTTAACCAGTATACGCCACTGCTTTACACACCCCTGATTAGAACGCTACAGTACCGAGTTCAACCTCTGCTTACTGTATACACACGCAGACAGAATACTTGTGGAGGGAGACATGAAGGAGAGGTGTATACAGTATTCACGCGGAAACTTTGTGTCCATCCCTGTTCTAGATAATGAAAAAATGAATATCTGTTCGTATTGCATTATTTGTCCTTGATTGGCTCCGAGGGGAATTAAATACTTCCGAGACGGAATTCTTCCCCGAATAACCTCTTAAATTCATCATTATTGTGCAGTTGCAAATAGGTTCCAATGCCACATACAACTTTTTTTTTTCTTTCAATTACAGAATAAACTCAAGCATGAAGAAGCATTCACAAGACTCAACCTTGCTAAAATCAATCAACAATGGCGCCATTTACTACGTCAAATAAAGACGAGGGAACTGAAGCAAGACCTGGAGGTAATGTTACACCTACTATTTTATTGTAAAAACAAGTAATGGACATAATGTATTTTCCAAGGAGGGAAGGTGGTACTGGCGTAGTGGCGTAGTGCCATACTTTGTGGCGATGTCCACTGTAATTAACTCGATTTTATTCTTATGAAACAAGTCTTCACACATTTTCTGAAAAACAAATCAGTAAGAACATGAGTACTTTTGAATCTGCACATCTGATTGTTGAAGAGCAGATCAATTAAATATTAGTCTAAGTGAATTTTGTTCACATGATCCTCTTATCTTAAATCTCAAACCGAAAACGAAGATCATGCATGCTTTATAATGGTATTATCGAAATATAATATAATGGTGTAATTTCATTCCAGAACTTGTGGAATTTATTTGATCACGTTATACAGACTAAGGAGAACATTATCAAAAATCTATTGAAAGAACTGGATGAATCGGAACAACAATATGGAAGAAACTTTCAGTCCCATACAGAGATTGTTGATCAACTAATAGGTATGTGCAGTATACAAAGTGAACCGTAAGTAATATAATTAATTTCAAGAGGTTATTCTTTGATATATTTCAAGCAAAGAAGTTTCTCTTCCTTTTTGAGAGAATAAAAAATATTTTGCACGCTGTATTTCATAGCGTATTTTGGAAAAGCTATTGAATTAATTCTCAATATGCTCAGTCAATTTAAGAGAGCAATGTATTACTTACTTATTTACTTACTTAGGCCTACTTAATTACAAATGGCTTTTAGAGAACCCGGAGGTTCACTGCTGCCCTCAAATAAGCCCTGTCCCGAGCAAGATTAATCCAGTCCCTACCATCATATCCCATCTCCCTCAAATCTATTTTAATATTATCCTCCCATCTACGCCTTGCCCCTCCCAAAATATTTTCCCCTCAGATCTTCTAACTAACACTCTATATGCATTTCTAGATTCACCCATACATGCTACAGGCCCTGCCCATCTTAAACGTCTGGATTTAATGTTCCTAATTATTTTAGGTGAAGAATGAGTAATGTATTATGATAATAAATTATTGAATAAAAATATGGGGGGCTTATGTGAGGACTGCAATGAACCTCCGGGTTCCCTAAAAGTCATTTGTAAATAAGTAATACATTGCTCTCTTAAGTTGACCGAGCATATTGAGAATTAATTCGTTAAATTTTCGAAAATTTTGTTTAACATTAAATAAGCATTGTTCATTCACACAGTGTAAACACAAAAATTAAACAGTATTTATAAACTCTCATAGGAGAATAGGAAGGAAATAATCCAGTTGGTCAAATGGAGAAGATGCAAAAAAAATGAAAATAATAATGGGCACATTAACAGCATGCGTGTGATAAAGTAATTTATATATTTATATTTGTTGTAGAATTACACGCAAAGCGACTTGAACAGTTACATGATAGCTACAAACAAGAACATAGGGCCCTCCTGCAAGAAGCTTCAAGGGAGCGACGAAGAATGATATCTGGAGCTGAAACTGATGAAGAAACTCTGCAGACTATTAAGTTTCAACTTGTCCGAGACATGGAAATATGGATTTCTAGGTGGAATAAAAGTTGTTTGATAAAGACAGATGAAGTTAGAAACAATGTAAGTTGAGGCTAATATTTTTACAGAATTCTACAGTCCTTTCACAAATGTAAGAAAGAGTAAGTACCTGCAAAATACAAATTTCTATGCAATTTTTAAATATTTTAATTAAATATTGTAAAATAAAATTTGGATTAACTGACTATTTATTAATTTATTATTCAAGTCTACATATTGCTATAATTTCGTTAAATTAATAATTTCACTCTCTCAATTAAACAATTATTAATTTATTACATAAATATAATTTTGACTTCGGAGTTCCGGAAATTTTTACAGCATTTCAGTTAGCTTTATCAAGTTACCCTCATTGCAGACGATGAAGGCTCACAGGGCAATGGAAGGTTAAGGCTCCCAACTGTACAGACAATCGGCATTAATGACAGTAAGGATGTTAGTCCTACGTGCCTGCACTTTTACCCCCAAAGAAATACCCCTGGTACTCATTTCCGTTAGAGGCTGAGCAAACCTAATGGGTATTTTATGTCTGTTAACATTCTTAAGATTTTGAGTATATTAAACTTCTCATGCAGAATAAGTTAGATGATAGAACTGCTATCTTAGATGCACTGGAACCTCTGAAAAAACCACTTCTATTAAGAGATCATCCTTCTTAGAGACCGATTTTTCTAAGAACCGTCGTAAAAACCTATAAAACAATTATTGTATTTTGCACCTGTATTGAAGGACTATCCCTCTCCCCGACCAGCCATTTTCTTAATTTCACTTCCTTTTAAGAGATCAGATTTCATAGGGTGGCCAGATTCACATCGATAAAAAAAAAAGAGGACACAAAGCTTAAAAAACGAGGACATTGTTCGAAAAAAGAGGACAGAAAATATGTAGTTAGATTTAGGCTTAGGCCTATATTATACTTTAAATTACGTCAATATCTATTTTATTACAAAATATTTACAGTACAGATTAGGCTTATATCATATTTAAAATATGTTAATATCTATTTATTACAAAATAATTTATTATGAAAAAACTTAATAATGTACAGTTAGCTATATATGAAAGTCACGGGAACTATAATAAAATGATTAAAGAGAACAGAAAATATCTATTTAGATTTACATTCGCACCTCGATTTACTATACTGTACCTATTTTTTTAATATGGGACATGACAGTTAAGCGGCCGAGCTTGGAACTAGAGCGCCATGTTGCCAATATGGACTACCACGCTGTCAGCTGTTGGAAGCTAGCAATTGACGTTAGATGACTGACGTTAAAACATTAATTGACAATTCACGCGAAGGTAAAAAAAATACAAAATCGACAGAGAATCAAATACGAAACGTACCAATGCTAACATTGTGTGCACAATAAATGTCGCCAAGAGAGCTATTAAGCACTCGCCACGTGGGAACGGTAAGTTTAGCAACTCAACCGTTGTTACCATAGCAATAGGCCTACTCACGCTATATGATATTCAATTATTTTTCTGATCGCAACGCTGCTGTATTGTCCCATTTAAATAAAACAGGTACAGCTACCTCTGAGCAACGACCATAACAAGGAGAAGCAAAGGGAGTTATACCGGGGACAGAAGAACTAGAGGCTTCAGTGACGTCGCTACAGAAGAACCCACACACAGCAGAATTGTTCGTTGCACTACAAACTGAAAACGTTGACCATCTACTTTCACTGATCCAGCTGCGCTCTCACAATACAATAACGTCTGTTCAGAAAATGTTTTGCAGCTGAATGGTACCGTATACCTGCTAGTGCGGGAGGAGGGGGTGGTCGGACAGTAAAAGTAACGGTCTCCAAGCTTCTAGATGTTCTGTTCCCAGTATATGACCGTTGACAAAGAGTATATTCAGTCGATGCTGTTGCCACCTATAGGCAAATTACTTGAAAAGGTGTCAAATCAGATAATTTCAAAATATCAGGCATAAAGTTACGAAAGGGACATTTCTTGATATTTAAAAAATCTGCCCGCCCCCCGGACAAAGGCCTAAAAAATGACGATATGTCCGGACAAAAGAGGACGTATGGTCACCTTAAGGTTTCAAAAATAATTAAAATTTTACAATGATATAGTTTAATGCGTAAAATAAATTCTCCCAAGGTTAAAATATTTGACAACGTTTCGAGCTGAATGTCCGATTCGATCCTTTAAATTCTCTAAGGAAGGTAGAGTTTCTTTCGAGGAGGGATTGTTAAGGTCTATAACCGCTGCACACGGTCTCTAGGTCTGACCATGGATTATTTGCTCCCTGGTTTAGTAAAAAAAAATTTGAAGAATAACAACGCAAAGGCAATAGAATATAAATGCGCATCGCAAGTGATTTCTGAAGTACAGTAAAAGAAATAGATTTCTTGCTATCAAACTTGTTTTATTTTTATTTCTATTTACGCTAAGTTATGATGTGCGTTTGATCGAACAAGATAATTGAGGGGGGTCAGAAGCCAAGGGGTATAAGTGCACTTAAGTTATTTGTGAGAAAATGTGGTTGAAAGTACTTAAAATTTCGTAAATTCCGGGAATTTTTTTATTTCAATTTTAGTGTGTGATATAGTTAAAAGATGTATCTCTTTGTCAAAATTTTAAATGTTTTAGCTTGCCCTGGATGCTGGCGCCAGCGTTTTTGGGGTGTGTCCTAGATATATAATGCCCAATTTTTTAGCATGTTGCTAGTGCAGCTGAGAATGGTATCACTTCCTGACACTGGTATCACTGACAACTATGTTTGGCAAATGGCTGATGTGATGTGTACATCATATCAGCCATTTGCCAAACATAATTGTCAGACTGACTGCGGCAAATGTAAAACACTCGCACTTAACGTTCCCATTACTTATTTCACAGTCAAAAACGGTGACGCGGACTCTAACTCATGTTCTAGAAATGTCATTTGTACTCCTTTCCTTCTGATCCCCTCAATTCTGATAAATTATAATTAATAAACTATAAGTTATTTTTAATAAGTAATATCGTCGGTTTCTTGGTAAAAGTGACCAAGTCCAAAATGCAAAATTGTAGGAAAAGGGCCATTTAAAGGTTTAATGATCCATCCAAAGATAACTGTACTTTTTTAGATGTTAGTAATAAGTTATTTTGAAGGTAAATGTGCTATATTATTAGTTTTTAATATCAAATTATGTATTAAATTTTCATAATGCTTGGAAGCCTTGGAATGTGACTTGGTCACTTTTACCAAGAAACCGACGATATTTTTTTTCATATTTCATCTTATGTTTTGCCTAGATGCTGAGTATAGTTGATTCTCTTCAAATTTCAAGTGAATCTACATTGGAGAAACTGTGGAGGGAGTTTCAATCTACATTACAAGAGTATATTAATTCTACCCAAGACAAGTACAGCCATTACACAAGGCTTAAAGCTCGAGATGAGGCATCGTCGGATAAAATTCTGTGTCACTTTAAAATACTCGCCTCTCTTAACGTAAGTGCTACACGTTATTTAATTTTATCTCATAAAACTTATCGCTATGAATATAAAATACCGTATACACAGTAAAAATCTAGAAAGCATATTGCAGATGAAGATAATAGTTTATTCCTAGTAATAGATATGAGACACAATGATAATTAGCACTTCATTCCCAGATCCTCAAAAATCCCCCAATATGCAGAAGATCTGTGATGTCTAAGAATTTCTGGATTTCAATCTTCAAAACGAATTAAAAATTACATAGGCTACTGTACGGTATTGTAACATTTATATTATATTGTATTAAGATATCTTATCCGTTGTTCTGTTCCAGCTAAATCTTTTTTCTCTGAAGCTTCCCAGCAAAAATATCATAGGCCTATAATAATACAGTGTGTCCACAGAAAATCTCCGTGATTATAAACAGGTATATCGTCTCTGTCGGTAGTCATATGTATATAAAAATAATGACACCAAAAGAAGCAACTCACTCAATGTGCACCCCGTGTGTCACACAGAAGATATAAAGGCTATATTTCCACTAACACCACACGCCCTCCAAAATATCTACTGGAATAGACTCAGTGGCACTAGAGATATGATACTGCAGCTCTTGCAGATTCTGAAGCGGTGGAGGTACATAGATGATATCTTTTTTTTTTTTTTTGTAACCCCGTAAGAAGAAGTTATAGACATTCAAGTCGGGGGACTTCGGTGGCCACTTACAGAAGACGTCTTGGTTTCTAGCGCGCCCAATCCACCTTCCTGCCAGTTGTTTGTTAAGATGATTACGGACATTTGCTACAATGGAATAATGCAAAAATAGCAAATGACTGGCAAATCCGAACGAATGAAACTCATATTAACAGCTTCTATTCGCTTCTGCTGCCATCTATTGTTTTTGCCGGCAATTACACATACCACAATATTCAAAACAGAAATTCTTTGAGTCGTCTTCTTTTATGACACTAGTATAAAGTTCGTAATATACACCGTTACGAAATTATGTCCGTTTGTAATGACGGAGAGTTTCTGTGGATATATTGTATCTTCAATTAGTATTACAGAACCGGTACCTAGACATACATGAAAAATTCACTGTTCAAAAACGAAACTTTTGAAGCAAACCATAGATGTTTTAATACAATGGTGAGAACACACAATGATGTAACAAAACAGTGAATAAATGTAGGTTTTTTTGGTGAAGAAATATTTTTGGACTTGAAAAAAATTGATATGTAAATTTGAAATAAAATTTCAGTTACAGGATTGAAACCCCGTAAAATATTAATGGAAAGGCAATTTTCATTAGGCTAATAGTGTTTTATTATTATTATTTACTTTAATCTATAAGAAAATCTCCCAGTTGTTTTATATACAGAATAAGAGAAATTACAGTAATATTTATACGTCTTTTGCTACAGATATCATTTTGGTAACAGTTCTGTGAACAGTTGAATAAACTAAGAACAGTGATTCATCAGACTATGTGCCCTTAATTCCAATTGACAATGGAATGTAACGGGACGCACGCTAGTTCAAGTTCTTATGGGGAAAGAAATTTTCTCATGAAATTTCACCCACTGTATGGGATTGGTGCCCACCCACCATTGTGATGCACTTGGGGAGCTATGATTGACAACGAAACTCGGTTACAAAAGCCAGCTATAACGGCTGGGGGGATCATTGTGCTAACATCACGATACCTCCATTTTGGTTGGATGATCGTCTACCTCTGCTTCGAAATGTGGACATGAGGCCAGCAGCCGGCTGATCGGTCTGGGCCCTAAAAACCCGTAGTGCCACGATTATTATTATTATTATTATTATTATTATTATTATTATTATTATTATTATTATTGCTATTATTATTATTATTATTATTATTATTATTATTATTATTATTATTATTATTATTATTATTATTATTAGTATTATTATTATTATTAATGGAATGTAATGTAACGTAATTCATAAAACTAATCTAAAAAATTAAAAACCTGTTACAATCATCATGTGTAATATCGACTTGTTACAGGAGCAGATTGCAAGTCTTAAACAACAACTTGCTAACCTGAAGACAACACATGAACAGAAAATAGAAGACTTGAGGGCAGAGCATTCACATTATAATCAGAACTTCTATTCGCTAAGAAATCAGCTGATTGAGTGCAGAAAGCTTGATGAAAAACAGCTCAATACACTGATAGCTTTAAGCAATAAAACGACAAAGGTTGATCTCGTCCCTTTATGTATATTGTATATCAATTTGCACAAAATTAGTATTACATTTAAGTGCACAACAATATCACTATATCATATAAACTCAACATATTATTAAAATAATAAATAATTTATACAATATCTTAGGAGTTATTATAAAGACAGGGTATCATCTAACTGTTGTTTAGTCAATTGTTCAAAGACAGATCTGAACCTCACAAGTGATACCAACATGGCACCATTTACGAGACAATTGACAATTAGGTCAGGAGATAATGGGATAGGGTGGCCAGTTTCTTTCGCCTTGTCATCTAACTAGAGAAATTACAACTGCGGTATTTGTCTAAGATAAGGGTGTAGTTTAATATATAGCCTGTACGGTAACTTATATGCTGTCGAAATAGTTCGACAACAGAAAATTTTAGCAGATTCTAATATTTTAATCGATAGAGAAACATACGTGAATATTTCGTTATTTGCCAGTTACATAATTTTACTTAATTCTTGGATATACTCTTTTAACATTTAAATAATCACTGATGAACGTTATTGAACAAGTAATACTATAACTACTTCACTGTGTTAATATTATAAATTTTGATGGTGAATTACTGATTGACTAGTTTCTACGTGGTTTGCGTCATCCTCTGAATTTTAATATATACGGTAACGCTGAAACAAAAATATGTAAACACTGAAATTTTAAAATACCAACTAAAGAATAAAAGTAACGGCATTTTAGGGCAAAATATTCTAAGATCTGAAATCTGAGATTAAAATAGACAATAAAATTATAGGAGAGGTAATTAATTCACTGAAGTATCTGTGATACGATATAAGTTATAAATATGATAACGATATCAAAGAAAAATAACAAGTCATTTTTGTAGTGCTTGTTGCTACCACTACCACCACTGCTGCCACTCAACACTATCTCTACCCCACTGCTATCACTAACATTTCCACCACTGACACAATCAGTACCGACTAACATTAATATTACTACCATTGCTACCACGAACACTACTACCACTATCACCACTAACACTTCTACCATTGTCACCACTAACACTACTACTATTATTGCCGCTACCACATGCTACCACTAACACTACCACCATGCCAGTACTACCACTACTACCATCACTATCACAACTATTACTCAATGGTGGATTTTCAGGGGAGGCAAGGGAGGTTGTGTCTCCCCTAATATTTTACCAGAATACAATATGACTATTCATTCCAGCTGAATTAACATCATAGATAAGTTATAGCAAATGACGGACATTTTTTCTTCCATATTAATTCCATGGTATTTGGATAAAGGGAAATAAATCATAAAAATGAGTTTTGCGTTAAATGAAAGTTAAACTTAGGACCCTTATTGCAAATAATTTTTTACAGAAATAAAACACATCAAATACTAGTATTCTTTTGTTTTTCGCTCATCCATTTGTATAATTTAACTTATCTATTCACTAGGGGAACAAAACTCCATTTGCACAAAAAATGACTTAACACTCTTTACCCGAACACCATCGAATTTTACTATTCAATACGAGTAAGAAGTAAGTTACACCAAGTCGACCACATCCAGTTGGTGATGCCCGATCAATACAAATAGTACAAATAATTCGTACCGAAGAAAACAGATAGAGCTATAATCTGTCCATGGACTCTGGTATAATCGACATCAAGCACCTGCAGTGTCTGTGCAAGAGCAGAACAGCAGAGGTAACTATATAACTCTCCTCCCCGTGACCATGACAACAGAAGTTCAACCAATAAGAAACCTGGTTAGTGGAGTATTCAACCTAACTAGAACCCGCGAGAGGAGTCATATTTTGAAAAAATCTACTCAAATTATGGCTAGCTGCTGACAAGTATAGTGTTAGTCTCGACTGCTTTCGGCTATGTTTGGCTGTAATAATTCTTTCTTCCTGTTTCAGAAAAATTTCGTCATGTGCCAGTATTATTAGTTTTTTCTCCCTGTGTAAAAGTTCTGTTTTATGTTGGTAGATTTCTTTCTCTTGTGTGCAGGTGTTCCTGTTATTTTTTCTTTTGTGTTACGAGATATATTTATTTATACAGTGTATTAAATATTGATAGTTTACAAATAAATACAGATTTGTCTCTAGCTTCTCCTAGTAATAGTTGTTCAGTATATTGTGATCTAATTGATCGGTTTGTGAAGGAAGAGGATCTTCGAGTGAATTTGCTGTACAAGTATGTAGTAGTAATGAGGTTCGTGACAGGCCCTATATTTTCTTAATACATAAATTGCAATCTTTCAACAGTCTCGTCTTAGCCTCCTCAACTTTCAAACCCACTGTCCGCCACTGCTATTACTATCACTATCACCATTATTTTTTTACTGTGATATTAATAAAGTTTTTAACAAAATCTCATCATATTGAGCTCAAAAAGCATAGAAAAGTATGTTAATATTAGTGTTAATTCTTTCCATTATTTTACCTTCATTTATTGCACGACAAAGGCATAAGTTATAGTAATACTGATTTATGATTTGTAAAGAACAATATGAATTAACCCTTTGCAGCATAGTGGTTGTTCAAAAGAACCGCAGTTTTCTTTGAATTAAATGCTATTATAGTCACAATCATGCCATGGTATGAAAGAAAAATTTCACAACCTCGAGCGGGAATCGAACCTGCGACTTCCTGTTCTCCGGTCAGGCACTCTACCACTGAGCTATCGAGTTCGTCTCACGCCAACGGCTTGGAATTATCCTTTCATACTGGCGACTCTGTTATAGAGTACTGTCCATAGCGTCTGATCTTAGTCAGCACTGCTTATGGGTGGAAAGAAACTTTACAAATGTAATCTTCATCTTATGATGTTTGGATGACGTATATACGTCCGTTGATGTGACATATTAATGAATTAAATGCTATTATAGTCACAATCATGCCATTGTATGAATGAAAAATTTCACAACCTCAAGCGGGAATCGAACCTGCGACTTCCTGTTCTCTGGTCAGGCGGTCTACCACTGAGCTATCGAGTTCGTCTCACGCCAAAGGCTCGGAATTATCCTTTCATACTGGCGACTCTGTTATAGAGTACTGTCCATAGCATCTGATCTTAGTCAGCACTTCTTTCTTTCTCTACAATTGTAGCAGAGATGTTCCACCATGCAACCACCTCTTGAGGATACATAGAGGCGTCATCTATATTCAACGTGCAAAATGGCAGTGTGCCTGAACACTGAAAAGAAATGTTTTAAATTGTATCATCAAAAGTAATGAATAAATGCTATATATGAACCATAAAAAGAGCAACATTAATCAATTATACATTTGTAAAACCATAGTACCAGCAGTGGCGTAGCGTCAATGTAAGCTAAAAAGCTTGGCTTCCCCAGTTAATAATAATTTCATAATAAACCTGCAGTTTATGGAGAAAATTATTTATTAATTTTAATAGAATTTATATTTACGCATTAAATATTGTGATGCGGCAGCCCAGGATTATTTGTGATGCAGCAGCAAACAAGAAGCCTGCACACACCAGCTTCCAAGCAGACTGGTTTCTTCTGTGTAATCCACCCCGCAGATTTTCCATCCCTTTTAAACTACCCTAGTTGCAAGGCTCGCAAGAAGCTAGCTTTAACATTTAAAATAAGTAGTTTCCGAGTTATCCCTATTCGTCAGTTGTGTTCAGTTGAAGTGTTAGTGTGCATTGTGGCTGATATAATAAATAATGAGCGAAATAACAGTTCCTGACACTAATTTACTTGAATTTTTTAGGACAATTGTATTATCAAGACTGACTTACGAACAAAAGTGTGATTTAAAAAACAAATGACCGACTCCCTTGCTGTCAATGAAGGACACAACCAAAGGACAGACGCATACTTACGTAATGATACTAATATTGTGATTTCTCTAAGTATGACAGGGAGTGAGCTAATGGTATACGTATAGGTGTCTATTTGTTAGAGATATGTGTAAACCGTGAAATCGTATTTTATTACGTCTCATTTGAGGTCATGCCTTATTGGTGTTACTTACGATGTTCCAACCAATCTTCGACTGCTGACTTGAAATTGACTACTGTTTATTTTAAGACTGTATTTTTGTAATACATTTTCTCATATTGCATGAAAGACAACTTGAGTTAGCTTCCCCTGCTCAAAATTTCATGTTATGCCACTGAGTACCAGTAAATGTAACATTATGCTATATTGGTTATTATTACATCAAAATCCCTATTGTGGTATTGTGGTCGCTCAGAGTGATCATCATTTTTTTTTAAATTGTGTGCAGAGTTAAAATTAAAAAAAAAAAATTGATCGACGCTTTATTATAATCCATGATATGAAATACATAAAAAAATTACATTTTGTTTTCATTTTTTGGCTTACTGTGCTGCAAAGGGATAAGATTAGGAGAAGACCTACTAAGTTAATATTACTATGTTTTTATTAATGTTGTATATGTTTAAGGAGCTGGAGTTATTGCTGGAAAAAGGAGAGCGCATACTGCAGTTGGTCAATATGTGCAGAAGAATGGAAACAGAAAGAGAAAAGGTTTTACCTTTTGTCATTGGTCCAAGCACTGCAGCCCCACTAAGCCAGGGGGAACAAGATCATTTGGAAATGGCTTATAAGGAAATGCCCAGCGAACCATTAGTTAAGGTAATTATTATTTGTTAACAATTTTATTCTCTCAAAGTGCAGTCCATTCTTATTTCCAGTCAGCATTTTGTTTAACTACACCTCCAACTGTAGATTGTAGAAGTTTTTCAGTTTCAATGATCAAGTAAGTGGAGGAAATCTGAATGATCTTGAACAAATTTAAGATTTCTTGTATTTCTTTACTTCCATTTTTCTTTGTAAATATAACACCTTTCTAAATCAGGTTTTTCCGAATATTTTACAAAGTTTTCTATGAGAATTTTCCTTTTGAATTTTACTGCAAGAGATTATTCCTGTAAGTTAAAGCTTCGCATTTGAAGCAAATTGGAACTTCATTCAATTATTATTATTATTATTATTATTATTATTATTATTATTATTATTATTATTATTATTGGGTTTGGAATTGAACGGGTTACATCAGCTGCTTGTCTATGCAGATGACGTGAATATGTTAGGAGAAAATCCTCAAACGATTAGGGAAAACGCGGAAATTCTACTTGAAGCTAGTAAAGAGATAGGGTTGGAAGTAAATCCCGAAAAGATTAAGTATATGATTATGTCTCGTGATCAGAATATTGTACGAAATGGAACTATAAAAATTGGAGATTTTTCCTTCGAAGAGGTGGAAAAATTCAAATATCTTGGAGCAACAGCAACAAATATAAATGACGCTCGGGAGGAAATTAAACGCAGAATAAATATGGGAAATGCCTGTTATTATTCGGTTGAGAAGCTTTTGTCATCTAGTCTGCTGTCAAAAAATCTGAAAGTTAGAATTTATAAAACAGTTATATTACCGGTTGTTCTGTATGGCTGTGAAACTTGGACTCTCACTTTGAGAGAGGAACAGAGATTGAGGGTTTTTGAGAATAAGGTTCTTAGGAAAATATTTGGGGCTAAAAGGGATGAAGTTACAGGAGAATGGAGAAAGTTACACAACACAGAGTTGCACGCATTATATCCTTCACCTGATATAATTAGGAACATTAAATCCAGACGTTTGAGATGGGCAGGGCATGTAGCACGTATGGGCGAATCCTGAAATGCATATAGAGTGTTAGTTGGAAGGCCAGAGGAGAAAAGACCTTTGGGGAGGCCGAGACGTAGATGGGTAGATAATATTAAAATGGATTTGAGGGAGGTGGGGTATGATGATAGAGACTGGATTAATCTTGCTCAGGATAGGGACCAATGGCGGGCTTATGTGAGGGCGGCAATGAACCTCCGGGTTCCTTAAAAGCCAGTAAGTAAGTAAGTGTTGTTGTTGTTGTTATTATTATTATTATTATTATTATTATTATTATTATTATTATTATTATTATTATTATTATTATTATTATTATTATTGTTTAAGATTTCAAAAAATTTTTTATACCTATAAGCCTAAATCTCTCTCTCCAGTTGTCAGATGCATGAAAGCAGCCAATTTACATTATATTAATTCAGATCCGTTTAATGTATAGTGTGGCTATTCTTATATAAGCATATTCATTTCAATTTCATTCGTCTGTGTTGATTTTAGCTTTTCTGTATCTTGTATTTTTGTAATTATCTATTCATTTTGTCATTATTGTTTATTTGTATTTGTCTCTAATTTTAATAATTATTGGTATGCACTGTTTTTGTTATCTATTCATTTTGTCTTTATTGTTTATTTGTATTTGTCCCTAATTTTAATAATTATTTGTAAGCACTGTTTTTGTTATCTATTCATTTTGTCATTATTGTTTATTTGTATTTGTCTCTAATTTTAATAATTATTTGTATGCACTGTTTTTGTTATCTATTAATTTTGTCATTATTGTTAATTTGCATTTGTCTGTAATTTTAATAATTATTTGTATGCACTGTTTTTGTTACCGGTATCTATTCATTTTGTCATTATTGTTTATTTGCATTTGTCTGTAATTTTAATAATTATTTGTATGCACTGTTTGGTTATTTCTTGTACACTGTAAATCTTGTGACTTGTTATTTAATATCTTTTATTATTTGTTAGATATTGCTATTTATTTTGTTGCATTTGGTCAATGATTAATGTTGACTATTATATTGATTGTATATCATTTCACTGCCATTTTCTGTCATTCATTCTCATCATCATTTGTTCTGTTTTGTATTGTTTTTTGTATTTTGTGTTAAACTTTAATTGGCCTTGTGCTGTTGTTTTGCACGTTAATATTCTAAATAAATAAATAAATAAATAAAATAAATAAATTATTATTATTATTATTATTATTATTATTATTATTATTATTATTATTATTATTATTGTGATGTCATGTTCGTTTTAAGGAAATTTTCGACTACATGAAGCTTGACAACTTCTGGAGACGATACAACCGAGCCCACTTGGAATGTGCTGCTTTGAGTCTTCACAGAGAAGCACTAATACTGGAGAACCAGCAGCTGACAAGAGCACTGCAGCAATACCTGGCAACATTAGCACATGGAACAGAATATTCTTCACAGCCCTCTCTGACTGTGGCAAGACCCATGTCAACTCGAATCATCAGAGAACATATCAATTTAATTCCTGAAACTAATGAATCCAAAGAAAGACACAAGAAATACTCAAAGATCAGACCTGTTACATGCATTGAAGCTAACACTAGCATTGCAGTAAGACACATGCTACGCACTGGAGCCTTTTAAGTGCAGTAAAATACCTCGTTTCTGGAAACTATGGGACAAAGTCAGTACTCCATAACAGATTTGCCAGTTAACTGGAAAATAGTTGTATAGGTTTTTAAAGATATATTGCTACACGTGCAAAGATGAAAACCTGCAGCTGCTGCTTCTTTGTTTCGTTTGTGCACACATCATATACTGCCATGTAGCAATGATAGTTTCAGGTTCCTCATCAAAAAATGTAGTTTGCTACTTCAATTTGTAACTTATTTACTAACTCTTCCTCATATTTTCATTTTTATTTCTCTAATTCGAAAATGCTGTTGTTTTGGAATTGCTAGTAGATACCATAATCAATTGCTTAAATCCTATTAAAACTGCAAGTTCGAAGTAGCATATTCTCTAACATGACATTGAGTATATCGTAGTTATTTGTAGTAGTTATTTCATTTTGATCATGCTTTTAACTGCAGAGGTGTATTATAGTTATTTGTAGTAGTTATTTTATTTTTGTCATGCTTTTAACTGCAGAGATTTATTGTAGTTATTTGTACTACGATAGTTACATCGGACAAACTGGAAGATTTTTAAAACATGATACAACGAACATATCACCAACTCCAACCACAACAACAGCAATATAGAAACAGTCGTGAAAATGTTACACATTGGGCTCAAAAGCCAAAAACGAAAAGTACTCGAACAATACGAAATATAACACACAAAACACAAAAATACATGCACAACACATCTTCAACACTCAACTGAATTTCAGAACACATAATCTTTTCGACATAATACTATCAATCACAAACATACCCCCATCTCCACTTACATATACCTCTTCCCCACATGACACCAAGCAAGAAGAAACTGGAAGAACTCGCAAAATCTTACTAGAAGTTTAAAAATGGCGACAAATCACGCCGAAACTAATCACTAAAATAAAGTACAATTGAGGACTGTTTTTGCAAAACTTGCTAACTGCAAAATTTGCAAAATTGAGATTTTGATGGATTCGTCAACACAAGGCAAGCCTCTACATGATGTTAAAGGCGTCTTAGTAAAATTGGATTATTTCTCTTCATTGTAGTGTGTCAAAGTATGATCGTTTTTTTCAAAACTTGCTTTCTGCTAAGTGAAAGTTACAGTAAAAATTTGCTTACCACAGTGTTTTGTCTCTCCTGTAAAATTTATTTTTTTTTCAGTTAGCAAGTTTTGCAAAAACGGTCCCCAATTGTAAAGTTTCATGAGTTAATACAGTGAAGTATAAAAGTTGTTAATTTAACAAGTTTTAATTATCATTAGTGATGTACAAGTGTTAAAAGAGTATGAATCAAAAATTAATAAAGATAATAAAATTAATGGTTCAATAGGAAATGCAAGTATTTTCTCAATAATACATTCCACATAGTGATTGCTAAATTATTGTCCTTATAAAAATGTATGTTAAACGCATCACGTACAGTATATGTAATGGAGACGTACCTCTTTTGTCTGGTTTTATTTTAAAATTAGTCCATAATTAATAAAGAGACATTCATTTTACTATCAGCTAATGTTAACTTACTTCGTTTTCTTTCGTTTAAATCCTGAATTTTAAAGGTAATACTCACAAGAAAAATATCGCTCTGAAATAGGAATGTATAGAGTTTACACAGTAGCCTATTTTTTACGAAAATATTTAAGAAAAAAAATAAATATCGGAGCCAACCAAAAACCAACATTACGGTATAAAAATGGGTCAAATTTCGACTAGACAAGAATTTAGGAAAGTAAGCAGGGATGTATTTCAGACCCTGACGGCACCAAGGTACTATTTTTCGAGGCCTGGCAGTGCCAGGGAACTTTTCTGATTTTCATATTATTGTCAAATTTTGTATTTATAAAAAAATCATCTTGTATTAATATTTAAACAATTTCATAGTGAGGTCTACTCAGTGGACCTAACAACCTCTTTATCTAGATTCGAACCCGTGTACTTTTTTCTGAAATTCCACTGGTATTCCTTTGGACATGAGGAAATGGAAGTGGTGGTGGTGGTGGTGGTGGTGGTGGTGGTGGTGGTGGTGGTGGTGGTGGTGGTGGTGGTGGTGGTGGTGGTGGTGAAGACGAGTACTGCTGCTGCTACCAGAATCCCAGAGCCAAGGCACTTTCCTTTTAAGAAATACATCACTGAAAGTAAGGAACAATTGCTACATCAGGTAGTGCCTAACTATCATCCTTTCAGCATGATGAACTTCCCCCCCCCACCCAGAAATGTATATTTATTTAAGTACCAGGTCGCAAAATGGACCCATGCTTTTTACAAGATGTATGTAACATAGTACATGATTCAGTATAAAAAATACAATTTACATACAAACACTTTCACCAAGAGTGAAGTGTTTTACAAGAAATTACTCATTCATTAAACACGAGAAATTACTGAACTATTGAGCAATGGATTTGGATGTGTTCTTAGAGATTCTATAAATTTGGTTCTGGCATTTTGAATATAATCACTAAATAACATTATATTTAGTGACTCATATAGTTGAGAGTTACTGATATCATAGTCTGCTCCCGTGATTGTCCTACATACTGATCTTTGTATTCCATCCAGTCTTTTAATATGACGTATATGAGTATTTGACCAAATTTCACAAGCATATAACATATATGAACGGATCAGACAAGTGTATAATAAAACTTTGACTTTAAGAGAGATGCGACTTTTGAAAAGAGGATACAGCAGCATGAAACGTTGAAACTCTCTGTCTCTGATTAAATTTATATGTTGTCTGTAAGTCAGTCTTCTATCAAGATAAACGCCGAGATATTTTACAGCCGAATTGAAAGGTATGTTTTGTTGTTGAACTGTGAGTTCTTCTGGTAAGTGTGGAAATCTTTTAGTGAAAACCACTGCCTGTGACTTAGTTCCATTAATCTTTATTCGCCATCTTGTAGACCATTGTGTAAGTAAATCAAGGGCTGCTTGCATTTGTTGACAGGCGAAAATAATATTATAATGTCTTGTATAGAGAACTGTGTCATTAGCAAGATGAACATCAGCACACTTTGCTGTCGATGTTAGAAATTAACAAAAATTTGGACAATAATGGATCAATCACGGTGGCTCTGATGCATGACCTGCAGGATCACCTTGCCTAACAATGTTTTTTTTTTTTTGAGCAACATATCAAAGTTCGATATACAAGACTCGTATTCACATTGATGATAACCTGGCTGCTCATATCTCATATTTTTTTCTTTTTTTTAGTAAATTATTTTACGACACTTTATCAACATCTTAGGTTATTTAGCATCTGAATGAGATGAAGGTGATAATGCCGGTGAAATGAGTCCGGGGTCCAGCACCGAAATTTACCCAGCATTTGCTCATATAAGATTGAGGGAAAACTCCGGAAAAAACCTCAACCAGGTAACTTGCCCCAACCGGGAATCGAACCCGGGCTACCTGGTTTCGCGGCCAGACGCGCTGACCGTTACTCCACAGGTGTGGACCAATATCTCATATTAACACAGATTGTAAGAAGGTATGTATAACCCCTGGGGCCACAACCACGCCACCATCTCTGTGGCACATGAGTGGCACATCTGTGGCACTGCTAACGGACGACTGTTGGACCAGCAATTCTTTACACTGCCATGACAGTATACAGCGTATTGTGTCACAATGTCTTTTTTTCGAATTTCATTGGTAATTCTTGCTAGAATCTCTTGAAATGATTTCTTAAACAGGCGAATATACGAAGGAAAAAAATTATAGTTCTAATGCAAATCATCAAATAAAGTGTGAAATAGTCCTCGATTCAATCTTTCCAAAATCAATTAATGGACCCAGACTCTTCTATTTTTGCGTTTATTCTTTCTCCGTATGAGCAAAAATACCAAAACTATATCCACCTGTAAGTCTATGTTCACTGGACGACTGAAAAATTCTCTACAAAAATGTTAGTGTATTAAGCAGTGCTTCAAACGCGCGTTTGCAGCTCCACTAACGAGCCACTAGTGGCGCTGCTGAAGTGGCATCGTCTGAAGGTGCCTTAATAAATGACTACTTAATGTATACGTTGCTATGGTGACTATAAACAAAACATGGAAGCTAGATGTTAACACTTTGTGCATAATTTAATTTGAAAGGGCTTTAATAAATAATATTTTATGAGAATGAAGAAAGCCACTAATACAAATTCAAAATCTTCAAAACCTATAGAAAAACAAGAAGTTAAAAACAATGAAATTTCTCAGGTAGATCTGGAGTTGGCCATTGAAACAGAACGCATAGCCAATGTACTAGAAGATACAATTCAGAAAATTGAATTAGCGGTAAGTACTTTATTACTTAGCTAGTGACATGCAGTAATAAATGTTTCTTCAACTTTAACAATGCTCACCAATTCCCTTAGGCCCTACACACAAATTGAAACGAAATTGACCTAAGTTGTCTGTTTAGCTTTTTTCTAAATATCAATATCAATAAATGCCTCTATAATTTATTAACAAGTTCTGTAAATAGTCATCTACCGGTACTGTCTAGGATAGCAATACATGTACCAAGATAGAACTGTAGGACCAGTAATTCATTTAATATAAACTATGCTAGGACATGTTATTATAAGTACTCTCCACTTCTTAGAATCTGTTCCTTCTATAATAAACTGAGCAATATTGACATCTTTCAGGATAGAACCACACTCTTGAGAGAAATAAATACCGGTAGCATTCAAAACACTCCATAAGTATTTTGCTAATAAATAGGTCTTAACTGGTTTGCATATTGTATTTTTGGTCTTCTTTCTTAAATTATTTCATATCAATTATCATTACTAACTCACTCCTAATTCTGACTTAACGTAGGTCTAGTCTCTCATCAGTTATTGTATTATTGTTACTAATTTGTGACTAGTTATTTGCATTTCATCATTGGCTTTATTACTGTACTTTAATATAATCTAAGTTTTCTTCATACTGTAAATACTTTTGTTTTTGTTTACCGAGATTTACATGTAATATTTGCTTGATATCATTTGTTGAATAGTATTGGATTGTAACTGTTTAAGCTTAAGTTTAAAGTACCATTATTATATGTATTACTACTGTTATTTTTTTCCCTACTCTGTAATTACATTGTTGAGTGGATTAAATAAATAAATAAATAAATAAATAAATTTAAAACTATTTAAGCATTTCTAGGTAAAAGATTCGACATTTGTCCATTTACTTACGTCTGTTTTGTTTTAAGTACCGTACATATTACAGAAAATTCTGTTGATTTTTGTTCTTTGGTTCAGGGCAATGTATTTGAATACAGACTATATTATCCGTGAGAGCATGTAATCTTGCCAACTGTACTGCCGAGAAACTAGTGTGCTTGTTCAGTACCGGTACAGCATTAGGTTTGACACGCTAATGCAAACTATCACTAATTATATGACTAATTTGACGTCACTAATTAGGTCTTGGCTCAATAAATTCGTGTCTTCAAAGCTGATGCACATTTTCAAAGATTTTATTCAGTTTATTGTAAGATAGCGGTATTTAGAAGTTTCAGAATTATGTAAAATGTAACAGTAGGCCTATATTAATTTTACTATAATGATAATGTTTCTATGTCATTTAACATTCTATTCGCTGTTACGTTTGTTACATGTTAATAAAGCAGATATGTTTACCAATGCTGCTAGAGAACAATGAAAAACTACTTGCCCTACACTTGAAGAACGAAGAACTGCTTTTTGTTCTCGAGGCCTGTTCTCCCTACTTAAATCAAACAGAAGACGTTGAACTAAGTGGTCCTGATGTCAGAGATATATCAGAGCATGGCAGTGAAATAGGTACCGGTACATCAAAGAAGGACTTTACTAGCAAGAACATACTATCATGGGGCAGTTCATTCGTTAAGAAAAGTAAGAGTTCCAGAATATCTGTTGAAGGAAGAGAAGATCCAGAAGTATGTAAAGTAATTCAGTTGTTATGGAACAAGCCCCCAATAAGACAGTTGGTCAAGGATTTATTGAAAGATGTAAGACAAAATCTTTAAATATTCATTCACTAATAAATATAGAAATAGAACAAATTATATTGTCTCAATAATAAACATTCATTTATACAGTAAAAATAATGTGAGCATTGATGTTTTTAGACAGATTTAAATGTAGTTTATTGTCTATTTATAATTTTATTTCTATGTGTACAGAATTAAAAATCTACCATACTCGTATAGAAACATGTTGAGAAGCTAATGGTTTATGAAGATCATTTTTATAATATATTGTGACAATTTTATGAATTTCTTGAGTTTTTGAGAATTAGCCTTGATTAATATTATTATCTACATAGAACATCATTAGAGAAAGTATGTATTAACAAGAAATGGTCAATATGGCTATTTGTAAGGTTTACAAGAATCTATTTTAGATTATGTAACTAGCATTTATTACAAAGCCCAGTAAATTTTTATTGTTTCACAGTGACATTGGTATATAAACAAAAGAATGTAGGTATTGTAAACTCCATTGTTGCTTTGTTCAGTTGGCATCCGCTGATGTTTTTTTTCCACTCAAATTCCTAGTTAAGGGAAGATTGAAAACTGAAATTGTCAAAAATGACAGGTTACCATTTAAATTATTATTTTTATTTTTTAAACTGTGAATTGTATTCCAATGGATAACATCCCATTGTGGAATCCTGGGAAACGAGAATGCGGATGCTTTAGCAAAGAAGGGCAGCACTGCTACTTACATACCTGTTACTAAATCTACGTATTACTCTGTGAAAAGATTTATTAAATCTACATACTTAGACTTCAACAAACAAAATTTGATAACACAATCTCAAAGGAAAAAATGGAACTCTCTGCATCATAATCCACAGTTAATTCCCGATTTACCACGAAAATCGTCTGTAGCTGCATTTAGATTGGCAACTGTCCATGATTGTTTGGCCAAACACCTGCATAGAATTGGAATATATCAGTCCCCTAACTGCCCATTGTGCAACTCAAACCAAGAAATGGATTCGGAACATCTCAAAATCTGTGATTCAGTGGCTGGCCATGATAATATCTTTGAAAAATATTGGAGTGCAAGAGGTCAAATGACTTTACTGTCAAACGCCTGGCATTAGAAAGCAACAACAACAACTTTTTTAAACTATTCGACCAATAATGGAAACTTTTTCCAAAAATCTACTGGATGAATAGTTTAGGTATATTGAAGAGTTTTGTCAAAGTACTTTTTTTGTTCCTGTTTTCTCAAAAACTAACACAGGCAAAAGTCTGAATATTTTTTCACTGATGTTAGGATTATTATTCATTGTTCGATACACTCTTTTAACACTTATAATCACTGAATAACTTTATGATATCTTTACTGTGTTAATTTTTGCAATTTACCTGGCTGACTAGTTTCAAAGTGGTATCCTTCATTGACTAGACTTCGGACAATGAAGGATATCACTTCGAAACTAGTCAGCCAGCAAATTGCAAAAGTTAATACAGTAAAGATATCATAAAGTTATTCAGTGACATGTTCGGAGCCAAAGGCTACAATTTGGGAAACAGAGAAACTCATATCTCCATTACACGAATAAGTTAAACAAAATTACTTGTAATGTTCAACATTTCCATTCAAAAAATAGTACGTTTTCAGAATATTTAACATATTAAGAAGTTCTAAAAATATATACAAAAAGTCGACAAACAGTTTCAGGACGTTCTTAGTTAAATTGGGTGTCAACTTTGCACACCACGAACAACTTGTGTACCATTGTCCATTGCGACGTATCTGAAAGCTGTAGCACAGGCAGACCTTGTTGAAGTGTGGGACCCAGTATTTCAAGATCTCCTCAATCTCTTTTTTAATAATGTTTCTATTCGATGCGATTGCAACATCCATAATTAAGCATTCTCCACTTATGTTTTTACCGGTAGGTCTAAGTCAGTCAAACCGATATGACTCTGTTTGCATTTACAGATTTATTCTAAACTAGCCGTACCCGTGCGCTCCGCTGCACCCATTAGAAATAAATATAAAGTAATTACATAATTAAAATAAGACATTTGATCCAGGGAACATTCGTGTTTGATAGAAGGAGAAATCGTTTAATATGTTACTTAATTTAAATTGTATTTCAAAAATTGAAATGGGATCATTTTGATCCAGAGACCACTCATTTGACAATTCCTTTAACATGTTTCTTAATTGTTATTACATGCAACCATAGTTTAATGAAGATTGACCTATCTTTTAGTTTTAATGTGTATACTTTATATTACTTGCTATATGCTTCCATTGAATTTGATAATAACTTAATTTTAACCCTTGTTTTCTACATCTTCAGTAAATGGCGCTTGGCCCACTATGGTTCTGAACCCTTCAGATAACTTAAATAGTGATACAGCATACATAGTGATATATAATTATATTTCTTTCTTTCGAAAATGTAAGAATTCACGATCTCCTATGTACCATTGCCTTGGAATGAATAAATGTATTTTTTCTTCCTACTCAAAAATTTTATATTTTGCACATAGGAGTTACTGCAGGAACAACAATGCTATAATCTGAGGCGGCTGTGAAAATGTATTGTATTGTTATTTTAAAAGTCTTGTATATCCTTAAATATCAGTCCTATCAAAATTTTGCATAGAATAAAACTTATCGGAAATCATTTTTAAAGAAACTTTTGTTGTGTAACATTTTTCACAAAAATCAATAATAAGCGAGATATTTCGATTTATTTAATTCAGGCCCCATTATAACTCCCCTTTTAAATAAAGTATTTTGAATGCCATATAGCCTAAAATCTAAGTTATAACGAACTTAATTTACATTCCAATTTTCATCGAAATCCGTTCAGCCATTATCACGTGAAAAGGTAACAAACATCCAGGCAGACAGACATACAGACATACAAACAAAAATTTCAAAAAAGCTATTTTCGGTTTCAGGATGGTTAATTATACATGTTAACACCAATTATTTTTGGAAAATCGAAAATTACCAGAAAAATTTTGGCTACAGATTTATTATTAGTATAGATAATAATAATAATCATTATTATTATTATTATTATTATTATTATTATTATTATTATTATTATTATTGTTATTATTATTATTATTATTAGTTGCAAATTAAACATATAGGCCAACCTATTCAAACTTAATGTACGTTTGGCATTTTCAGGTTTCCCCAGAAGCATCAGCATTCCTGACACACATAAAGAATCTACAAGTTTATACAATGACAAATATATCAACAACTCCACTTGAAGAACATGCTAGAGAAAAATACCTACGCCGTATTTGGCATCACAATGAACAACTGAAGGAAGATATTTCTCTCTTCTCCACCAAACTGGAAGAGCAATACAACGAAATTCAATTTAAGGTCATAGCTAAAAAGCTCTTGATAAACCAATATGAATCCAAGATTGAAAGAGTAAATAAGAAATGTAAGGATGATATAAGGAAAAGAGTGTGAGTATTATTGTTTATTAATGCTTAATCAATCTTCTTAATGTATCCAGCTGTTTGCTGACAACATAAAGTCCACTATAGTCCACTGTAGTCTATTCAGTTGTTGTTTTTCACGAGAAATGAGGGGTATTTTGATCGGTGTTCATTATAAATCCCTGTTGCTAGTAGCCAGAGTTGGGGTGTAGTCAATATATACTGCAGGGCTGTCTTCTGCAACTGGTACTGATGATTTTAATTTACTTCTTTTGTGGTTTATGGATGGACAGTATAGAAGAATGTGTTCCAGATCTTCATCATGATTATTACACCACAGACAAGTAGGACTATCAGAAATGTGAAATCGGTGTAGGTACAATTGAGTGACAATGTGACCTGTTCTGGCTCTTGTTAAAAATGTTTGAACATGTCTGGACAAGTTTTTGTACATTTCCAGGTCATTTTGTTTCTTTTGTACAGACTGTAAAATTTCGCTTTGTCAGAAGAGAGCCAATTGTTGATCCATAGGTTTGTAAAATGAGACTTTACTGAAGCAAAAGCATTGGATAGAGATTTCACTTGAAGAGGTCTTGGTTGCAAATATGTTGCCTGTTTGGCAATATTATCGACTTTCCAGGTATACCACAATGACTAGGTATCCATTGAAATGTTATTTCCTTTTGGAGTTCTTTTAGTTTACTTAGTTGTTTCGGAATTGGAATAATTCTATGTTCATATAGGTTTGGTACATATTTAATTATATTAAATATAGCCCCCTTGGAGTCGATAAGTATGCAAATAGATTTTTCAGAAATTTGAGTAACACACTGAAGAGCAGCATCAATAGCTAGCAATTCAGTGTCAAGACTGGAGGAGGATGAACATGGTATGAAATAACTTTCTTGATATTTTGGAATATAATACCCTGCGCCTGATGTCCCATTATTAGGATTTAGAGATCCATCTGTATAAATTTGAAGGTGATCCTTATATGTACTGCAGAGTAGTTCCATGGAATCTAACTTAAGAATGTATGGAGGATCATGTTTGGAATGATTTCGTGCAATTTGTATGCTATGTTCTGGAATCACCCATTTCCATGGAGGAATTTCGTTCACAACTGGAGTTTTAGCAATGAGTGTGTCTGTGATATAGATTGGTACAGTATTTCTTCTTTTTTTTATTTTATAGAAATTACACAGGATATCATCTGAAAGTTTGAAGAACATGTGAGATCTGGATGAGGCTTGCAATTTTAAATGTATTTTTAGTATTTAATGCTTAATGAAAACAAGGAAAAGCTCTCCTGAACTTTTCTTATTTACTTTAATCTTATCTTAAGAAAGACACATATCACAGAAATTTCATTAAATTTCTTAGATAGACCTACTTATTTACTCTAAAACATATGCGAAAGTTGCGAAGGTTTTTCTCGGGAATTCCCATTCCTCCCTTATTTCACCCACTCCTTTCACAATCTGCCTTCATTATCCTTTCTCGTTGAAAATTCAACATTACCATATCTGGTGCTAGCTTGTCTGTTTGCCACAACACAGATATCCTCGTGGTATATAGTCCAAAGGTAGATAGGTATTTAGCAATATTAGCAGTGGTGACGGTTGTAAACAACTTGGAGGTTTTGTGGAACAGAAGACTACCTCTTGCAATCTTGATAATTCAATAGATGAGGTACTGAAGACCGTCACTAGGGATTGGTATCACAGGTATAGATAGTTGGATAATAATGTATGATTAGGCAGATGGAGAAACAAGCTGATGAACCAGGTGCACGCAATTCATTTCACAGAGATGTACAATAAGACTACTTGGACTATAGTATGTACGGTACCAGTAAGGAATGGTCCCAACTCCCTTACTACTCTATAACATCAAACGTCATTAATTTAATATGCCAAAGGAAATGAATGCATTTGATTCGGGTGGTAGAGCATGTGGATATAAGCCATGCATATTTTAATTTTTTAATTATTGACTTCTCAAATCAGAAAAATTTATAAAAATGTGATCGAGTCCGCTGAGTTAGCTCTGTGGTAGCGTGTCTGCCTCCAGGCTAGCTGCCCGAGTTCGATTCCCGGTGTGGTAAGAAATTTTCTTTCAATTTTTTTACTTTTAATTAACATGTTTCAAAAACGAACAAAATTAAAATTTAACAAAAATGTATGTAATTACTCCACATAAACTTACAATTAACTTATGCTGCAAGTTTTGAGTTGGAAGTCTATATACTTTTAGAGCTCTTAAATATCTTACAACTAGAGTCCTGCATTTGGTTACTTTGAATACAAGTTACAATCGATTATTCTAGTTTCGCAGTTGCAAGTCAACAGTTCACAATGCTTTCAGTAGTCGCCCTGCACGCTCCAGTACTGTGTGTTTACGTCTGTTTATTCATGCGAGTGTGTATAGGTAGGTGAAAAACAGGAATAATACCCACTTACAAAATATCACTTGAAATTTAATAAGCAATATCAAAGTATTTATTTAAAGGCAGCTTATATGCAATAAATAATCATTTTTACGAGGGAGAGACAAAACTAACAAATCTTCAGGAGGCACCACATTTTGTTCACACATGCAATGGAAAAACCAGTCGAGCTAAAATAGGGATACATTTACTAAAATATATTAGGCCTAAACAATATTAAATATCTATGAAATGCTAACACACGATAGGCCTTAATCATTACTATACCTACGAATTGTAGACACCAAAATTGATAAACCCAAAGTACCTTCACAAACAGAAAATGTCAAAAAACTATTCTAAAAAACAATTTGGGTACAGTAGTGATGTTAATTCTATATTTTTTTTTATTTTAAGCTTTGTTTTGTTTCTTTTGCACTGAGAGACGCTCTGAAATTATGTAGTGATAATATCTTGAGATGCACAAAGAAGCTTATTCAAATTTCTTCCTATAACCTCTTTTGTTAACATTATTCATTCATTTATTTATTTGTTTACTCCTTTGTTTATTTACTTACTTATTTACTCACTCATTTATTTATTTATCTCATTTATTTATTTATCTATCTATTTATGTATTTATCTATTTATTTATTTATTCATACTGGCAAAGTTAAGGCCATAAAGCCTTCTCTTCCACTCAACCAGTATTAGAACAGAAAAATAAAAATGTCAGAAATACAGGAACAATATACAATAATAATAATAATAATAATAATAATAATAATAATAATAATAATAATAATAATAATAATAATAATGGTAATTTATTTTCACCGTCACTGGAGAGAATTTTAAAAGTTTTCTTTTTTTAAAACGAAACTAGTCAATCAGATACAATAATATAAACACAAAGGACTAAGTCTGGAGAGCGTGGAGGCCATGATAGTTCGTGATCATTTCCGATATGACCAATCCATCGGTTTCACAATCTGGTATTCACGAAGTCATAAACACGAACGCGAAACTGCCCTGTGCGCACTCAGCTGTTTCTTCAGGTACAGGAGGTCGACCCGTTGATTTCCCTTTACCATCGCATATTATGCTCTTTTTTTTTTGTCAAGAAATTTCTGATCATCCTATCTACAGTGTAGTAAGAATGAATTGTACCTTCATAAACTGTATCATTAATATCGAGGGGAAAATTGTTAAAAATAATCTAACAGGTGGTTTGATTTATTAGTATGATATCGTAATTATTAAACCAGTCATTATGCAATGTGTAAGACAAAATAATTTGTTTAACCTATTGCTTGATCTTAGTTACGACTCTGAGAGGAGGATGATTTCAGACTGGAAAGAGAGTGAAATTCAACAGGAGTCCCTTTTTAATGAAGTGAAGACACTGGAAGCGAAGATGAAAACCATGTTAAGCGACCATCTGGCCCAAGAAAAGGAACAAAGAGCAAAAAGGTAACATAACTTTCTTAACTCGAAATGAAACTGGAATGTGCTAATGTCAGATCTTCTAGTCTTAACTTGTCAGTGCTAAGAAAGTAGGTTCGAATTAGATGCAACTTAAAAGCTAACAGATTTATCGAGAGAATTGGACGAATGTTGCTATAAATGTGTTACAAACGAAACATGTTTCATTATTCTGCACATAAACGTACGGTAGAGACTCAGAAATAAAATACAGGTAACCCAAATTTTGTTTCTGGATATGTACATAGAGACAGGAATGCATTTCAGGCCTGACAGCGCCAAGGTACAATATTATTTTCTGAGGCCAGGCATTTTTCCGATTTCCATATTATCGTCAAATTTTGCATTTATAAAAGGTCATATACAGTACAAAGTACCAGAATCCCAATTTGCCGCTGCCCCTATACGGAAGCGCGTCCTTTATTTTATTTAGATTCGAACACATGTATTTTCGTCTGGCATTCCGTAGATATTCCGATGATGATGATGATGATGATGATGATGATGATGATGATGATGATGATGATGATGATGATGATGATGACGACGACATCCGATAAAGCTGCTACAGAAATCAGACCCAGGATACTTTTTTTTTTAATATTCCACTGCATACAGTGTGTTACAAAGTATAATTTTATTTTCATCATTCTTTTTTTTATTTAACAGTTGCAAGGAGCTCCTAAATAAACGATATAGTGGGATCTGGGATACCTGGAATCTATAACTTCTTATTATCAAAACACGAGGTGAACAACTTCTACTATAATGAAACACTTACCATGACATAACCAAAAAATCTTGCATAATCCCGATTACCACACACTTCACGTACTGTCACTACAAATAAATACTGGTACGCCTATTTGACATAGTATAAATGCAGTCACGAAGCTCAATACGTAGGGAATAAGCATCCATAGATAGTTGCTAACCACTAGGATCACTACTATCGCCTCATCACATACAATATGAAACAGTACTGGCACAGTCTATTGTTCCTAGTACCCTCATCAACACAAGCTTCGTGACTGTATACACTAGACTGTAATATAAATCTTTCATAAAAATTCAGTAGATGTCATCGTTATCATTCTTCAAAATGACATCATAAAAAGTTACGTATTATTAGGCTACCAGAAAGAATTTTTCATGCTTAAAAAGCATTCTATCATATTCTAATACACTATGATTAGGTCTAATCATAAGACTACATATTTAGAAGCAAAAGGCTAGATTATGATTAATTTTCGGTTGCTTATTAAATCCAACAAATAGAACAGTGAAAATAATAAAATGTATAACATAATTATTATTTATGTACTAGCTCACACAGCAGTATATTTATTTTGCTAGTTAAAAACTTAATAGAACAAAAACATTACGCAATGTAAATAATGCAAGGCAACAAGTCGAAAAATATAATTTTTGTGGTTTCTCGATTCGAAAAATAAACAGAAAAAAATACATAATTAAACCACGCAAATAAAAATCATATATAGTAGACATAATTCATTTTGTTCTTACAATAGCTGTGCGTGGTCTAGACCATTAGCCTGCCACATGGGTGGACCAGGCTCGAATCCCAGTGGACATTTTTTAATCAATAGTAATAGGCTACTTATGATGGGGAATGTTGCAGTCGGAGTTTTTCTCGATGTTCTCTCATATTCCCGTGAATAAGCATTACCATTATTTCGGAAAATTTCCATCCCAATATCATACTCATAGAATTTCTCTGACCACTAGTTGAAGTACATAGGGACTGGTCCAGGGACATGTGCGGATGCCTGCATGAAACCTGAATACACAGCAAACCTTAGCACAGTGAACTGGCATCTGCAACATGATGCTATGGGTTCACCCTTCCACTTCATGATAATAATATATTTATTTTTTTCTCTTTAGATTGGTGAAAGAACGAAGTTTATTAGCTATTGAAAATTAAAATATGTCATGTGTCATAAACTTAAAAATCGAATTGTTACTGCAGAGCGGTTAGAATATCTTTCGGCCGGTAGAGCACAGGAGCTGATGCAGCAACTTGAAGGTCACATTACCTGATAGCGTGACTGCTTCATGTGATCATTTGAGTCTATCACGTGGTTTTATAACATTATTGTCAGTGTCCTTTATTTCTGAATTTCTGTATGGTATTTTCAGTATAATTGCGGTATGTGTGTGTTTGTTATTATCCTATTGATGGCAGCTAAAAAGTCCACTTAGAAGAAACAATGTTCATATATGACACATATCTGAAAACTTAATCATGTCGAGGTGTCTGTAGGTAATTTCCACAGAAATTTCCTGGCATTCAAGTTCCAAACAACAGAGATACAATTAGGTGGCTGGTTCACTAAATGCTAGAATTTGTAGGTGAAAAAAAAAAAGTTTTAATGGAAAATAAACTGGATGGAATTGGGGCATCTTTAGAATGCTTTCCACGAAATCCCTATTTCGTCTGTCTCAAGAAGTGGGTGTTTCAAAAGGATCAGCCTATGCGGCGACTAAACTATTAAAACTGAAGCCATACAGAGTGAGTGTAGTACAGGAATTACAGTCATGTGACAATGTAAGTCGAGTGAATTTCTGGAATTGAACTTTACAGAATACTGGTGACAGTATGTGATCCAGAGTTAATTATTTTCTCTGACGAGGCGTTGTTTTATTTATATGGCTATGTTTTGCACATAAAATAACAGATACTGGAATACAAAAAACCCTTACAGAATTCACAAAGTTCCCTTGCATGATGCAAAAATTGGTAGATGGTGTGCTGTCACTGCCTGCAAGAAGAATAGGGGCCCATATTTTTTGAGACAACATAAATGCACAGAGGTACTACCTACTACACACAAATACTCTGAAATTTCTTTCCATTTTTGTCAGATAACAGAGAATACGTGTATTTTCAACAAGATTCCACCACAGCCCACACTGCTGACGATTTTTAATGACAGAATTATTTCCAAAAATTTATGGCCCACACATTTCGCTAGATCTTACTATATATATATATATATATGAGACTATTATTTGTGAGAATTCCTGAAAAACCCGAGTCTATAGAAGTAAATCACACACCATCAATGAACAGAAATTACCAGAATTACTGAACAAGAACTTTTGTGTGTTAATGTAAATTTAATCACAAAATGCTAAGCATGTGTGAATCAGGATGGCCACCACTTTGAGCAACTCTTATTAACACAGGTTAGTTCTCATTACACAATAAATTAGACTATAACTGTTTGCGTAATTCACATAATATTCGTAAAAATGAGCAGAATGCTACAGAGTGAATATCCGAGAGCTAGGTGCAACCACACTGCGTCAAATTGCATGCTTTACCAGCTGAAAGATAATCTGTCCACTATGTAAATACCGGTAACAAACTCTCTTATGTAAAAGAAATATAAAGCAAAAACTAGCAATTGTTTCATAATGTCATTCCTTTTCATATTTAAAGGTTAAAAGTGGAGACACAACTGATAAATTGGTTGAATAAATATGATGCCGATATTGGAGAGAAACAAGCAGAATATGACGAAATAATGGCCGGTTTTGAGGACGAACAGAGACAAATGGAAGAACTAAAGGTGAATATAAATATAATAAGTTATTTAAATTAGTTATATACCAAAAATGAAAGTAATATTATAATACTGTTATTAAAATAGTTAAGGAATATTACTTTTGTATTTTAGGAACAGTTTGATACGCAACAGGAAGAGTATGAAAGACTTATGAAGGAAAAAGCAGATGAAGAACAAAGAATTCATGAAGAAAAAACGTACCTCTTTTTGCGCAGTAGAGCTGCACGTCGAATTCAACGTTACTGGCGGGCTTACAGGGCACGCAAGTTAGCCCGTAAGAAGGGAAAAAAGAAACGAAAAGGTGGAGGTGGTGGAGGAGGAGGTAGTGCCAAAGGAAAAAAGTAAAAGAGGTTACATTTATAAAGCAATATATGTATAATGTTTTATTTTGCACAGCAACAAACATAATTTTCCACCAAGTTAAAAGATTTGCATTAACAGAAGAAAAATGTATCAAATAACCTTAAACATGTTCTGCAAACCATATTGTCATGCATAACGTTTGTATATGTAGTAACTTCTCATCCTAAAATAATGCCTAGACACTTCCCTCCCTCTGTCTACAAAATACACTTCAGCTTTTCAGTTTATTGTGCTTACCTTCACGATAATTTATTATATGTTCTATGTATATATTTCACATTGTGATTATCATAGGCTTTTGCAGTCTCACGAAATTGGTCTGTAGATACATTTGTCTGCAAAATAGGAAACTTTTTGGGAAGGAAATTATTATCAGTAAACTCTGAATAGAATCCTCCTACTCAGGGGTAGGGTTCTTCTATTTGGCGTAAATCTACCAGTTACATGCACGTGTGCACACACACAAAAAACGAAGTTTCAAAGACCCAAATTTTGTTTCTAGGTGTGTACAATTTCGAGTTTTGTGATAGATCCACTGATTAAGTTATTTCTTCATTGTTTTTATACATAAGTTTATTATGACAATGTTAAATCCTTCATTGTTTTTATATTTTTCATACTAGGTTTATTATGTTCTACCAGTACCTATAATAGGTAAATTAGTAAAATATGATTATTGTATTTTCAGAAGTAGTTTCAATAAATGACATATATAGTATGTAACACCTCAGATTCTGCATTTTAACCAAATGATAGGAGTTAAATTTTAGCTATATAATTTCTTTAAATTTTTAATAATGATGAATGCGGATGCTTTAGCAAAGAAGGGCAGCACTGCTACTTACAGACTGTTACTAAATCTACGTATTACTCTGTGAAAAGATTTATTAAATCTACATATTTAGACTTCAACAAACAAAATTTGATAACACAATCTCAAGGGAAAAAATGGAACTCTCTGCATCATAATCCACAGTTAATTCCCGATTTACCACGAAAATCGTCTGTAGCTGCATTTAGATTGGCAACTGTCCATGATTGTTTGGCCAAACACCTGCATAGAATTGGAATATATCAGTCCCCTAACTGCCCATTGTGCAACTCAAACCAAGAAATGGATTCGGAACACCTCAAAATCTGTGATTCAGTGACTGGCCATGATAATATCTTTGAAAAATATTGGAGTGCAAGAGGTAAAATGACTTTGTCAAACGCCTGGCATTAGAAAACAACAACATAAATGATCATAATTACATAGATACTCTTATTTCCAGCTCTCATTAAAAGAAACTCTTTATCTCATGAATTCTGAAACCAAATTGTTCAGAATGAGAAGTAAAAGTGCAGAAATCAAGATGATGTAAGTCATTCACTATTTTTGTTTTGAAAGGGAAATTACAATAATTCTTTGGTCCAAAGAAAAAAACTAGTCTTTATTTGTTAAATTTTTATTACTTTTTTTCATGTCTTATTTCCATAGTTATTTTAGAGCAAAAATGACGTATATAGTATGTAACACCTCAGATTCTGCATTTTAACCAAATGATAGGAGTTAAATTTTAGCTATATAATTTCTTTAAATTTTTAATAATGATGATAACAATATACAGTTTATAAACCTTTCCGAACATATTTATCTTTATTACCGATGTCATAATAAAACTTTATCGGGAAAATACAGTATTAATTTTATAAACTAAAAGTGTCACACTATTTAATTTCAAAGAAAGCTATAACCTTTACGTACATTCCTTACCTGGATTCCTTATCACATGTTCTGGTGATGTGTACTAACTGCCTTGTTCATATTCTGGACCTTCAGAAGACTCAATATCGCTGTCTGAATTCATATTAAACACTGCAAAGAGACTATGTTCATTTATGTGAAGCTTGTATGAACTTACATTTCTACCACTCTGAAAAATGGAGACAACTTTACTGTAGGAAGGTACTGACATTTGGGAGGAGAATGTGGCACTATGAAGCTACTTAAGTTTACCTCTGATTTAGAGAAAGAAGGCCAATATATTCTAAAAATATGTAGTTACCTACCTGAGAAATGTTAATTTCGAACTTACATGTCTTGCAGATTGATTTGACAGGTCACATGATTGTATATGCGCACAAACATTTTGAATGAGGCTATCTTCGTAAATGACAGCAACTATACGAGCTATTCCATCTCAAATCGACCGAAATATAGAGAAAATTGACCTTACAATTTCTAAATACAATAAAACTTTTTTTATACGTAGAGAACTGTGATATAATGCTTTGTGCAAAGTTTGAGGCATCAGAACTTCATAGTGTTTAAATTAAAAATATTTAAATTTATCGTATTTTTATAAAATTTCCTACTTTAAACTGTTGTAGCTCCGAAACCCTTTCATCCAATGATCAAAATCATGGTTTATTTTGATGCTGAGAAATTAAAGTTTATATTGACATATAAACAGATTTTCTTACTTTTTATGGAAATGGAGAAATTTAGATTTTTCCTCATTAAGACGCCTTTACCAAGGAAAAAATATTTAAAAAATATATAGTTAGATTCCGCATTGAAAGTACAAATAAACACATATTTTTTTACTGATGGCACGTTGATAAAAAAGTATTGAAAATATCAAATAAAGAAAATAAATAGTACACGCATGAACTAACCAGCTGTGAGGCAGGAGCTAGCCGAGGTAAGCAAAGCCAGGAGACATAAACGCGAATTGTGTCGTCTAGCAGTCATGACTGTGCTAGCTTTATCACAGGTTTTCATAAACACAGGATACAATGACGCCCAACGCTCGCTTATCTTCAGCTCTCGGCCAGTGCGTGGGGTACTGCGCCGTTCAAGTCTAGGCATGTGAAAATAATTTATTTAATACCCTCGAAACTTATTGCCGTACCACTAAGCAAACAATGCCGAATCCCTCTTAATAATGCAAGGTTTTTTCTCAATATTTTTTTTTTTACATTTTACAAATTAGCAAAAAGCCTAAAAGTAAGTAAAATCAGATTATCTGTCTCTGTGTGTACAATAAAAATAAGGATTACTTCTTAACATAAACTACCATGTCAGCTTCAAAATAAGCTCTCGTTCAATGTTCTGCAGTAAATGGTTCTAAAGTTCTGAGCGCTGAAAGAGGCTTGTTTTTATAAAATACGCTAAATTTGGCACTCAATAATACGAAAACAGTTTGACTTTCGATAGTATATTTTTGAAAATGCACTCTCCTCAGCACCTTGTATAAATAGGGAAAAAATTAGAGTATAAAAAAATGCGAGGTTTTTTACAGATCGATTTCATATGGAATAGTCCATATGCATTTGGATTGAACACATCCATTATTACCATAAACAAGGACTTTGGGTAAAATTCACCAGTCTCTTCTCGTTCAGAATTTCCTTGCTTTTAAGATTGATGTTTCTGCAAATCAAGCATCTTGCTTTTCGGGTGTGATCCAGTTATTTATTAATATTGTAATTGTAATATATTCCGAATATAGTTTAAGCACAGTCTAATAGATACAGTCACGCAACTCATACGTATAAAATATGCCAACATTTGACAGCTGGCGCGACAGTAGCCCTCTAGCGGCAGGCAAGTTAAAAGTGTGCACACGACATATGATAACACATCAGAAAACGGGTTTTGCGTAATTTATTTTATATTTTTATGCTATAAAATAAGTGTACATGGTTCTTATTAATTTTACTTTAGAATCCTGGAAGAATTTCACACGCAGTTAATCTACAAGTTTCAGAAGCTGGGAATAAACGTAATTCTTTCTGCTCCTTACAACTAAATCATGGCCCTGATCACGTATCATGGTTTGAAATAATATAATTGTTCGTTGCGTGGTCGGTTAATTCAATTCATTCCTAAATATATTTATGAGTCATTGAAACTTTGTATTTCCTGTGAGAAGAGTAAAAATTAGTAGCTTCAAAATTGTAGGGAATATCTCGTAGGGTACATCGCGTGGTGAACTCCTCTCCCTATTTCCTGAGAAATTAACTATTTTGCATACCGCAAATTTGGGTAAACTCGGCCGCTGTGGTAAACTTGAAAATAAAGAAAAGGAGAGGATTTAAACATTAATATGAAGTTCATTATTTTTCCATTTCTTAAGAACCGGTATTTCCTTTATTATTTTGAGTCACAAATAGTGCTGATGTTATGGTTTAAATTTTTATGGGAAGTTTACCGCATTTTACATTAGGCTACATTTCCAGTTTTCACACATACTGCATGATTTTAACATATCCTACCTATATAATACGTAATTTACATGCACTTACTGTTAATATGACATAGGTGAGAACAAATAAATGAACACACAATTTTGTTGAAAAAATTGTAACTTCAATTAACTCAGAAAATGTAGGCCTAATTTTATTTTCAGAGCAGAAGTGGTGTAAGTCAAAAATGGGTAATGAGGGGTTAAAGTAAACATTCTGTAAAATACAGCGTAAAGCGGCAGTTAATATAGAATGTATTTAAACTATTAATAGTCAGTGAATAGCACGAAGGATATATTAATTGCTACTTTGCGCTGTATTTTACAGAATTTTTACTTTAAACCTCATTACCTGATTTTGACTTACACCACTTCTGCACTGAATGGCTCAAATAATCACTGGGAATGTAAAATCAGCACCAATAACAGTCATGCAAATTATTACAGAAAAGATTGCTTTTTATATTAAATTTAAAAAGGCTCTTTTATTTCTTGAGAACTTAATACGTCTGCCACATGAATCTACACCAACACATCAGAAATTTTTCGACACAGTCTGGATTTATTCAAGAAGTGACTATTTTGCAAAAGGATTATACTCCATGAATTCTTGCAAAATTAACACCATGATACCTACTTGAATGCTATATAACATTCAACTTTTGAAAAATATAAAGAAAAAACACGAATACAAAAATTATGGAATTACTTGCATTAAAAACTGTAGATATATTATCCAAAATCGGAATGGTTACACATTTACACACATGATCTCTGCAAAAAAAATAATATACTGTAACAGGTATTTACTTTTTTTTTATTCAAACTGTCCTTTCTGACATACAAATAGGTAACTGATAAGCAATAAAATAATGTTTTATAGAACACAATACGTAGGCTACCTACAACGTGGATTATTGGTTATGACTGAGTTATGGTTTTCTCTTGGTCTTTAGGGAATCTGAAGAATGACAAATTCAGAGATTTAAACTTGTTGTTACTGCGATTTTCGTCATTGCATACATTGCCTTTATTCCGACACATGATTAAAACATTATTATAACATCTCGCATCCCATTACAGCACGTGCTGGCTGAACGAGACTATGACCAGTGCCTTGCCTGCCGCTTGGGCGCTAGTGTCGCGAACGTTGGCAAAAAAAGTGTTGAAGTTGCGCGACTGTATATATTAGACTGTGGTTTAAGTATGATTTGGAACCTTAACAAAGAGGAATGTGTATTTTCTTTCTTTCTTTATGCTTTTGTGTTATCTTTTATCTTTCATTATAATTATATTAATTGTATTTGTATTATTGGTAAATAATATCCGGTATATCTATGAATTTAAAAATACAATATGATTGCAAAATACAATATGTCTCCCAGTGTATGATATAATATAATATTATATAAATTTTTTTGTATAAAATATTATCTTGCAATGAAAAAATAAATTACTTCTGAAGATATCTATCTATACTAAATAAATTTTACAAGAGAAAGAGTTCATCCAAAGGGTTGGACTCGGGAAGGGTATCCAAAATGCTCATTGCATTTCTGCGTTGAATTGCAATACTTAAACGTTGACGCAAATAAGTAGTGCAACGACGATCACCGGTAATGGAGATCAAAATTTTGCCAATTTGAGATACCAAAACTTTAGTGTCATGACTCCAAGGACCGAAGGTCTCCACAGCAAAGGGGCCGAAGATATAATTGTCTAAAAGATGAGCATACTCATTGACTTTTTTTTTTCACGGCTAATTCAGCAGCAGATGCTGCGCGTCTGGAGGTATTTGGCAAGTGAGATGGAGCTAGAGTGTCAACGCAAGTGGAGTCCCAAATTAAAGATTTTCCTCTAGACCATGGAATTAAGGTGAGACCACAATCTAGTATATACAGTCACGAAGCTCAATACATAGTAAATATGCAAACATTAGATAGTTGCTCACCACTAGGATCGCTAATATCACCTAATTACAGACAACACGAAATAGTACCGGCACAGTCTATCGTTTCTAGCACCCTCAAAACTCTTGCTTCGTGACTGTATATAGCAGACTGTGGTGAGACCATCAGGTCGTTTACCATCCGCGCGACTAATACCTGGTGGTTCCAAAAGAGACGGGATGCCAAAAGAAGTCAGAGATCTTTTAACAATATCATTGAGTGATGTATGTCTGGGAATACGACCCTTGCTCCTCGCACAGCTGAGTGCATGATGGCCGTAAATATCAGCAATTCCTCCGCAAATACATTGGTGTGGCTGGTAGAGTTTACACCCAAGGCGTAAAGCCATTGCGATTTTAAAGGATGTACTATCTATTAGAGTGCCGATGTGAGGAGAAGGTATTATTTGAATTTCAATAAATCTAAATTCTTGTAAAAATGAAGAGGCGTCTGATGGCAAAAATAAGAAACATATGCAGAAAATATGAGGGCAAGCATTACAAACCATTAGGCAAAACATATATTCAGGATTGGATATGAGATCTGACCTTAAATTAAACACACATAAACTACATCATAAGGCCTAGTCTATATCTACTGTACATGCTTTCCAGAAACATGCAGTGAATTTGTTTGCGGGAAATTATGTAGAGAAGAGTGTGGACTAATCACAGCACTAAAAAAAGAACACACATCAATAATAATCATAATCATCATCACCACCACCACCATCAACATGAAAAACCAGATTTCAGTCACACAGGAACTGACTGATTATACTAAACATATAAAGAAGTTTTATTTCAGAAATACAAAAGCGAGATATTAAAGGAATAAGGCAAGGAGGAATAAATAAAAATACAAAGAAATATGTAGCAGTAATAATATATTAAAATATTATATAAAATATATTAAATATATAAAAATATAAACTCTCTTTTAGAGAGTAGTTATTACAAATTAAAAATATTAATGCCTGCTAACAAAATATATATATATATATAATAAAACATTTGTTATTGTAATGCTTGATAATGGTAAGTTGGTTACATATTGGTCCCATGAAAAGCACTTGTACTATTCCAAAACCAATTTTAAAATTAATGACGCATTACAATCATATCAAGAATAATCACTTTAAATTATCGTGTTATATTGTGGAGATAAAGCTTACAATTCACTGGGCAATATGAAAGTATGTATAAATAGTTTAGTCCATGCTATGCAAGGGCATTTAGTAAGTAACCTTAAATTCCCAATTATAAAATAAGACTCAAATATTTTTAAATGTAACATTGAGTGAAGATAAAGTTATATGTGATTTACATAAAGATATTAAAGTCTATATAGATATTTTAATAATTCAAAGTGATTATCCCATCTCCTTTCCCTTTGTTGGCACTAATTTATGTACAAATACAAAAACGTATTTATATTAAGTATTATGAACCGAAATATAAAATTCACCAGCCTGTCACCATCGTTAGGTGAGCTGTTCGAATATAGAAATGGTGGAGTATAAGAATGCAAAATACATTTGGCAAGAACGTTAATTCGTTAAGGAACACGAAATATTTTGGCACAATTCTAGGTGGCTAAAGCAGCCAAAAGTAAAAAGTAAAAGATATCCTTCTTTACATGCAATGAAGAAGCATGGGGGCCATGAATTCCAGAGCCATTCTGGAAGTTTTACCAACGAGAAAAATTCCACTGAACCTAGAACCTTCCAACTGACCCACCCAGCCATCTTATCAGTGAAATCCTGATTAAATATTTGTAAATTTTTACAACAAAATAACCCGAATTACGCAAATAAAGTGGGTAGGCATAGGATATACATAACAGAATAGCTGCTAGAGTGAAGAGTGAATAATTAATAAAAATAATTAATCAGAATAACCTTAATGAACATATAATATGGATTATTATTTCCTAATACTTTCAAGCTTAGGTCTAAAAAAAATTGTATGTGAGTGCAATTCAAATTTAATACCTATAGTCTTGCACCTTTGATCATTTATTCTTTATGCTCGACCATGCCGAAATGTAGTAATTATACACCTGGTAGCAGCCCTTTAATGGACCTCATTAAAGTACACCTATTCATTAAAGTTCAGGTATTCCACCAATCAGAAAATACTATTGTAGCAATATGAAAGCGCAAGTATCAATTATTCTCGGATATGCAATCGAAAGACAACTGGTTCTGTTATTATAATAATTAGCGTTAATTGTAAATAATATTCAAATAAATTCAATTTGTCACTTCGTTTTTCAATGTAAAATTCAATTTCAAGGTTATATCAAGATTAATGTTTATTTTACTCTCTAGATTATATCAAGGTCAATGTCGACATTCGTTTTCGGAAAAAATCAATACTTTCGCGTCTGCGCACATCTCACAATTTACGAGGTATTGCACAAGGTCAGTTTCGCTCCTCAGTCAGATAAGAATAACATGAATACTTATGAATAATTTCAAGTTAGAAATATGATCGAGCATAAAAAGTCGTATGAAACTTGACTATAATGGTTGCATAATGTATTTTTAACAAACAGAATATCAATATTACATAATCATAAATAAGGTACTAGAATTAATTTAAATACAGGGTGATTCAAAAAGGACTTTACAACTTTGAAAGCTTACAAAAATTTATTGAGGAGACTTACATAATTGGGTGTAATGTCATTTGATAGCAGAACATGTCAAGTTTACACAAACATTCAATGTAGTTCAATGTGACTGTCATTGGTCATACAGCTAACATCTCACCTAAAGTCAATTTCTTTTCAAACTTGATGCAGCATATCCAGCATCACTTCTGCAACTGCAGTAATGTGTTGCACCATTGTAAATCAGTATGCTTTCAAGTGCAAATGTCTCCATAAGATATTCCAAACAGTTGGTTGTGGAACGCTAGTCTCACAAGAAGCACACTGCATTGATTTCGAAGGGCTGTGAACAAAGCTATCCCTCACTTATTCAACGACTGCATCAACAACATGTAGGCATCCTGGAGATTTGGTATGGCTAACAGAACTAGTCATAACAAAAGACTTGTCGCAGATTTTGTTTTTTCAAACCAAAACACACAGTGAGCATGCTCTGCACCTGTGAAAGCAGCCATTTTGATATGAACGCTGTTAGCACTTGCGGTGGTAGAATTCTGTACTACAAAACTAAAACTAGATGTGTTCTGCTATCAAATGACATTAAAAAATCATGTAAGTCTTCTCAATAAATTTTCGTAAGCTTTCAAAGTTTTAAAGACATTTTTTAATCACTCTGTGTAGTTCCCATTTTTGTTCATTTATTTCAAGAAAATCTTTATTTTTAAAAATGTGAAAGGAAGTTTCACAGTCAAATTTTAAGTAGCGAGAAGTGGCTGATAAATTTCGTCTATAATATTTTCATTCACAGCCAAGGTCCTTTCTCGTCCCTTGGAGACAAAATGCCACCAGGGTTCAAGAAACCAGTTGGTGGCAAGTCTGTACCTGCTCTCGGGTTTTATGGCTCTTTACCTTCGTAATAGATCCTGCTTCCTTCAGTTTTCAGTACCTGAGTGTCTAGTGTGGAAGTTGTGTCATGAGGTAGCTACAGTACATTTTTATTTGCAATACTTTCGCGAAAAAATCTTCATGGAGAAAGTGTCGCCGAAACGTTTGCTGTCAGTTTCCCAACAATTCCCCTGAGCCAGATAAGACAAAGTATACAGATCGCAAAAGAAAATAAATAATAACGAAACAGGCCCAGTTTAAAAAAAGGAAGTGAATGAAAGGGTCTTAACACAGGAAAAACTAGACAAAAAAAGAGGTTTTCGATTACAGGTAAAATCTAAAATGCAATTAACACTAGTTTTAAACTTCCCCCTCAATATCTAAATTGACGTGTCTCTTGTTTAAATTAAATTTAATAATTTTAACTGGTAATGGAAATTACGGAAAAACGGCTGAATGGATTTTAATGAATGACCCGTCATTTTTAAGCTTGGCATCCAAGGATTTTCAGAAAAATAGTAACGTTCAATGAAGCGTTAGATTTTCTACATAATTTTCCTATTTTCCAAAATCCATCTTTCGTCAGTTTTGAGAAATAATTACATTTCAGAATAAAACAAAACACACACTACAAAAAACAACAGACTATTACATGAAGGCCATGACCTGCAGGATTGCTGACATATTCAGAGTTCAAATTCAATTGGTTATTAAAAATTTCAAGACTTGCTAAAAATAATTTACAGGTCTGATTCTGTGGTGTGTAATTTTCTGAGTACAGCTGTGTATTGGATATTAAAATCTACAAAACTTGAGGTGGTTTAATGACACTATTACCATTATAAATGAAATATTATTATAGTTAATGCCATGATGTGACTATTTTTCATTAATTATACATATTAATGCTATATTGATGATATGAAAGTAAAACGTTTTGGGGTTATATAAGTAGATGTAGAGAAATCTTAAATTAGGTCTTCATTTCTATAATTTACTGAGTTGCGACTTATGTAAGATAATAATATTGTTATTAAAAATCAAATATTTTTGTAGTTATTAATCAAGTGGGGTTGGGTCTTTTTTCCTATACTTAATGACAGTGTGGTGTAGATATTTATATGCGTCATTCTCTTCAGTATTGGCTCGAGAGAGCGCAAAAATTACAGTTCCTAAGGAAAGACCAAAAGGTATTACTTACTGATAAAATTATGTAATCTCTCGATCATTTCAGCAAGATCTCTTAGCAGGATAAAATGATTTTACCCTCTACATTTCAAGCTCTACATGCAGCAGCTATACCAAGATACTATGTCTATTTTCGAAAGCATAGCAAACCTGATACTTTTTTAACTTTCACCTACAATCCAAAATAACCTGAAATAGCTATTGCTTTACTCTCACATAAAAAACCCACTGATCGTCCTGACATTGTTACTTGCGGTTTCGCGTTGAAACTCAAAAACTGAAGGTGGATAGGTTCAAGAAAAAGTATTTGGCATAAAAAAAACCATTCAGAGGGAGTATGTTTCATTATTACGGAAGCAAATAGCTTTCAAAATGTCTGATATTTTTCATTTAAAATAAATCTGAAAAATTTTTATTTGACCGTCTAATGAACTTAGTTTACAGCATTTGCTGCACAAGCCACTAGTTAAATTTAATTAGACTGGGAAGCTTTGAAATAAAGGCTTAGTATATACTGTAGATGCCAATCATGGTGAGAACAGCCATGCTAAAATTGTTTTTCTGTGACAGTAGTATTAAAAATGGAGACAATGAAGAGAAGATAAATATGATAATCATCATAAAAGTAAAAACTTGGTTTCAACAGTTACTTTGGAGAAGACACATGATAAATAAATGGACATCTTTACAGATCTACTGTGTAATACATTCTTACATACGATGATAGAACTGTTACAAGATTTAAGTAAAGGAAGACAGATTCCCATATGATATAGCTATGTTAAAGTATAAAAGGGAGCAAAAAATATCATGACGGCTAATAAAATAGTACTGAATCTGCATAATCTTATCTCCACCATCAACTATTAAATGTAACAAATTATTCCAATAAAATTGCCTTTTAAGTATTTAAGGCTCAAGAGCTTAACAAATAATATTAAATTAATATCATCAGATCATAAAAGTTTTGAGCAATAACTCTTAAGTAAGGCACTATACAATTATCTGCCTCTTATTCAGTCTACTAAAATAGATGGTTACTACAGTTTCTGAATGGTATTTAATTTAGGCATCTTGTGATACTCTTTTGTGCATTATAAAACACTGGCAAGACATAGAAAAATATCAGGGAGACCTTCCATGCATAAAACACTTCAAAATTTGATATAATTAAATTAAATTTATAAATATATTCATGCACACTTTGTAATAAATTAAATCCATTTCAATATCACAAATATAAAAATATATACCCGACTCTCCTTGCTTTAAAAAAGCATATTTTGGTCGGGCTTTTAAATGCATACTTATTGCTGAGAGCTTTATAAACAAAGCTGTACACTCGAGTTACATGTTAAGTACGAGGGTCATTCCGAAAGTAATGCCTCCTGTCTATTTTCATAGAAACTAGCACATACAAAGGGCATATGGTTAGGTACAGCTTACAGCAGTAAAATTTTTGGAAATATTCAACATTTTTTTACTTCATTTTTTTTTTTTTCAAAATTCAAAATGGTGGCAGTTCACTGTGCAGTGATGAAGCGTTTCCCTCATAACTCATAAACTTGTTATCTTTTTCATGTTCTGTCTCTCTTATTTTATTGCTGAAACTCATGTCTACAATATCATGTTCTTTCAACTACACCCCTTAATAAATAATACTTTTTTTTGTATTAGAAAAAAATACTGATATTTGACCATTTTTTTTAAATAATTTATTTTTTATCAGACAATCTATCAAAATAGAGAAGTGATTTTTCCATCATATTGTAGATATGACATGCATAAATACATACAAAAAATTTCATCACAGAATGTTGGATAGTTTTTGAGTTATATGGGAAACGCTTCATCACTGCACAGTGAACTGAATTTTGAAAAAAAAAAAAAAAAAAAATGTAAATAATATTTTTTAATCGTAAAAATATTCTTTTCATATAGCAGAAGGACAGTGTTTCACACATACTACTGGGTGTTCAGTTCAAAGTGTGTCATGGCTCACTGTATGCCGTCATATAGCTAGTCGATGAGTCTAGAGAATTCAATCTTCCTACACTTCCGCAAAGGCGAATTACCTATGTGGCAGAAAAGTTGCCTAGCAAGTACGGCGTTCATTCTGAAGAGTATGTACCGATACGTACGGTAACGCTGGTAGTGGCAGGAATGTGAACTGTTTAGAAACACGTAATCTACTGAGGTGAGTTTTTTTTTAACTGTCGGGGATATGGGGAGAGAGTCAAAACGATTTCTTACGTATTTGTTGACATTAACTTCGACGGTCAACATGGACATGGAGCATTTGATTTGTATTGTGGAATGTTGCCGTACGCAACCGATGATAACAAATACCCTGCGTACGACTTGCTCGAGCAAAACACAGTTCGAAATAGGTTATGATAGCACACAGACCGTACAGATCGCCATCTGTTGCTACGACGTTCAAGTTATACCGTACACGTTCTCATGTTCAGATTGAACGCCTTAAATATAGGCAACTTCTTTGACATAAAAGCTGAAACTCGCTTCAAATCGTTGACTCACAACAGTGACGTCATGACACCTTTTGAAATGAACACCCAGTAGTTTTCATTACTGTACAAGACACAGTAATTGAGGAAAAAAATGTTGAATATTTCCAAAATTTTACTGCTGTAAGCTGTACCTAACCCCTTAAATAGAGCAAAGTTTCAGCTACATACAGTTATTTTTTCACATAGACACCACCATTCCCTATGAATTTTTGCCAGCAATGAACAAGAGCCTGCATGCCGCACTCGTAAAAATCTGAACCAGCAGAGGCAAGCCACTTTGTTACAACTGCGATGACAGCATCCTTGTCTGGAAAATGTTGCTGCCCACGTAGTCCATCTTTCATAGGCTCATAGTCTGAAGTGGCTAAGTCCGAACTAGCCTATATGGTGGATATGATAGGACAGTTCAGCCAAATTTTGCAATGTCCTCAGTGGTCATGAAACTGGTGTGGGGCCTGGTCTAATCACGTTGCAAGCGAAAGGTTTTCTTCTCTGGCCTGACTCTGGAAATTCAGGCTTCCAGCTTAGCCAGAATTGACAGATTCTCTAGGCTCCAGGGAATTCAAAAGAATCATACTCAGCCTATCCCGGAAGACTGTCATTTTCGCCACTTTTGAAATGCACTACTCACGGCCTTACTGTGCTCGCATCCACTGTACGGTCTCAGTACGTCTTCAGGAAACATCAATGTGTGTCATTGGGTGCAACTTCTTCGGCAGTGAGGATTTCAACAACACACCTCTATGTCAGATGCCATTTGGTAGATTGCCTTGCTGCCACTGTCACACGACAACCAAACTAACAGGACATTAGCATGAAGGTTCAACCTTTACTATAGTCCGGGTCAGCTTACTTCATATCCTAAGGGTGAAACCTAACCATTTTTCCTCCATTACTGCATATGCTTAGTGGATTGTGATTTTCTAGTTTACAGGTTGAATTTTCTTTTGCCAACTTCGTTTCGAATTTCGATATTGACAAATACTACAAATGGTAGTGATTTTGTAACTAGTATGTTGGCAGCTGAGAGAAATGTTGTCGGTACTGGAGCTCCATGAAATTAAAATTGTACTAGATTTTTGAGCCGGTTACTGGAAGCTAGTGAAACTTGAACATACTAATAATTAATTAATAGCAGTATTAATATTAATACATAATAGTTATTTTATATGTTATGTTGTGGTTATAATTCAAGACTATAGTCAGGTGAGTAAGTCTTTGGAGTTAGTACTAATAATTTCTTGTGGTCAAACAAAATACATTTTTAGGTTAGGTCTCGTGAATCAATTGTTAAGTCAAACCAATGAATTTCATATTGCCAGACAAAATACATAACATGTTGATCCCTTTCTCGTTTAGTTTGCCTACGAAAATATGTTACAAATTATTAAATTATTTAGAATAGCCTTCCAACATAAAGGTAAAGTACAGTAAGTAAATAAGTCATTCAGTACGTAGGATCGTGTGATATCTGGTAACAGTTGGCAACACTGACAAGACGGCAATATTTGCTGTTTATGAACTGTTCTTACGCGATCACCACTATACAATGCCACTAACATCCGGCTTAGACATTACAGGTCAACACAAAAAAATAAGAGGCATTACTTTCGGAATGGTCCTCATATAAATGGGATATAAAAATATATTTTAAGGTGTTAATCACCACACAGGATTCACTTTACTGACAAGATTGTATGTTAATGACAAAACTGGAACACATTTAAAGCATGATATTAGATTTTGTAATACTGCACGCAGAAATCATATTGATAGGAACCTGAGTACTCAACAGTTTCCATATACGCTCTTCTCACTAACATTAGAGAAGTTAACAGAAATGATATGCGTCTTTAGAGCTTCATGGTGAATGTGATCAGAAATAGATTTATGGATAATCCTCCATATGTCCTGGAATTTAACATTTCCAAATTTTCGGAACTACACACAACTTCCATCTGTTGCGTTCATTTCTCCTTCATCTTGGTACTACAGTAAAATCTCTCTTATCCAGCACCCAAATAACCGGCAATACCGGTACCAAAACAACGGCACTTTTGACTAGACCAAAAAAAAAATAGTCATTCATGCAAAACGAAAGAGTCGGACGAAGATGTGAGTGGTTTTCGTGGTCTGCACATGCCGCATATTGTGTTTACTCTCTACTTTGTTCTCGTGTGAAAATATAGACGAAAAACCTGTTATGTCCCTGGAGTATATCGGGTAGCATCGGTAAGCTGTCACTTGGACCTTGCAGAAACGATATCTTTAAATTTACCACTTGAACTTGCCCATTTCGAAGGGGTGTTGGATGAGTCTAAATAGGAAAGTGTGAAATTCTCTGTTCCTACAGTGCCCAAAAATTTAATTTGAGTGATAGATAGTATCATGGCTATTACCGCTAAGTGCTGCTGATGCACAATGGATTCCGTGAAACGCAAGCAAAATGTTCTTACGCTCAAATCATCGAGCACTACTTCATCGTCTTCATAGTTCGACCACAGTCTAATACATGTTCGACGTTAGCTACACTGCTCTTAATGTCACATGACTCACATGACCGCATTTAAAATTGTCATAAGATTACAAAAACTTTTAGAATTTTTTACACTATGTATTACTGTATTACAATAATTATGAACTGATGAACATACATTACCATATTCAGTACTAAAAATAAACAATGTACGTATTTCAAAACTTTATTTTTAAATATCTATAAGAATATTACTAAATTTCAACATGGAAAAAAATGCTTGTGTAGTAAAGTGTGTATTTACATAACCTATAAACATATTTTCCAATTATTCGGCAAAATCAGTTATCCAGCACTGGCTTTGTCCCACAGTTGCCGGATGCAAGAAATTCTACTGTACATAGGCAAGAATTTGTCTAGGGCATCCTTTCGACTTGTTTTTTTTTTTTTTAATTATGGTTTATTTAACGACACTCGCAACTGCAAAAGTTATATCAGCATTGCCAGTGTGCCGGAATTTTGTCCCGCAGGAGTTTTACATGCCAGTAAATCTACTGACATGAGTCTGCCGCATTTAAACACATTTAAATGCCATCGACCTCGGCTGAGATCGAACCTGCAACCTCGAGCATAGAAGGCCAGCACTATACCAACTACGCTACTGAGGGCGACTTCAACATGTTTCTTCACTGAAGTCTATTGTTGAACAAAATTAACTACAGGATGTTGAAATATAATACAATGACGTATTAAGTCCTTAGCTATTAGAGAGCTCAATTTTCAAGGAATGAAGAGTTAAATCCTTCCCAAAGGTCACTTTAAACAGAAAATAACATATCTTTGGTAGAATTTAAAATTGCACACACAATTATTCTGAAACCTTAGAACTCTGGCTATTAACTCACAAAAACAGTGAAATTTCAAAATATGAATCAAAGAGGCAGTCAAAATTGCCAAAGTACAGGAGAGAAAGTGGAATTTTAGAAGAAGATAACGATTTTAGGAGGTAATTAAATTCAGGAAGAATCAGTCAGGAAATGTTTAATTTCTCATGATTTCTAACTACGTAATAAAAAATCTCTATTGTCATATACTAGTATCATACAAGCTGTCAATGATTGAAGGATTACTTTTGTATCAATCCTGTCTATATAATTTCCCGTCTAAAAATTGACTGGTTCGATTTTAAAAGACATATTTAAAGCTTCTCATAATTTAATGTATTCCATGTAACATTTAAAATAAATTTGGAATAAAAACAAAAGTGTAGAAGTTATATGAAGGATCTCCCTTTTATAAAATCTCAAATTCTGTTACTAGGAATATGTCAGTATCACTCATTTTGATGCCTTAAATTTTCTATGTACACCAACTGGCTTGCATTTGTTACACAAGTTTGATTTAAGCTATGTGACAAATGAAGCAGTTGAAATTATTTAATATGTTGTATCTAAACCATCATCAATTATTTCATTAGATCACTGTCATCTGTCATTTGCCCATGATCCTGTGTTGGTCGACGTAAACTATTACTACGCAAACTAACCAAACTTGGACGTTCCTTTGTGGATGGCATGAAACTCAATGCACGTCTGACCCGATCTGATTCACGTACTTGAGGTGCCATTACCTGGAATAAAAACTGATATTTTTTACAACATAACTAAAAGACGTCTAAATCTGGGATGGTAGGAGATCAAATAGGATCCTTTTAAGAGATGAACCAGGGCAGAAAATTAAATGAAGAAGTAAAATATCATTGTGGTCTTTCGTAAACTGATCGTGAGAAAAATAGCAACATCAGACGGCGAGATGATGTTGGGGGATTTTGTAGAGTAAATACCAACAAACGTGTCATTTATTGGTTTGTTGTATGACAGTTTTGCTGTAATTTCATAGAAAATTGCTAAGACGTGATAACCATGCATTCAGTGACAGTAAAAGCAACGTGGAAGCAAGTCTAGAGTGGGGAGGAGGAAATGCACAACTACCAATGTTCCTCTATGACACATTAACTTACTGAATTTTTCGTGCAGTTATGTACAGATACGGAAATAAAATTTCGAGCTACTCCTGACGATGCTTACAGTGCAAGGTGCACACTACTATGTTCCCTGTCCGTGTAATACTGAAACCAGACTATCGTTAGGAGATCGACAAGCCACACAGATGACAGAGTTTGTGTCTCGTCATAATAGCTCAGTCGTGTGCATCGTCTGAGCAATGTGCAGAAGATTACGGGTTCGGTCTCCATGGATGGAGAATTGTTTTATCTTGACATAAAATTTTTTCAGTCAACTGCGACCGATGTTTCAGTTAGTTTTTTTTTTCTTTATATGAAATAAATTATTTCCATGGGATTTTATTTGGCTTGAACCTGCAAAAAGAACAGAATATATATCGGAAGATCCATTTTGTCTTTCTAATGAAAGAATAAAAAAAAAAAGTTAATCATAATAAAGAAGCAAAAATATAAAAAGAAAAACTCTGGAGGACCTAATACTTCATACACCAGCCATCTGCTTCTACCACTGCTCTGATCCAGCGAGGCATGAAATCAACGAGACTGTGGAACAAGGGTTTTTGATCTGTGGTGATGCCATGTGGACTACCACTTTGGAGAATTGGGCATGCACAGTGTATTATAAGCGAAACTTAAACAATAAGGGAGCTCCAAATTTTATTTCTGTATCTGTACATAATTTTGTAACTGAACCGCTACTGTTACGTGAACATGTTGCAATGTTGCCATCTGTTCGCTTGTATTTATACCTCAAAAAACCGTTCACAAACGAAAACAATGATATTAGACTATTATGTTTAACTCCCCTTCCTGATTATCTCTCAAAAGGACTCTATTTAGTTTCCTTCCACAAGGTTTACAATTTAACTCTACATAAAAATCTTAGTAATAATTATTTAATAACTCAACTTCCATGAAGATCTGAGATGGCAACATACAGGTTACTCACAGGCCATGACTGCCTCAATAAACATTTACACAGAATTGATATTGCAGAATCTCCTACATGGCCCTTCTGCAATCTTAATGAAGATATGGATCAAGATCATCTTCTTGACTGTCATTTACTTAATTTTCCAGTCTTTCTTGTAAATACTGAAGTGCAAGACAGTAAATGACATTATATTAACTGCTCAACATCAGATACCAACCAGCCATGGCCACGTGCATCAACATCAGTTAATATAACCACCAGTTAAAATTTCCACCTAACCCCTGATTAAGCATTTTTACAGTGCATCGACCTTAGTTAGGACTTAAACATGAGGTTAACCACGGTAATCTTACTGGCCATATTCGAGCAGTTAAAGGAGATAATCAGTGATTAGGAGGCCTAGTAAAACAAAATGGCAGCCAGATCTACAGCTGATTATTCCAAAGATGATTAGTATTGTACTTTGATAGGGATGATAATGAGCATGAAGTTTCACTAGTAGAAAGGAAGTTCTTATGAGTAATTAGATAACAGAAAATTTCAGGCTTTCGTTTATCAAAAGCTATTGTGTCATTTCTGCTGCAACAAATGGATCACTTGGAATAACCCACAAACAGTCCCAGATTTCCCATGAATCAGCTTTTTACATTACGATTCTATGCAATTGATATTCAGTATTTTAATGGGGACAACTTGAGTACCTATTTCTTTTCTTATGTCACAGGCTGAACAAAGAGAGGTTATGGATGTATCTTAGAATATTGCATACTTCCCTGGTATAATAAGGCCCTAAATTGTACACACATTCCTATTAATCTTCATCTTTTTTTTTTTAATATTACATATTAACGAGTTTCCATATTTAAATCTAGTAATGAAATCTATCAATACTTTAGACTCACATTGGAATATAATCATTTTCGATTTTAATTTTCCATTTTGTACGATTCTAACCTAACAGCACTGAAAAACAAATAAATGCAACCCATAAACATAACAGCACACAAAGGCAAACAAACGCAATGCGAAAATATAGGATATGTTCGTTTTGATGTAGAACTGAGTAAGCACAGTCGTTTTTAGACATTGACTATCATCTTTGCAAAAGTATGTATGCTTTCCTTTCGTCATTTTGTAAAAACAGTTTACCATCACAAACTTTACCCCAGTTAAATGACATGTCAGCTAACCATATTTAAGTACCCAGTGATTATGAATGGTGCACAGAAATTACATTTAAACTATGGTTACTTTTTAACCGTGGTTTCGTAACCCATGGTTACTACATTTTTAACCAATGTTGATGCACTTGGCCACGAACCTATTAAAATCTACATACCTGAAGAGAAGAATCAGAAAGGTCATATTTTATGTAAGGTTTAACTGTAATATGCATGCATTCATTATAGCAATGCGTATCCATGCTGCTGAATAAATAAAATGTCACACTTACAGCTACACTCACCCTCAGCTGAGCTTCAAGTACCTCCTTTGACTTCTCAGAGAGTGAGATCTTCTCTCTTGCAGAGTTCAGCTCTTTGTCGAGCTGCAGTCTTTCTTCTTCAAGCTGCCTCAATCTTTCTTGTGCATCTATAAAACCAAATATAATGTTAATATCCACATCTCTCCTGAGCTACTAGTCTCGCAGACATCTACACACTGAATAGAGAGCCCAAACCAAATGTCTGGACTAACGCGCGCGCACGCACGCACGCACGCACACACACACACACACACACACACACACACACACACACACACACGTCGTTTTTAATATAATTATACAATAGCCAACATGAAGGCCATGTAGTAGGAACAACCTTTCCTTTAATATTAGATTCTCAAACTATGAAAGCTCCCTGCCACTAAACTGACAATAAAATGCATTGTACTCTGTCTCTACAGGCCTCCTTCCAGTCATAAATTTTCAACGTCTTCATAATATCTTTTATGTTTGACCGTGCCGAAATGTAGTAATTATACACCTGGTAGTAGCCCTTTAATGCACCTCATTAAACTACACCTATTCATTATAATTCAGTTGTTCAGCCAATGGGAAATCACCATTGTACCATTATAAAACCGCAAGTATCAATTATTCTCGGATATGCAATCGAAAGACAATTAGCGAAAAGTCACGGAGGCTGGAAATCCAATACTGTTGCAGAAGGTTATGTTCTGTTACTATAATAATTAGCGTTAATTGTAAATAATATTCAAATAAATTCAATTTGTCATCTCGTTTTTCAATTCTAAATCAATTTTCAGGTTATATCAAGTCTAATGTTCATGTTATTCTCTAGATTATATCAAGGTCAATGACATTCATGCCTCGGACAAAATCAATACTTTCGCGTCTGCGCACATCTCACAATTCAGGTCAGTTCCGCTCCTCACTTACATAACCATAACATGAATACTTATGAATAATTTCAAGTTAGAAATATGGTCGAGCATAAAAAGCCGTATGAAACTTGCCTATAATGGTAATTAAGACGCTCATATGAAAATTATGAAACTCGCTTGCTCTCGTTTCATAAACAAACATACTCGCGTCTTAATTACTAACATTATAGGCTCGTTGCATAATGTTTCGATTCCCGGTTAGAGCACAGGAATTTTTCCTTAAAGAGGATTATTCCTGTGTTCGTCCATGGTCTGGAATTTAGGTTAAGTTTAGATTTAAGACCTCTCCTGGCACTACATTATCATAATCATCCTATCACATCATCGGGGTAATGTAACTCCGCCTTCCAGGCGCCCCAACCTCAGAAGTGGGTTACAACTAAGCCATGGCCAGGAGAGAAGACCAGAAATGTCGAAAAGACAACCTGGTGGCATTGGATAAAAAAAAAAAAAAAAAAAAAAACATTTCTAAGTAAGATTAAGTTACCTATGCACATAACTATATATATATATATATATATATATATATATATATATATATATATATATATATATAATGAAAAGTTGAAGGAAAACTGTAACACTTAGAAAAATATCTTGGTATCTTTGGTGAAACACAGACTTATAGAAATCAGGGCAAAAGAAACAGTATTATCATTAGAGAACGAATTTTTATATACTGTACTAAAAGTTAAATTTCTAACTAACAACACCCCTTCTGATATAAACAATGCCACTGTTTTTAAAGTAGCAGCCAATAGCAGTGAGTGGCGCAAACTTTGTATTTCCTGTGTAATTGATTAAGTTTGTCCTGCCACTCACTATAATTGGCTACAGCTTGTCATTAAACCTGAAACTTTTAACTATTTTTTAACGACAATTTTTTCTTTTCTAATGTTTCAATAGGGACTCAGCGACTTTTCAGCACCCTCTAGCGACAAAAATAAAACTTTCTCTATTGATAATAAGGAATTTAGTGATCGTTTAACTACTGTTTGGCGACTTTCAGTATACTTCAATTGGCAACATTGCTTGTAGGGTGGCTTTAACGAATGGTACTCACTTTTCAAATGTAAGTTCAATAAAACGGTCTGAACTATTATTCACAAATTAGCAAGTGTGCTTCACTAGATGCATTCTCCTGTCTTTGTGACTCAATATCCTTTGTTAGATTTCAGTGTGTTGTGAATAAGGCCTCAAAATGGTTCTAACTTACATCTCATCCACTCAAGTATACTCGATGTCATTTTTAACTTACAGTTCATAAAAATCCGATCTCTACTTATCATACATTAAACTGAATGCTAATGTACCTAAAAGTTGAGACTCTTTCTCACGTTGTCGAGTCTCAAACTCTCGTCTCTTCTCACGCTCCTGTTCCAACAGAGTTCTCTGTTCCTCCTGTAGTTGCTCTAGTTCTTCACGTTTCTCCCACTCTTCCCTTAAGACTCTGTCACAACAACAAAATATGTTAGCCTCCATTTCAAATTCTCCTCACGTTTACGAAAAAGTTGAACTGCTAAGAAGCTATTTTATCAACAGTAATCTCACTAGAGGTTTTGATTTTATCGATAAATCTGCGAGTGAAACACGAGCAGATTTATCTAGAGAAAATCAAAACTCGAGTGGGATTTAATTGACTATTACACGATTAGAAGAAAGTAGGCTATATAAAGATTAGAAGTAACAAAGTGTACAATAAAATATTAATTGGCTTACGAAAATACACCTGTCTTCAAATGTATTATTGTACCATCTCAACATTACGCTAGATGGCAGTAGTGTTTTATGATGATGTTTTCTAGTTACCGGTATCAGTTGTGCCAACTATGGAATCATCATTGAACTCTGTGGCCTGTTACTAGTCAAGAAGGCTTTGTTGATTCAGTTTCATTTTTATTAAGACAGTTTCATTCCACTTCAATTATCCGAATCCCAGTAATCAACGTCACTTGATAGATGATTTTCAATAAATCTTAATATTAAACAATCTCTGATACGTGACTATCCATAATATCACATAGCAGAAGCTATAACATAACCTTACTAATATACACAAGTGTTAGAAAAGTTTTATTTAACGACGATGACATAAAAAATAAACATGAATAATTTTAAAAGGAATAATTATTGAATGTACAATTTTCAAATTTGAATGTGGTTGGTGGTTCAATTGATGTTATATTGGACGTGTGCATAATAGAAGTGGAACTCGTTGATTTAGGCCTACATGGTGTATTCAACTTATTCAGGATTTCCGAATGAATAATTTTAAAAGGAATAATTATTGAATGTACAATTTTAAAATTTGAATGTGGTTGGTGGTTCAATTGATGTTATATTGGACGTGTGCGTAATAGAAGTGGAACTCGTTGATTTAGGCCTACATGGTGTATTCAACTTATTCAGGATTTCCGAATGGTGCTCTTCATTTATTTGTAAATCGGATTTCAGAAGATGTATAGGTATGATCAGTGATTTTGATTAATTCTTGTTCTTGAATGCCAATGCGAGTCATATTTGAAACTGCTGTGCATCGACTGGAGTGATTTGTAATTATATATATAGGCCTATATATATATATTTTTTTTTGACGTCCAGACCAGCGCAGTTTCAAATGTTGGCAAACAAAGAAACAAATGCTAGGGACGTGATAAAATTAAACAAATGCTAGGGACGCGATAAAATTGTGCGATAAGCAGCCATGATTGGTTGAAATACTCCCTTTCGTACCGTTTTATTGGTCAAAAGTAGTATGACGTAGTAAGAGTGTGTAATAGTCAACACAAATTATTCCTTTTTCTTATTTAGTTGAGATGACAGGCAGCTGAATGGGATTCAGAGGTATGTATGAGACAGAGAAAGATGATGAGCTCTGAATATTAGGTAATAGACGTTTAAAAAGAAATTCAATAAAATAATGAATTTATTTAGATAGCAGATAAACAACCTCTGGAAAGACAGTTAGTTACCTCTACATACAGAGTTATCTACGATTTAACATGCTCATATGATTAAAATAGTTTCCGAAACAACAGTTATCATCATCTTTACAGTTACCTGTGCTTCAACTGGTAATTGTGCCTTGGCCTGTAGTTACCTGACTGTTAGTATCGATTCAAACAAATACCGAAATGTGGCGCTACTGCATTACTGTTTCATGAACTAGGTACAATAAATGATATTAAATAATAATATAGACCATAATGAATTAATTTACTATATTATCAGTATAGTTTTAAAAATTTTTCGTTTTATTTACGTAACTTACGGTAAATTTTGTACTTTCTATGACATATTAGGATAATAATATGTTTTTGTAAAGACAATTTGGAATATCTCAAGCTTAATTTTCGTCATCAACTTCAGATTCTATGTCATCAGTCAAGAAATATTTTATTCTTGGCTGCTCTACCAATCCGATCTCTACTTATCATACATTAAACTAAATGCTAATGTACCTAAAAATTGATAAATCATATGATTCAAAACTTTAAATAAATTTATAATCTTGAACAGATTTATCTGAAAATCAAAAATGAATTGTAAGATGCTCTACCAATGTCAATGGTATTTTGGGCTCTGAAAAATCTATTTCAACACATGAAAGCATTCATATGGACGAATAAGTGTGTGTATCCAATGCCCACCCACTTCACTTGCATGGTTGGGGTTCCACATGCTGCAGATAGATGGTAGAACTATGACCCATTTTCTAGTTGTACACCACTTCGGCGCGTCACACTGTACATGATGTGTATCTGTTAAGAGTTATGTCGTGTACTAGGGTGAGTGTATGTGTAAATGTTCGTGTAATTGTAGTGTCAGGAATGAATGATGATAATGAAGCTGAGGAAGGGAGAAGGGGAAACCTGTTGCCGACACATAGCCTACTCCTGTCAAATAGCACCAAAGGGACCGCCAGGCTTAACGTCCCCATCCGACAGACGAATCACTATCAACAGTGACATATGCCTTCTCTTCATCTGCACTGCGGAGGGATTTGGGATTTAACCCAGGCATATTGGTGCACAATCTAGTGATTAGAAATTGTTCACCGCCATCTCTCCTAGTCCCGAAGTAGAAATTTTATATATTAAAATTTCTGACCCTACCGGGAATCGAACCCGGGCCGGCTAGTCTGGAGGCAAACATGCTACCACAGAGGTAACTCGGTGGACTATGGACGAATATAAAATATTTTTACATGTGTATCAATATGGCTACCATAGTCACCACAGCTGGCTATGGTTGCAGTTTTGAAGAAGTTACATTTGGCCTTTCTCCAACAGTATTATTTATCTCAATGATCACGCCTAACATTAACAATTATTGCTTTTTTTAATCATATTACGATTGAGATGGAAGTGCACATGTACACTATTATTTATCATACCATTCTTTAGTTAAAAAACCTTGCATCTACTAATACAGAGCTCACTGTGTACCCATCAGCCATATTACTACTGAAAACTTCTGCAAACAAAAGTAACTATAAATAACTAAAAAATCACTAACAAAATACTAGTGTAGACATCTATGGATGACAACAGATACTGAACTTGAAGTTACCTAAAATGTTATTTATAAGTGCTGATAAATCTACATTTAACTTTCTGGAAACTAATGAAAGTTATCAGTGCAGTTAAATTTATAAGAGCAGTTAAGTAACTGAGAGTTAACTGAGGTGTACCTGAAACAGGGCATTAGTCTGCTCTTTTCATCCTCCAGCTCAACTGGTCACAGCTTTATAGTTTATCAGCAGGGATGCATTGATGTATAAGTAATGTTACTTCTTTGGTTTTCTTTTATTTCTAAAGTCTAAAATTTATTTTCTAACATACTAATTCTGCCCCATCTGACAAAACATTTTCTTTCGCGAGAATTGTAACCTCTATTATTTACTATTCATTGCTTCCTATATGTTTATTCTGTTATGTCTAATATATTTATGTTATGTTAAAATTGTGTACAAGCCTTAACGCAGATGTATTAGTCATTTTTTTTTTTTTTTCAAAATTAACTGACAATTGTGATTCTTGTTATTATGTCTAAGGAGATTTATTTTATTCCATTGCATTAGGCTACTGCCATTAAAATTATTTTTATTTGAAAAAGACAGCAATTTATTCTTTTCAAGATGTCTAACAACTCTATTGAGTTACCCAGTCTATTCTTCATTTAATCACTGAACATTTTGATTTAGATGGTCATGGCCACAATATTGTAACATAAGCTTCCAATCTAAAGACTGCCGCATGTACAATAATAAACAAAGAATAAAAATTCCATAAAGGTCAGAGTCACAGATAAAGTATAAGCGACAAATAAATATAAAAAAAACACACAATAAATCTAGCCTGCTACCTGAAAAATTAAGTAGCAAGAGTATTAGATACCAGAAGGTGAAAGGTTTAAAACTGTAATGCATGTAAGCAACATTTTCTCCAAAACAAAAAAATAATAATAATAATAATAATAATAATAATAATAATAAGTACGATAAATAAATAAATAATTGTGTTATAGCAAATGTTCCGACATTCATTTGTTAAATATCAAGTATCAGTACCTAATTCTAGCTCACCTTGCCTGCAAATTTCGTACAATTTCTTCATCTCTCTTTGCCTGTGTTTCCTCTTCCAGCAATCTTTCAAGTCTCGTACGAACATCTTCAAGTTCTTGAAGTTTCCGCTCTTCTTCACGATGTACAGCTTCTAAAGCACGGGCCTGACTTTCAGCTGCAACCCGGGCCTAGGAAAACAAACTGCTCTAACATTGTTGCTAAGTGTAGGACTTTGACGAGAACCCATGAACATTATTGAACACCTACAATTTACGAAATTTCTGTTTGAAAGTTTCACAAGTTGTAACGTAGCCTGTTACAAGTACAATAATAATTAATATGACGTTTTAGAAGACGTGATTTTTTTTTTGTAAGTAGGTATTAATATTTTGTATATTTGGTGATTTGTGATTAATACACAGTGACAATAACATTATAATATAATAATATATTATATATATATATATATATATATATATATATATATATATATATATATATTATAATATAATAATATTATTATGATTGATTTAGTAAGTGAACTGTTACATTTTCGCGTCGTAATGAAATTGAAAAGAAAACTATGATTTCCTAATTATTCATGTTATGATGACGTTTTTGAGCAGTACGATAGAAAAAGGAATACTGCAATACATCTACTCTACAAATGAAAGTTAGATAATCTTATGCTCAACAATCACCAAGTGCCTACATTAACAGCTGATACTACAAGCGAATATTTCTAGCAGATCGTGTCCCGGCATAGCTCAGTTGGAAAGAGCACTCAGCGTGTAGAGCTGAGAGGTCCCGGGTTCGATTCCCGGTGTCAGAACGAATTTTTCTCGAATTAAATGGTGATACTACACATTGGCTACTTCACAGTAGTCGTGTAATATTCAATGAGGATGGCGAGACCTCATATATAATGAATATGTGATGTATTAATTGTTAGCAGTTGTCACAAACTGTTGTTGAATATGGCCATAAAATCATTTAAATATGTGCTCCTGCATATGTGACTTACATTGTTCAAAGTACAGGTAGTTAGATCGTAAAATATTACAACAAGAGGAGTTTGGCCAGCACTGTGGATCGTGTCCCGGCATAGCTCAGTTGGAAAGAGCACTCAGTGCATAGAGCTGAGAGGTCCCGGGTTCGATTCCCGGTGCCAGAACGAATTTTTCTCGAATTAAATGGTGATAATACACATTGGCTACTTCATAGTAGTCGTGTAATATTCAATGAGGATGGCGATGACGTTTTTGAGCAGTACGATAGAAAAAGGATTGCCGCATACATCTACTCTACAAATGAAAGTTAGATAATCTTATGCTCAGTAATGCCCAAGTGGCTACATTAACAGCACATACTGCAAGCGAATATTTCTAGCAGATTGTGTCCCGGCATAGCTCAGTTGGAAAGAGCACTCAGCGCGTAGAATATGAGTATGTGATGTATTTCTAGCAAAGTTTACTAACGTACAGAATAGATAATAAGCATTGCTTTGTGGGTTGTGAGTGGCTGGAATGTAGGCAGTTGATGATCACTGTACGTAATATTATATCATTGTATTTTGTAAATTTTGCCTACCCTGGACATTTGACTACAAGCCACCAATGATATATGATAATGATGATGATGAATGCAGAAAGATTTAGAAGCCATAAAATAGTATAAAATAAAAAATCACCCTTAATTTTTTTTTCCTATGACGGAGAATACACATTTTGATCAGTTTCCCTTCAAATTAATTTTCATATATTTTGTCCTTGCCACTTTAATAATAGCCCTTAATTATTTATGTAGTCCTCAGAAATTGTAAAATTTAGGTTTATACAAGTTCTAATATTCAAAGAAATGTCTGACGAAGCCAAAACTTGTATTTGTTTTATGGTGAATAAAATATACGTATCTTTATCTGTACACATGCAACTCACCATTTTTTCAGCTTGTAACTGCGCACGTGTTTGCTCCATATCTAGCAAATGGCTACTGTGACGACGAATTTCTTCACTACGACGATTTGTTTCTGCTACATCACGCTGCTGCTGACGGCGACGAGCAAGCAAACGCTGGTACCCAGTCCCAGAACTATGAGAAACAGCAGTCTGCAAAGCAGACAGCCACTGCAGTCGACTGCAGTGATCAAGAGCAGCTAACTCAAAAGTGCGCTCTCCTGTGTGCAGTATGAATTTCTGTACCTGTCACATAATAATCTAAATTAACCACCACATCTTGAAATGACGACACAAAAAGAATTCAAATCTTGTTTTCTCATAAGTTATGTTGTTTACTGTCGTATTACTCAAGCTCAGTATGCCTCCTTGGTAGCTCAATTGACAGTTATAATAAGCTCTGACTATTAGATAGTAGATGTTTAAAAAGAAATTCAAATAAGTACTTTAATACGATTCTTGGCATCTCAAAGTGCAGTCCCTACCCGGAGATCCGATTGAGGGACTATTTTACCTCCGGAGAATTTTACACTGAGGGACTCCATGAATATAAACAGTGAAAAATATAAAATATTCAAGAAAATAATGAATTTACTTAGATAGCAGATAAGCAACCTCTGGAAAGACAGTTACCTGTACATACAAAGCTATCTACGATTTAACATGCTCATGCGTTTAAAAGGAGTTTTTCGAAACAACAGTTATCATCTTCTTTACAGTTATCTGTGCTTCAACTGGTAACTGTGCCTCGGCCTGTAGTTACCTGGCTGTTAGTACTGATTCGAACAAATACCGATATGTGGCGCTACTGCATTACTGTTTCATAAACTAGATAATATCTATATTATATTATATTATACACCGTGTTCCGCTTATAAGTATAACAAAAGAAATAGCTATAACTTCTGAATTAATACAAGTATATAGTTGAAACCAACTGCTACAAAGAATGAAAACTGGGAATTTTTGTTACCTTATGTTCCATAAACCTCAACATGGCTTCCATTGGTGGCACGGGAAATATCCAACCGGTATTCAACCTCGACCCAAGTGTTATGAAGCATCTGTGGTGTAACATTGTTGACAGCAGCATAAATTCTTTCTTGTAAGTCTGCCAAATCACGTACTGGCGTCCTGTAGACCTGGTCCTTAACAAACCCCCACAGGAAAAAATCAGGTGGTGTTAGATCTGGTGATCTGGCAGGCCATGTGATGTACGGTGATCCTCTTCCGATCCATCTTGCAGGGAATTGTTCGTCTAAGAATGTGCGAACCATGTTGGCAAAGTGTGGTGGAGCCCCATCTTGCACATTTCTAACTCGAGTCTGTTTCTCAGATGAGGCAACCTTCCACGTCAGTGGAAAAGTAAACCGACACAATTGTCGCATCTGGGGGTCGGAAAATCCAAGTGTCGTAATTGAACACCAACGGGATTCCCCTAAATGGAATGTTTGGTGTGGGATCATGCGTGACAGAATCATTGGTCCCTATTTCTTTGCTGAAAAGACAGTCACTGCAAACACGTACCTGGATATGTTGCAACTGTATGCTGTGCCACAACTCCCAGATGGAGCAATTTTCCAGCAAGATGGGGCTCCACCACACTTTGCCAACATGGTTCGCACATTCTTAGACGAACAATTCCCTGCAAGATGGATCGGAAGAGGATCACCGTACATCACATGGCCTGCCAGATCACCAGATCTAACACCACCTGATTTTTTCCTGTGGGGGTTTGTTAAGGACCAGGTCTACAGGACGCCAGTACGTGATTTGGCAGACTTACAAGAAAGAATTTATGCTGCTGTCAACAATGTTACACCACAGATGCTTCATAACACTTGGGTCGAGGTTGAATACCGGTTGGATATTTCCCGTGCCACCAATGGAAGCCATGTTGAGGTTTATGGAACATAAGGTAACAAAAATTCCCAGTTTTCATTCTTTGTAGCAGTTGGTTTCAACTATATACTTATATTAATTCAGAAGTTATAGCTATTTCTTTTGTTATACTTATAAGCGGAACACGGTGTATTATAATAACTGATATTAAATAATAATATAGACCATAATGAATTTACTATATTATCAGTATAGTTTTAAAAATTTGACGTTTTATTTACGTAACTTACGGTAAATTTTGTACTTTCTATGACATATTAGGATAATAATGTGTATTTGTAAAGACAATTTGGGATATCTCAAGCTTAAAATTCGTCATCAACTTCAGATTCTATGTCGTCAGTCAAGAAATATTTTATTTTTGGCTGCTCTACCAATATTAAAGATTTTATTAATTGACAATTAATATTTGGTTCAAAAGTATTGGAAAGCACGACTGCTAATGGCTTCATTGCCAGATGCAAGGTACTAGACAACAACAACAACAATTAATATTTGTCCTACAGAATAATATCTGTAATATTGACAATTGTCTAACTTGGGGTCAAGCCAAAAGGGAAACATTGAAGGAGGAGAGTTCGATCCGGTGCTGTGGATTGAATTTGGCCTAGCTCAGTGGTCAGAACGCTTGGTACATAGAACCAAGGATCCGGGTTCGATCCCCGGCGCCGGAGCGAATTTTTCTCTTCAAATATTAATTGCTCTGCCAATGCCAATGGTATTTCGGACTCTAAAAAATCCATTTCAACACATGAAAGCATTCATATGTAAAATATGTTTGCATCTGTATCAATATGGCTACCGGGTTTGAACTACAGACCCAGATTTTAATCCCAGAGATGGCAAAGCTGTATTTGTAGTATAAAAGTAGAGAGAGTCAGTGGCTTACGCAAAGAGGGTTACCGGGTTTGAACACCCCCTCCCCCCGAACTTAAAAAAAATTACATTTAAATTTGAGTAATTTCTTATCCATAATTGTTTTCCCTTCTCTAATTTTTCACTGTCAAAATAACAAAATCTACATCGACATAGGGCATAGATATCCTATCCCTCCTTCAATATATTCATCATGCCAGTTTCATTCTACAATACCAAATGTTGATCTAGATAAATAATGTAGTTCAATACATTTAGTAAGGACTAAGGCAAAAAAGAAAAACACAAAAAATCATTTTTATCCTAATTGTAAATTTCGGAAAATGCACATTTTCTGAAGAATGACCCTTAGAAGTAAATTTACCTTATCACGTCCGGTACTTGGGCACGCATCCACCCGGCAATGTGCATTTAGCACAATGGACCCACTCTGCTCTCGTTCATCTTGTGCTTTGTAGTAAGTCAGTTCCGTGGGCTGCAGGACAAACCAATACTCCCGCAGTGTTGGAAGCAAGTATCCCCGCTTAAGCAAAGGGCCTTTCTTGATCACATCGTAAAGATAAGTGTGGTACAGGTCTGTGACTGCTTCCTCAATGCCGTCCTGCTCCACACTGCTACCATCCAGCACTCCTCCAGTACACTTAGTTTCCAGGAGAGCAAGAAATGTAGAGAAACGAAATGCAGATGCCATGCCAGCTAAAGATTCGAGTCCTGAGAGGGAAGTGTCATTTTCTGCCATTCCTAATGCCGTAGATAACTGGGAAGCCACAGTACTGACTTCTGAAATATGCAGGAGGACCTGAAATGAAAATATTTAACTGTAATAGGCCTATCCAGCTGCTTATTTTCTTGACGGCACAACAGATTCAATAGCTTAAATCTTGAAGCTTGCCATTATTATTACTATACATTTACAGTAGAATTCCACGTATTCGGCAACTGTGGGACAAAATCAGTGCTGGATAATTGGAAAATAAGTTTATAGGTTATAATAAGCACATATTGTACTGCACAAACATTTTTTTTCATGTTGAAATTTAGTAATTTTCGTATAGATATTTAAAAATAAAGTTTTGAAATACGTACAATGTTTATTTTTAGTACTGAATACGGTAATGTACGTTCATCAGTTCATAATTATTATTGTAATACATAATAGCGTAAAAAAATACTAAAAGTTTTTGTAACCTTAGGCGGCCATGTGACGTGAAGAGCAGTGTAGCCAATGGTGAAGTAGCACTCGATGATTTGAACCTCTTTAACATATCTCTAATGTCTGCTTGTTTATTATATTACCTATCACTCTAATGAAACTTTTACATGCTACAGTGTAACAGAGAATTTCATACTTTCCTATTTAGTCTCATCCAACATTCCTTCGAAGTGAGTGAGTTCAAGTGGTAAATTTACAGCTATCCTCTCTGTGCATTGTTTGCAAGGTCCAAGTGACAGCTTACCGATGCTACACAATCTACTCTAGGGCCATAATGGGGTTTTCTGTCTGTTTTCATGCGTGAACAATGTAAAGAGTTAAAAATATGTGACATGTGCGATCCACTAAAACCACTCACATCTTCGTCCAACTCTTCCCTTTCGCATGACTAACTTTTATTTTGACCTAGCCAAAAGTGCCGTTGTTTTGGTATTGGCGGTTATTTGGGTGCTAAATGCGAGGGATTTTACTGTATTAGGTACTGTTATTACTTACTACACTGTGATTCTTGCATCCACGAAGGTTGACATCTGCGTACAAGAAACACCTTCTGCAATTCTCTAGTTATAATTTCACTGAGCACTGGCCTGAGTTCATTCTCCAGCTCTTCAAGAGTGGATTGTTCACATAAACTTACCGTTTTAAATTCCCCTCACAGATAAAAAATCCCCACGATATTTTCCTAAGAACGAAAATCAGAATATTTCAGAGTAATGTGAAAGCATTCTTCTATATGGCTGTGAAACATAGAAAGTAATCTGTAGAAATCTCTAGAAGTCTTTATAAATAGCTGCTTTAGAAGGATCCTAAATATCTGGTTGACAAACACAATTTCAAATAAAGAGTTATGGGAAAGAATACAAGAAGAGCAAATAAATCTACAAATAAAAGGAAGGAAATGGGGATGGATTGGCCATACTCTGAAAAGAAAATTCTATTGAGAAAGAAGCTTTAAGATGGAACCCACGAGGCAACAGAAAGAGAGGAAGACCAAAAGTTATCTGGAGAAGAACAGTAGAAGAGGAAATACGGAAGGCAGGGGCATGGCGCGAAATTGCCAATATCACTCAAAATAGAAGATGGTGGCAAAAGTTTGTTGAGGCCCTTTGCTCCAGTGGGAGATGTAGGACATAATGACGATGATGATGATGAAGATGATGACAGATAAAAATTACAAACATTTAAATCCAAGGAACGAGTTGGCAAACATTCGCACTAAACAAGCGTGCTATGATTAATTATAATATCAGAGAGTTGTATATGTCAAGCACTGTACTATTATTACTACTATATTTTAGCAAGTGACACAGAGTACAAACTGTATTTCGTTTCATTTACTGTATTGCATAGAATTTATATCAGTACAGTAGCTTTACCCGCTCTTCCGAAATTGTACTCTAGAGACATTATATATAGACGATCAGGTTCTTTTTGCTACAAATGAAGACGAGCTGCAATACTCAATACATCACCTGAATATAATAGCACAAAATTTCAATATGAAAATTTCCCCAAACAAAACAAAAATTATGGCGTTCCAAGGTAAATAGCAAGTTAGGAGTAAAATTTGCATTGGAACCCATATGTTAGAACAGGTAAACTCATTTAAATATTTAGGTTATTTGACATATTTACCTGTTACTGATATATCTGAAAATATTCAACATTTTAATGGAGCCTTAAGAACCATCAACCAGGTTTTCACAACCACGAAACCCCAAAAACATACCAGGTTAAAAGTATATAAAGTTCTAGCAAGACCTGTCCTCATGTATGGTAGTGAGGCCTGGACTGTCCGAAACTCAGATGTTCAACGCCTAACAACTGCAGAAATGAGATTTCTAAGGAGGACTGCCGGCTACAGCTTGCTTGACCACAAAAGGAATGAAGTAATTACAAAAGAATTGAAAATTACACCTATTTATGAACATCTCAACCACTATAGACAAAAATGGCTTAACCATGTCAATAGAATGGACCGTTCCAGACTCCCAAGACAAATTCTCCGCTATATACCACATGGAAGACGATCTTTGGGACGCCCCCTGAAAAGATGGATGGAGGCCGTAACAGGCCACTAGGCCTAATTAATACCTGCAAGGACGATGATGATGATGATGATGACAGTAGCTTTGAGATTCGAAACAACTCAAAAGTTAAAGAAAATATGATTAATTAATTTTTCTCTTTGTCAATCTGGCAAAAAATATAGTAAGTATTAAATTAATTTATCTTTCTGAGTTTGTCTCTCTAAGGAAAATATGGATCCAACCATCTGAAGCAGATTTCCAAACTCCATTAATGGATAAAAACCGCTTCTTCACTGAAATAATAAATCCAGTGGGATCAACTAAATTGTTGTGAATGAAATGGGTACTGATAATACCTATAAAAATGTATTCCTTCTCCATAAAGATTACTTATTCAATATATTATCTCACAAATAAAAATTTGATGTTCAAAATTGCAACTAATTTTAACAATCTGAACAATTTTGTAAGTAAATACAGTACATCTTTCTAACTTCAATCAGCAATTTCTTAATTGAGGTCAGTCACAGCTGATAAAAGCATTACATCAAACAGAACTAGTTCTTGTCTGGTAGATAAGTGAGCTTTATCAAGTGGCAACTCAAAAAACCACTTTATAGTAACACAACTATTATTACTGCTATTAGTGTCATAATATCAGAAGCTAACCATCTTTTCCTGATAAATATGGATCTTAACTGATAAGAGTAAAGTACATGAATTATTTACATATATGTGTTTAACAGTAGTACTCAAGAGACAAATGGATTTAATCTATTGATAAAATGTAAACCAAATACAGTAAACAAACATAGCATAGAGAAGGACTCTTTGTCAATTCTAACGTGTTAGTGGCTATAAAACCTATACTACAATATTATAAAACCATATTATTGCAAATATCGTCGTCGTCGTCGTCCTCGTCGTCGTCCTCGTCCTCATCATCATCATCATCATCATCATCATCATCATCATCATCATCATCATCAACTAAATTGAGGTTGATTATGTAAGCAATTTGTCAAGCTTGTTTTTAAGCAGGCATGCGGTAGTCTTCGTAGAAGTTACGCAAACGTTTCTGCTGATATGAAAATATTGTAAGAAAGAAAGATTAACCTACATATGGAATGTACCGATTCAGCTATTTCAGGTTCATGACTTACAGTATGTCGACATCTGATCATCTAATTGGAATAATAAATTATTATGTAAAATAAGACCTAAATATTACAATTAGATTTTTGAAAAGGAGCAAATAATTAAGGTTTAAAGTCTTAAGGGTTATCACGATTGGTTTAAACATGCACTAAAACAAGACGTAAGTGCAAGTTTGAACCAATAAATTATTGAGATTTGCGATAGATTAATTAGTTTAGGAAATTGTATATTTATTATGTAGAACTACATTTGTATATAGATCTTTTGTTAAATTATTAAGTTTTGTACTTTTGTGAACAATATCAATAAAGCTGTCTGTCTGTCTGTCTATCTATCTATCTATCTATCATCATCTAACATAATATTATAGGAGTAATTCAGATATCTTTCATTCTTCATAAAACTTAATACAGTGTTTAATTTCATAATGTACAATAGATAACACAGTTCTCAAGAGCAAAATTCGTACTTATCCAAGAACCAAGTTGGTAGTCTAACACAGCTTGGAAATTACGACTGAAAAGCCAGAAGAAAAATGGATGACTCCAATTCCAATTACTGATCACACAAACATTCACTACATGTTTTATTTTTTAGTGCTTTTGTTTAAGATTATAACAAGTTATTGGAAACTTCTGAAGATTTGCTCTTCTGTTATTATTTGTACTTTGTTCATGTCGTACAATCTCAGAATAGAGATAGATTTTTGCAGAGCTTTGTTAATTTCATAATAAAGTACAGACACTTTATGTGTCTTCTGATATTACTGTCCTATTCTAACATGTACTTTCAGAGAAATCATCGTAAAAATTTCCAACTTTAGACTTGTGTATCTCGTAAATTATTAGAAATTTTACTATGTATATTAGTTAAATCAATGTAGAATTAGGCAATAAATATGTCCTCAAAATGTTGCACATTAAATTACGAACACCTGTAGGCCTGTATTGACTAAAGATTCTTTTACCAATTTGCTGTATGTAAAAGGTTACAAAATTGTATTACCGGTAAATTATAATTCATCTGAATTCCATTCGTAGTGCAATTGTCTATGGAGGACTAAGGCCAACCAGCTCACTGCTAGCCTTATATCCACATGCCTCAGCAGAGATAAACGATCATTAAACTAGTACAGGGATGATATGTGGTTAGCACAACGATGATCTTTTCCCAATCCCAGGCTTTTGGTTTGTCTTGCATACGAAACCAACATTTGCTACTAATTTTTCACGATGCTAGGTTCACACTGGTCCCATACACTGGCCGAAATTTCATTTGAAAAATTCTTTTCCCAATGATTCAAATCAGTGCTTATTACATATTTTTAGTTCAACACATGATGCCTAGAATCATGCGGCTACAGCATGGCACTCAGTCTAAATTTAATGTTAATATAAAAATAATTTTATGTGACACTTCTGACAACATAACAAATATATTAACATATATTTATAAATCAATTTGGTAATTATGTTACCTGTCATGATAATGCTGATAAAATATAAAAATCATATTTTCGAAGTTACTCATAATGTTGGTTCGAGCATATATGCTTACAATTAAAAAGTGATGGTTAAATAATAAAAAGTTTTATCTGTGTTCATTTTATTTTTCCCTCCCCATGTTTCATAGTGGAATACAGCTCTTCGGTGACCAGAGGTCTGTATGCTTCTAAAATTGTGAAGTTAAGTTACTGTGGCAATGTTTTTTTTTCGTAATGTGTGATAGTGTATTTCCCGCCAGTTTGTAAATTTGATTATATTCCGCGAGTTAGATCAATGGATCTTTTGGTTGATGATAGTGGAGGAAGCAGGATCCAGTTAAAAGTGCGTGATTTATGCCACAGATGTCAATGACTGTTTTGGGAATTTCAAATATTAATGTTAAATATTGAAGAACTGCAATCTTTTTTTGTTAAGTATTATCCAATAAATGTCTTTAAATGCAAACTGTGGAACTGGAATAAGCGAGTTTTCGCAAAGTCGTTAATCAGTGACAGGTTAGGTTTGCTTAGTTCAGGCTTTTAGTATGCCTTGCATATATGATTTTTTGTAAATATGTAGGTAGATACAAAGCGAGTTTTCATAAAGTCTAGGATCGAGGATCAGTGACAAGTTAGGTTTGGTTTGTTCAGGCTTTTAGTTTGCTTTGCATATATATTTATTGGTGTGAAAATTGGAAAAGGAAATATAATTGTGCTACGCTTGTAAAAAGTAAGTTATTTTGCCGGGTTTTTTTTATAGAAATTATCCACTTTTAGCGATTTTTGAAATGTGAAATTTGTAATATTTCATTCAGTTGGTTTTAGAAATTTAAACTGTGTTTTCCGCAACTTATCAGTAATTTTAGTGTTTGAAAAATCATGAAATATGACAATTTTTAAAGAAAAATAAATAAATAACCCATCATAACAGGCTACAGTTTTACATCAGCTTACCTGGAAACAGTCTTGTACATCATTAGAATCGTCTGGCACTAATTCAGCAAGAAGACAGAAGATACGGAATAACTTATATACACAATGATCTTTGAAGACGGGCTTCTCTCTCTGTTCCAAATAACGTTTGCGACAAACAAGCCAGCACACTTCATCTATCTTTTCTTCTAATTCTCTCAGCGCACTCAGAGACAAAGTTGTGTCAGGAAGAGATGAGAAAACCTGTAAAAAAAATCGTTTCACTGTTTTAGACAAATAATAAAATTACTTAGTAAGGAGTTGGCTGAAAGACACGTCAGTAACGAAATCATTTATGAGTAGGCTTACTAGTCATATATGAAGGAAGATTGATAATAAACATGTGAAATTACATAAACATATCCTACTTCACCTTTTGGACCATCCACCGAAGGTACCGGTATCTGAATCCAGTGATGCAGATACAATAAAGAATGAAACACCATTGCGTCCCAGTTCTTTAGGATAAAAAATCTGATATTTTTATTCCATTTCAGAGTATTATAATTATTACAATATTAGTAATGTATCTATTGTTACAATAAACAGAAGGGGGAAAAAATATGGCTGTGTTTCTAAGGGTTGAAGCATCCCAGTTTATTTTATTATATTATACGCACTAGAAACCCTAATACAATTAATGGCACAATCAATACTTCACTCTTTATTTAATGTAGGTGCCGCACTACAATAAAGCCGTCGATGATTATAGCCTTATGTATAGTTTCATTCATATATGGGCAATACTTAGTACATTACCTCTTTTTGAAGGTAATATTTGAAATGTTCGAAGTTGAGATCTGCTGTACTACGAAAGTGCTCCAATCCTTTTTCAACACCATAAAGATCTAAAAGAGTTCCTATATTTGCCGTCAACACCTGCAGAATTAAAAGAAACAGAATTATTCCTACAGCCACACCTACTTTTAAGACAGAACACCGAAAATGTATTTTCATGAGTCACAAAAAAAATGCACTTAAACAGTTTTAAATTAAACCTCACCTTCAGTTTTGATTTCATTACAAGTCCATTTCTGTCAGCTGAAAGTGAATTAAACGCATGCCAGATGCTATTTGTTACGTTCCGCAGAAGCAGAGACATGCTTTACCTCCGCATTACAAGCAACAGGTGACTAATACATTACAGACAGTCTCACCAACGTCATGATAAGACTACTTTTCGATGTGGTAATACCAACATATGAAATTATGTTATTCTCTTGATCCCCTCACACGTAATTTTGGAAGGAATAAGTATTACGATTCAAAATACTTACATAATTAGATACGTCAACGTACTTTAATAAAAGTACCGGTAGTAACAGTAATTACGCCTCATTTGACTACATAACTTCAGTTATAAAATAAATACACAGTTTCTTAAATGAGCATAGTTGGTCCTACTGAACAAGGGATTTTCTCTATATGGTAAGCTCCAATTCCACAGTAATGACAAATGTTGTGGTATCTGTATTTATTATGACAGATCACGTGGGTCCATCTTCATTGAATGGCGGGAAATACAAATAGTTTAAAAGTAAGATGTTCTCTTCACCGAAGAGAACCAATTCTGTGTAGCTCATTATAAATGAAAAAAGGTAAATAAATAAACGAAAACATAAAACTGTCTTAACTGTCTATCGTAATACTGATTTACGATTTATTTCCTGTAAAATTAAGGTATTATAAGCAAAAAAAGTTTAAAGTGCCTTTTCTACTATTGTAGGTAAATTGGACTAAGTTCTTAAAATCAATGAACTTAGTATATGAGAGTAAAATAACGTTATTTACGCCTACTTGGAATATATTAAACTTAATTACCTAGATATAACTTAGGTTTAGTAAATAGCAAAAAGATATGGATAGAGTCTGTTACTTCATTCAAACATCAAATTTAGGAATTTTGACATCGAAGTGAAATATCTGTCACTGGAAAACAAATTTTTAGGAATTTCTCGTTATTAGTATCTAAATTATCGTAATAACGAATGTCATGCGTTTTTAATATGGCATACACCTACAAGTCTTAAAGGTAAACTATGTTTGTTAAATTCTGAACAGGTCTATGTAGTATTAGTTTAACTTTAAATTTTAAGACCTTCCACTTATTAATTCTAAAAATTATAGTAGCTATGTATAACTAATATTTAGGCTTTCAGTCTTTCTATGCTCAAATGTTCTTTCACCACTCTTCTCTATTTTCCCAGCCTCCTTTTAAACCCTTCTCTTGCATTTCTTCATACTAATTTCCCCCATCCATGTAACCAGTAGTCTTCACCTCTTTCTCCTTCCTGTAGACATCTTTTCTAATACCTTTCTCGGTAATCTGTCGTTCTCCATCTTCTGAACACGACCATACCAATTTAATTGTTTACTATAGATATCACCTCTGATTGAGTTCTGGCTGATATATACATCTATTATCAGGCATTACATCTCACTTGACGATGTGTCAGAGGAAGAACAATAATTATTGTATACTTCTGAAGTCTAGTGTAATATGTTACTAGTAGCAATGTATGCAATGGAGGGGGGAAAGGAACTAGCCACCCCACTCCATTATCTCCTGGCCTAGTTGCCTCATGAGTGATGCCTTGATGGTGTCACTTGTTGAGTAAACAACAGCAACTATGGATATAGTTAATTATAGAATTTTGATAATCCACCCTTCTCCAAATTTCCTCGTTTCTTGTTTCATCTAATTTCGAAATTGTGCAGACCTTTTGAGGAAGTCCATTTCTGTAGATTCTAGTTTAGATTTAACTTTTGAATTTAATACTTACAATTATGCTCCATAAGTTGTCACGCTCCTGACTAATGTTTTATAAAAAAAATTGTTTTAAAAATAAGTTTATCCAATAAGATGCCATTTAACTTACTTATCATGGACTTCCTCTCCCCTTCCCCCCCCCAATGTCACCAGGGTGTCATTCGATATTTCTGGTCTCTCCTAGCAATGACTTATGTGTAACCCACTTCTGAGATTGGGGCACCTGGGAAGTGGAGTTACTCTGCCTCAGTGATATTATGTTGTTGTTTTCTAATGCCAGGCATTTGACAATAAAGTCATTTGACCTCTTGCACTCCAACATTTAGCAGCGATCTCGGCTGGGGAGGAACACGTTACTGACACAGCGGGAAAGGCATGGAGAGCATTACACTTTGTGATGAGGGTACTAAGGAAAGGCTCTGATAAATCCAAAGAGATTGCATATAAATCACTAGTTCGTCCAGTAATGGAATATGGTGCTGCATGTTGGAATCCTTACAGATTAGAACATATTAAGACACTGGAAAAGATTCAAAAACGGGCTCTCAAGTGTTGTCGTAATAATTCACCATTAAAATGGGATACACTCACGGACCAGAGAACGCGAATTCGATTATGCGCAATGTTCAAAACATACAGAGGTGAGCCTGCCTGGAGCGAAATAAAAAATAGGTTGCAGCCGCCAAATTACTCTTCAAGGAACGACCACTCATATAAATTGAGGGAAAGAAGACAGAGAACGGACAATGGAAAGTTTTCTTTTCTCAATCGTACTATCAGGAACTGGAATGCTTTACCTGCAGACTTACTAAAAGCTTTACCAATAACCAAAAATGTATTTAAAAATAGGCTTAAGGGCTTTACTAATAGACGGTAGTATATTATACACACTAGTTAAAGGGTGTAATTGATATCTGTTTATTTGAAGTATTCTATCAGGAGGAAGTGTGTTGTGTCAGTGAAGTGTGTAGTGTCAGTGAAGTCTATTGTGTAAGTGAAGTGTGTTGGTGTCAGTGAAGTGGCTGTGCAAAGTATTCAAACAGTGAAATGGTTAGAAATGTTAGTGAAATCAGGTAGAATCAGTGCAGTGAGTGAGTTGACAGCGAAATAAGTGTAGTGCCAAAAGGTACTTGTGCAGATATGAACCTATATATTATTTTAATGTACCGAAGTACATATGATATTTCCATGCAGATATTCTGCGTGATCATACGATGAAAGAGTAATGGAACGGAGAAAAATTCTCTCCGGCGCCGGGATTTGAACCCGGGTTTTCAGCTCTACGTGCTGATGCTTTATCCACTAAGCCACACCGGATACAACTCCGACGCCGGTTAGAATCGTCTCAGATTAAGCTCCAACTCATGGGTTCCCTCTAGTGGCTGCCCTCTGCACTACGTCATAGATGTCTATGAACGCAGGACCGAAGTCCACACATGTGCTGAGGTGCACTCGATATGAGTGACTAGTTGGCCGGGATCCGACAGAATAAGCACCGTCTTAAATCACGAAGTGATTTACGCATATCATATATATTATTTTAATGTACCAAAGTACATATGATATTTCCATGCAGATATTCTGAGTCATCATACGATGAAAGAGTAATGGAACGGAGAAAAATTCTCTCCGGTGCCGGGATTTGAACCCGGGTTTTCAGCTCTACGTGCTGATGCTTTATCCACTAAGCCACAAAGGATACAACTCCGACGCCGGTTAGAATCGTCTCAGATTAAGCTCCAACTCTTGGGTTCCCTCTAGTGGCCGCCCTCTGCACTACGTCATAGATGTCTATGAACGCAGGACCGAAGTCCACACATGTGCTGAGGTACACTCGATATGAGTGACTAGTTGGCCGGGATCCGACGGAATAAGCGCCGTCTTAAATCACGAAGTGATTTACGCATATCATATATATTATTTTAATGTACCGAAGTACATATGATATTTCCATGCAGATATTCTGCGTCATCATACGATGAAAGAGTAATGGAACGGAGAAAAATTCTCTCCGGCGCCGGGATTTGAACCCGGGTTTTCAGATCTACGTGCTGATGCTTTATCCACTAAGCCACACCGGATACAACTCCAACGCCGGTTAGAATTGTCTCAGATTAAGCTCCAACTCTTGGGTTCCCTCTAGTTGGGTTCAAATCCCGGTGCCGGAGAGAATTTTTCTCCGTTCCATTACTCTTTCATCGTATGATGACGCAGAATATCTGCATGGAAATATCATATGTACTTCGGTACATTAAAATAATATATATGATATGCGTAATCACTTCGAGATTTAAGACGGCGCTTATTCCGTCGGATCCCGGCCAACTAGTCACTCATATCGAGTGCACCTCAGCACATGTGTGGACTTCGGTCCTGCGTTCATAGACATCTATGACGTAGTGCAGAGGGCGGCCACTAGAGGGAACCCAAGAGTTGGAGCTTAATCTGAGACGATTCTAACCGGCGTCGGAGTTGTATCCGGTGTGGCTTAGTGGATAAAGCATCAGCACGTAGAGCTGAAAACCCGGGTTCAAATCCCGGCGCCGGAGAGAATTTTTCTCCGTTCCATTACTCTTTCATCAGATATGAACCTGTCAGACTCGTGGGTCTTAGTTCGAGCTTAGGGTTAAGATGCAAATTAGATTTACTTTAAATGTTATTTTAAGTGACCATGCATCATTTTAATTTAGGATGCTCCTTGTTATTATTATTATTATTAATTATTGTTTTTTATTAGTTGTTTATTATTAATTGTCATTATTGAGTGTAATTAGTTACCACTGCCACCGGGTATATACCCATTTGCAGTGTGAATAAATAAATACATACATACAATATTTTTCAGTGATATTATGATAGGATGACTATGAAGTGATTCTGACCTGATTGTGACTTGATGTGAACATGTTTCTCACTTGATGTGATCGTGAGTGTGACTTTGGTCTGATGGTGAGCGTGATTCTAGTTTGGTGTGACCATGGGAATGATTGTAATCTCGGTTGCGATCTGTCATGGTCTGCTACGTTGTATGTACTGTACTGTACTGTACACCCTCGCTTGCTGCTGTAGTGGCAATGTGCCTCAAACAGAAAAGTGCCACGTCAAAGGAGAGAGCTTAAAAAAGCTCGGGCTCGGAATTACTAGCAAGCACCACATCCCTGCTCTAGAAGCTAAAGTGAACATGCAACTAACAATAACCTAATATGATTACAGGTATGACTCTCATCTGATGTAAGCGTAACTCTGACCTGGTGTGAGAGTAAACAGGCAAAGCTTCGCAATTTTCCAGATGGTGCTCATCCATGATTACGTCCTTTCCACATAACACAAAATTAGTTGAGAGGGAGATGCCAGTTCTGTATAAATGAGCTGCCAAACAATTAAGCCCGGTCAGAAGATGGAAGGCTGCCACTGCTGAATTTCTTGGTTCTTGAGGGATGATGTTTAAATTTTGGAGAATGGATTACCATGATTTATCTTTAGCTGATTCCTTTATTCTGTTCAAAAATTTTTTGTTTGTATTGGAATTGAATTTAACAGAAATAAATTATTTTTTAGTAATTTGGTTTTGTATTACGGTGCAGCCTTTCTTAGCCAGCTGATCCAACAATTCATTACCTGCAATGCCGAAGTGTGCTGGAACCCATTGCAGAACTATTTCCTTGCCTAGTTTTTGGAGCTGCTGGATCAGGGTACAACACTGAGAAGTTTTGTCAGTTTTGTGTGAACTATTATTAGCTATAGCTTGTATAGCTGCTTTTGAGTCAATGAGGATTACAGCTTTGGAAAATTTATTTATTATTTGAAGTAGATTGGTTAGAATAGTAAACAGTAACTCTGATATGTAATTTGATATAATTGTAATAATTCTTTACTTCATATTATAATGCATGACTGCCTCCGTGGTCTTTTGGTCAGCATGCTGGCTTCCAGATCAGGAGGTCCCGTGTTCGATTCCCGGGCTCGGCTCTCGGTGAATTTTTCTTGAAGAAGAGGAATTCCCTAGAGTCTGGAAATTTGTATGAATGTGAGTGTGATTGTGAGTGTGCTGGGTTAATATTAATTAACCAATCATCACAAATATAAAAATACTTCAGGATTGCTGCTGGGCAGTAACCTGAACACACGTTTCAGCGTCACATTGCTGACAAGTAACTCCATCTTTTAGCACAACCATAAAGCATCTAGTAGATGCTATAGAGTTACCAATAACGAAAAATATATATACATATATATGCACGTGGTCCTGACCTAGCATCAGAATGGATGTAGTTTTGACTTAATATGTATGTATGTGCGGCCGGGTAGCTCAGTTGGTAGAGCAGCTGGCTACGGACTGGAAGGTCCAGGGTTCGATCCCAGGTGGTAACAGGATTTTTTCTCGTTGCCGAACTTCCAGAACGGCCCCGAGGTTCACTCAGCCTCCTATAAAATTGAGTACCGGGTCTTTCCCAGGGGTAAAAGGCGGTCAGAGCGTAATGCCGACCACACCACCTCATTCTAGTGCCGAGGTCATGGAAAGCATGGGTTTCCCCCCCAAGTGCCTTCATGGCATGTTACGGGGATACCTTTACCTTTTTTTTATGTATGTATGTATGTATCTAATGCTCTGAATTTGACAATGAAGTCATTTTTTTCTTGCTTTCCAATATTTAGAGATTGTATCTAAATTTGAAAGTGCATCACATGTTGTTATAATATGTCTCATTCCCATTTCCTCTTCTTATTTTGACATAATATGAATGTACTTTAGATATGATGTCAGAGACACATAATCATTTTATATTATACTATACATTCTATCAGGTAATTCAGGGATATAAATACCTTAATTACAAAATTAATTACAATTCACAGTTTACCATGAAATTTACTTGTTTTTATAGATGACATTATTAGTAGAACTTTACAGAAACGTAAACAATTTGTCCACACTGTGACCTCTGAATACATAAATTTTACAGTTCCAAATATTAAAAAATATCACATATATTTATGTCATATTTCAAAATAAAAATTACAGCACATAAATCAAATGGAAACAAATTCAGCGCTGTGTAAATATTCCACCAGCAACCTTGAGATATTTATAGGGTCTGCTGCGGCTTCTACCCCTAGAAAAAGTAACAACCCACAATTAGAACTGTAGTTTAAAATGGAAGCAAAAGCTACATACAATTCATACGAAAATAGCATATCTTTCTACTCTATTACCACACAACATACCTAACAGGCTGGAAAAATATTTTTTCACGAGGAAATTCTGGTGGTGATATTCCTATAGCTCCTGCTGATTCAAGGAACACATCCAAACAAGCTCTGAGTCGTAACAGCTGAGCTGCTAATAGGGTGTTACCCCATCCAACACCACCAACGAGTTCCATCCAATACACATTCAACTCACGCTCCATATCCTGAAATATAATAATAATAATAATAATAATAATAATAATAATAATAATAATAATAATGTCACTTCATGTCCCTGGAGTATAATCGACTCGCAATGAAAAGTGGAGCACTGCTGAACAATTTCTGACCAACTACTGATAATATGAAGCTACGTAATATGGATATGCATGTATGAATATGAAATATTCTCAATTAATTTCATTGCGCCAACCCTGATTGCATCATTATTCCCAGCATTATGATCACCATGCCAATTCAAGTGCAGGCAGAAGACAGTAGGTGTACGTGGGTAGTCACACTTTACTCCAATCAGTGCCATCAGCTTTGCTGTAACAGAAATGTGGAAGCATAGCAATGAAAAGCAACTTTATACAATATTATGTATTTAGTATGTTCATCACTTAACAAAAAGCAATTTTTATGAGTCTCTCATACTTAATTTGAAAGGAATTTAGTTTCATAAAGCAGCATAATGCAAACCAGTGACGAAATATGAAACATCTCACAGTGAGTTCCCAGAAACTAAATTTTAATAAGCAAACTACAGTTTCATAAAACTGACCATATTAATTTTACGAAAGTTTTCTATTTTAAAAATAACTTGTAGTACTTTCTGTGTTTGTGTAGTGGTAACTAAAGGATGAAATCTGTTCATTTCTTTATACAAAAACGAAGTTATCATTATAAAATAGGTCAAACAAAGACAATCTGCCTTCCATAGCATACACAATACATATTCAACTAATTTGGAATTTGTTCACTTTATCACACAAATACGAGGTTACTATTTATAAAATACGCCAAACAAAGACAATTTCATCTTCCATATAATTTTTTTTTGTCCAATGGTGTGAGATGAGATGAGGTGAGGTGAGGTGAGGTGAGGTGAGATGAGGTGAGGTGAGGTGAGGTGAGGTGAGGTGAGGTGAGGTGAGGTGAGGTGAGGTGAGGTGAGGTGAGGTGAGGTGAGGTGAGGTGAGGTGAGGTGAGATGAGATTTGTTGGGATGCTACAGGGGAACCGGAGTTCCCAGACAAAACCACTTTGTTACAAGTTATAAATATAGGATGTACACCAGGGATCGAACTCAGATTCACAGAATCTTAAGTCCAGTGTTCTAGCCACTAGATCACCGTGCTTCCATATAATATATTTTAAATTAAAGTCTGTGGTGGGACAGTCCATGGGGGACCAAGGCCGTCCAGGTGACTGCTGGATTCACATCCACATTCACATGCCTCAAAAGAGGTGAATGATCATCCAACCAGTATGAGGATAATGTGTGGTCAACACAATGATCTTCCCAGCTGGCATACAAAAACCGAACTTCGCTGCTCACTGTGGATTCGGATTTAGAACGTTTGTTTAAAACTATAAATTTATACTTGGTGAAAAACAGTATAATTTTTTAGTTGGAGACTTTAAAAAATTCTAACAATTTACTGAGGCCAATAGTGGTAAATTTGTTAATGATAATGTTGATTGAAATTAGCGTCATGAAGAGCACGAGAATAGATTGTGTTATTTCTTTACTTTATTATATACTTTTGAGAGTGCTTATGATTTGTTTATTTGAATTAACTTTGTGTTTCTTTGAATTTTCGGTGTTTCTACATTTAATTTCTGGATCTACTTGTGTTTTATAGATCCTCATTAACTCTCTCAAAAACCTATGTTAGGAACTTACATACTTACTCACAAACGGCTTTTAAGGAACCCGCAGGTTCTTGTCGCCCTCACATAAGCCCGCCATCAGTCCCTATCCTGTGCAAGATTAATCCAGTCTCTATAATCATATCCTACCTCCCTCAAAACCATTTTAATATTATCCTCCCATCTATGTCTGGACCGCCAATGTTAGGAACATAAAACATAACTTTTTAGAACATTAAAGACCGTTGTCTAGTTTACACATTATGTAATTTTAGCCATACAAAAGGAAATGACTTACCAGTTCCTCTGGTTAACATAGCTCTGTAAAAAGTGTCAGCACGGCTCACAGCCTGCGCACGAACTAGAGCTTGTGTATGGGAAGCGTTTCGGAAATCATCCCATAATATTGGCTGCCACGAAGACAAGATGGCACTTATCTTTGCTGGAAAATTGCTTCGGAGCGCATGAGGTACCGATACTACACAATCCTCTGAAAAACATAAATACATTTGCTCAGACTCCATTATTCAGCACAGTCAAATTGTCTGTTATCAAGTGTAGTGTCCACTTAAACTCTGCAGCCTAGTGATTTCTGTGTTTAACCCTGGACCCAAGTAACAGAGGTTTAAAGGTGACCTGGAGTGGTGAATTTTTCGGACTTGAAAAATCTAAAATGTAGCTTTCTTTGCGAGGAAAATAAATCTGAAACTCCTATGTCATATTAAGTTGGGTCAAACGCCTGACATTAGAAAACAACAATATTTTTACAAGAGACTAAGTAAGGACTGTAAAAGAGAACGAACTTAAAAGATACAGAAATTAAAAGAAACGGATATGTTGTTGTTTTCTAATGCCAGGCGTTTGACAATAAAGTCATTTGACCTCTTGCACTCCAATATTTTTCAAAGATATTATCATGGTCAGCCACTGAAGTACAGATTTTGAGGTGTTCCGAATCCATTTCTTGGTTTAAGTTGCAAAATGGGCAGTTAGGGGACTGATATATTCCAATTCTATGTAGGTGTTTGGCCAAACAATCATGGCCTGTTGCTAATCTAAATGCAGCTACAGACGATTTTGTGGTAAATCGGGAATTAACTGTGGATTATGATGCAGAGAGTTCCATTTTTCCCTTGAGATTGTGTTATCAAATTGTGTTTGTTGAAGTCTAAGTATGTAGATTTAATAAATCTTTTCACAGAGTAATACGTAGATTTAGTAACAGGTCTTTGCTAAAACATCCGCATTCTCGTTTCCCAGGATTCCACAATGGGCTGGTATCCATTGGAATACAATTCTTTTATTGAGTGATATTAATTGAAAGAGCATTTTAGTTATTTCTGCTGTTTGAGATGAAGGTGTGTGTCTAGAGACTATTGATAGAATAGCTGCTTTGGAGTCTGACAATATAACTGCATTCTTAAATTTATTGATGTGGCATAGAAGATTCCTGAGACTTTCACTTATTGCAATGATTTCTCTATCAAAACTTGTTGTTCCATATTCAAGAGATCTATAAAGTGAGAAGAGATAGCACGTAACACCTGCACCGGCACCTTGTTCTCTGGAGATCAAGGATCTGTCGGTGTATAAATGAAGCCAGTTTTGCGGAGGATACCTAATATTAATTGTCTCTAAAGACAATTGTTTCATTATTTCTGTGTTTACTTCTGATTTCAGTATTTCTTCTGTTAAACGGATATAGAATGCCTCACAAGATAATTTTTAATTATACTATAGTAATTATGAAAGCTTACCCAAAGCCTGAACCTGCTTGCACAGGGCAAGTCGAGCCTTAAGTCTCTGCCTAATTGCTCGCATGACACTCTCCACACTGGCTTGACTTACGGCAGTTTGTGGCTCTACTATGGAAGAAGTTTCCTGAAAAATATTGCAATACATTACATTATATTCTTAAACAGAAAACCCCTTTCTATTTAATATATAATGTCCAGATGAAAAGTATTCAAAATAAAAACAGAATTCCTTTAGTCTTCAGTTTGTTATCCCAAACAGATGTTTATGTATGCTGGAGAATCAAATGTGTGTTGCATTCTATTGAGTTGATGTAAAAGTTTGTAGCGTTTTATCGTTCTGACAGAAGTTTTTTATTTTGAGATGAATAGAAGACAAAAATTAATGTCATATATTCTTCTACATTATCTATGACTCTCTGTCAATGCAGGGATTGTTTTTCGTTTCCATATCTGAAGAAATCTGCTGGTTTGAAGTTAAACAAATCGACAACCCAAGCATCTCCACTATCAAAGTAGTTCCCTTGAATATTGTTGGATATAGAACAGAAAAAGTGGAAATCTGAGGGTGCAGGATTGGGAGAATATGGGGGATGCGGAATCACCTCTCAACCAAGCTCCTGGATAGCTGCCTTCGTCATGTTAGCGAAGTGTAGGCATGCATTATTGTGTTACAGCAGCACTTGATGCAGTCTTCCCAGTCGTTTTTCTTCAATTGTGACTGCAAGGAATCTGAATTATTGTTGTTTAGTCAACTGTCCGAAGACAGGTTTGAACCTCGTGACATCAATAAGGCATCACTCATGAAGCAACTAAGCCAAGAAATAATGGGGTATGGTAGCCAGTTTCTTTCCCCTCCACTGACTAGTAACATATTACACTGATCAGACTTCAGACTACACAAACAACTGTTCTTCCTCTGACACGTTGCTGGCAGTAAATGTCAGCAGTTATGGTTACATTCTTGGAAAGCAATTTGTAGTACACGACGTCTTCTTTGTATCATCAGTGATCGAACCGTAGTCCACAGGATTATAACTCCAGCACTCTAGCCACTATATCACTGTGGCAGCTTTAATATAAAAATATGCACTGATTATTATTATTATTATTATTATTATTATTATTATTATTATTTATCATCATCATCATCACCATTATTATTATTATTATTATTATTATTATTATTATTATTATTATTATTTCTGTGTGTCTATATATTTAATTTGTTCTAGTATGTATGTTTATACTGTTTTTGCTGAAAGAAAAATCCTAATGTAAACAAAACTACGTTGCTGTCATACCCGTGACTGGCTCCCAGTCGAAACACTCACATGACGCAGGAAAATATAGTTCGTATTTGGAAACCACAATCTTGTATTATTTGAAAATAAAAAATTGAATTCTAGTTGTTAAATACAACGAAACATTTAACTTCACTCATGTGTAAAACACTATGTAAAAAAAAGCTACTTTTATATTTTGTTATGTACTATGAACACGGATGAATACCAACAGTAATACCGAGGTAGTCTGTTCTTGTAACAAACTGGCGTCACTTGAGCTCGTAGTTGTTCACGTAAGCACGTGGTACTGAAGTATGGCTTCTGTATCCTCAACTATCCATTGTGAAGACATAAGACTTAAAAATAACTTAATTGCAGTAATTATAAAGTAAATGTTTCCTAAGCAAACGAATGCATAGTAGTGAGGTTAGGCTTACTTGACGAGTAACAGGAATTGTTTAACATGAAACAGAATGTACAACAGTAGGCGGGAACACATACTGAGAATCTATGGCGTCAAACAGTGGCCAATGAGGCCTCACTTCAGTCACGTGCTATTGTTTACATTAGGATTTTTCTTACAGCGAAAAGATTATAGTTCCTGGCTTTTCGGTTCAATGTGTGAAATCTCAATGTTTGTTCCTATATTGGTGTAGTTGTGGTTGGAGTTGGTGGAAATTCTACACACTAAACCGAAAAGCCAGAAACTAAATATACATACTAGAACAATACGAAATATATACACACACAAAAACACATGCACAAATACATTCTCAATACTCAACTGAATTTCAGAATGCACACACACTTTTTTCGACACAACACTATCAATTGCAAATATATCCCCACCTTTACCTACACACTCCTCTACCAAGACACCAAGAAAGACGAAACTAGAAGAAAGCACAAAACCTTACTACTGGGTGTTCATTTCAAAGTGTGTCATGACGTCACTGTTGTGAGGCAGCGATTTGAAGCGAGTTTCAACTTTTATGTCAGAGAAGTTGCCTATTAATCAAGGCGTTCAATCTGAACTTCAGAACGTGTACGGTATAACTTGAATATCGTAGCAACAGATGGCGGTCTGTATGCTACCATAACCTCTTTCGAACTGTGTTTTGCGCGGGCAAGTCATATGCAGGGCATTTGTTATCATCGGTTGCGTACGGCAACATTCCACAACACAAATCAAATGCTCCATGTCCATGTTGACCATCCAAGTTAATGTCAACAAATACTGTACGTAAGTAATCGTCTTAACCCTCTCCCCATATCCTGACAGTAAGAAAAAAACTCATCTCAGTACGTGTTTCCAAACAATTCACATTCCTGCCACTACCGGCATTACCGTACATATTGGTAAGTACTCTTCAGAATGAACGCCGTACTTGCCAGGCAACTTCTCGGGCACATAGGTAACATGCCTCTGCGGAAGTGTAGGAAGATAGAATTCTCTAGGCTCATCGGCTAGCCACATGACGACATACAGCGAGCCACAACACTTTGAAGTGAACACACAGTATAAGTTTGATAATGGCATAAAGCCTCACCAAAACTAGACTCCATCATAATGTAACATAGTAGTTTCATTATTTAACAAGTGAAATTATAAAAGTTGTTACGTAATTTAACAATTTTAACAATATCATTAGTGATACACAAGCATTACAAGTGTGTAATCAAGAATGAATATTCCATTTGTCATTTCCTAAACTTGCGTTAAATTTTAACTGTAAATTTATCTTATGTTTTACTAATGTATTAGGCACTTTAGTTCCTAGCTGTTGGATTTAATTTCCTCTTTTAAAAATACCTATTCTGGATATTTACGGTACTTTTATATACCATAAAATTAATGTACTGTAGCCATGTGCTTTATTTTTCTTGACTGAGTCCAAACTAGGAATGTGTGGACCCAGATGCAAAGAACTAAATTTATTTTCATCTCACTTCAATAATTATAGGAAATGAAAACCCACATCGATAAATGATCTCACTGATAAGTAAAAAATCATAACAACATACCTTGTTACTTTCTTCTGCTCTTCCCATTATTTCAGTTGCTCTGGCACCCATGAAGTCAAGCCCAGCAACACGCTGGGCCCAAATGAATGGTATTCCCAATTCTGGAATATAACTTGCAAAATCTTCTAAACCGACAGACTGAAGCTGGTAATGATTTGCAACATTGGGACTATCCAAACCCAGGTCATGAGGAAATAATGCCGTCAGTATGTTGTGTGGAGCAATTAAATCCCTGAAACACAAAGGCATAAGAATTTAGTATCACATAATTTTGGCATTATAATAAATTATCTGAGACACAAATATCAGAAGCAATTACAGTAGTGGTAATGTCACTATTTTTAAAGTGCAGGTGGGGGAACATTTTGGTGGACAGAATTTAAGATGGACAACTATCAGTTTATTATTGGTCAAGACAAATGTCTCTAATATTAAATATCAACGCTGAAAGATATATGATTCAGCTTATATTTCCATAGTATCATACACAAAACAAAATTAAACCACTTGAACTTAAACTTTAAAGATTTAAAAGATTTAACAAATTAAACTATTGATATTATTAAATGCACAGCAACGTAATTCAATAATAACTTCGTTTCTTTTGATTTTACTCATGGTAATGCACAAAGCAGAGAAAGTAGAAAAGTATCTTCAAAGAAAGGATGACGAGAGACAGGAAAAAAAGTAACAGGGTAGTAGTGGAGGTGTCCCTATCCACCAGTTAAAATATTGAAATTGATATTAATTTTTTTAATTTACAATAAACTTATCCTACATTCCAAAAGGTCGCAGAAACTTAGAAAGACCTACAAAACAATGGCTAGAGATCATAAGAGACCACTAGGTCTAATATGTGGAATGTTGTTTTTGTTTTTTTTTTTAATAGGTTATTTTACGACGATGTATCAACATCTCAGGTTATTTAGCGTCTTAATGAGATGAAGATGATAATGTCGGTGAAATGAGTCTGGGGTCCAACACCAAAAGTTACCCAGCATTTGCTCATATTGGATTGAGGGAAAACCCTGGAAAAAACCTCAACCAGGTAACTTGCCCCAACCGGAAATCGAATCCGGGACACCTGGTTTTGCAGCCAGACGCGCTAACCATTACTCCACAGGTGTGGACGGAATGTTGTTGATGATGATGAATTTAGGATATATCTTTATTAACTACATAGATATCATTATCACTACAGTCTACTGATGAACTTACCCAGCTGAAGTTCCATGAACAGCTTGTACCAATGTAACCCGAGTTTTCACTGTTACAACATGGAGATGGACAAGGTAATGGAAACTGAGTAACATGCTATTGCCATCTGAAACAAATTAATAATATTAATAACCTTACCTAAGACAATTACTTACTTACTTACTTACAAATGGCTTTTAAGGAACCCAGAGGTTCGTTGCTCCCTCACATAAGCCCACCATCAGTCCCTATCCTGAGCAAGATTAATCCAGTCTCTATCATCATATCCCACCTCCCTCAAATCCATTTTAATATTATTCTCCCTTCTACGTCTCAGTCTCCCCAAAGATTTTTTTTCCCTCCGGTCTCCCAACTAACACTCTGTATGCATTTCTGGATTCGTCCATACGTGCTACATGCCCTGCCCATCTCAAATATCTGGACTTAATATTCCTAATTATGTCAGGTGAAGAATACAATGCATGCAGTTCTGCTTTGTGTAACTTTCTCCATTTGCCTGTAACTTCATCACTCTTAGCCTCAAATATTTTCCCAAGCACCTTATTCTCGAACACCCTTAACCTCTGTTCACGTAGATTGAAGAGTAATATTAAAATAATCTTCTCACCTAACTGTAAATTTAAGAATGTAGTTCATTTTGGGTTACTAAATTTGTTCAGATTAGAGTTAGAGGTGTGACAAAATTGATGATGATGACTATAATACATACTTACAGACGATTTATTTCATAACTGCCTCCGATCTTAAGTAATTCTTGCAACATATTAAAGAAATTTCATCATTTACAAACCTTGCAACTTGATGGTAATATCTACAGTAAGAGGATGACGTAAAAGAAGTCTCTTCTTGCGTTCTTCAAGACGATCAGAACGTGAGAGCTTACGATGATGCCTCTTCTGCCGGTCTCCACAATCCTAAGTATAGGAGAAATAATCTCTAATTAGGGTGAAAAATGTTTGCAAGAATTTGGAAATGTTTTGTTACACATATTTAAGTGGTATGAACTTTGAAGTGTACATACATTTGAATCAGTACATTGCAATTGTAGACTTTCGTGGTAATTGACGAACAATTCCTGGATTAAATGTAAGAATTTGCCACTTCTTACCTTCAACATTGTTTTTGCAGTTTTGAATGTGCATCAACTGTCTGACAGAACATCTACAGAAGAATACTTAACTCTCCTTTTTGTGTTATGCAATTCAAATGAACCATGAACTTAGAACATTCAGGAAGATGTAGAACCCTACAAAAAAGAAGATTCTATACCCAAAAATACTAGAGTGGAAGAGGACTAATGGCAGTTGTCAAAGGTCTAGGCATTTGAACAACAATAACAACATTTGTACCAAAAATTATCTTCACAGAAAGGATTATTAAATAATCATCTTTATTAAGTCCCGCACTGTGGCATCGTGGTCTAAGGCATCCCGCCTAGGACTCGCGTTACGGAATGCGTGCTGGTTCGAGTCCTCATGGGGGAAGAAATTTTCTCATGAAATTTCGGCCAGTGTATGGGACCGGTGTCCACCCAGCATCGTGATGCACTTGGGGAGCTACGATAGGTCGCGAAAATCCGGTTCAGCAAAACAGCTATAACGGCTGGGGGATCATCGTGCTAACCACACGATACCTCCATTCTGGTTGGAAGATCATCCACCTCTGCTTCAGTATGTGAATGTGAAACCAGCAGCCGGCTGGTCGGACTTGGCCCTTCAGGGCTATAGCACCATGGATTTACTTTACATCTTTATTAAACACAATGCATACAACTTGTTTTGGAGCCTTGGCTTGGAACCTCGCATAGTGAAGAATTATTATGAAGTATTGCTGAAATTACGATGATAATTATGACAGGTAACAGGAGAACACCGAGAAAAACTCAACATCCGCTTTGTCCTTCACAAATTCCATCTTGATTCAGACAGAGTTCGAACCTGGGTCGCCACAGTGAAAGGCTACAGAATGCAACTTTCAATTTTTAAAATCAAATATTGGAGGAAAAATTATATTTGCTAATAATAATAGTAATATACGTTACAAGAGCGGTATGTTGACGTTTTCACGTTCGAGGAAAAGATTGAAAAAGCAAAACGTAGTTGAGCTTTTTTAATTTCCGAGAACATGAAAAACATAACGCTCGTGTATCGTACATTATTTTGTGTGAAGATCGTTTATTACATACCTGAAAGACGAATTTCTAATTAGTTGCAATGAAATCTCCATGTTGGTTTCTGTTTAATGACGGCAACTTCGGAAAACCAAAATATCTTTCTTCAACATTATTGCCATAAAATGTTTTCTGTGTTTACTATACTCCAGCAGGCCGTGATATACGTCTGTCTTTTTTTTCCCCCCAGTCTATAAATGCGTACTTAAAACAAACGGTAAGGTTATGTAACGATTTATTTTTCATTTTAATATTTTAACAATATTATTTATATAACATATTGCAGTAATAACATCGGCATCTGGAATCTTGTTGATTTTTTCACGGCTTCCTTAATGTTACTTGTATCAGGAATGCAATAAGTTTCGTGGAGTAGTAGACTTTACTTAATTTTTGCAAATATTTAAAAACAATAATTAACATTGCAATTTAGGTGAAATTACAGTGGTAAGTTTCCAATTTATAATTATTACTATGTTAAAAGTCTCTAAAAATAATATGTTAAAAGCCTAAAGCAGTAAAATGAATGTCGCGCTTAAGTGGTAAGAAGAGGGAAATTGTTATGTTGGTTACGTTGGGAATACTGAATGTGGTATTTCACACTTACTGCGTATTGGTTCTGTGCGGAAAACAAGCAAATACGCACAATCTCGCACCAAAATAAGGTACAGCACAATTATGCCATACACAAATATGATTTCCTGCATGACTGGCTGGATTAAAATGCGTATAGATATGATCATCTAAGATTTTTCTAGACTATGCCATATAGAAATGTTGTTGTTTTCTAATGCCAGGCGTTTGACAATAAAGTCGTTTGACCTCTTGCACTCCAATATTTTTCAAAGATATTGTCATGGTCAGCCAATGAAGCACAGATTTTGAATGCCATATAGAAATGTAGAATTTAATTTCTGAAGAGAGGCATTTCTAAAGGCTGGTCCACAATAAACATTCTCTCATGAGTACAAGTCAGCCAACATAAAAACAAGTTAATCAACTTCGAAATTTAAGGCACGAAATACTTAAGAATTCAATTCACGTCGTAGTCTCAACACATATGCACGTAGTATATACGGAAAGTGAGTCTACTGAATTTCTGGGTTAGTTACAAGCAAGAAATTATGTCACTGCCTCCTTGCTACAAAAAATACGACGACCAAATAGCTTTTTAATGACAAAGAATGAATCTAGTAGGCTGTGATCGGAAACGAGAATGACAAAGTTAAAACTTGGCCAATTCTCACGTTTCCGTTCCTGGACTCCAGCAAGTTTCTTGTTAATTGTGAATGTTCACATTTAAGCATATTTATTTTAACAATTTTTCAGTTCTCGTTTCTGTTCCAGGTTTATTATAGACCAGCCTTAAGACGGAATTTATTACCCCAAATAAATAACGAAAAAGAAACGAAAGTGATAGAAGTAAAGGTGATTTTCGACAATGACAATGATGAAAACTCTATGACGAAACGAAAAGTATATACATCAGCTTGATTAAGTCAGTTTGAACTTGCCTCTTGATCAGAATCAGATTCATCAGCACCAGCAGGATCATCAAGGGATTGTTTCAGCGACCTAGCTTCTTCTTCATCACCACTCACAGCCACAGTCAACAATGGATCTGTTAATTTCAAATGATTATATTTTGTTAGCTGTCCACGGGTACTGGAACATTAAGATTGCCTTATTAATATCTGAGTAAGTCAATTACAAAAGCAGGAGGAAATATTGCAACATTCCCACGCTAACCCTGAAGTGTCTAATTACAACCAGATAGTTCTATTATGATGTCCAACGTTTAATTTGTTAAAGTTGACACTCCCCTTCATGAAATTGTCAAGCTGGACAAGGTTTAAAAATCTCCTATTTCATTTATTTTTGTAATAAAATACGAAAAACTTTCTTTGCAATATTGTTGTCATAAGATTTCACAAAGTCCTGAAGTGTATTCGAGAAATAAATTGTAATGAATCAGTCACTTCATAAATTATTCTGCATTTGTACATCAATGTGTAGGAGTGAACTGTATAAAATTATATTAAATTTAAATTAATTTTAAACTACATTCTACTATTCTGCATAATATCATAATAAGTTCTAAAATTCTCACTTCGCAGGTACTTACTGTCACAGTCAATGCCAATTTTCCTTGCCTCTATAGTTCGCACTTCCACTTTCAATCATGAATTAAATCTGAAGTACTGTATTTGCCAGTTGAGAAGATACAAAAGCATTCAGGCCGCATTTTTTCCTCATGAGCATGTTTTGGAAGGGAAGAAATCTTTGGTTAACGGGCAAAAGGGCTTAAGTCACTCTATGCAAAATTTACAGGAGAAATTTGTAAAGATTTAAACAACTGCTTTAAATCCCAAAAGTGATATGTTTCGGCTATTTCATGATTTTTTTTATTGTTGACATCACTGGTTTTAGGATCTCTTTTAGAAAATGGGTTTAATGAAGGAAATCTTATATCACAAAAAGTAATGACATAAGCCCTTTTGTCTGATCACTGGAGAAATAATTTAGTTATCTCTCATGACATATTTATTGAAAAAAATAGCGTATAATATAAAACAAATATAATACAATACAGAAATATCTAAATAACCACATCAAACAAAGAAATAAATACAATTCAACTGCGGGTTTACAAATGAAAATGCAATAGCTGTCAGATTTCTAAGACAGATGGAAGATCATTTCAAATAAGACACAATGAGCACATAAAATCAATAACTAAACCATACATCACATCAAATTACGCAGAACATATTACTAACTACAATAACACAGTAATAGATGTGGAAATACTACACATCACACCAAAATTCCAAAATTTAAAATATTAGAACAATAAAATACACAAGCACACAATAATATACTCGCAACATATACTTAGTACACAATTACAATTCAATGCACTATTTGATCTCATAATATACGACATACAAATAATCCCCCACCACCATAAGAGCAACACACCCCCCACCACCACGAGAGCAACACACCCCCCACCAACATAAGAGCAACACACCCCCCACCACCAATGACAGCAATCACCGGAAATCAAGACGAGCTGGAGCAGCAGTAGTAAGACACTTGTGATGACACCACACTGGTGTTGAAACAGGCCTGTATGTCATTAAGGTATATTACCTTTTTTAACATTTTTAAAACACTTTTAACATTTAATTTTAACAAAGTTTTATATAGGCCTATTCATATAAGTGTTAAAGTGAACAACAAATACTTACTTATTTACTTACTGGCTTTTAAGGAACCCGGAGGTTTATTGCCGCCTTCACATAAGCCCGTCATTGGTCCCTATCCTGAGCAAGATTAATCCATTCTCTATCATCATATCCCACCTCCCTCAAATCCATTTTAATATTATCTTCCCATCTACGTCTCGACCTCCCTAAAGGTCTTTTTCCCTCCGGCCTCCCAACTAACACTCTATATGCATTTCTGGATTCGCCCATACGTGCTACATGCCTTGCCCATCTCAAACGTCTGGATTTAATGTTCCTAATTATGTCAGGTGAAGAATACAATGCGTGCAGTTCTGTGTTGTGTAACTTTCTCCATTCTCCTGTAACTTCATCCCTCTTAGCCCCAAATATTTTCCTAAGCATCTTATTCTCAAACACCCTTAACCTATGTTCCTCTCTCAAAGTGAGAGTCCAAGTTTCACAACCATAAAGAACAATCGGTAATATAACTGTTTTATAAATTCTAACTTTCAGATTTTTTGACAGCAGACTGGATGATAAAAGCTTCTCAACCGAATAATAACAGGCAAATACAAATGAAAAATAATTAAAGTAATTTTCAGGGATTGGTATTCATGATTTTGTTTCTTTTAGGATTTATGGATGTGCAGTGTAGAAGAATGTGTTCCAGATCTTCTTCGTGATTATTATACCATAAACAAATGAGATTATCAGTAAGGCCAGTTTCAGATGGGGATAATTTACAGGAGTCAAATACTTGATGCCATAATTGTGATCACACGAAGTCTCTAGTCTTGAAACCATGTTCCACACATAAAAAACGTGTGCTGCATGTTGTATGCTAGGAGGTACAATGGTTTAAGGTTTCTTTTTTATCTTTTTGCGAACCACTTCTACGTTAATATTTTGGAAATCTTGCTCTTTAAGTTTCGTAACAAGTGTTTTAAATAATTCTCTCTTGTTTTTTTTTTTATTGAAATATTTCTTGTTCCGTATATTCCATGCAAGTTCGTACTTCTCATGCACTTCTAAAAATGTTACAATAAGATCTATATATTTATCTATATTAGTGTTACAATAGGCTCTATATATTTATCTTTATTTATTTATTTATTATGACTTATACAAAAGTACACAGGCTACACGCCCATCATAGCACCTTCTTCACATAAACAGACATGAACAACTTAACTTATAATTATTGATAATGATTCACATGAGCAGCAGTTATAAAATAGGAATATGCAACTCATTAGCAATAGAAATAAAAGAAATGAAAGCATAAGAGAGACTTAGCCTATAATGAATCAGTATTAACAAAAAATCAGAAATTTAATAAATCGATAATAAACTCTAGGGACAAAACAAGGGAAAAGTTGTTTTATTCAAGGGAAAAATAAAAAACAATGTGCTATGACATTAATTATTTTCTTCTGCTTCACTGGCTTCTGTGAGAAGTAAATAATTTTCTCGATCTTGGGATATTAAATAGTAGATTTCTTTTATATATATTTGAAGGGATATAAAACGGAATTAGTTTGAGTATTTCAGTGGAATCAATATCATTTTTGTTCATAATTTCCTGAGAAATATCGAGTAAATGATTCTTTTGTCATTTGGCATATGCAAACCAAAAGTTCATCTCAAGAACAGGAATGGGCAAGGTATTTTGAATATCTTATAATATAGGAAACTAAGGAATTTGAAGTAACTACTGAAGCTTTCCTGGCGACGTGATAATTCGAAATTTTCTCGGGCTTCCAGCCAGGTCATAAGTTGGTGATCCACTGACATTTCGAGGATGTTCATCTTCCTCATCTTCAGGGTTAAATGATATCTGGGGGTACCCAGCTCCTTAATTTATAGTGCCAGAGGGAGGAGTCAGCCAAGGAGCTGTGTGCCGATTGGCTGTTACTAGTGCGGACCACGGCGAGAACGCGGCCGACGTATATTCTGTATATATATTTAATTGAATGAAGTTGTTTCTGCAACAAGGATTCCAAATTATTGTAGCATATTCCAACTTGCTTCTAACCAGTGACCATAAAGTAGGCCTAATCTAAAAAATGTGGGGTTTTAAAGTTAAATTAATCTCAAATTCGATGCCTAAAAATAAACCATACACACACTATACACAATATCTGCTTGCAAGTTGCTACAAGTTAGCATTCAGATGCGGAAAGTAGTGGAGTCATGTTGATCACATGACAGAAAAGTGGACACAAAAGTTGACGAGTCAGCAACTCAAATTCTGCTTGACAGCCAAGCCACAACTTGACTGTCTCGATCATGTCAGACAAGGAAAGTTGAAGGAAAGTCGACTTGCCTCGAGCACTTGACTCCTGTAAACTATCCCTGTCTGAATCAGGCCTAAGGTGAAATCTGAATAGATATAGTAGATATAGGTATCCCCTATATATTAATGTCATGAAAGAGCTTGGGGGGCATGGAGGTAGAGCTGTGTGAAAATATGACTTACTCTGTCTCTTGTTACAAATTCTTTAATATGTCTTGGAAAGTGTTCGTACATTTTAAGCCATTCGGTTTCTTTCATATTGTCTGTAAGATTTGACCTATCAAAGAAAACACGTGAAGTTGATTAAAGCTTTTAATCTTCATCCTCAAAATCCAGAAAAACCATTACCTTCAAAGTTGGATAGAACCACCACCAGTAATCTCTTGTGTCAAAAATCCAGTCATCCACTGTCTTACAACAATGATTTATGCTCATAACTATTTAAAAAAAAAGTTTCTTACCACACGCTTCTCTATATGCATCTGCTTGGACATATAAAACATAGAGTGGTTTTGGTAGATGATAAGCAGCTTGATGTTGTCTACGGATCTTGTCCAAAGGTAGCCCGAGATAATCTTGCAATGGTTTTGTGACCTTAAAATAAATCAAATACATATAATAAAAGCATTCACACATATCTAAGTGGTAATATATTAAATTAATCAAGTTCGCTATTGAATCTGAGATCATTTTAAGCTGCACGGAGGAATAGGTAGGTGTAAAAAAATAAACACATTCCAGTTGTCCACAGCAGTGTTTCTCAAAGTGTGGTTCTTGATAATATGTCAAGTAGTTTGTACATTAAGTGGCGATAAATTGATCTATTAAGAGAAGGTTTGATGGCCTCAACTTAGCCGGAATAAATAAAATTATTATTATTATTATTATTAAAAAGAAAAATTAAATGCTCCCTCACTCCATAAACTTTAATGTCATTATGTCCTAACCAGAAATATACCTGCAACAACGCATTTCCACTTTGGGTCTTTCTAATTCAGGATACTGGTGCTTTGATTCATTAGTACCTACCGGTAGTGATGTTGATCTTACCGTCTCTATTAATTAAAGATGAAAGATAGTCAAAAAAATCCCTGGGACAATAGTCTCCTTCCTCAAGAAAGCCAGCTCAGATTATCTCCCACGATGAACGATGCCTAAATTGACTTGAAATTATTTCTTATCAACATACAATTACATTTAATTATAATTTTACAATGGATATATTTACGAAGTAAATCCATTTTGTTTCTTAAAGTCCTAGAATTCCATTGTAAAATTTTTAGAGTGTCTATATCTTTTTTGTTAATGTTTCCTTTTCGTTTTAATTCTCGGTCTTTAAATGTACTACCCAATGACACATGGAATTTATTCTTTTTAGCCTCACTTTTTATATTACAGAGAATGGATTTTGCTTCTGCATTGGACTGACACATACCCAACTCTGGCTACTAGCAACAGGCATCTATAATGAACATCGGTCAAAATATCCTTCATTTCTCGTGAAAAACAAACACTGAATAGACTACAGTGGACTTTATGTTGACAGCAAACAGTTGGATACATTAAGAAGATTGATTGATTGACTGATTGATTGATATTTACGAAACTATAACTTTTCAAACAAATTGTACGGTACAATAGTTCTCAAATTCATTATTGAATTGAAATGTTCAAGTAACAGCCTCTTTCCTTTCATTCTAAAGTATAGTCACAGTCTACTATATACAGTCGCGAAGCTTGAGGTGATTTTTTGCAAATCTCGTGATAAAGCGCTCCAAGCGGTTAGCAACTAGAAACAATAGACTGTCCACGGTCGACTTTGGACTGAATAGTATTTCCATCGAGTGCTAACTCGTTGCGTATTTCACATTGATGCTTGTGAAATGTTCGTTATTGGTTGTAATGAAAATGTTAATGGCTAAAATACAATAATTGGAATAATAATATTTTACTAGAGACGTAGAAAAATTAAGTTTGTTTTAATGAAATGTATTGATCACGTTTTATTTTCAATTCTGGTGGGATTATTATTGCTTAGGCCTACTTTTTTTTTTCAAAGGATATGTTTTTAATTATAGCTGTTAATTTTGTTGTTATTTTTATTTGTTACTTTATTAGAGACGTAGAAAAAGTCTGTTACAATAAAATTTATTAATCACGTTTTATTTCCAATTCTGGTGTGATTATTATTGCTTAACCTCAACTACATAAGCCTACACTACAAGTACCGGTACACGTACATAAGTTAATCCATTAATTCATATTTCCATTATTATTGTTGTAAAGGGAAATGCAAATTGATATTTATTGGTTTCATAGTTAATTATCGCTATAATCTTGAATGAGTGAAGCGATTATAGTAAGTTTCAGTTCGTTTTGCACAAACAAAAATAATATTAACCTATTTCTTGCAGGTATCTTCGAGTTTATGGTGGAATGTAATATACTTCATTAAAATAATAAATTAACTTTAAGTATGCATTTAATATTTCAATAATGGAAGGAAGGTGTTAATTTTTCCAAAAGAACACAACGAAAGTGTAACATATTTTGTCGGCTGCTAGGAGAGAGATCTGCGATGATGAGGCGATAGTAGCGATCCTAGTGGTGGGCAACTATCCATGTTTGCATTTTTACTACATATTGAGCTTCGCGACTGTATATAGTAGACTGTGGTATAGTTAAGAATCTTTAATCACGAATAAAATGAATGTAAGGTTATCTTAGAAATAATTGAGGGCTTTTCCGGAAGAAAGACGGATAGACCTATACGCCCTTTTTCGGGAAAACGGTTTAAAATGTAGTGAATAATTATAGTAGCGAAATTTTGTTTTGATTGTACTGTACATACCTGCAGGACAGGGCTGCGTGCGTGTATAACATTTTATTCAAGTGTGTTTTAAAAGCTTAGATTGCATGTATCTCAATTCGCCATATCGATGTATACACCCTTTTTCCGGCAAACCCCTCAATTGTTCGTGCACATAGGCCTATGGTTTTTTTCTATAATTCTATTGTTATTTTTTTTTATTTTACGTCCTCCCAAGTAGCCCTACATATGTGATTGAAAAAAGAAAAAAAATCGTTTTGGTAGGTGGTCTGTGGGGGAATCGTAAGCTTATTTAGTAATCTGCGAGGGATCAAAGTCTAAGAAAAACAGGCTAAAGTATTTTACTACAAGATTATATATTAAATATCACCATATATGTAATGTACAGAACTATTTATGTACAGTATTAGAGTTTACGGTATTCATAATTCGGCAAAGTTAAAAAAATCTGTAACTGATCTTAAAGCTCATAAATATAATTTTAATATTTAAAAAAATATATAAAATGTCTTAAACAATATAGTGTAAGCAAAGAAAGAAGTTTTACACCTCAAGTATATTTTTTAGACGTGGTGTTAAGTTGTCTAATCTTTCTCTTTTACTCTGTATCTCTTTGGCAACAGTTTCTTTTGCTGCTTGCAATTTCTGACACATGACTGCCAACTGCTTACGTTGTTCCAGTTCCCACTCCAGTCTTGCCAATTTCAGTTGATGAGAATCAGTTCGAGTCACTTCCTGCAAATAAAATAATACACAATGTCATAATTATATTCCAAAATATAACGAGAAATATTATATATCAAGTTCATCTCCCTCTAGTCTCGAAACAGAACTACTGGCCATAGAGGCAGCTCTTTTACATGTCTCTACATTATCTGATATGGCTGCAAAAGGGTATCTGTTGGATACAGGGGGGGAGAGCCATTAATCCTTCCCATTGAAGGCTTTAAGGAACCAACCTGGACAAATACCCAATGTCCCATCCCTACCTTCCCGTGGTGCAGCTGTTAGTAAGCATAATTTTACAAACTGAACTAAAGAAAGGGGCTACTCATCAATTAGCACTGGTCAGCTTGATGAGTTAATGACTGAATTTGGTATAATTTTCCTCTATCCAATACCTAATTCCCTCTTTACCCTTTCCTATCCAGTCCTCTGACTGAACTCTTACTTTCTTCGACCCCGACGGCATTAGAGCATTTGAGGCCTAGGGGTTCATTTCCCTTTCCTTCCTCCTCTTTCTACTTTTCTGTTCCTAGTGCTGACCTGCTATGGCACTAAAATCATCCTCCAGTGGCTTAAGGAGGGAAAGCTGGTGATCAACAAGATCTCCCAACTAGGTCCAATGGACCCGTCGACCAACAGCAGGTGTGGTCCTCCAGACATTCTGGGGGTTGTGTGTGAATGAAGTAGCCACCAAAACGTTAAAATATGGTGTTCACTTAAATCGGCTACAACTTGCCATTTAACTCCAATATGAAATGAGTACCATTAAGGTAAAATTATCCGGAGGTAAAATAGTCCCCCATATACATCTGTGCTTCAGTGGCTGGTCATGATAATATCTTTGAAAAATATTGGAGTGCAAGAGGTCAAATGACTTTATTGTCAAATGCCTAGCATTAGAAAACAACAACAACATTATCTGATATACTTGTATGCATTTTCAGTGACTCGGTGGGAGCTATTCTAAATATCATGAAATATACTCCCACTTCCTACGCACAAATTACAATCTCTGTACAAAAAATATTAAATAAAGTAAAAGGTAAAGGTATCCCCGTAACATGCCATGAAGGCACTTGGGGGGCATGGAGGTAGAGCCCCATGCTTTCCATGACCTCGGCACTAGAATGAGGTGGTGTAGTCGGCACCACGCTCTGACCGCCTTTTACCCCCGGAAAAGACCCGGTACTCAATTTTATAGAAGGCTGAGTGAACCTTAAAGTAAATCTTCAAAAATAAACAGTATTCCAATGGATACCTAGTCATTGTGGCATTACTGGAAATGAGATTGTAGATAATATTGCTGAACAGGCAAAATCTTTGGGGCCCAAACCTATGCAAATAACTTCTTTAACCAGCGCATATTCTGCAGTTAATTCTCATTTAACAAATTTATGGGTCGAATTATGGCTTTCTTCTGATAAAGGCCAAGTACTTCAAAACATTCAAAAGAAACCTAACGATTTACAAATGTTCAGCAACATTCCCAGGCACATACAAACTTTCTTAGCAAGAGCCAGGACAGGCCATATTATCACTCAGAAGTATCTTCACCGCTTTAATCTTGTTGACTCTAGTAGTTGTTGCTGGTGCAACAATAATGAAGATTTGGAACATATCCTCTTAAACTGTCCTGTCACAAACATCCATAGAGCTAATCTAAAATCTGCAATCCCTGTAACCTTGGACAATTCTCTCCATTACATATTGAATACACCCCATCTTTGGAATGTGGCTGCTGAAACATACAACCAGCATCGTGCTTTTTACCAGAGACAGGCAAACTGTCGATCAGGCTTGCCTGTGACTGTTTACGTCCGTGAGCGGGCTTACGCTTCGTATCGTTCACCTGCCTGCTACCTTCCCTCTCAAGCAGGCAGGCAGTGTGGTTGCACGTGACTCCCAAACAGTCCTACTAGTGACCCGAAAGGACTGTTGGGTTCCGCCAACCTGAGCCAGACTGCTGCTTTCAGATGCATGATAAATATGAACCAAGTCATTCAAACCTGACAAGAAGCCTACAGATATAGACAAACTACTAAAAACTTAATTTGTTGTCTTCTGAAATGTACCGTTAATAAAGACAAAGAAAACTATTTCTCGTCAACATAATATCCATTAAATGCCAACAGTTATTATAAATTACTGGCACTTTCCTTTCATCGTAGTAATATAAATTTAATGCAAACCAATCAAACTTTCAGCTTCATAAATAAAAAGAAATCTGTCCCTCAGAAGTTAAATAGCAAATCAGTATTCTGAAGAAGGAAAAACTTTTATACATTTTACAGGTATTCATGAGGCTTTTAATTGTTGATAAGGAAAAAGTTAAAATGAAATATTTTTCTATAATAGTTGTTGATATTCATAATAATTGTTACCAATATCTTTCCAACATATTTCTTTCTCTCCTCTCCTCTCCTCTCTTCTCTTTCTCGTCAATATAATATTCATTAAATGCCAACAGTTATTATAAATTATTTGCACTTTCCTTTTCATCGTAGTAATATACATTTAATGCAAACCATTCAAACTTTCAGCTTCATAAATAAAAAGAAATCTGTCCCTCAGAAGTTAAATAGCAAATCAATATTCTAAGAAGGAAAAACTTTTATACATTTTACAAGTATTCATGAGGTTTTTAAATGTTGATAAGGAAAAAGTTAAAATGAAATATTTTCCTCTCTCCTCTCCTCTCCCCTTTCTTCTCCCCTCCCCTCTCCTCTCTCTTCTCTTCTCAACTAGTCACAAGTTACGAACTTCACTTCCCTTCCCTTCCCTTCTCAACTAGTCACAAGTTACGAAATGTTACTATTTTGTTGAGTCAGATACACTTTGCAGGAATATAAAATGTATAATATTGTCTTATTTATGAATTCTGTAGTGCAATAAATCGTAAAACTGTATTTCTTTAATCAAGAAATATCTGCCATGTTGGACCATAAAATAAAGATTTTTTTAAATGACTAAATAGCCAACGAACTTAGGTTTCAAACTAGTACTGTTTCATCTTAACCAGCGCAGACTGGCTTCCGTGAATGCAAGTCACTCTACCTTATAATACGAGCAAACAGGCAAGCTTTCGTGGGTCCCACCTGGACTGAACCTATAAAACCCGGGCTCAATGAGTTCAGGCTAAAAGTTAACTTGCTTTGTAGCATCGCCAGAACCCAAGCCTGACAGCAACCGGGTACGGGCATGAGTCTTGTCTGATTTGCCGGTTTCTACTTTTTACCCATCATTTGTAAGAAGAGGAAATTCATAGTGAAACATAGTGGAACACGTGTTGTCAGCAAATAGCTGGATACACTACGAAGATAGATAGATAATATGTAAGCAAATCAAAGTTTATCCTTAGAATGGAATGTTACTTCTCTATATGCACCATAAAGTTTCTATGTTAAGATACATTTCAGATGTCTTCCTTCACATCACCACTCTTCAGTGGTGCAATGGTCACTATTAAATATGAAAATTTTAAGTTCATACCTGGTCAAGTACAGATGACTTTTGAAAGAGTAATAAAAATACTTTTTCAAACAGTTTAGGAGAAGTCACTGTACACAGGCAAAAGAGAATATCCAAAATCATATTTTGACAACACGGATACTGAAAACGTGTATTTTCGTGAAAATCTTTATATCTACTTTTTGTATCATTACAATAATTTCTCTTCATATTTCATATATGAGAAAGTAAGTGAAAGATTTCTTTTAAAAATATATAATTTTCCGTTGCAATGTTAATTGCTAAAACTCTAGCTCTGGCTGATAAAGACCTTCCTGGACTCTGTTAGTCTGGCAGTGTGAAGGATTTCTTTGCTAAGATAAGAGAACCTGGAACTTCTTTGAAGTACCTGTATAATAAATCCTTAAAGCTAAAACTAAAGAACTGTTTCATAATGAAACACATATAAGTAGAGAAGAGTGATGTACATTTGCCCCTTTACAACATAAGTACAGTATTTACCAGTATGCAACAAGTACTCACTGGACGTGAAAGTGATTCTGGTGCTTCCTTGAAAAAGTCTTCCACAGGTACAAGATCAATTTCCTCATCTTTAGATCTGAAACAGAACTATAAATTATGACATTCAAGACATAACATTACAAAACAATATATCTGTGTTTTACCAAACATGAAGACATAACATCCATTTTAATAAATATTGTGATTTCCCTTTTGTCCACACCACTTAAAACTCTTGTTTCATCTTTTTTTTTTTTTTTTTCGTTGTTGGTAACTCTGTAGCATCTATTAGATGCTTTATGGTTGTGTTAACAGATGGAGTTATTTGTCAACAATGTGACGCTAAAATGTGTTTGTTTCATCTGTACTTTCCTTCTTTATAGCAACGTAAAATTCTATATCACAGTGCAAATCAAGCTTTCAGATATAACTCCCTGTAAAGTTGATTTGAATAATTTCGAGGGAAAAATTGTTCCGGGGCCGAGTATCGAACCCGGGACCTTTGGTTAAACGTACCAATGCTCTACCAACTGAGCTACCCAGGAACTCTACCAGACACCGATCCAATTTTTCCCTCTATATCCACAGATTTCAAAGTGGGCTGACAACCGTCAAGCAACCAACATTGAGTGCACACTTACTCTGTGTGACTTAAATTGTGGTTTTCTGTTAACGAACAGTGACGTGTGTTATGCGAATCAAGATTTCAGGTTCAATACCCGGCCCCGGAACAATTTTTCCCTCGAAATTATTCTGTATCACAGTGTTTTTCTCTATAAATTAAGCTATCTGGGGTCAATAACAGAAAGAAATGGAACTTCAAATAAAGAAATTGAGAAGAAGGTAAGCAATGGTAGGTAAATAATAGGCATTTTAAACTCAATCATATGGAACAGAAACATTATTAACAAAACAATTACTATTTAAGTAAATTTTCCGAAGTATATTTTTATACATTTGAGAATAAGGTGCTTAGGAAAATATTTGGGGCTAAGAGGGATGAAGTTACAGAAGAACGGAGAAAGTTACACCACACAGAACTGCACACATTGTATTCTTCACCTGACATAATTAGGAACATTAAATCCAGACGTTTGAGATGGGCAGGGCATGTAGCACACATGGGCGAATCCAGAAATGCATATAGAGTGTTAGTTGGGAGGCCAGAGGGAAAAAGACCTTTGGGAAGGCCAAGATGTAGATAGGAGGATAATATTAAAATGGATTTGAGGGAGGTGGGATATGATGGTAGAGACTGGATTAATCTTGCTCATGATAGGGACTGATAGCGGGCTTTTGTGAGGGTGGCATGAACCTCCGGGTTCTCTAAAAGCTGTAAATAGTTTTATATGGAGCCGAGGTATGGACAATGAACAAGCAACAAATTGTCACTGAAACGGATTTCTGGAGAAAAGCAGCTGGAAAATCCCAAAGACAAAAAACAAACTACTGAAATCCGAATGATGTAAGCAGATGGAATCACAATGGATGAGATCGAATAAAGGAAATTGAAATGGCATGGGCATGTAAAAAGAATGGAGGATAATGAGCTGCTGACAGGAAGTCAAAAGGAGGATAGCAATGGCTAAAAAAGCTTTTAATGGAAATAGGAGCATCTTCTGTGGACCTCTGGAAAAAGAACTAAAGAAGAGAATAGTGAAGTGCTTTGCATGGAGTGTTGTATTGTATAGGGCAGAAACGTGGACTTTGCGACGAAGTAAAGAGGAGCAAATAGAAGCATTTGAAATGTGGATATGGAGAAGAATGGAACATGTGAAGTCTACAGACAAGGGGAAGTCAAAAGGAGGATAGCAATGGCCAAAGAAGCTTTTAATAGAAAAAGGGGCATCTTCTATGGACCTCTGAAAAAAGAACTAAGGAAGAGAATAGTGAAGTGCTTTGTATGGAGAGTGGCATTGTACGGGGCAGGAACATGGACATTACGATGAAGTGAAGAGAAGCAAATAGAAACATTTGAAATGTGGATATGAATAAGAATGGAACGTGTGAAGTGGACAGCGGAATAAGAAATGAAGCTGTATTGGAAAGAGTGGATGAAGAAAGAATGATGCTGAAACTGATCAGGAAAAGGAAAAAGAATTGGTTGGGTCACTGGCTGAGAAGAAACTGGCTACTGAAGGATGCACTGGAAGGAATGGTGAATGGGAGAAAAGTTCGGGGCAGAAGAAGATATCAGATGACAGACGACATTAAGATATATGGATCATATGAGGAGACAAAGAGAAAGGCAGAAGATAGGAAAGACTGGAGAAAGCAGGGTTTGCAGTGAAAGACCTGCTGTTGGGAAGAACACTGAATGAATGAATTCATATTCGTAACATATCGATAAATATATAGGTTATTCTATATCTCGTGAAACCTACCTGCGCATGAGGGGAAGGAGAAAGTGGATTGAGAAGTTTCCCTCCCTCACTACATTTCAATTTGCAGTATAGCTAGCTTGTTTACCCTCATTCTAAGGTCCTTACTATAAGCTATGGCGCACAAATGCATTTGGTTTCATGAGATAATGAATGGCCTATACCACCATCAAACAATTAATTAAACTACAAAGGTCAAATAACTATTGAAGAATGACATGACAAGTGGTAGCATTTTATTTAACAATGCTTTCAAATTCAGATATTACTAAGCATCAAAATTGATTGTGGTTGATGATAGTATTAAGTTTTTTGACTTGTTCCATATTCTAGCTGTAAGCATGTATGAATACCATGGAATGTTAATAAATACAATACAATACAATACAATACAATGGCTAACAAAATTTGCCCAGAGCCCTTTATCAAATAAACTAGATTCTTTTACATGCTATAAATGCACAACACAGGACACATAGTTTGTTTCCTTCTCAAAAGAAATCATAGCCTACTAATAATTTTACCGTTCTTTCAGGTCCATTTATATGATACCCACATTAACAATTAGTACAGCTCGTAAATTAGTAGTAATTGTAAGCTACTCACTTGAACTGAAGACATTTAGTAACTTCCTTTTTTAAATGCAATATTTCATAAAGCAAATTTTGTAACTGGAGGTGGTAACTGTCGACTTGTTGCTTCTCCCGATTTAATGTATCTCTTGAAGTCTTGGTGCGAAATTTCTCTAGTCGATTTAATTTTTTTAATACAACAAACAGTAATGATGCCTGAATTCTCTTTTCTGATATTTCTGCGGTTATTTCTTCATTGTTTACACCAGAGTTCTGTGCTTTCAACTCTGAAATTTCTTCCATTAATTTGCGAATATCATCACAAGTTTTACGGAACAAAAGCATGTCATTTTCAGGGTCACGAGCAGATGCCTCTGTTTCTTCAAATTCGATAACATTCTGAAACAAAAATTTGAACATACTTCATACTCTCCTTTTCGATTGCTCAACATTTGGCAATACACTTCATTACACCAAGTATAACTTAGATAATGAATTTATTGCTATGCAAATATTGTTTTAATAATGAACTACTTTTTTACATTGCTGAAAATAAGAATCAAGATTTAGACCTAAAGAATTTAGTAGTTTTTCACAGTCTCGTAGCCTACTATTAAACAACTAACTGCATGTAATATAATGACTCTTGATCAGTTATTTTTATTGCAATGCAGGCCTCTAATGTGTATAATATCACTCACAATTAATGAATACTTACATTTTGATAGAGAAATAGTTTCAGTTGGTACAAAGGCTATAAATTACAACAGAATGGAGAGTAACTTGATCTGCAATTCATTCATTCATAGTTTTCTCGGAATATAAAGTTTATATTGCTTTCACGTGTTAAATACTAGGTTACGGTACCTTGTTGACTAGTTTCAGCCTGTGAGCTATCCTCAGAATTGGTCTTTGCGCCTTCTGATTGCGTTTCCTGTGGGATGTTTGTGCAGTATAATGTGAAGTCAAAAAAAAAAAAAGTGTGTGTCTTCTGAAATTGAGTTACGTGGTGAGAATTTGGTGCGGGTGTCTTTTTGTGTGTCTGTACATTTCATATTGCTCTAGTGTGTTTAGTTTCTGGTTTTTCCGTTGGAGATATCTGTGTTTATGTTGCTGTAGGTGTGGTTGGCATTTGTGATGTGTTCTGCGTATGTGGAAGTGTTTTATGATTTGGTTATGGCTGTGATGTGTTCTTTGTAACATGTTTGAAATGATCTGCTTGTCTGTCCTATGTAGAAGTTGTTGCAGATATTGCATTTGAATTTGCATACACTTCTGTGGTTGTATTGGTTTGTTTGTGTGATGACATGCTTTTGTAGAGTGTTTTGTGTTGTAATTTAATTTCTTGAATGAGGTTGCAATCTTGTGTGCTTTTGGGTGAATGTTACTTATGTCCCGCCCACTATAGGAGACATAGGCCAGTTTTACACTAATCCTAAACATCTTGACGAGATAATAAAAGCCTGAACTAATCTAACCTAACCTAAGTGCGTCGGTATTTATTCCAAACTCGGCGGAAGTCGCTCAACGCTCGTTTAAGCAATATTCGTTCAGCGAGCGGTGAATACTCTACATTGACCTTTTTTTTATAATTCTGTTTTGTTTTTATTATATTGTCTATTATGTCAGGGTTGTATCCCTTTTCTTGTGCTATGTATTTGTGTTTAACTGTTCTTTACAGTCTTATTGGCTCATTGGTATGTTGAGTAGTCTGTGTACCATTGTCACCAATCCTACCTTTGTTTTGTGACGCAATTGTGAAGCAGTATAATTCAGACACTATGTTGATCACTGTGAAAATCTCAAATCATGTCTGAATAGTAATTCGGGTACAATTAGTACCGTCATAGCTAATAAACTAACCTTATAAATGTCGCCCTCTGGGATCTTTGGAGGAGTTGAAGATGCACTACTTGTTCCTCCTTTACGACGTTTCTTTATTGTAGTTTCACGATCTTGAACGATTTCTTTAACCATGACGATACTCTAAATTTAACATTTACAAACCAAACTTATACAAAATCACACATAGGAATTTAACCTGCACGCGTAAACAAACAAGCATAATACCAATCTATCAATGATTGCATACAAATTACAAATGTTAAATCAAAAGTTTCTATTATGAACGCCATCTGTTGGAAACGTACAAAACACCAATATAATCTCTGGTGTAGAATAATGCCAAAATGTGACTCACGTAGAGTTTAAACAGAAAATGTTTGCCATAAAATTTAGTGACAGAGCAAAATGTCTCAGTAATTAAACAGTAAACTTACATTCGAGAGGTCCCAGGTTCATATCCCGGGGCCGACCAATCCAGAAATATATAGTTACTATAAAAACATGGTTAAGCTGTAAACCACAGTCTACTATATACAGTCGCGAAGCTTGAGGTGTTTTTTGCAAATCTCGTGATAAAGCGCTCCAAACGGTTAGCAACTATAAACAATAGACTGTCCATGGTAGACTTTGGACTGTGTCATTTCTATCGAGTGCTAGCTCGATGTTCCTTATTGGTTATAATTAAAATGTTAATGGCTATAATATAATAATTGGAATAATAATATGGGACAAGGAGGAGACGTTTGTAGTGCTATAAATTGTAGCAACAGTAAGAGAAAGAGGCCAAAGTTATCTTTTTTCCGATTTCCGAAAGATTCAGAAAGGTTCCTGGGTTTCCACAAGAATGCTGTGCAGAAACAAAACTGTTAATTTGAAGTTCTTTGTGACTGTTAGAATGCATTATATCCTTAAATTTCACAATGTAATGTTTCAGTCTAACCGAAAGGACATTAGATACCGGTTAAAGTTCTGTCACTTAAGCTGCTAAATATCCAGAGAAATAAAGGTTAGATCTACTTTTTTTTTCAGAGGATATATTTTTAATTGTAGCTATTAATTTTGTTATTATTTTTATGTGTTATTTTACTAAAGACGTAGAAAAATTAAATTTGTTTTAATGAAATTTACTGCTAACGTTTCATTTTCAATTCTGGTGGGATTATTATTGCTTAGGCCTACTTTTTTCTTCAAAGGATATGTTTTTAATTATAGCTGTTAATTTTGTTGTTATTTTTATTTGTTGCTTTACTAGAGACGTAGAAAAAGTCTGTTGCAATAAAATTTATTGATCACGTTTTATTTCCAATTCTGGTGTGATTATTATTGCTTAACCTCATCTCACTTTGTTAACTACGTAAGCCTACACTACAAGTACCGGTACACGTAAGTTACTCCATTAATTCATATTTACATTATTATTGTTGTAAAGAGAAATACAAATTAATATTTATTGGTTTCATTGTTAATTATCGCTATAATCTTGAATGAGTGAAGCTATTATAGTAAATTTCAGTTCTTTTTGCACAAACAAAAATTATATTAACTTATTTCTTTCAGGTATCTTCGAGTTTATGGTGGAATTTAATATAAGTCATTAAAATAACAAATTAACTTTATGCATTTAATATTTCAATAATGGAAGGAAGGTGTTAATTTTTCCAAAAGAACACGATAACGAAAGTGTTAACATATTTTTCGGCTGCTAGGAGAGAGATCTGCGATGATGAGGCGATAGTAGCGATCCTAGTGGTGGGCAACTACCCATGTTTGCATTTTTACTACATATTGAGCTTCGCGACTGTATATATAGTGGACTGTGTGTAAACGATGTGACCCAAAGCAGTCTAGCCATCTTAAAGACCGATCTGTAAAATTATCAAAGAGATAAATGCCACGAGTGATTCCCTACACTCCTATACACTACAAAACCTGCAGAGAGTGTTTCGCAAGACATCCACGGTTATGCATTAATACATAGAGTGTTTCCGAGATGGTGTTACAAACTTTCAGGGATGATGGCGAAGGGCACATGTATCATGGTCCAGAAATGACTGCCTCGAAAGTTATAAGCAAAAATAGTTGTGTAGAAATGGAATTGTAATTTGGCAACACGGCCCTCCTTCCCTTAACCTTTGGAACAGTCGTGGAAAAATGGTATGGGCCGGATGTCTCCTACGTGGGTACTTGCCTGATTCAATGTGAGCTTATCTACCGGTACTGTTCCCATTGGCTCATCCGTATTCGAAAATCAGGTCTGCTTATTCCTCCATTTCACTAGGACTGATCGACTGGACACTGCAACTTGTACACATACACTGCTGTCTACAGACGTGCATATCAGGACCAACAATGTCCATTACACATTACGCTATCTGCATTTCTTTAGTCTAGTTTCCTGTCCCCACCCCTCAGACAGTGCATTGAATGGAATACTGTAAGTAGACAACGTAAACGACAGATGAATACAGTATGTGTAAGATATACAGATAAATACACATAAATAAGGTGTACAGAGAAATAAAATTATTTAATTTCCACACAATTATTTTTGCTTGTAACTTTTTACTTGGTCATTTCCAGACCAGGGTTCCTTATCTCAAATTGATACATGTGCCCTTCGCCATCATCCTGAAAGTTTGTAACATCACCTCTGAAACACCCTGTATATAACAGTTCGCAAGCACGGCGATAGAGGGCATCAATCCAATCAACAGCATTGTTGACAGTCTCGCAATGATCTTGCAGTTTGGCCGTAAAAAAATAATAAAAAATTGACAAGGGATTTAAAGAAACCCCAATGATCCAATACTCGAATTAAAGTAATGAAATACAACATGTAGGCTACAGTGTATGTACCAGTAGTGCAGATGAGTCATTCCACGTCAAATCGCACAGCAATAAAACACGACCTTCTCGGATGTGGTCGAATTTTTTTTCATGAATTCCAGACATCAAATAAGGAGACCCGTATAGTTTTATTTTCACAATTATTAATTATTTGTGTAGTTATGACTATTTGAAGTTACGCAAATTATGCGCGCACTGTTACATAGACTCACTTGGAACTCTGTGTCTACATATAATTGAGATTTGCGGTTTGGCGCATTTGAAAGACTAAATACAAGACTTTTTATTACTTTAGGCCTATCACAAATAAATTTAAAATTTGGCCTATTATTTTAATCATTTCTTTTTCAAAGCAAAATTACTATATTAAATAGCCAAGTTAAAAATCTGAAAAAATATAGACTTGTTCGCTGATGTATAATCTGTAAACTACTGCATTTATAAATGTGGGATCGGCACTCATACATTTCTAACCTTTTATTTTCCGGAGGCATGCACACGCTCGCGATGCCCAGCTAATGAACTGCTTGCAGCCATAGGCTAGAAGGCTGCCCGGGGACAGTTTTACGAAATCCCCCATTGCATCTGATGTCACCATACTAATCATCAAATTATTAATACCTTAAGGAACAGTAAATATCTTATCTAAAGTTATTTTATTATTGTCAGCTCAGCTAAGAGGGGAAGCCCTTCACAGTGCTGTATGTTTATATTGTAATATAGCCAATTGTTTGATGATAGCAAAGCTGAGTAAGGCAGTAAACTTTATGGGAGTAAACAGATGGCAGGAGACAAAATATAGAAGAGAAAAATAATCAGTTTGGGTTTGAATTTCACGCAGTGACGTGACTTCTATACAACATGAGTGATGGTGAAGATCGCGTAATATGTAACAAGTGTTTAAATCCATTTACCTTCCTAATCACGCTTTTAAAAAGAAAAGTACACTAAGACGCGTAAGTCGCGACTAATTGATAAAGCTCAATTTAAAGGAGTCTTTGAATGTGCAAATATGTGATTCATTCCGTAAAAATCAATCAATTTCTGGATAGGTCAGGTGAAATTATATGTGGAGCTGGCAGTTCTTGTGATATTAATAAACATGAATCAAATGAAAGTGCGGACAGAGAAAGTGATTATCCCAGTTCTTCTTCTAACAGTTCTATGGGTACAGTGCTAGAAATCACTAATATTGAGGAATTAAACAAGAGTTTGATGTCAAAAGAATCCCCTATCAAGAAAAGAAAGTTATAGCAGAAACGATACCCCCGTGAAAAGTTTAAAAAAGTAAAAGGCTCCCTAGCATGTAAAGTTTTTCATGTAGAAGATGCATAGTCATCCCTTCAAAAGTCAGCCATATTTTATTTTTGACGGAATGCAAAGAAATGTACAACCTGAAAATTACATAGTTATTGCAGACTTTTCTGAAAATTATTCATTATTGTAATACAAGATTCAATACAAGATGTGCATTGGAACATATGCCAATCCACAATACATCCTTTCGTAGTATATTTCAAAGGAGATACAGAAATTCGTCACAAAAGTATTGTCATCTCAGAAACCATGAAACATGACACCGATCCCTTTTACTTTTTTTCAATCCGAAGCAGTCAATTTCTTAAAGCAAGAATTCAACGATATGAAAAAAAATCATCTACTTTTCCAATGGATCAAGTTCACAAAAAAAAAAAAAATCTTAAAAATAATTGCTTACATGAAGACGATTATGGAATTAGTGCTGAATGACAATTCTTTGCAACATCGCGTGGTAAAGGTCCATGTGATGGCATTGGAGAAACTGTTAAAAGACTTGCCACGAGAGCCAGCCTATACAAGATCCTATAACAACACCAAAAAAAAAAAAAAAAAACACTGTTTGGTTGGTCACAAAAAACATTTCTAACGTGTCATTTATATTTTGTCCATTCAATAAGCACAAAAAACACACTGAAAATTTGCAGGCCAGATACCACAATCTAAAACCAATAACTGGTACATTAAAATTACATTCTTTCATTTCGTTGTCAAAAACAGAAGATTTAATAAAACAATTTTCTTTCAAGAAAGAAGGTAGGCGAATAAAAATTTAAAGTGTGAATGAAAAGAAACATTTAAAAAGCATACTGTACAAATATTTGAAGATATCATAATAAGTAAATTATCAGCATTTCCCCGAGTGACTTGATCTGTACTGGGTGTAATGTTGCAACGTTCAGTCAATCATCCAGCGCCGATAAACCTCCCAGCGCACTTTAACGCTTCCCGTCCACTGCTGCTGCGCCGACCGCTACACACTGTGTCGTAAGTAATTAAATTTCCATTAAATTATTGGAGATCCCATTCTGATTCTTTCTGGAATTATTAAGAATACTTCGGTGCACCTAGTAAGAATTTTTTTAGATTTTTAATAGGGCTATTTCACATTGATATATAACATTTAAAAATTGAATTATAAAAAAATATTTGTAATAATTATATTAAAATTAGTTAGTAAATATTTAATAAAAGACAGTACTTTAAGCTTTTAAATGCATTTTTCAAAAAAATTTTAACATCAATATCGTCAGAAATATGATGCATTGTGCGACATTTTTAACGAATTTTAAGATGTAATGTTTTAAAAACATGTGGACTTAGGAGGAAATAAAAATACACTTGTTGGTTTATTAGACCCATAGAGTTGGTAAAAAAAATATAAACGCAATCAGAAATATGAAGGTAAAAATTTGTATAATTTTGTGCGATTTGACATGGAATGACTCAGATATGAACAAATCACAACGAAAGAAGGGGTGAATGGGAAGAGAACCAATTAAAGGTACGCAATCACGAGTCCTTACAAGGGAATTTGGTGCTTTTAAGAAGAATTTATGTGAGCTCCTAATCTGTTGGTCACTTGCCTCATTCCATTTCTGTTGAACTGAACAGAATTTGAACTATTGAGTGGTAAACCTTGAGATACCTACAGTATCTACATTAAATAGACAATGGAGCAAGACAGGTTGCATAGAAAACCACGAGGGTCACTATTTATGTCAAACATTAAAATTGTTCTCTCTTCTACCTCGAAGACATTTCAGTTCCAGAGGTCCACAGAAGATGCTCCTTTGTCTATGAAGAACTTCCTTTGCCATTGTTATCCTCCTTTTAAGTTCCTGACAGCAGCTCATGTTACTACTTATAGTACACCCCAAGTATTTGAAGCTGTCTACTTGTTTCACTGCCTCATTTAGAATTGATAAGTTTGCCTTCTTTAGTTTTCTTCCAATAACAATGGTCTTCGTCTTGTTTCCTTCAATGAAATGGTTCAACTTGCCGATACTTGCACAGCTGCTATTGTCTGGCTGTATATTGGTCAACTCTAGTCGACAAACAGCACAAACACCAAGACGATTTTTGCATTTTTTTTTTATTCCAATGAGCGATAAAAATCCTTTCTCACATGAAAATGGGTCACAGAAAATTGCAAAAAGATTTTCAATACACTTTCAAATAATTCAGGGCACCATATTCATTTTTCATTGAAGGCAAGATCCAGAATCAAGCCAAACCAAAACCTCTAAATTGCATTTTAAGCCCACTATTATCTGTAAGCCCGATTAACTACCCTTTTTATATGATACGTGAAGAAGGGTTGTTCTAGTAAATGTCAGCATGAAATGGATTGCAAACCCAGAGAAACTTGTCATAAAAGTTATTTAGAAAAATGGACTTCTAGACTTCAAATTTCTGTTTCAAAGGGGTCACAAACCCCTTTCAAAAATTCAGAATCAACAGTAATTTTTCCGTCAAAAATCATTCCAGTGTTTCAAGAAGTGTAAATAATCTGCAGATATTCCTTATAACTAACCTATACTATTTTTTCTCGAAAGCCTTTATTTTATTTTTGGCTCCCCCCTACTACCAATAATGCATAACACAATGTCAATATGGCGGTTGCTGTCGTCTGCGATACAACGAACTTTTCTGTTGATTTTCGAGTTAATTTTTTTTCTGGTTATTATATGCTTATTTAAGTTGTGTTAACTCTGGCTAAGTGGTTTTATATTTTATTTTATCCGTCTTAGTATTTATTTTATTATTGTAAATATTTTTGTTTTATTATTATTATTATTATTATTATTATTATTATTATTATTATTAATGAATTAATTTGTATTACTATCTTTGTATCATCTCCGTCACGGATGTTACTATTATTTCTAACATCAACATTATTATTGTTCTCTCTAAAATTTATGTAGACTACTGGACTGTACTCGAGCACGAGCATATGCTCATTTCGGGTATATATTCATATGTATAATTTCAAATGTAAATTGTGAATAAATTTGAATTTGAAGTATCAAATGTTTTCAAGAAGTCCAAGAACCTTCTTAAAGAGATAGATTTAGCTCATTTTATTTTAACAAATGTCTGAAAGATAGGACAATACTCTTAATAAACCTTCAACAAGAATGGTCTGTCACTGGTTTGCTGTTTGGCAGTAGAGGTTCTATTATGTAATGTCTATTCTTATAAAATTATCAAGGATTCTCTTCAAATATTACATCATCATTTCTATTAACTTTCTTTTTTTTCTTTAATGTCTCAAATCACATTATATTGTACATGTTTATTGTATTCAGGACCCTTGTAGTCACTCAAATTCTTTGAGCTGATGTCTTTAATGAATAAATAAAATAAATCAAAATTGCACTCATTTGCAAACAACAGCTGCGTCCTAACTGAAATGACTTGGATAGTACTTTGCACTTAGAAAGCCAATGGAATTCAAAATGAAGAAAACATTGTGTTTACTGTCCATTTCATCTCAGAATATTGAAAGTAATCTGTCATTTAGCAGATGAGCCTTAATAAAATTTACCAGATTTGCAATAATTTTTAGCACAGTTTTAAATTTCAGTACTTTAGAAGGAAGCTGAATCTGAGAAATTAATTTCCTTCAGTCAGATATTTGTACTCAATATATGAAGGAACAAAACAAAGCAAAGTGATGTTTGTTTAAAAAACACATAAAGAGAATTACTTACTCTCTGATTCACTACTGAGACTAGCCTCAAGCACAAAAATGAGATTCTAAGAACTAGGATTCTTAATACAACTCAACTCTGATTCATTGTTAAAATATCATTCCCAATTGAAACAAAATATATTGAGAATTATGGGGAATAAAAACAGCTAAAGTAATTTATAGTTCATTACTGAAATAGACAAATCTCAATCAAAACAACGAGATATTGAGATGCAAGAGGCTGAATATAATATAGCTAATTTCAAATTCATTGCTAGGATGAAGATAGTCTCACCAAAACAAAAGTTTTTGAAAGAAGGAGACTGTGTAACTCAGCTGATTCTGATTCACTGCCAAGATGAGACTAGTCTCAACTAAAACAATGAGAATTTCAGGCATAAGATGCTCAGATAATTTCTAATTTATTGTCAGGATGAGAAGTCTCAGTCATAATAAGATTTCTTGAGTATAGAATATCTTATGATTCATTGTAAGAATGAGTCTAGTTTAAACAACGTAAGTCTTGAGCATATGCAATTGAATAATAAATTAATTAATCTCTAATCTACTGCTAGAATGAAAATAGTATCAACCAAAGTAAGAGTTCCTCAGGCACAGAAGACTGAATATAACTCATTTCTGATTCACAGATAATTATGAGAGTAGTCTAAATTAAAACAATGAGAATTCGAGGAGTAGGAGGCTTAATACTATTCAGATAATTTCCAATTCATTTCCAGGATGAGAAGTCTCGGTCATAATAAGAATTTTTAAGATTAGAAGAATGAATATACCAGTAACCTATGATTTATTGCAAGGATGAGTCTAGTTTCAAACAAAATAAGTCTTGCTCGTATGAGACTCAATATACATCAGATATCTCTAATTCACTGCCAGAATGAAAACAGCATTAATCAAAATAAGACTTCCTGGGACATAGAAGACTGAACACAACTCTTTGATTAATAGATTTGAGACTAGTCTCGGCCATACAAAGTGTGATTGGGATGTAGGAATCTGAATATTCCTAATTCATTGTCATGACAGGAAAAGTTTCAGCCAAAATAAGAGTTCTTGAGGATAAGAGATTGAATACAGCTTAATTTCTGATTCACTGCCAGGATGAGACTAGTTTCACACTAAACAAACTTTGAGCATAAGGAACTTAACATAAATCAGCTAATCTCTAATCCACTGCCAGAATGAAACTAGTATAAACCAAAACAAGAGTTCCCCAGACAGAGAAGACTGAATATAGCTAATCTAGGATTCGCAGATGATGTGAGACTAGTCTCAACCAAAACTCTGCAACACACAAGGATCCACACATGATGAGCAGGAGAAAACATGTAGGGCCTATAAGCAATTTCTAAAGAACACAAGAAAGAGATCATCAGGTATTACTGGTACATTCAAATGATCTGGAGAATGATGAGCCAAATCTAAACTGCGAAAATAATCTTATGAACGGATGAAAGGTAATTACGGCCACAGAGGATACACGAACTACTGTTGAACATGAGAAACATTTACTTTTCATTCATACAACGCAGTTAGGACTCCAGTGCATGTATATAAAACTCAGAGCATTAAACATTACTATATAATTTATACAAATACATTTGTATTGTTATTTTGTAGTGATTAAATTGGTTACACTTATTGTATGTTTTTCAGTTCTAAAGAAAGTTTTAGTAATTTACTGTGCATGAAGTTAAATAATATATATTTCTGGACATTAAAAAAATTATGTCAATTTTATTAGAAATACCATACATGTAATCTTACATAAGTGAAAAAGAATACAGTAAAATTATGGAACAAACAGCGTTCATAACATTAAATAACTAAATCTTTCCTTAATTACATCTTCCAAAATGTTTATAGAGGTTCAATTGATTACTACGAAGTCATGGAATACAAATAAGCTGTTTCATGTTTATATGATTGTATTAACTAAGTTTTAAGTGTACAATAATATTACAGTAGAAGAGGGAAGGCCTGTCGTATGACCTTAACATACACTGTGGCTATACACCAGTGAGTATGGAGGGGAAGGTAAGGTTTTAGATAAACCTCCATGTCAGTAGATTAGTGTAATACATATTAACTATTCTGAAAACAACTCTCTTTCTGATTGCCCATCCTTTCCCTTCTCGCACAACTCATATGCCAAGTCTCGCTCCATGATGTGTACTTTAAAAGTCGTGAAACAGTAAATATAAAACATAACATTTGAGGCAGAAATAGGTTTCAAAAGTTGGGACCAAAACTTAAGAGTACAAGTCTGACAGGAAGAAGGAAAAAAAAAGTGGAAAGGTAAACACTATGACTAACAAAGTTAAGACGTAATTTTTCTAAAGTGCACAATACATGAAAGAAAAAGAAAACATCGTAGCTTTATTCTTTATTTATTAAAAAAATAAGACTTTACCTTGATTCAAAAAACACAAAAAGAACTATCCACTGTAAGAATCAAGTAGTTAAGCCAAAATTCAGAGAGTTAATTAAAAGCAAACACACAAGCTAAAATCCTTTTCTATCTTGCAATCAAACTCTCTTCCTAATCTAGAAAAAGTAGTATTTGATTTATTTGTACAGCCAAGTACATATAAATGCATATAAACAGTGTATCTAATTTATGTACAAGAGCTATAAATATTACAACTTTAAACAAAATAAATTAAGAAAAGTTTTAATTCATATTTCGTTATGAAAGGAACAATTCAGAAAAATTCATATTCATATTCATAAAGTTCATAAATATACATATTTTACCTGATTTGAGACACTGTGACGTTTGTTACATAAGGACCAAGAACTGTTTCTGTGATATGTTAATGAAGTATAAATAGGGACCCTATTTTTTTTATAACAGTATATCCATAAAAATTTCTTGTAATAATTGTATTTATGTTTCCCTGAGTGTAACATGCAAAAATATATATTATTTTAAAAGATTTATAAGCGCGAAATGAGAATTTAGGAAGAAAAATCGCGAAATAATAATGAAATACATGTGAATAATGAAACATATTCCCCCCATTCATTTGTCTCAAGTATTAGTTTATTTAAATGCGACAAGAAAGGGACACTTTTCAATGCAGCTTCGTTTGTGACGTCACTGTATCATGCTCAGACTTTTCAAATTTGATTCTGTATAATGAAGTTATTAAGCAATGGTGAAAGTAACATAAATGTAAGTGTATAAAAAATTAATTCGTGTATTGTATATAGAATTATGAAGCAATTAAGGAAACAGAATTTTACGTGAGTAATACAAACTCAGGTTTCAACTTTAGGTAAGCACTGGTTCTTTACTATACATTAAATGAAAATGGTTTCGAAAAAAAAAGTTTCGTGATTTTTTTCTGCAATTAAATAAGATACCGTAATTAAACCACAAATTTACACAAGGTGATTATTTATTATTTAGATGGCTTATTAGTATTTAGAGAATAAAATTAAATATTTTGTGAAATACGCCCTATTACAAAAATATATAAATGAATAATAATCACTGCTCTGGTGCCTTTAATAGTAGTGCTATAGACCAATTTATTTGCCATAAAATAGGGTCCCTAAATATAAATATAAGTCCGTATTACAATTTTAAGGCAATGGACCACTGAAAAATGTTGCTTTTGGGATAAAAAATCACGTTTTTTTTTTTAATTTGTATGTTAAAAAATTCTCAGCATTTAAATAGCATATCTGCTAATTTTGGTGTCCCTATGGGCACTAGAACATGCGTTATTGTCGCCATTGTTAAAAGTCTGTGCTATCTCCCGCCCACCACTACATAGTTTCGACATTTTTTTTTTTACTTCATCTTGTTTTTCTCCTGAGTGTTTTAAGATACAGTCATGAAATTTGGTAGTTATGTTCAGAAGGGTGTGGACCATGTACCCCAGTACTACTTTCTTTCTCAGTAACATAGAACATGAGACAAATTCTTACATGTACCCTATATACCTATTCATGTATATGTTTCACAGACTGTAGTATTTCAAATTCAGGGCAAAAAAGTTTCAATGTAGCCAGAAGTGGGAATAATGGTCAGGACTCAGGACTGGGAATGTTGCAGGAAAATCCAGGTTTGGAAGAACACATCATTTAGACAGATGAGGCCAAATTTCATGTTTCCGGAAGTGGTAACCGACACTGGCGGAAAGAAAACCCTAATGTAAACATCAGTATTCACGAAAAAAGTCCTGGTGTCATGGTATCGGGCAGTGTCTCTCGTGATGGGTTGATTGGCCCATTCTTTTTTGATGATACCATTACTGGAGAAAGTTACCTGCAATTGTTTGCAGACACTGTGTACTCTTTATTGTCTATGCAACCAAACATTAATGACCTGTGGTCACAGCAAGATGGAGCACTGCCACATTAAGCCATACCAGTGCAAGAGTGGTTGAACAAAACATTCCCGCAATGCTGGGTTAGTCGACATGGAGCTGTGGAGTGGCAACCTTGGTCTCCTAATTTGACATCACCGGACTTTTTCTTATGGGGTCTTTCAAAAGACAAAGTGTATCAACATCGCATCCACAATTTGGCCGAGCTACAGGCAGCTATCACAGGATATCAGTATGGCTCTGTTGAGCTGTTTGTGACAATATTGCTCTTCATCTCCAGGCATGTATCGATTTGGATGGTGCATTGGTGGTCCACGCCATGGAGAACAGAGTTGTAAGGTTTGAGATTAAGGTGTTAAGTTCATGTTCCATTATGTTAATAAAATTGCTAATTACTTTGTTTACTGCAGTCTGTGAAACATCATACACATAAATTTGTGCCACCCTGTATCTCTATTATTCAAGTGGGGGAAAAAAAAAATATTTCTTTTCCCTTGACCTAAAGGGAGCACAAAAAAACAAATACAGGAATACATGGATCTCATTATTAGCTACACTTTGACCATAAGGACATTAAAATATCTTACAAACTGAATGGATGCAATGGGTAGCAGTGGTGTATCAATATTTTAAATTAAAGTAATTACCGTAGCTACATTTTTCACCCAATCTATATAAAACTTTGACCATATATATATACTTATTGACATGGTCCTACTTAGTGGTAAAAAAATGAAAAAAATCCCACCAGTAGTCTCAAAAATATAAATTTCAGTGGTCCATCACCTTAAATTCACCAGCAAGTGGAGAAGTATAACTGCATTCAAAATATTAACTATTTCATCGATGTTATAAGACCTAATATGGCATGGCTATTGTTATTTTTAATAATTTATACTCTTCAGTCAGTCTATCTTTTATTATGTAAACATAGTACACTAAAATGTAACTAAAGCAGCAAATAAACTCTAATTCACAATTAGAGGAGCAGCATCACTTGATAGTTTCGTATAGAACAACATGTAGGCACTTGCTTCCATTACTTCCTGCAGTGTTGTCTCTCGTACTTCAGTATCTGATGTGTAGTACCAACTGAAATTAAATATAATACAATACTGTACAATGAGGAACATAATAGTTGATTTTTTTAGTTGGTTATTTAAAAACGCTGTATCAACTACGAGGTTATTTAGCGTCAATGAGATTGGTGATAGCGAGATGGTATTTGGCGAGATGAGGCCGAGGATTCGCCATAGATTACCTGGCATTCACCTTACGGTTGGGGAAAACCTCGGAAAAAACCCAACCAGGTAATCTGTCCAAGCGGGGATCGAACCTGTGCCCGAGCGCAACTTCAGACTGGCAGGCAAGCGCCTTCACCGACTGAGCCACGCCAGTGGCTCATAATAGATGAGTGACTCGAGTATTTTCTAAGTCAAAGAATGCCACATTGCGCATGCTTCGAGCAGAAAGTTTTGGTTCATATCATGACGAGATATTTGTTTCGCTTTTTTGTTTAAGTGTTACAGCGTCACCCCAGATGACTCCATTTTCTTTGTACTTTTTTTTTATTTTATTGGGTTATTTTACGACGCTGTATCAACATCTACAGTCGAGCTGTTCTTATTTCCGGCAGCAAATCACACGACAGCTTCTGGTCAGCTGACACGCTGCTTCACTGGCAGTGGTTGTCGTCAAGGTTATGCAGACGACATACTGCTTCCCGCTCACAGTGGATGTTACTGCGTTGTCAAGTCTACCCTTGTACTCTTAACGAAGTTTTAGCACATGTCTAATCTTAAACAACGAACGAAAAATTATTTCCTACGATAAATAATTAGTAATATATGAATACATAATATTATATATTATTGTTATTGTTGATCCTAGCATCCCAGGACACAGAAGACTTACCATGTTGTGCTATAATTGGTTTTTCCGACCATTTGAAGTAACGATTTTCGTAAATACAGAAACAATATTAGAAATTACTAAAATGGGAGAAAGCTGTAAAATATAATAAATAAACATTTTTTATGTGAATGAATAACTAAAACCACACAACGTGTAAATTAAGTAAAATATGTTAGTATTAAAAATTTTGTCATGATAAGTCATTGCTACATAAAAAAATTACACGAAGAACCTTGCCTAACGGTATTGTTCAATTTAGAGGTGCTACACCTAGATCGCTACAATCATTGTTGGTACCTGCCGCCGCCATAGTTCTCAGTTTATTTTCTTCTTTACCGGATTGTCCGTACTTCTCTGTCGTTATTTGAGAAACCGTGAACTTGTTCACATCACACGCATCAGCTGTTCTTTGCACCACTTGCATTAAAGGCAATAAACTACTCTTATTTTACGTTCATTTTCGAAATAATCTCTAACGCTAAGAATCATTTCTTTGCTTTGCGAATTGGTCTTCCGACTCCTCCGCGGCATTGTGATGCTGAAAACTCAGCGATAACACAGCACTAACAACAATACCGACTGATTGTTCGACAACCAGCTATTAGAACTGCGTCCGTTCACTATTGGCTTGACAGAGATTTAGCAACACCGCTATTGCCTACCTTCTTCGCGCCAAAAGTCGAGAAGGCGTGGCCACGCCGGAAATAAGAACGGCTCGACTGTAGGTTATTTAGTGTCTGAATGAAATGAACGTGATAATGCCGGTGAAATGAGTCTGGAGTCCAGCACCGGAAGTTACCCAGCATTTGCTCGTATTGGGTTGAGGGAAAACCCCGGAAAAAACCTCAACCAGGTAATTGCCCTGACCGGGATTCGAACCCAGGCCACCTGGTTTCACGGCCAGACGCGCTGACCGTTACTCCACAAGTGTGGACTTTTCTTTGTAGTTTTGTCCAATCTAATAATAATAGCTTGTGCTATTCAACAACAATAAAAGTTTCAATTACCTGTAGTGGAAAGACAGAGGAGAGGAAAGTCATGGGGTGACAACACACCCCAGGTAAGCAGTAATGATGTCCGAGAAAGGGTGAGCATTCAAGGGTTAAAATTGTAGTCTCTTATGAACCACGCTACAGATCTTTAAACATTTTCGCCCACTCAACAATTATGTCCCTCACTGTACATCTAGACCAGCCCTGGGCACTATTAACTCAAATGAGCCATGCAGATTTCTCCTTAGCTCCCCAATCCACCTTCACCGACTGAGACGAGTAGACCGACAGTTAAGCATTGCATCATAGCTTTACAAACTTTCCTGGTCACCTGAAATCCATCACTGATGCACAGTGCCCACTGTGTGTGTTTGTTTATAAGGCTGTGTAAGTGGAAAGGGCATGGGAGAGGGTTCCAGAATTCTGTTCCACTTCCCGTTGTGCCCAGAGCTGATCTAGACTATCATATAAGCCATAATTATGATAAAGGTATTGAAGTATAGATACTTCAGATTATAATTGCAAAATAGGACACATTCATGGCCATACAGGCCATTCATGTGGTCCCAAATCGTATATGAGATGGCCAGACCAATATATTTTGTCTTTAACTTTTTTACGTGTTGTAATTCTATGACATGGCAAGTTATACTAAGGATTTTTAGTCATTCTCAGTGGTTTAGTGGTTACATGTCAGCCATAATATCCAAAGTTGTTGTAGTTGGCTATTTAATGATGCTGTATAGGGTTGCCAGATTTCTCGATTTTTGCAGGATTTTCCGAAATTTAGAACATTTATGTTATTTCCTGCTTCCTGATTTACGATATCAATTTCCCACTTTTCCCTCTTTATGTTGAAAAACTTTGTAAATATTACATTCAAGTAGTTTTGATTTCACACATTTGGTAATAACACGTGACTAATTGATTATAACACTATAAGCCAGTTCTTTTCATTGAGTAATACTCAATCATGATCACTCGCTCAATAATCAATATTCGATAGTGACGTCATGAGAAAGCATACATCCTGATACATTGACTGAAAATGTGTCTCTGTCGTATCTTTGCATTTCTGTTATGAGGTCCAAGCAATAAATAGTAAATCCAAAGTAATTGGTATTTTTTTTTTAATTATGCTATTTAAATATTTCAGGAAGCATTAATATTAGATACCCTCCACAAAACTGGCTTCATTTATACACTGACGGATCCTTGATCTCCAGAGAACAAGGTGCCGGTGCAGGTGTTACGTGCTGTCTCTTCTCACTTTATAGATCTCTTGAGTATGGAACAACAAGTTTTGATGGAGAAATCATTGCAATAAGTGAAAGTCTCAGGAATCTTCTATGCCACATCAGTAAATTTAAAAATGCAGTTATATTGTCAGACTCCAAAGCAGCTATTCTAGCAATAGTCTCTAAACACACACCTTCATCTCAAACAGCAGAAATAACTATAATGCTCTCTCAATTAATATCACTCAATAAAAGAATTGTATTCCAATGGATACCATCCCATTGTGGAATCCTGGGGAACGAGAATGCGGATGCTTTAGCAAAGAAGGGCAGCACTGCTACTTACAGACCTGTTACTAAATCTACGTATTACTCTGTGAAGAGATTTATTAAATCTACATACTTAGACTTCAACAAACAAAATTTGATAACACAATCCCAAGAGAAAAAATGGAACTCTCTGCATCAAAATCCACAGTTAATTCCCGATTTACCACGAAAATCGTCTGTAGCTGCATTTAGATTGGCAACAGACCATGATTGTTTGGCCAAACACCTGCATAGAATTGGAATATATCAGTCCCCTAACTGTCCATTGTGCAACTCAAACCAAGAAATGGATTCGGAACATCTCAAAATCTGTGCTTCAGTAGCTGGTCATGATAATATCTTTGAAAAATATTGGAGTGCAAGAGGTCAAATGACTTTATTGTCAAACGCCTGGCATTAGAAAACAACAACATATTTAAGGAAGCAAAATTCTGATGATGAGAATCCTCCATCGAAAAAAAAAAAAGTGTTTTTGTTTACACAGGTGGAAAGATCTGTATAATTTCTTGTACTCACATGGAATAACTTCACAATGAACCACAAATGGTCAAACAGCAGAACAGATGTTTCACTGTTTTCATGAAATCAGAATTGCAAGTTTGTGCCAATTCAAAACTCGTCTGTCAAGATAGTGAGATGAGACCAAGGATTCGCCATAGATTACCCTGCATTCACATTACAGTTGGGGAAAACCTCGGAAAAAACCCAACCAGATAATCAGCCCAAGCGGGGATCGAACCCGCGCCCGAACGCAATTTCAGACTGACAGGCGAGCACCTTAACCAACTGAGCCACACCGGTGGCTAGATGTTAGATCTTGAGAGAAATACAAATAATCAAACTGAGGTAAATTTTAAAAATATCTTCCTTCAGCATTAAGATGAATAATTTAAATAGTGAGATTTTTTTAGTTGGTTATTTAACGACGCTGCATCAACTACTAGGTTATTAAACACTGTGATAAATATAAAATATCTAAAATGTCAAAAAAAAAAAAAAAAAACTCAGGAATTTCCATAATTTTTACAAAACCAACTGGTAATTCTAATGCTCTATCAAGTACTTAACACCAATGAAATCTGTGATAATTACCATAGTATTTGGTGAGACTGAGGCTAAGGATTCGCAACGGGATTATCTGACATTTGCCTTAAAGTTTTAAAAAACCCAACTAGGTAATTATCTCAAGCAGCTATGGAACTCACATCCAAGCACAGTTCCAGATCAGCAGGCAACTGCATTACTACCTGAATTACACTGGTGGTCAATCCAAAGGTCCCAGATTCTGGATCCAACGAAGGACAATAGATTTTAAATTGCGGTAAAATTCTTATATAACTTGCTCCAAAAGAGAAGCAGAGCTATTATTCAATCATACTTGGAAAAGTACCGGTACTGTCTTGCTGCCATCTTAAAAATTTAACGACTCATTAAACCTTAAGAGCTCACAAACAGAATATTATATTAACAAGAGATTCAAAAGTTGTCACTTTTAACAGAGGCTGCTGAAATGCTCCTTTGTTAAGGGATTTGTAAAATTGACTTTAATGGATTAACAACAGGAGTTTTGTTAGGATCTGTCTGTGCTTATCTATTAACAAAAATATTGGTTTACAATATTTGTCACATTTATTTAGTTTTCGCAAAAACTTTTCTGAAGATGGCTTAATTAAGCCGAAAACGTTTAAAACTAAATAAATGTGACAAATATTGTAAACCAATAATATTTGTTAATAGATAAGCAAAGACGGATCCTAACAAAACTCCTATTGTTATTGTATCAGCTTATTGGCCTTCACCATGCCTTTCAAATTAATGGATTAAGCTTTATAGACATTCGATGAGAGAGTAATGGAACGGAGAAAAATTCTCTCCGGCGCCGGGATTTGAACCCGGGTTTTCAGCTCTACGTGCTGATGCTTTATCCACTAAGCCTCACCGGATACAACCCCGGCCAACTAGTCACTCATAACGAGTGCACCTCAGCACATGTGTGGACTTCGGTCCAATGTTCATAGATATCTATGACGTAGTGCAGAGGGCGGCCACTAGAGGGAACCCAAGAGTTGGAACTCAATCAGAGACAATTCTGTCCGACGCCGGGGTTGTATCCGGTGTGGTTTAGTGGATAAAGCATCAGCACGTAGAGCTGAAAACCCGGGTTCAAATCCCGGTGCCGGAGAGAATTTTTCTCCGTTCCATTACTCTCTCATCGTATGATGACGCAGAATATCTGCATGGAAATATCATATGTACTTTGGTACATTGAAATAATATATTTATAGACATTGATAAAACTAGCAAATATGAAGTATTTGCTAATATAAATAATAATGATAAAAGTACACAATGCAACACAATACAAATAATTTTGAGATATTTAATTCTCTCTTACCACCATTAACAAAAGTTTTTCTGAAGCAATGTTGCTTAAAGAAATTTCACAGATTTATTACAGATGTATTTAAGACCTTGTAGAAGAATAGTAATTAGTAACAGTGTCCTATTTATTCTTCTTGGAGCCAAATTTGTAACTTTTAAAAGTGTGGTTACTATGTTGAAGTGTATGTGTTGTAACAGATGCTTGGTTTGTTATGTATGTGAGTCATAGTTATGGGATGCGTTGCAATGTCGTAATTATAGTTTGATTGTGTTTGTGTGACTATTGTCTATTAATTTATGATGTATGGTATGGAAAGCTGCATATTTGTGTTATAGAAGTGTTACGTATGTGTGTTGTTAATATTTTTGTACATCTCAAATTGATGCCTGATGTTTTGCAATCGGATTGTTTATGTTTTGTTTACATCGCGTAAGCTAATTTAATTCTCTTTTCCATTTCTCTTTATGCTTATCTTTTTTTGTGTAAAACTATAGCCCTAACATACATATGTAAAATAGATACAATAATAATAATTCTCCAATCTGCTACCATAAGAAATTATTCAGAATACTATACCTGTTGTAATACTCTCCAATTCCTCTTCTGTATGTAATAAAATGCCCACAAAGCAAACCACCTTTATGGACCACTACGGCTCGCAACAGATAGAGATGTTTGAATCTGCATTAAGAAATATTTTGAACACAGTAAATAAAATAAAATCATTTCTTTACTAGTGAAGACAAAATTACAGCAATAATATAGTAATAATGTAATACTGAGTGAACAATCCTCCACGTGCAGGTTTCGAACGAGCTAAGCCAATAGCCATGGTGAATGGGTGTCAAGAAGTCCACAGTGTGTCACGTTAAGTTATTACTAACTAATACTTACAAAATAAACATTAATGCACTTTGAATCGAACTTTGATTTGGAAGTTGGACACCAGGGAATCTCTGTTGAAATAATCTTACATCATGAGTCGATTCTATACGCATGTATGAATTATACAGGAATACTCAATGGAGAATAGAATACCTGAATTGAGCCATACACTGTATTACGTCACCTAAAGAATACGTGCTTATCTTGCGACCTTCAGCATGGTGGAGGCATGAGGTTTAGCAGCTGGTTCAGCCGATTAGCCGTAAGCTGTGAAAGTTCAGGCTCGCAAAGGATTGTTCATCTAGTACAGTCATAGATCAACTATTGACCAGATATTTTGTATTTGACAGATAATGGAGAAAAAATGGGAGTATAAGGGTACAGTGCATCAGTTATTCACAGATTTCAAAAAGGCATATGAGAGAAGTTTTATATGATATTCTTATTGAATTTGGTATTCCCAAGAAATTAGTTCAATTAATTAAAATGTGTCTCAGTGAAACGTACAGCAGAGTTCGTATAGGTCAGTTTCTGTCAGATGCATTTCCAATTCACTGGGGCTAAAGCAAGAAGATGTACTATCACTTTTACTTTTTAACTTTGCTCTAGAGTATGCCATTAGGAAAGTCCAGGACAACAGAGAGGGTTTGGAATTGAACGGGTTACATCAGCTGCTTGTCTATGCGGATCACGTGAATATGTTAGGAGAAAATCCACAAACGATTAGAGAAAACACGGGAATTTTACTGGAAGCAAGTAAAGAGATAGGTTTGGAAGTAAATCCCGAAAAGACAAAGTATATGATTATGTCTCGTGACCAGAATATTGTACGAAATGGAAATATAAAAACTGGAAATTTATCTTTTGAAGAGGTGGAGAAGTTCAAATACCTTGGAGCAACAGTAACAAATATAAATGACACTCGGGATGAAATTAAACACAGAATAAATATGGGAAATGCCTGTTATTATTCGGTTGAGAAGCTTTTATCATCCAGTCTGTTGTCAAAAAATCTGAAAGTTAGAATTTATAAAACAGTTATATTACTGGTTGTTCTTTATGGTTGTGAAACTTGGACTCTCAAGAGAGGAACATAAGTTAAGGGTGTTTGAGAATAAGGTGCTTAGGAAAATATTTGGGACTAAGAGAAATGAAGTTACAGAAGAATGGAGAAAGTTACACAACACAGAACTGCACGCATTGTATTCTTCACCTGACATAATTAGGAACATTAAATCCAGACGTTTGAGATGGGCAGGGCATGTAGCACATATGGGCGAATCCAGAAATGCATATAGAGTGTTAGTTGGGAGGCTGGAGGGAAAAAGACCTTTAGAGAGGCCGAGACGTAGATGGGAAGATAATATTAAAATGGATTTGAGGGAGGTGGGATATGATGATAGAGAATGGATTAATCTTGCTCAGGATAGAGACCAATGGCGGGCTTATGCGAGGGCAGCAATGAACCTCCGGGTTCCTTAAAAGCCAGTAAGTAAGTACAGTCATACAACTGAATGTCTTTTTAATGGCATATCTATTACACATAATGAAACAAATTGGGGAAATGACGTCAATGGCCAGTCTTTAATATAAATATTATACTACAATGAGAACATTAATTTCCGGTCATTAATGATAATGTATTATAGATAATTGGGCGATGTTGGTAATAACAATATTGTCTGGGCAATTACGTAATCTTCCAAACCTTGACCAAAATTGTAACGAGTACTCTGTTTCGTTACAATAACTCATCTCAATAACAGGACAGCAGCAGAGGCGAGTAAACAAATTTAATCCTTCCAATGAAAATTTGCCAAAGCTGGAGGAAGCCTTGGAATTAGCAAAAGTAGAAAAATATATCTCCAGAGATGTGATAGCAACTAGCAATATATCAGAATCAAAATCAATATCCTGAATTTAAAAGAAAACCTACAAATTAAACCAACTCTATTAACTCTATTAAATATAATCTAAATTTAACAGAAGAAATACTGAAATCAGAAGTAAACACTGAAATACTGAAACAATTGTCTTTAGAGACAATTAATATTAGGTACCCTCCACAAAACTGACGGATCCTTGATCTCCAGAGAACAAGGTGCCGGTGCAGGTGTTACGTGCTGTCTCTTCTCACTTTATAGATCTCTTGGGTATGGAACAACAAGTTTTGATGGAGAAATCATTGCAATAATGAAAGTCTCAGGAATCTTCTCTGCCACATCAATAAATTTAAAAATGCAGTTATATTGTCTCTGCATCAAAATCCACAGTTAATTCCCGATTTACCACGAAAATCGTCTGTAGCTGCATTTAGATTGGCAACAGGCCATGATTGTTTGGCCAAACACCTGCATAGAATTGGAATATATCAGTCCCCTAACTGTCCATTGTGCAACTCAAACCTAGAAATGGATTCGGAACACCTCAAAATCTGTGCTTCAGTGGCTGGCCATGATAATATCTTTGAAAAATATTGGAGTGCAAGAGGTCAAATGACTTTATTGTCAAACGCCTGGCATTAGAAAACAACAACAAACAACATATATCAGAATCACACGGTTATTAGTGTCAAATGTGAAATTAAATGCAGAAGCAATCAGTTTGTTATGCACTCAATAAACTGTGCAAATCGAAGTGTCATAGAAGTCTATATTGAGAAAACAAGTAAGAGTTACAATAACCTGTTAATTGAAAAACGAAATACTTAAGGTATGATACATTTTGAATTGATACTGCGCTAATTTTTTTCGTTATTAATATTGTCCAATTAGAACTGGACATTATTGGCATTGCTTGGACAATGTGTGTTGTTTTGTTTTCATTTAAAATTTAGGAGACAAAGAATTATTTATTAGGGTGACTTCTCTTCCATTTCACCATAAATCAACCTGAGGTACAAGGTAATTTGTATAATATAATAAAATTATTACATTCAATGAGATTACCTATATGATACATGACACAGTTGTTAGTAATAATATAACGTAATTTATTATTTGAAAACAGACTACTCATGATGCAGAACATACAGTAATACAGAAAAATAACGGACTGAGAGTTAATGAAACAATATTACAAATAAGAAAAAAATCATACGCTAAATCCTTAAGGAACAAAAGAAAATACTAAATTAATACGGAACACTAGCTTACACACAAGCTGAAGTATAATAAACATGTCTAGCTCCTATCTAATAACAACTTTCTAACCTTATTCTGAAATGTCGTTAGGATCCGACAGTCTCTGATCTCGCGTGAGAGAGAATTCCAAAGTAGGGGGAGTACGAACAATGCCCAAAGATTTTTGCCCCAACCACTGACATTACTGGCCAGTAATAATCGGAAATAGTCTCACGCCTTGGCGTCATGGCCTAAGGCATCCTGCCTAGGACTCACGTTATGGAATGCACACTGGTTCGAGTTCTCATGGGGGAAGAAATTTTCTCATGAAATTTCGGCCAGTGTATGGGACTGGTGCCCACACAGCATCGTGATGCACTTAGGGAGCTACGATAGGTAGTGAAATCCGGTTGCAAAAGCCAGCTATAACGGCTGGGGGGGATCATCATGCTAACCACATAATACCTCCATTCTGGTTGGATGATCGTCCACCTCTGCTTCGGCATGTGAACGTGAGGCCAGCAGCTGGCTGGTCGTCTGTGTTCATGAAGGACTGTAGCACCACGGATTATTATTATTATTATTATTATTATTATTAATTGGAAATGTCCAGGCAATAATGTTACTGCCCAAAACACAACACTGACAGTAACATGCATTTATATTGTTATGGTAATCCCTACCTTTTTTTCGTTGTTGGTGAAGTTAAGTCCACAAATCCGTTGCTGGATGGGTGATCTCCAATCATCATTTTTGCATTTTCTAGCTGCTTCTAAAAAATGTGCAATTCATTACATTATTCATAGCAAGCATATAAAAGATGTAGATTATTATTATTATTGGGTTATTTTACGATGCTGTATCAACATCTAGGTTATGTAGCTCTGAATGAAATGAAGGTGATAATGCCGGTGAAATGAGTCCGGGGTCCAGCACCGAAAGTTACCCAGCATTTGCTCATATTGGGTTGAGGGAAAACCCCGGAAAAAACCTCAACCATGTAACTTGCCCCAACCAGGATTCGAACCCTGGCCACCTGGTTTCGCGACCAGACGCGCTGACCGTTACTCCACAGGTGTGGACTAAAAGATGTAGATAAGTAAAGAGGATAATTTAGTCATCAAACCTGACTACAAATTTAGAATATGAATTTATCTCACCTAGATTCAATTTTTTTTTTTTTTAAGGATCTGAAATTTAAAAAAATTGACATATTTTGAAATGCATATCCATACAAAAACCTAGACTGCTGGCCTTCTGTGCTCGAGGTTGCGGGTTTGATCCCAGCCCACATCGATGGTACTTAAGTTGTTAAATGTGACAGGCCTTTGTCAGTAGATTCACTGGCATGTGAAAGATCTCCTGCGGGACAAAATTCCAGCACACCAGCTATGCTGATATAACCTTGGCAGTTGCATCATTAAATAAAACATAATTGAAATTGAAAAGTTACACACATGTATTCCAAACAAAAACTTGAAAATTCCTATATCTCACTTCATGTCTCATACACTGGTAAATTAATCGTGCAAATAATATGTACTTCCTTTTACCTGTATAACGTTGTTGTATGTGTAGGGATCCATGGTCAATATCTCAGGGAATTTTATATGATCATCTCGTTTGAATGCTTCTCCTTCCCATGTGGTTCGAGCAATGTGGATACAGAGACAAGCTGGTAACTAGAGAACAAGTAACAGAATTAGGGAATATGGTCAGAGAAGTGCAATTACAATTAAAATCATATTCAATGTTTCTCAATTCAAAACTCCCCTAACTTAATGTCTCACTTCTGTACAAGTTTTTTTTTTTATTTTCGCTTTAATTCTCTTGTATACAAATATCGAAGTCATTCTCGATGGTGAAGCAGTTGCCATGTTCGCTATTAAGTGCAAGGTTTGCATGTTCAGACCTAGCCAATGATTTTCCACCAGTTGTCTCGATCCTGCGAAATTGCTTTCCAATTCCTATATCCCATCTTACATATGTCTTCCTCAACTCCATCCAACCATCTTATTCTTGGTCGTCCACGGCTTCTTTGGCCCCCAGGATTTCCATTTAATATCCTTTTAGGAATTTCTACGTCATTCATCCGTGCCACATGCCCAGCCCACCTTAATCTTGCTGCTTTTACTATTCTTCTAATAGCGGATCTTTATAGAATGGAATATAACTCATTATTATATCGCCTTCTCCATCTTCCTCTCTCGAATACTGGGCCAATTATTTTACGGAGTATCTTCCTCTCAAAGGCATCCAAATTTCCAGCGTCCTTTTTTGTTAGGGACCACGTCTCAGCAGCATATGCTAATACAGGTCTTATAAGTGTTTTATAGATAGTTATCTTTGTGGTACGAAATAAAATTCTTGAACAAAGTAATTTTCTTAAGGGGAAGTAAGCTCTATTGGCAGCCATTAACCTCTGCTTTATTTCATACGAAATATCATTAGAATGAGTAACTGTTGATTCCAGGTATTTAAATTCATCCTCTCTCGAAGTCATATCTGCCTATTGTTATTGAGGATGGCACATTCTTGAGGTTTGCCTTTCCACAAGCCATGTATTTAGTTTTCGATTGATTAATGGTCAATCCCATATTCCTTCCGGCCTTGTCTATATTCAAGAATGCATCTTCCATTGCCCTTCTAGATCTTGCCACTATATCTATATCATCAGTGTATGCGAGTATCTGCACTGATTTATAAAATATGGTCCCTCTGCTAAGTAGGTTTGCATCTCTTACTACCTTTTCCAATGCAACATTAAAAAGGAGACACGCCAGCATATCTCCTTGTCGCACACCATTCTTAATATCTAATGGATCTGATAACATTCCTCTGGAAGATACAGTATAATAAGAATAATAAAATTATAGAAGTTGCGTAAGGAGGCCATAAATGGTTTTTATTGTTGTTTACATTATTTGACGTACAATACATATTTGATCCCCTGACAGCAAGAAACATAAATATAACATTACAGAAGATTCCTGCCTACGTACGTCTGCAAGGAAATAAAGCAGCAGATGATCTGTAAAAGAAGGGAGCAAGGTCAAGATGCCAACCTCTACCTACAAAAGAAATGGAGCTGACAAAACACATAGCCAATATCAAAAGATTCTTCTAGGAAGTAATACATACCCGCCAAAGACAGTAACTTTAAGGCCCAATTGTATAAAACTCCCTGACTAAAGATCAACTTTGATCGAAGATCGAAAAGTGAACCGAGTTCAGACACTTCTTCTATTGTATAAAACTTTTCTGCGATCAAATTACCTTGGTTCAAATGCAATCTAAGTTCACGTGAAAAAGATTTGGCAACATCGCATAAACAGGTGAAATACGTAATGCGCGGACCATGTTATACAGGTTTGTTCAGTGTTGCCAATCTAGCGACTTTAACTTTTTTCAACAACAATTTCTTTTAACTTTTATATTGATTAAATAGGGATTTAGTGACCTTTTTAGCACCCCATAGTGACAAAATTTAATCTTTCTTTGTTGATAATGAGAAATCTAGCGACTTTACAACTACTTTTTGGCGACTTTCCGCATTACACTCTGTTGGAGACAATGGTTTTTTTGTGCAATGTAAATAATGGCGGACAATAAGAAGAAGGTTGACTGTTCTCCAAGTTGTTATCATGTTATGGTGTTTGATACTGCTAAACATAATAAAGCTTTATAAAACGACAATTTTCGTTTAGTAATACAGTTAACTGAATATTTATGAATGCACCTATCATATCCATTAATAATTAATGGTTGTTATAAACATAATATAATTATAGGTTATGTTATTTGATACTGCTGAACACGATAGAGCCTTATAAAATATAAGAATGTGTATTAAGGCAAGAAATTGAAAGAAATATATATAACTGTACCTAACATATCTATTAATATTAATAATAATGGATATTTTATTTGCACAATCTGTCACTCGTATATTTCAAACAGAAAAGAAATAACTGAACTTGGATCATCTAACTTAATCGGAGAAATTTCTTCAGTCAAAGTTGACTTTAGTTTGAGACAAATTAATCTCAGATTAGACAACACAAAATTCCAAGTTCAGCTGAAACAAGGATCAATTTAACCTCTGATCTAAGATTAAATGGTTTATACAATCGGGCGTAAGACAAACCATATAAAAAAAAAAAAACATGCACACACACACACACTCTCTCTCTCTCTCTCTCACACACACTCACTCACTAACTTTCTCTCTCTCTCTCTCTCTCTCTCTCTCTCTCTCATACATTTCACACTTATGTATTTTTTACACATTCGTTTTTTTTTTAGGTCCAGCTAATAACAGATAATTCTATAGAACCAAAAATTAATCTCTACATAGTGTTTATTCTTTCTTACCTCAGTCTGCAACAGTATAGGCGTTTGTTATGCTTTCTATCATAAAATAAAGTAAACTATTGAGGTTTTTGTTATGTATTGTCTAAAAAGGGATAATAAAGAGCAGGTTTTGCTGAAAAGGGGGGGGGGAAGGGAATTTAAAACAACGCAATCTCGAGTATTCAAAACAGTTATCAATGCTTTTATCGATTATTTCGTATTCCGTCATAAAATATAAAAAAAGGTAGTCCCTTTAAAATCCAGCCCTTAATACAATATCGTCTTAATTCAAAGATTTTACATATCATCAAGTTTCTACTTTACTTAAGCCAAACTCACCTTCCCAAAGTTAAGGCTCTTCACTTGGTCTGTGTCACGCCGACCACAACCATCACAGCATACATCATTAACTACACGGCTGGCTACATAGTGCCCAATCAGTTCTTGAAGAGTATGGAACTCTCCAACAGATATTCTTTGTGGCAGGACTAGTGACAAACTGTAGAATGTGGCATAATGGACTGGAGACTAGAAAAATGAAAAATATGGTATAAAATAGAAATTTGTAGGTTGTAAATGGAAAACCAAGTCCATTTGCAACTTTCTAACAACTCACAATAATGTTACCAATAAAACAGAATTGATTTTTGCATAACCTTAAGCTAACATCATTTACTGTACTTGACCACAATTTTGCTGCACCATGCATTAGATATGTACAGCCAACTCACGATACTCACGCAGTAGGACCTGGTCAGTCTGATAGGATTTCGTCGTCGTCTTCCTAACAAGTATTAGGCCGAGTGGCCTGTTATGGTCTCAAACTAGAATTTTCAGTCCATCTCTACTTCGGACCTAGAGATCTTTTGCCATGTGGATGGTAATGAAACAGTGCTTTTGGAATTCTGCATCGATCCATTCTTTCGAGATGGCCCTTCCACTGAAGTTGATATTTGCTGATGAACTGCATAATGGGTTCTATTTGAAGTTCTTGCATTATGTCCCATTTTTTTATGATCCCAGCGAGTATATCCAGCTGTTGCTCTCATGAACCTCATCTCACTTGCTGCTATTCTACTGACATCTTTATTCTTCACAGTCCACGCTTCACTACCACAGCTTAATACTGGCTGTGCTAAGGTTTTATACAAGCCTATTCTTGTGTGTCTTTGTACTAGTGAAGGTTTCATGATTTTATTAATGATCCCCGTTGTTTTATTATATTTAGATATTTTTTTCAGCAATATCTACTTCATCATAAGGTGATAGTGTATAGCCAAGGTTAGTGAAAGTATTTACTCTTTCTATTATTTTATTATTCAAACAAATTTTACTTGGTACAGGGAATTTCCCACAAAATGACATGATTTTCTTTTTTTTCAATATTAATTTCCATGTTATATTTTTCACTGACCATAGGATTTGTCCGTGCTTAATAATACATATGATTAACAATAATTGGAACTGAATAATCCGAACATGCTCCCAAAAAAAAAAGAGAGAGAGAGACAGAGAGAGAGAGAGAGGGTGGGAGGGAGAGAGAGAGAGAAAAGAGGAAGAAGAAAAGGAGTATTTGAACTGAAACTCAATTTAATGCTACATTATTCAGAACTCAAAATGTAAGACATACAATACAACTTACTTTAACACTAGTAAATGAATTAGTTCTTGTTCTCTATACTATTATAACAATAGGTTTGTTCCAGCCTGCTCATGCAGGGCATGTTCGGATTATCTGGAATTTTGGAATAGAGGGATTCTACTGTATTTACAATGTTGCAACATGGACTGGCACTTCAATTTTTTATTCAGTGAAAAATATGCACGATTAGTTATTTATGTAAATAGAAGAGCTTTAATTTTGAATAATTTCGAGGGAAAAATTGTTCCAGGGCTGAGTATCGAACCCGGGACCTTTGGTTAAATGTACCAACGCTCTACCAACTAAGCTACCCGGGAACTCTACCAGACACCGATCCAATTTTTCCCTCTATATCCAGAAACTTCAAAGTGGACTGACCGTCAAGCAACCAACATTGAGTGCACACTAACTCTGTGTGACTTAAATTGTGGTTTTCTGTTAATGAACAGTGACAGAGGGAAAAATTGGATCGGTGTCTGGTACAGTTCCCGGGTAGCTCAGTTGGTACATTTAACCAAAGGTCCCTTGGAGCAACAGTAACAAACATAAATGACACTCGGGAGGAAATTAAACATGGAATAAATATGGGAAATGCCTGTTATTATTTGGTTGAGAAGCTTTTGTCATCTAGTCTTCCGTCAAAAAATCTGAAAGTTAGAATTTATAAAACAGTTATATTACCGGTTGTTCTGTATGGTTGTGAAACTTGGACTCTCACTTTGAGAGAGGAACAGAGATTAAGGGTGTTTGAGAATAAGGTTCTTAGGAAAATATTTGGGGCTAAGAGGGATGAAGTTACAGGAGAATGGAGAAAGTTACACAACACAGAGCTGCACGCATTGTATACTTCACCTGACATAATTAGGACCATAAAATCCAGACGTTTGAGATGGGCAGGACATGTAGCACGTATGGGCGAATCCAGAAATGCAAATAGAGTGTTAGTTGGGAGGCCGGAGGGCAAAAGACCTTTGAGGAGGCCGAGACGTAGATGGTAAGATAATATTAAAATGGATTTGAGGGAGGTAGGATATGATGGTTGAGACTGGATTAATCTTGCTCAGGATAGGGACCAATGGCGGGCTTATGTGAGGCAGCAATGAACCTCCGGGTTCCTTAAAAGCCAGTAAGTAAGTAGTAATATAGCCTGTCATTTTTAAATACAGAGGAGGACTATTATAACGACTGACATATAACAAATAACACTGCTTATTAACTTAATAAAGTACTGTAATTGTATTAATAGAAAGTGAACTACTACAATAAAAATTACATATAGCACAGTCATATTTAGACATTAGTTACAATCTCAAAAGGGCCACATACCTTGTACTTACAACTCATACATTGCAGCTGACTTGTAAATAGGCCTTGAAAAGGAAGTGGGCCTTTAAATTTGGCTTCCTGCCACCAACTGCAGCTCTCAAGGCTAGATACAGTGGCTCTAAGTAGAAAAGTCGATCGTCTGACCTGGACAGTGTCTGAATGAATCTCCCTAGGACGGTCATTCAAAGCGTCATATAATGAACACTCCTGCAATATATAAATCAATTCTCAGTAATAGAAGTCGTTGATATAGAGGTTTAAGACATCAAACAATCTGTATGGGATTTCAAGCTTTCACATGATTGTGTTCAGAAGCAGGCTTTCAGGTATTCTATGTGCTGGTACTTCAATATACCATAAAAATCTAAAACCTCATATAATCAGACTCTATGTCTATGGCGAGGAAACTCATCGTAATAGGAGAAAATGTTAACAACTTCTATTGAAAAGAGAGAAATGATTATGTTATCTATTCTCTTAACAAACAATAAGATACTCTTAACACCAACTCATGCATAGGCCTACCAGCTTCTACAGACTGTCTAAAAGTCTGTATCTAGATCTTATGCAAGTGTATCCGTTTGTGAATTGTGGGATATGAATTAAAGCAAAACTGCAGCTAAATTCTAAGGTCATTAAACAGTATATAAAAAAATTCTCAGTGGTCTAATGACTACCATGTCCCTGAACCCAGGATTTATCATTTCGATCCTGGCTGAGAACAAAAGATTTTTAGACAAAAAGAATCCCAAGTGCAACTTCTATTGGATAAGGAAGTAAAGCTACTGCCAGTCTTTTAAATTTATTATACGAGATTATGAAATTTTTGTTATGTCCTGTTTCTTTCATAAGGTCCTCACCCTCTAATTTTTCAGCATGCTGTATGCAGGATTTTTAGTCTCTCTATAACACATTGTCTTTTTTGATACATACTGAAATATACACAGTAAAACTTTTATACTTATTGGGAAGCAAGAAGGAGAAAGAAAACACACAAAAAAAACACACACACGCACGCACACGCACATACACACACACATACACGATAATATTAAAATGGATTTGAGGGAGTTGGGATATGATGGTAGAGACTGGATTAATCTTGCACAGGATAGGGACCGATGGTGGGCTTATGTGAGGGCGGCAATGAAGCTCCAGGTTCCTTAAAAGCCGTAAGTAGTAATAATAATAATAATAATAATAATAATAATAATAATAATAATAATGATAATAATAATAATAATAATAATAATAATAATAATAATAATAATAATAATAATAATAATTGACTCACATATGAGGTGAAGAAGTCAGTAATTCAATATGACAGCAAAAAATGCAGGTCTATTCCAGCAGTTACTGTGAATAGGGTGAGTACTTTGTCAAATTTATATAGGTATTGCAAATTTGTTTTAAATGGGCAATGTACAGAAGAGCTATATATGCTGGCAACAGCTTGTGATGTAATTTCCCGCCATCATCTGCGCGATTCAATTTATGAAAACAGTAAACCAAGGGTCCTGCATTATTAAATTAGAGTAGTGGATATGAAAACTAACACAGAATCTTTATACTAGTTCCATCTAAAATTTTTCTATATATTTAAAAAATGTCATATGCACCTTTGAGAATGGCTGCTGTGTCTCTTCTTCCATGGTCGTAACAATTACATGAAATAACTCATGTGCATCTTGTTCACCGGGAGCTATAACCCATCCTTGGGCTAACAGTGACCGTATCAAATCATTTGGAGTATAAGGATCATCACTCCCTTCTTTACCGTTTATTACTGTCAACATTTTCATTAAAATAGCATTAATGTCCTACATCTTAGAGTATACAGGGTGGTTCATGAAGATTGTGCCATACTCTAGGATCTCATTTCTGACATTTTGTGATGAAAAAAGTTTATATAAATATATGTCATATTTTCAAAATTGTGAGAGTTACACCTGCCTGAATGTTAAACACAAACGTGAAAATTATGAAGGATTAAGCATTTAAATTATTTACAAGAATGGTACTGAGTGTGTTATAAATTCATTCAAGAACGTTCACATTACTGCTCACCTGAAAAATCTGCATTAAACCCAGTGGCGGCTCGCGTTAAGGGGCACATGAGCACGTGCCCTCTTATTCATTTTATTTTCCCACAAAAAAAAATAATAATAAAGCAATTTTTGCTTAAAATTATCCGCTCAAAACTTAATGATTTAAGAGCTTCCATTCAGGTATAAACATACTGTAAAATGTGAATGCCTTCAGCTACCGGCACGTCGAGCGAGTGAAATCGTGGAAACACCTGTCTCAGGCACTGTAGTTCTAGTGTCCATCCTTTGCACATGCGCACAACTACTGAAGTGCAAGAGAGTAGTGTGAGGTGATGGATGCGGGGATCGAAAAGATGAGAGGAGAAGCATCGACCAGGGCTCAGTGAATTGCGTGGCCATCCTGTGCACATGCGCAAATGGTTTTAAAACGTAGAACGCAGATGAGGAAGGTGTTACGTATAGAAGTATGATGGTAACACTGTCATGGCCCGAAGAACCAACTGAGTTGCCAGCTTAGCTATTCTGTAGCTAAATCTAGTTTTTTTTAGATTAGTTACTATAATTGCTGTATTTCATATGAGGTAACGCTTTACTATGTTTTCCGATTAATTTAGCTATTATATTTAAACTGTTTAACAATGTTAATATAAGAAGTTTAGCTATATTCAAAATTACGGTAGGCTGCTTTTTTTTATTAAGAGTGTTGGCAACATTGACAACCGTATGAAATACATGTTATCGGTTCCTGCGTTTGTATTTGTAGCGGCAATAATAAAATTCTGAGTGTCATTAAAAATTCTCTTCTTTTCTATTTTAAGTGTGAAGTTAGTTATATTAGTGTTCGTTGAGTGCTTGTGTATTTGATCATTTCAATATGAATAAAGTTAGTGAACTAATTGGAAAGCAATTAGATTTTGACAACAGAGTTCGCGCCAAGAAAGACTGACAGCAATAGCAATGCTTTCAATGAAGAGTAAAATGGTGCATTTGATTCCTAACTTCAACCAGCGATTTATCAAAGTAGCCTATTTGTTCGAACTAAGGCTCGAAGAATGGACTTCATCTATAAATAGAATGGTTAGTGTATATATTCTTTATATTTACATTTTGCTATTCAGTATGGCAAGCCTATGTTTGTATAGTGAGGAACCTATGGGTTCAATTAATCCAATATTAGTGTTTTAAGTTGTGCCCCGCCGAATAATTTGGTCACCAGCCGCCACTGATTAAACCTGGTTTTCAAAACCCCATCTTCTGCAGGAATACATGAAGTCGCCAGAATGTGAACTATGTACCGCATTCCCTAACTTCCGTTGTTCGGATACTAGGTACTGCGTTATCTCTAACCCTGACCCTGATGTCACGAGAATTTATGTCACTGCTATCAGCTGTACTATAACACACACAGGTCCAGACGTCCAGAGAGAGAGACAAGTTCACAAGGATGCATGTTACGGAAAAAAGAACCGCAATTTTATCCAAAACTATTCAAAATCAGACACGTGTATATATGAACTTCTTTTTCTCCACGCCACAAATAGCATAATCTTTGTCATGTTATAACACCCACAACTTCTTCCCCTTAATAACAAATACATATCATGGATAAATATATAATAGGATGCAAAACTGCGGTCAGCACCATCTGGTGGTGGAGGGCTGAAATAAGATGATCAGAACCCAACGTAGTAGATGGTGAACATTAGAACTACGTGTTGGGTACATTACCCAGAGTTCTCTATTTATCCGTTCGAGATATTGCTCGAAGAGACAAGATGGCAGACAACTTGCTAATAAGTGAACATAAAGTGATACTACGTGTGTATAAGCAGTGTATGTTAAACAGTGATGTTTATGGATGTTGTAAAAATAGCTTTGTTGAATGTATTGTAAAGTAACAGTAATATAATAAATTGAACTATCTAAGTAGTTCTTGCAGACTTTTCCATTGCGCTGTACAATAAATACCCAAAGAATACAATCCCAATTATCTAACCTTTTACTTTATTTTTTTATCTCTGTCTGGTTATATTTTAATTGGATAGTGTAAAATAGATAGTCTCTTTTATCTTCCTGTTGGCTCTGGTAAGAATTTTCAGTAGAAGATGCTGTGAGGAATAAAAATGTAAATGTTTTATTTTAAATTAGATTAGTTTTGAATATCGACGAGGGTGGGAGGGAATACTTTCTGCATAGTTTAACATTTTCGTCACCAGGTGCGCTGCTAAATGCATGGAGTAATTAGTTACTCTTTTCGCTACTTGGTGCGCTGCTAGATGTAATAACACCCCTCCTTCCAACAGAGGGCAGCAAGATCAATTTCTACAACAGCGCCTCTAGTATGTGTTACGGGAAACTCAGTAAGTTTCGCATCCTATTATATATTCATCCATGTACATATTATCATTTGTTGTACTTTAAACATCAGCACTGCCACATTCCTATGATAGCTTAATTTAACTACAGTGACTCAACACCTATGCAGTATTTAAGGAATGCTATTCCAACATACCTATTAAAAAACAGAATCCGATTACTTGCCCAAAGTTCTCTAGTAAGAGTTCTCCCATGGTACAGCAACTAACCAGAGCAGAATAAACTTGACATAATTTTAAATGACTCACTATAAAGTCTGATCACGATCACTATAGTGTGTATTGTGGCTGGAATTAATTACACACAGACTGCTAGCATATTTATAAAGGTAGGTGGCCAGATGTGATAAGAAGTGTTAAAGGTTATCTTCCAGGAACTATGGACGTTATATCGTGCTGAAGTCTTTACAAATAATATCTCCAGCATTGAATTTACTACCTATTATCTCTTGGTCATTATCAAAGGACCACGTCAAAATCTATTTACATCTGGAGTACAAATGAAGTCAAGTCCCAGTCAATTAGACCTGGACACTCTTTCATTGCACACAGATATTTCAATAATTGAAGACTTCGGAGGTAAATAATGATAACCCACATACAAATTGCATACATTTTTATTTTTACTGCAAACACAAGACAATTGCCATATTTTTCAAGCAGCATAATCCAATCATTTTTTAATGTATTTACATAATTATTTAACCAAATCAAAAATAATGTGGCTTATAGGCTGTTAACAACCAGAAAACTGTCAATCTCAATTTTGAGGGTTATCACTATTTACCCCTCGAGGTCTTCAATTGAAGATCTATTTTTGCAAAGAGGCTAAGCAGCAATTTTTCATATTTCATTTTATTCGATCTAAGGGAGGCATATGCATATGAGCACACCATACTAAATGGGCTCCATTGAAATTCAAATGTAAATTATTCATTCGTGCACTGAAAGATGGTGTCAGAGATATCTCTAAATACATTTGGCTGTGTGTTTTTAATCAATATCTTACAAAATGTATTAAACATATGACTTTAATATTATATAATATGCAAAACTGAATTCATTAGTTTTCTATTAACCTTATTACAGCTAATATGACGAATTAAATAACTTACATTGTACAAGGAACTAATATGATAAATATCAGAATGACGGTATTACTACACTTATCCACTAACTATAAAGTACATATGAAGATATTATTACAAAAACAGCCCTAGTCATTTGTAATGAAATTGAGTTAAGGACACATTTGCTACTATTTCAAATGTTTATAGACTCCAAAAATCACACATATCAGGTGCAATAGCTTCAAGGATAAAAACCAGTTGTACAGAAACAGCTGACATGTGTTGTTCTATTTATTTTTATTGTTCTCCTGAAAAATATCAATTTTGACAAGGGTTATTTTTGTAATAATGTCTTCATATATTAAATCGATTCACTACACTAATCCCTTTAGTATTCTATTAATCTTATTGAGGTAAGTTAAATTGCCGCATTTTTTATTTAAATAGTTTTTCGTACTTGCAATGCAATGTGCGGACATATGTGACGTCATATAGGCCTATTATGCCATCCAACTTATTGATCAGGAAAATAGCGACTCTTCCTTGGATTCTACCAAACATTTTTAAAGATTTTTGTGAAACACTATGCTGTACTTTGGGCAAATTAGTTAGCAAAGAAACTTTATTCAAGTCTTACAAAGTGATGATTCTACCAGCATTTCTTTATGGCAGCGAGAGTTGAACATCGAAAAACATCAAGAATGCAAAACTGTAGCCAGAAAAATTAAGTTGCTAATGTATGTTGAGGGTTACACATTAATGGACAAAAAAAGAAATAAAGATAGAAGAAATTAAATACAAAGCTTAACTGAAACAATAACAATTTACCAAGTTAAATGAATACAACACTGTTAATTAATTCTAATCACATTTAAAAATAAATGTTAGGGTGATCCATGAAAATTGAATAAACATAATCTGAAGATTAAGTACTATTACCTTGAAGTGTATTCTGTAGTGAGAGAGTTAAACTGTCCTGTTTGCAATTAATTTGTCTGGTAAACCAGTCCAAAACAACAGGACAAGATGCTAGTGCTTGTAGTAAAGTGTTCAGGAAACATGTGTAACCTAAGTTCACCAATCCCACAATCTGACCTAAAAATAATACAAACATGTTAATAATGTAAAGTTAAGCACTGCAATTAGTTCGAAATATATAAAAGGCATTATTTGAATATTAAATTTGCAAGTTATGAAATGAAACTTTTGGCTAACAGCCTATTTAAAAGCTGTTGGATGAGTCAAATGCACTGCTATAGATTATCCGTTCATGTGCCAGCTTCCATGCTAATCGAAACTATTGCACCTAACGGTCTTAGGAGAGGCCGATTATAAGAATGATTTATCCAAGTTTCTATTTAACAAATGTTATCTTCTTCACAACAGACAATGAAAATGATCTCTGTCAGCAAACACACATCCATTATCTTCAACTGATCGCAAAATTCAGGACCAAAAATATAAGCTACTGTCTTTATATCTAGGAATAAGCTGATGTATTGAGGTTGTTTATATGGTTTTAATTTATGAGGACTGATGGGTGAAATTTTTACTATATTTTCTACAATTATACATATATATTGTCTGAGTGCTAGCTCTGAAACTGCACCATATGAGGTGGTGGTGAACAGGAAGAAGTGACTTAGCTGGTATAAACAGTCTACTGGGTTCCACGCTGCATTCTTGCTGTGGTTTCAGAGCTGGCGCTCAGACAGTAATAAAATGCCAAAGTGGTTCGCCAGCAGCCATAATTATTTGTACTAAAGGTAAAGATAACCTTTCATATTTATCTATTTATCATTTATCATTTATATATATCAGTCCCCTAACTGCCCATTGTGCAACTCAAACCAAGAAATGGATTCGGAACACCTCAAAATCTGTGCTTCAGTGGCTGACCATGATAATATCTTTGAAAAATATTGGAGTGCAAGAAATGACTTTATTGTCAAACACCTGGCATTAGAAAACAACAACAACATTTATCTATTTGCTGTGGAGATGTAATTATTATGTAATAAAGGTCCAGGGGAATAACTATTAGTCACACTTTCTTCAAAAAAATTATTCAATGTTGAATCTTTTTTTTTATCCAATGCCACCAGGTTGTCTTTCGACATTTCTGGTCTTCTCTCCTGGCCGTGGCTTAGTTGTAACCCACTTCTGAGGTTGGGGCGCCTGGAAGGCGGAGTTACATTACCCCAATGATGTGATAGGATGATTATGATAATGTGGTGCCAGGAGAGGTCTTAAATCTAAACTTAACCTAAATTCCAGACCTTGGACGAACACAGGAATAATCCCCTTTAAGGAAAAATTCCTGTGCTCTAACCGGAAATCGAACCCGGGACCTCATGAACTATAGCCAGAAGCTCTGACCACTAGACCATGAGGCTGGTCAATGTTGAATCTTAAAAAACTTTTACACAGTACCTAAGAAACACTGAAATTTAATAATGATTAAAAAATACACTTATGGATAGTATAAATGATATTATTAAACTGTTTGAGTCATATATACTGTTTTTCACCAGAATATTCCATTGAATATATTGTAACTACACTCTCTGGTATGGAAAAACAATGAATGTATGTAGTAACTTCTCATAAATAGATACAGAAAAATTAAAAGTTTTCGGAGTTTTCATCTTACATCTCAATGTGGTGGTGGAAATCCACCACCACCACCACCACCACCACCACCACCACCACCACCACCACCACCACCACCACCACCACCACCACCACCACCACCACCACCACCACCACCACCACCACCACCACCACCACCACCACCACCACCACCACCACCACCACCACCACCACCACCACCACCACCACCA